>NC_084460.1:26010000-26635000 GCF_027409185.1 Cynocephalus volans
TGTCCCTTGAGCACCTCCTTGGAGCAGATGCTGTGCTGGGTGCTTCTCATGCGTGGTCTCTGATTCTCTAAACAGCCCTGCACGGTCCCACTGAGGGCTTTTGCTCTTGCTGTCTCCTCTGGCTGGGAATGTTCTTGCTCCAGATGTCCACGTAGCTAACTCCCACATGTCCTTCAGGTCTGGGCTTAAACATCACCTCCTGACCACCCTACAGAAAATAGCCCCTCCTCCACCCGTCTCTACCTCCTTCCTTTGCTTTGTTTTCCTTCATTACCCGATATGTGTATATTTGTTTAGTGTCTGTTTCTGCCTTCCAGATTTTTTAAGCTCCCACAGGCAAGGGTTTTTGTCTGTTTCATTCTTTGTGGCTTCCCCAGCCCTCAAAACAATGCTTGACACAGAACAGAGTTCTATAAATATTTTCTCAATGCATGGATCAATGATCTGTGGATCTCCTTGAACATATGGGAAGAGAGTCAGGGAGATAAAATCACTTTCCCAAGAGTTGCACACCTGGCAAGGGGAGAGTCAGGATTCGAATTCATGTCTGTGTGATTCTAAAGCTCCGTGCCTTTCACTAAGAGCTGTTTTTTTCTTCTCCTTGGCACTTATTACTGCTTACATGTTATTTATCTGTTTGTGTGTTTAGTGTCTGTCTCTGCCGCTAGCATGGCAGCTCCACTGACAGCAGACTTCATCTGTTTTGTTCACAGCCGAATCCCCAGCACTCAAACAGTACCTGGCACCCAGGAGGTGCTTCATAAATACATGCTGGATGAAGGAAGGAAGGGCTGGGAGATGGGAGACTGGGGGTCTTCACACCCTTGCTGTGCATCCGCTTTCCTATCCCCTCCCACATATAGACTTCTTATTTAATCCTGGAAATAGTTCTGCAAGATAGGTATCACCCATACCATTTTACAGATGGGGAAATTGAGGCTCAATCAAAGAAATGATCTGCCTTGCACAAGGTCACCCAGCTAGTGAGTGACAGAGCTGGGATTTGAACCCAGACCTCCAGAGCTCAGTTGTCATGCGGAAGGGACCCCATTTAACTCTTGAGGACTCAGTCTGCCCAAAGGCAACAGCTACCTTGCCAGAAGGTCCACTCACAACCTACCAGTGTCTGTGTTTCCCCCTCAAGGTCGGTGGTGTTAGGGCCAATGTGAAACTCACCTTTAACTCACAACTCCATTTAACTGAAAACTTTCATGTTATTTTAACCCCAATCCCCTGTCGACTTCAGTGGAAGCTTTGAATCCATGAGGAAGGTCAGAAAGCATTTTTGGAGGTAAAACAGGCTCCTGATGGAAATCATATTAGCATATTCATTATCAACAGGGACCTTTGAATGTGTTTTGTAGCTGTTTGGGGACAATGGCTCCTTTCTGTTCCTGAATTCCTGGGCCTGAAGTGGTCTGTGGTCTCTGCTGTGTGCTGCTCTGCACTTCCAAAGTGGCAACAGTGAACCACGCTGCCTAAGGTAACGGGGAGAAGGCTGCTCACTAGGAGTCCTGGTGGAGACGGAAGCTCACTGTCTGGGTTTGGAAGACGTCTCTCTTCAAGTCACTTAGGCTGTTGTCATAGAACAACAGCGATGGATCAAGTCACAAAAGATGTTGCTAAACTGCCTTCTCAGAGGCTGGACCCTGTTATCAGGAAGCCCATGGGTGTGGCAAGGAATCAAGGTTGGGTCACTCAACTCTAACAGGTGCCAGGATCACCTGGGGAGCATCTACCAACAACCAACGTCTGGTACCCCTCACCAGACCATTTGGACCCAAATCTTGGGGAGTTGGGGTACAACTGGGCATCGAAGGTTTTTAAGTGTTTCCAGGATGTGAACAGACAGCTAGGAAGCAGAGCTGAGCTGCTCTCTTCTCAAACCAGCAGGGAGAGAAAAGAGAAGTTGTGGGGTGCATGATGGTGGGGAAGGAGGGGCAACAGGAATTCCTTCCAGGATGTAGAGAACTTTGGGGAAAAATACTCTTTTTTCTTTTCCTTCTTTTTTTAAATTGAAAAATAATTGATGATACATATTTCTGGGGTACAGAATCGAATATCAATACATGTGTATGACATGTGGTGGTCAAATCAGGAAAATTAGTATACTCATGCTTATAAAACGTAATCAATCTTTGTGACCCTTAACCTCTCCAGCCCCCCCCCCACTTTCCAACCTCTAATGACTGCAGTTCTGTTCTCCCTTTTTTTTGAAAGTTCAATGTATTTTTGTGACCCTTCCTTCCTTTCTTTTTTTCTTTCTTTTCTTTATTTCTTTCTTTTAGCTCTCACTTAAGGAAATTTTCAAATACACAAAAGAGGACAGAACGGTGGGATGACTGTACATGCCAATTACCAGCCTCATCAGTCAACACTGAGTCCTTCCTGCCTGTGGGGCCTTCAGGTGTGTGCCGTAGGAAGGCCACACACCCCAGCTACCCCACAAACCTTCTGTACAGCCCACCTGCCCACCAGTAATTCTGTGGCAGTGGGTCCTTGGTGGGAACACAGAGCTCCGAGACCTCAGGGTAGGACAAGCTTGGACAAGAATGCCAACAGCTGGGACACAAGAACTTCTGTACTAAGGGGGGCAGGAATTTATACTGTAATTAAAAAGAAATCCCCACCTGTTTGGGTTAATCCCTTCTTGACTAGCTTTTCCTTGATTCTCATGATTTGGGACAGAGCCTTGGGTTGCTAACCCCTAAAAGGATCAAGGAAGCGAGGGGACTAGCCTAGGGCCTGGGAGCACCCAGAGGGTGGACACCAGGGGCACGGGAATGCCTGTGGGGTTGGAATAGCTCCAGAAAGTCCTCCTGTGTGTGCTGCTTTGTTCATCTGACACAGATTCACTAAGAACCTACTGTGTGCTGGACACTGTGTTCCAGGCAATGGGGTACAATGGTGAACACGATGGTTGAAGGTGCTTCTGCACATGTAGCTTGCATTCCAGTGGGGAGAGGGACAGTCAACAGTAAGTAGGATATACTGCATGTCAGGCAGCGTTGCGTGCTGCAGAGAAAAATAAAACAGAGAAGCTGGGGTGGGTGGCAGTTGTTAATGCAGTGCCCAGGGAAGGCCTCTCTGCTGAGGTGACAGGTGACAGGAACATTTGAGCAGACCCAAACAGGGTGAGGGAAGGAGCCAAGTGGGAGGAGCACTCCAGGCAGAGGGAACAGCACATGTAAAGGCCCACATGTGGCATTCTCCTTCTAGGAACAGGAGCACCCTCGAGTGGCTGGAACAGAGGGGGAAGGGAGCTGGGAGGCAAGGTCAGGGAGGTGGGTCTGCAGGGGACACTGGGGAGGCCAGACTGTGTAAGCACTTGAAGGCCTCTGTGAAGACTTTTGTTTTCCCTCTGAGTGAGAAGGGGAGTGACTGGTGGGTTTTGAGCAAGAGGATCGCAAGATCCGGCTCAAGTTTCAACAAGAACTCTCTGGCTGTGGGGTTCAGAACAAGTTGTAGAAAGAAGGGCAGAGACAGGAGGAGGATGTTGTGTCATCCCAGGTGGCATGTGGTGGCTGCTCAGACCAGGCTGGTCCTGGTGGACGTGGTCAGAAGTGGTCAGTTTATGGATACATTTGGAAGGTAGAGCCAACAGAATTTGTTGACTGAAGGAATGTTGGAGAATGACACTGGACAATAGTCAGGATGACTACAAGGTGTGTGATCTAAGCAACTAGCATCATGGAGCTGGCATTTCCTGAAATGGAAATCTTTCCGGAGGGGTGGGTTTGGGAGGCAAGGTCAGGAGTTCTGTTTGGGACAGGTCAGATTTGACATGCCTGTGTAACACAGAGTGGAGCTGTGGAATTGGCAGCTGGATGTGAGTCTGGAGTGCAGGAGAGAGGCCTGGCCTGGAGTCACCCCACATCATGGGCGAGATCACTGAGGGCATGATCATAGATGAAGAGAAGTGGACTGAGAACTGAGCTGGGGCTCTGGTGTCCCAGGAACTGGGCCAGACTGTGTCTCCTGGGCTTCCTCCCCGGTGGTGCCATGGAGGGTTGTCTCGCTGCTACATCCTTTTCCATTTGCCACTTCCAATTCTTAGCACTTACCCTAAAGTTAAACGTGAGAGCTGAGCTAGCCTAATTTTGGTTGAAAAGAGCAGAACATGTCTCAGGTTAACTTGAGCCGTGAGGGTTCTTGTAGTGCTATGTACAGGCATTGAAAGGCAGGAATTTTAACCATGCATCACAGAATACAGCTTAGCTACTGGAAAGTCATTCAGGACCCGGTGCTCCGGGGACTGAGCTAGATGATGGCCCTCTCAGGAGTGGGGGCTGATCTCCACCCCCTCCTTTTCTCTGCTCCCCTTCTCTCCCCTGGAGTTCTGCTTACTCATTGTCCCTGTGCCTTCACATTGTCTTTGAATTATCTGATCTTCTAGGGTCTTTCACCTTTATTCATTGTGCCAATTCCCTGTGGTCTAAATTCAAACTGGCACTCCTGATTGCTGCTCATTGGTGTAGTTAATTGCACTCAGCCCTGCTGGGTGGCGCTTTTGCACCAGGCTATACCACCGACTGCTGGCCAGCCTATATTTTGGCAGCCTTTGGGTCAGGTGACTTCTCTTGCTCCAATCAGGTGTTGTGGCAGGTGTGGAGGTACTGGTTACAGAATTGAAAGTACACAATAGTAACGACAACAGTAATAATAATAGCATGGCGTATTGATCAAGGTGGACTCTAGATCACACAGCCTGGGTTTGGGTTCAAGCCCAGCCTCTACCACTTAACAACTGTATGGCCTTGGGCAGCTTGGTCAACCTAACTGTACCCCATCTCTACATCTATAAGTGGGAAATCATAATGTTATCTCCATCTTAGGACTGCAGAGAGGAGTATAGAAGCTAATCAATGAAACACTTATAGCACAGTATTTAATCAGAGCTCAATTAGATTCCGTGCTTATAAGTGTTTATGCCAGTCACTGTTATTACTACTGGTTGAACAGTTCATCTGCACTAAGTTAGATGCCTTAAAGGCACATTCTCATTTGATTCTTCACAAAATCCCGGTAAGATGGGTTGTCTTTTCAGTCCCACCTTATAGATGTGAAAATGGAAGTACAGAGAAATTATGTGACTTATCCAAATGTCCTTCGGTTAGTGAGGGGTGGAGTCAGGATTCAAACACGGGTTTTTCTGGCTCCAGAACCTGTGCCCCCTGACAGGGCACCTATGTATAAATGCTCACCACAGGCCACTTGCTCTGTGAGGCTGTAGGCAGGAGCCCCCCAGCAGATGCAGCACTCTCTCTGACCTCCCCTCAACTCTCAGATCTCTCTGCCCTCCAAGGAGATAATGCCTAGTTCCCTATCACTCTCTTAAAGTGGGGACTGCATCCCTCACCGGCTCTGACTTGCAAAGGCTGTTCCTACCCCTTTTTCTATGTGGTTCTCAACACTTCAATTAGTTAGCAGAGCAGGGATTATTTTCTCTCATTTGACAGATGCAGAAACTGATACTCCCCAAATGGATGGAACCAGGATCTGTGTGTTCCTTCCCCCTCCTTTGCCCGCCTTGCAGGGGCAATTGGAAAAGGGCAAAATTCAGCTTGAGGGGATCTGAGAGCCACTGTAGGTTTCTGAACAGGGGTGAAGTAAAGGCAAGAAGAACCTGGGGTCAGAACAGAGCCTCAGAGCTGGAGCTGGAAAGTGCTTCATTTAATTGGTTGTGATGCAGGCTTCCTGACTGAAGGACCTCAGGGAGGAAAGGGGTGTCTGCAGGCTCCTGGCTCACGTTTGTCTCCTCTAATTCTCTCACACCAAGCATGGACCTTGCCCGTGCTCCCAGGTTGTCATCAGCAAACAGCCCCTGGGTGTCACACCTGTGAGTATCTCAGCACATTTCTGGAATCCGCAGATGATGAGGATTTGAATGTCAGCCTTGTACCTAAACACTGTGTGGCCCGAGGCAAGTCACTTAACCTCTCTGGGCTTCCATTTCCTCATCCGGTTACTGTGAAGATGGAGTGAGATACAGGATGTTCATGCAGTGCTTGGCTGTGTGCCTGCGTGTGGTGAATGCTATTATTGTATCAGGCATTAAAATCCCATGGCCCTCGCAGGATAAGCTTCAGACACTTGCTGTTGGCATGGGAATGATTAAAAGATTTAACTTTTAGGAACATAAAAAAATGATAATAAAAGAAAGATTATTTTGATACAGTGTGGAGGACGTATTAGAAGGGACAAGACTGGAAGTGTAACATGTCTGGGAGGAATGTGTATGGCTGTTGGTTACAACAAAAAAACAACCAACAGTGGAAAAGATTTCTAATTGTTCCTCAAATACTCATTCCCCTTCTTCCTTAGTTAACAGAATTTGTCATTTTATGCTGGGCACATGACATCCTGGAATAAAGGCAGAGTTTCCAGCTTCCCTTCCATATCCTAGGTATGGCCATGTGAGTGCTGGCCAAGGGGAAATGTTGTGTGTGACTTCTAGAAAATGTTTTAAAAGGGAGGGTAAACACTTTACTCTCTTCCTCCTTGCTGGCTGGAATTTGAGATGTGATGACTACCTCTCAAGCAGCCATCTTGGACCATGTGGCATATTAAAGATGGCTGTTGATTCTTGGACCATCTTCCCTTTGAAAGGAGGAGTCTATTTCCCCTGTACTGGAATCTGGTCCAGCCTGGAGTTCTTGGACCTACAGAGTGGTGGAAATGACGATGTGCCAATCCTGGGCCTAGCCTTTGAGAGGACTGGCAGCTTCTGCTATGGTTTCTTGAAGCCATGAATTGCCACGAAAAAGGTCAAACTTACCCTGCTGTAGAGACCACATAGAGAGGCCTGAGATTACAGAAAGAGGGAAAAGGTCCCAACTGAGCTCAGCATTCCAGTCATCCCCACCAAAGCACCAGGCATCCAAGTGCAACCATCTTGACCTCCAGATTAGCCCAAACATCAGCTGAACACCACTGAGTGACTCTATTCAATGCTCCATGGATCACAGAACAATCACCCAGCTGAGCACTGCCCAAATTCCTGACCCACAAACTAGAAAATAATAAAATGGTTGTTGTTTTGGGGCAGTTTATTATTTCAACAATAGATAACCAAAATAGACCAAAAGCTAGAAGTTGTTTGTTAAGGATGTTGCAAAGATTACAACAGCTCCGACCTGGCTACCTCCAAATACCTTGTTAGATGAGAAAAATAAACAGTATTTGTTTAAGCCTTGATGATCCTTTGGGCTATTGCTCAGGGCCTCAGTTTCCCCACAATTGTTAAATGAGCATTAGCTCCTATCCTGTTACCTCCCAAAGGTGCCTGAGAGGGTGAAGTAAGAGTCAAGAAGAGAAGGCCTTTTTCCTGTAATATAAACAGTGCTTATGTCCCCAAAGACCAATGAGTGATATGCTCAAACAGCTTATATATTTAACGTGTGTGTAATGGATGTGAACTTGTCATGAACCAATTGCAATGGATTTTGGAATCAGACACATTAGGGCTTGAGGCTCAGCTCAAGCTTCTAACTTGACGAATTGGGCCAGTTACTAAATCTCTCCAAGCCTTAGTGTCCTCATCAATAAAACACAGATGATGCGATTTCCCTCAGAGCCGGAATGAGGATTAAATTCAATGAGAATAATCCATCTATTTGATAAATATTGAGTATCTCCTATGTGCTAGGCCAGATCCATCCCTGATATTGGTAGGGCCTGGTGCCCACCCACTTCTAAATCTAAATATTTAAAAGTTACAAATCAAGCTAATACCTTGTTTTAAAAACCTTCTATCCTCCTTGATAAATACAACTTCATAACAACCTGAAGGGCCAAGTTCAATTTAGAAACCTGAGTTCTCAGCTGCACTGAAGAAATGTGGTGGTGTTAGGGAGGGCTGGCCCCCATCCCCGGTCTCTCATCTCCTAGCCTACAACCTGCCCCCTTCCCTTTCATCCCCAACTCCATTCTGTACTGTGCACACCCCAAATGCATGTGTGTAGACACCCCAGACTTGTCGCAGCTCCACATGCTCCACAGTGCTCCTTGGCTACACCCTAGGCCTAGTGTTCTGCCTCCAGAGAACAAACTAGGAAGAGACTTGCACAGACCCTGGCAGCAGGCTTGGGACCACTGGGCAGGGAACTCAGGGATCCCAGGAACCTGGGGTTCTGGAAAGGTTTGGGTGGGCATGTCTCCTCGGCACTTTGGACACTTTACCCTGTGGGGATGTCTGCAGCTGAAGGATGGCCTTTTAAAGTGTAGGGACCAGTGCAGGCCCCCCTTGCCTGGGTCTAAGGACAGGCCTGGTCAAGCCTCTGCCAGACACTGGGGGTACATGAGTAAATGAAACAGTTACCTTCTCTGGAAGGTGGGGAAGCCCCCTGGAAGGTGAGGAGTAGTGAGTTTCAGTCTCAGACCTATCTGTAAGACAATGGCTTAGCTGATCTCACATCTCCAAACCTGGGTTGGAGACCAAGGGCTGGGGACTTGGTGAATGTCAACACGAATCTCCTAGAAGACAGGAGGGTAGATGGGAGGGCTCATGTTTAAGGCCTCAGTGATCAACTTCCTCCTCTAACCCCAAGGCTGGCAGAGCAGGAAAGTCCTCCACCAGCTAGTGCAACCCGCACAATCCGCACAACACCTTCAGCAGCCATAACAACAACACACTTCCCATCCCACCCAGAATAAAAGCCCAGCTCCTTGCCAAGACCTGCAAAGCCTGCTCCCCCTGGCTTCTGACCATCTCCAATCTCCTGGTGACGCTCCTGCTGCTGCTATTTCAGCTCCAGTCCCCCTGACCTTCTCATATTTCCTGTTTGTGAAATATGGAGTCCACTCTCCTTCCTCAAGGCCTGTGCCCTTGCTGTTCCCATCTCCTAGACTTTGCATGGCTGGATCCTCTCATCCTTCAGGCCTCCTAGAGATGGTGGCTCACAGGCTTTGGGCAGTAGCGCCCCTCTAGCCCCAGCCCTCTTCAGCATGTCACCATTTCACCTTCCCAGCACATCCAAAAGTGCTGTAGTGGAGTAATCAAAAGTCTCGCGTGGAGCTGGACTATCTGCGTCCAAATCCAGACTCCACCATCTACTGGGCACTTGAATATAGTGATAAATTTCTGATTTCCCTTGCGTAGATGATTCAGTCTCCATTTTACTATATGTAAGAGGGGGTGAGAATTCATCTACCTGAGGTTCGTTGTGAGGACGTCATGAGGTGACGTATATGCAGCACTGAGAACACAGCCTGGCATTTGTGTTGCTCTGATATTAACACTTGTTGCTATTTGAAACGATCTTGTCTGTATATTTCTTTACTTTTTTATTTCCCCCATGCTCTCTCTCAAAGGCAAACTCCCCACTCCAGCCTCCTTGTTTGCCCTGCTCATCACCGCCTCCCACAGTGGCTTGATGAAGGAAAGGCAGCCAGGAGCTGGCACCCGGCTGAGCCCTTATCTATGCACGACACCCCCCACCCCGTGCAGATGGGGAAACTGAGGCAGGAGTGGGCGGCTCCTCGCCCTGGGCGACGCCGGCGTTTTTGTTCTCGGCGTGTTGGAATCTTTCGGGCCGGATAGAAGCGAAGGCGGAGAAGCGAGCTCAGCCCGCGTCAGCTGCGGTTCGGTCTTCCCGGTCCCGGGTGCGCGAACAAAGGTATTTGCATGGAAACAGGAACTCCGTTTGCAGAAGGGACCTGTCGGGGGTTGCGTCGCGCGCTCCGGCGCCCCACAGCTGTGAGCCCCTCCCTGGGCGGGGAAGGAGCGGGGTGGAGGGACGGGCCCGGCGGGCTGCTCGGCCCCACGCACCGCCCCCGCCCCGGGCCTGCGGAAACCGGCGTCTGGGGCGGCGGGCGAGCTTCTACCGACGCATCTGCACTGTTCACGGAGGCGCCGGACCAGGGCGCAGCGCCCCGGCGCCTGGGGCCTCGAGGAACCGGCCTCTGCGCCCGGGCAGGAGCGGAGCGGAAGCCCCGGCAGTGGCCCACCAGCCCGCTCCGTTCGCAGCCGCGGGCCTCCGGACTCTGCACCACTGGGGACCTTGGTCTCCTCCCAGTCCAACGGGGGTGCAAGAATGTCACAACGCCTAGTTCTAGGGAAAACGGGCTTCCCTCGGGTGCCCGCGCCTGGCATGCAGAAAGGCTCAGTGGATATCAGCTCCGTTGCCCCTTTCCAAAGCTTTTCCTCTTGAAAACCCTCCCGACAGCCCTTGGAGGGAAGCAGGATAAGTTAAGCGGTGCAAAAGGGTTTAGGAACCACGGAAACCTGAATTCAAATCCCGCCCACCACTTTACCAGGTGTGTGATTATGCGCAAGTTATTTTGCCTCTCGAGGCCTCAGCTTCTTCATCTGTAAAATGGGGCATAACACAAGCTTTAAGGTGCTTAGTTCAGTCAATGTCACAAATCAAGTGCTTAATTCATTCTTACAGATGTGGGCCAGGCTCAGGGTAGACAGGGGCTTTCTCAAGGTCACACAGGGGGTCAATGGCAAACCCTCCATGTCTCCTGATTATAAAGATTGTTAATCTTCACAGCCTGAAGGACAAGTTCTCCAAATGGTTTCATAGAGCAGGATAGAGGTGAGGGACAAAAAGCTCCGGGTCATCTCCCCCTCTCTCCCTCAGCCAAAAAGATGCACAGGCTTCCCTTGGGGATTCGCTGCTCTGCCTGGGATTGGCTGGTGGACCCACTGCCTCGAATGAGGTTCTGGGGTGGGGGTTTCCCCCCTAAATCGAGATTAAAGCCCGAGCTCTTTCTGTTGGAGCCAGCCTGCTATTCAGGACAGACCACGGTCTCCCGCAGCTCCTCTCCGGGAAGGTAGCCCCACGCTGCCCTCCAGTGGCGGGCGAGGTTGTGCCAGCCCCGGTCAAGCTCAAAACCAGGGAAACCAGAGAATCCAGCTTCACTCTGCGCGTGGTGGGGGTTATCTGGAAGAGAGAAGAGGAAAATTGGACTGGTTCCCTGACTGCTATTTGTGGTCCAGGTGGATCTTGGGAATCTTCGAAACAGAATAATAGACTTTCTGAATTTGAAAGGCACAGGAGTTTTTACATTCTGCTTTTATTTATTTTTGAATAGATGACACATATTTACATGATTCAAAAGATAAAAAAGAGGGTAGAGTGAAAGAGAAGTCTCCCTTCCTCTCTTGTTCCCCAGCCACCCAGTTCCCCTTCCTAGAAGCAGCCACCATTATGTTTCCTGTGTATCCTCCCTGAGACAGGGGGATAGCCTATGCAAATACAAATACTTTATCTGCTTATTCTCTATACTCTTCTGCATCTTGCTGCTTCACTTGAAAATCTATCATGGAATTTGTTCCATATTGATTCACCTAGAGTTGCCTCTTTCTTTTGAACCGCGGCATAATATTCCATTGTATGGATCTCCTGTAATTATTTGATCAGTCTTCTATTGATGATCCTTGAGGTTGCTCCTAATCTTTTGTAATCTTCTAATGCTTTGTAATCACAGGCAATGTTGCAACAAATAACCTTGTACATACACTGTTATGTCCAGGCAGGAGTGAATCACTTAACTATTGTTGTATAACAAACCACTCCAAAACTCAGTAGCTTTAAACAAAAAGCTTTTGTTATTGCTCATGTGAGTCAGCTGGGTAGCCCTGATGATCTGGGCCACGGGCTGCTAATTATGCCTTGGCTTGTTGTGTCTGGGATCAGAGGGTGGGTCTGCTAGGGGCTGGCTTGTCTAGGATGGTCTCAGTCACATGTCTGGCTTGGCTGGCTATGGGCTGGGGTCAGAGGGGTGCTCTGGCCACCTGTCTGTCATCGCCCAGCAACATGCAAGGACTCTTAAGAGGCCATGACTGGTACAAGTTTACTACCGTGACATTCTATCGGCCCAAGCAAGTCACAAAGCCAGCTCAAATTCATAAGGTAGAGAAATAGAAACCACTTCTCCCAGGAAGGAACAGCAAAGTCCCGTTGCAAAGGGTATACTGCAGGGGACATGAATGAACTATTGTGGCCATTTAAGAATATATTTAAACAAACTTTTAAATTAATTAATTTATTAAAGCTTAATTTTTGAGGGTATAATGTTGACTACCATCACCTGTGTCCAACATATGTTGATCAAATCAATACTATTAGCATATTCATTATTGCAAATTGTACTTATTCTTTATGTCCCTTATCCAATCTTTTCCCATCCCCCTCTCCCTCCCTCCCTCCTACCGCTAATAACCCTAGATTTCTTTCATCCTTCTGAAAGATGAACAGTTTTTTCTGTTCATTTGTTGCCTAGATCATCTGTCCAGTGCTGAGAGAAGGATGCTTAGGCCCCCCACTATTATTGTAGAGCAGATGCTTCTTCTGTTACTCTGGAATGGGCTTTGTGGGGAGAGATGTCCTCTTCTTGACTGTCCTTGTGTCAATGCAGTTGAGTGTCTGGCAGGCCACCTTCATGGTGGCTGTGGCTACTGCTGTGGCATTGAGCCGCTTTTGCGGCTGCCATGGCGGTAGCTGTGGTGGGCCACCTGCGTGGAAGTGGCGTTGTCATCATGCTCATTGCCTGGTTGTGGATGGTGGGGACGGCCCTCGACGCCTGCCTCAGGACCCTGAGCGGGCTCTGTGGCATGCCTTGTTGTGGGCGGGGGTGGCCCTCGGCTCCGTACTTCAGGCATGCCAGGTTGTGGGCCTAAACTTTTTATTTTAGAATAATTTTAGATTTACAGAAAAATTGTATAGTACAGAGAGTTTCTAACACCCCTCACCCAATTTCTCCTATTGTTAATATCTTATATTATTGTGGTGCATTTATCACAACTAAAGAACCAATACTGGTTCTTTATAATATTAGCTAAACTCTATACTTTATCCAAATTTCATCAGTTTTTTTTTTTTTTTAAAACCAGGATCTCATCCAGAATATCACATTGTGTTTACCCGTCATATCTTCTTAGGCTCTTCTTGGCTGTGACAATTTCTCAGTCATTTCCAAAGTTATTTAGGTCAGCACCTCTATTCCCTGTGCCCTTCAGGGGGATTATCTCATACATTTATAATACAATTAGATTCGTTGTCATGTCAAAGTCTACATTTCATCCTGCGATTCCCCCGCCCTCTAGTAGATTTTTTAAAATTGGTGTACATTAAGTTTCACTCTTAGAACTGTAACATTCTATGGCTTTGACAAATGGATCATGACAAATGGATTGTATAGGATCTTATAAGGACTTATATTAAGTCCTTATCAGATATATCAACCACTTCAGTACCATGCAGAATAGTTTTGTGGCTTTAAAATATCTGCTGTGCTTTATCTAGTCAACTGTCTCCCTTTCCCCACACCTCTGGCAACCACTGATCTGTTTGTTTTTTTTTTATCCCTATCATTTTCCTTTTTAAGAAGTCATATAAATGGAATTATCCAGTAGGTAACCTTTAAGACTGGCTTCTTTTATTTAGCAATATGCATTTAAAATTTATCCATATTGTTGTGTGGATTAATAGTTTGTTTCTTTCGATCACTGATAAGTATTCCATAGTATGGATGTACCACTGTTTATCCAATCCTCTAGTAAAGGATATCTTAGTTGCTTCCAGCTTTATTATGATTAAAATTGCTGCAAACATTTGTAAGCAGATTTTCATGTGGACTTAAGATTTCTAATCAGTTGGGTAAATTCCTAGGAGCGTAATTGCCGGGTCACATGGTGAAGCTATATTTAACTTTATAAGAAACTGCCAAACCATCTTCCAAAGTGACTGTAGCATTTTTCTTTCCCGCCAGTAATGAATGAGAATTCCTGTTTCTCTGTATCTTCGGCAGCACTTGGTACTGCCAGTTTTTTGGAATTTAACCATTTTCATTGGCTTGTCGTAGTTGTTTTAATTTGCATTTTATTTTAATTTGCATTTTTACAATAATAAGTGATGTTGAGAATCATTTCATATGCTTATTTGACATCTGTGTATCATCTTTGGTGGGATGTCTGTTCATATCTTTTGCCGATTAAAAAATTTTTTTTGTTTTATTATTGTTGAGTTTTATACATTTCTTTTTCTTTTTCTTTTTTTCTTTTTTTTTGCATATTCTAGATGGGATATGTGGGTTAATAAAAATAGTTAATTTTATGTGTCAACTTCACTGGGCTAAGGGATGCCCAGAGAGCTGATAGAATATTATTTCTGGATGTGTCTGTGAGGGTTTCCAGAAGAGGTTAGTGTTTGAATCAGTAGACTGAATAAAGAACATTGCCCTCACCAATGTGGGTGAGCATAATCCAATCCATGGAAGGTCCAAATAGAACAGAAAGTCAGAGGAAAGACAAATTCTGTCTCTTTTCTTGAGCTGGGACATCTAGTTTCTCCTGCTCTTTGATATCTAAGCTTCTGGTTTTTGGGTCTTTGGACTCTCAGACTTACACCAGCTGGCATTCCTCCTGCCCTCTGCCACTTAGGCTTTTGGAACTAAAGTTCTGTTTCTCTGGAGAACCTTGACTATACAATCTTTTATCAGTTATGTGATTTGAAAATATTTGCTCCTATCCTGTGTCTTGTCCAACCACCAATTTTTTCTTACATGAATTGTGTTTTTGGTATTGTTTTAAAAAACTCATCCATCGCTAAACCCAAAGCCTAGTAGATTTTTCTCCTATGTTTTCTTCTAGAAGTTTTATTGTTTTGTGTTTTACATTAGGTCTATGATCTATTTTGAATTCATTTTAGTTAATTTTCATGTAAGGTGTAAGCTCTATGTCAAGGACCTTTTTTTTTTTTTTTTGCATTTAAATCTCTAATTGTTCCAGCATCTTTGTCAAAAATTAGTTGACTGTACAAGGGTACTTCAAAAAATTCATGGAAAAATAGAATTGAAAAATAATATGAACCTTTCTATGAACTTTTTGAAGTACTGTTGTATTTGTGTCATTATATTTTGTGCTCTCTATTCCGTTCCATTGATCTATGCAGTTGTGTTTATGAGAGATATTTGTAGTTTTCTTTTAAAGTGTTTATCTGATTTTGGTATTAGAATAGCTCTAGCCTCACAAAATGAGTTGGAAAGTGTTTCCTTTTCTTTTATTTTCTAGAAGAGATTACATAGAAATGATATTATTTCTTCCTTAAATATTTGGTAGAATTCACCAATGAAACCATCTGGTTCTGGTGTGTCCTTCTATCAAAAATTTTTAACTACTAATTGAGTTGGTTTCATAGACATAGGGCAATTCAGGTTATCTGATTCTCCTTAAGTGAGTCTTGGTAGTTTGTGTCTTTCAAGCAATTGGCTTATTTTATCTAAATTACCAAATTTATGAGAATAGAGTTGTCCATAGTATATCCTTGTTATCCTTTTAGTGTCTGTGGGAACAGAAGGAATGACCACTTTTTTGTTCTTAATGCCAGTAATTTTGGTCTACTTTCTTTTTTTTTCTCAGTTAGCCTTGCTAGAGGCTTACCAATTTTATTCATCCTTACAAAGAACGAGCTTTTGGTTTCATTGGTTTTTCCTGCTGTTCTCCTGTTTTCAATTTTATTGCTTTCTGCTCTAATTTTTATTATTTTCTCCTGTATATTGTCCTAAATTAAATTTTTTTTGTTCTTTCTCTAATTTCCTAAGGTGAAAATTTAGGCTATTGACTTAAAAACTTTCTTCTTTTCTAACATATGCATTTAACGCTATTATAATGTCCTCCTAAGCAATGCATTAGTTAAATCCCACAAAGTTTGATAATTTGTATTTTCTTTTAGTTCAACATATTTTCCAATTTCTCTTGAGACTTCTTTTTTGACCCATGGTTTAGTTAGAAGTATATTGCTTAATTTCCAAATATATTCAGCTATTTTCTGTTATTAATTTCTAGTTTAATTCCTTTGTTGTCTGAGGACATAATTTGTATAATTTCTATTCTTTTAAATTTGTTAAGGTGTATGTTATGGTCCAGAATGGGGTCTGTCTTAGTGAATATTCCATGTGTGTTTGAGAAGAATGTGCATTCTGCTGTTATTGGATGAAATGTTCTATAAATATTAATTAGATCAAGTTCATTGATAATGCTGTTCAGGTGATCTATATACTTACTGATTTTCTGCCTGATTAATCTATTAATTACTGACAGATGGGTATTGAAGTCTCCAATTGTAATAGTGGGTTTGTCTATTTATCTCTTCAGTTCTATCTGTTTATCTCATGAATTTTGACACTCTGTTGTTAGGAGCTTAAGATTGTTATCTGGGAGAACTGACCCCTTTATCATTATCTAATGTCCCTCTTTATCCCTGATAATCTTTCTTATTCTAAAGTCTGCTTTCTCTAAAACAAATATAGCTACTCTAGCATTCTTTTGTATTAGTGTTAGCAAAGTGTATCTTCCTCTATCCCTTTACTATAAAAAAATTGAAATATGCTTCACATCCCATAAAATTCATCTTTTCAAAGGGTACAATTCTGTGCTTATTAGTGTATTCACAAAGATGTGCAATCATCACCACTAATTCAAGAATTCTTTAATCACCCCAAGAAGAATCCCCATACCTATTAGGAGTCACTTCCATTCCCTCTCCCTCATCCCTGGCAACCACCAATCTACTTTCTGTCTCTATGGATTTGCCTGTTCTGAACATTTCACATGAATGGAATCACACAACGTGATTCTACATTGTCTGCCTTCTTTCCCTTAGCATGTTTTCAAAGTTTATTCATGTTGTAGCATGTATCACTGCTTCATCCTTTTTATAGCTGCATAATATTCTATTGTATGATGTAATAGTTCATTGCATCATTCCATTTTGTTTATCAGTTGATAGATACTTAGGTTGTTTCCATCTTTTGGCTGTGTCGAATAAGGCTACTATGAACACTGGTGTTTGAGTTTTGTTTTGTTTTGTTTTTTTGGTGGCTGGCAGGTGCAGGGATCCAAACCCTTGACCTTGGTGTTATCCGCATCATGCTCTAATGAGTGAGCTAACTGGCCAGCCTGGTGTATGAGGTTTTGTGTGAATATGTGTTTTCAAGTCCCTTAGGTATATACCTAAGAGCAGAATTGCTGAGTCATATGTTTGAGTCCCTGTTTTCAGTTCTTTGGGGTACATGAACGTTTAACATTTTGGGGAACTGCCAGACTGTTTACCAAAGCAGATACACCTTTTTACATCCCACTAGCAGCATAAGGTTTCATTTTCTCCACATCCTTGTGAACACTTGTTTTTATAGATTTTTTTTTATTTTGGTATTCTAATTTTGGTAAAATATAAATTGCATAAAATTTGCCATTTTAATAATTTTCAAGTGTACAATTGAGCAGCATTAATTTTATTTACAATGCTGTGCAACTATCACCACTACTTATTTTCAAATTTTTTTTATCATCCCAAACAGAAACTCTGCAACCACTAAGTGGTAACTCCCAATTTCCTTCTTCCCCCAGCCCCTGGTAACCTCTGATCTACTCTCTGTGTCTATGAATTTTCCTCTTCTAGATATTTTAGTTAAGTGCAATTATACAATTTTTGTCCTTTTGTGTCTGGCTTATTTCACTTAGCACAATATTTTCAAGGTTTATCCTTGTTACAGCATGTATTAGAATTTCCTTCCTTTCTATGGCCAAATAATATTTTATATACCACATTTTGTTCAGCCATTCATCTGTTGATGGGCACTTGGACTGTTTCTACCTTTTGACTATTGTGAATAATGCTGAAATGAACACTAGAATACAAGTATTTGTTTGAGTCCCTGTTTTCAGTTCTTTGGTGTATAGCTAGGAGTGGAATTGCTAGATCATATGGTAATCTATGTTTAGCTTTCTGAGGAATTGGCAAACTGTTTTTACAGTGGCTGCACCATTTTATAGTCTCACCAGCAGTGTATAAGGGTTCTAATTTCTCCACATCCATACTGATACTTGTTATTTTCCAGTTTTTTATTATTATTATTTTTATAATCACTCTAGTAGGTATGAGCTGGTATCTCATTATGGTTTTGATTTTGCATTTTTCTAATGACTAATGATATTGAGCATCTTTTCATGTGCTTATTGACTATTTTGATATCTTCTTTGGAGAAATGTTTATTTAAGTCCTTTGCCCATTTTTTAATTGGGTTGTTTGTCTTTTTTTGCTGTTGTTGAGTTGTAGAAATAAATTCTTATAAATTCTGGATATTAAACCCCTATCAGATATATAATTTACAAACGTTTTCTCCCATTGCATAGGTTATTTTTTTCACTTTCTTGATAGTGACATTTGATGCACAAAAAGTTTTTAAATTTTAATTTATATTTTCTTTTGTTGTTCATGCTTTTGCAACCACTGTCTAATTTAAGATCATAAAGATTTACCCCTATGATTTTTTCTAAGAATGTTATGATTTTAGCTTTTGTAGATAGACTTTGATCCATTTTGAGCTAATTTGTATATGGTGTGAAGTAGGGATCCAACTTCATTCTTTTGCATGTGAAAATCCAGTTGACCCAGAACAATCTATTGAAGAGACAATTCTTTCTTCATCGATTGGACTTATAACCCTTGTCAAAAGTCAGTGCCCATGTAGGTACAGCTTTATTTCTGGACTTTCAATCCTATTCCATTGTTTTATATGTCTATCCTTATGCCAGTAACACATTGTTTTAATTACTGTAGCCTTATAGTAAGTTTTGAAATCATGAGTGTGAGTCCTCCTCACACTTATCTGCGTGTTCTTTTTTTTCAGGAATATTTTGACTATTCAAGGCCTCCCGTAATGCCATATGAATTCAAGGATTGGCTTTTCCAATTCTGTAAAAATGACTGCTGGGATTTTGATAGGGATTGTGTTAAATCTTTCAATCACTTTGGTTAGTATTGACATCTTAACAATATTAAATCTTTCTATTCATGAACACAGGATTTCTTTTCATTTATTTAGGTCTTCAATTTCTTCCAGCAATGTTTTGTAGTTTTCAGTATACAAGTCTATCACATCCTTGGTTAAGTTTAGTGCCAGGTATTTTTTTTTTTTTTAGATGCTATTTTTTCAGAGTTATCAGATTTTATTTATTTATTTATTTTATTGATTATGCATATTAACAGGGTACAAAGCTGACCGTTACCATCTGTGCTCAAGATGTGATGATCAGATCAATACGATCAGCATGCCCATTACCACGAATTGCAGTTATTCCCTGTGACCCCCACCCAATTACTCCCCGACCTCCCTCCCCCACCCCCTGCAACCCTAGGTATGCTCTCTCCCTCTGCAAGTCCAACACACAACTGTCTTTCTTTCCTTCCTTCTTTCTCTCTTAGCTCCCACTTATGAATGGGATAAGCAGTACTTTTCCATCTGCACCTGGCTTATTTCACTCAATGTAATTTTCTCCAAGCTCATCCATGTTGATATGAATGGCAGAATTTCATTCTTTTTTATGGCAGAGTAGTATTGCATAGTGTATGTATACCAAATTTTCCTTATCCAGTCATCTGTCGATGGACATTTAGATTGGTTCCATATCTTAGCTATTATAAATAAAGCTGTGATGAACATGGGAGTGTAGGTATTCCTTCAACATGATGATTTCCATTCATTTGGGTATATGCCTAGAAGTTGGATTGCTGGATCATATGGTAGATCTATCTGTAGTTGTTTGAGAAACCTCCATTCTGTTTTCCATAGTGGTTGTATTTATTTACAGTCCCACCAACAGTGTGGAAGCATTCCCCTCTCTACATCCTCATCAGCATTTGTTAGTCTCAGTCTTTTTGATTATTGCCAGTCTAACTGGGTTGAGATGATATCTCAATGTGGTTTTAGTTTACATTTCTCTGAAGGCTAGTGATGTTGAGCATTTTTTTTTAAGTGCCTGATGGCCATTTGTATCTCTTTTTTTGAAAAATGTCTATTAAGCTCCTTTGGCTATTTTTTAATTGGGTTATTTGGTTTTTTCCTGTGTAGTTGTTTGAGTTCTTCATATATTCTGGACATTAATCCCTTGTCAGATACAAGTCAATAAATATGATACACCACATCAACAAATCAAGTAAAAAAACATATGATTATCTCAATAGATGCAGAAAAAAGCATTCAACAAAAATTCAACATCCCTTCCCATGATAAAGACTCCCAGCAAATTAGAAACAAAATATCTCAACACAATAAAAGCCATATATAACAAGCCCACCACCAATATCATCCTGAATGGGGAAAAATTGAAGGGTTTTCCCTTAAGAACAGGAACAAAACAAGGATGCCCACTTTCCCCACTCCTATTTAACATAGCACTGTAAGTACTAGTCAGAACAATCAGGCAAGAGAAAAAAATAAAGAGCATCCAGATTGGAAGAGATGAAATCAAACCGACCCTATTTACAGATGACATGATCATATATATATAGTAAAACCTAAAGACTGTCAAAAAACACTTAGAGCTGATTAGTAATTTCAGTAACGTCGCAGCATACAAAATCAATGCCCTCAAGTCAGTTACATTTATAGGTGCTATTTTAAATGGAATTGCTTTTATGATTTCCTTTTCAGACTGTTTATTGTTGGTATATAGAAACACAAGTGATTTTTGGCTATTGATCTTGTATGCAGCAACTTTTCTGAATTTGTTTATTAGCTCAAATAGCTTTCTTGTGGAATCTTGGGGATTTTCTATATGTTGGATTATGTTATTTGTGAATAGAGATAATTTTACGTTTTGCTTCTCTTTCTCCAATTTAGTTGGCTTTTTTCCCCCTTTTTCTTGTCTAATTGCTTTGCTTAGAACTTCCAGTACAATGTTAAATAGCAGTGGTAAAAGCATGCATCTTTGTCTTGTTCCTCATCTTTGGGGAAAAGCTTTCAGTCTCTCACCATTAAGTATGGTGTTAGCCTTGGGTTTTCCACAAATGTCCTTTGTCAAGCTGAGGAAGTTTCCTTCTATTCCTAGTTTTCTGAGTGTTTTTATCATGAAGGATGTTGGATTTTGTCAAATGCCTTTTCTGCATCAATTGAGATGATCATGGTTTTTTTCCCCCTCCTTTGTCCTATTAATGTGATATATTATACTGATTGAATTTCTCATGTTGAACCACTCTTGCATTCCTGGGATAAATCTCACTTGGTCATGGTGTATAATTCTTTTAATATGCTTCTGAATTTAGCATCTTAGTCTTTTATTGATGATCTTTACTTTTCTATTTATAAGGGATATTGGCCTATAATTTTCTTTATTTCTGTTGTCTTTATCTGGCTTCAGAGCCAGGGTAATCCTGGCCTGATAGAGTGAGTTAGGAAGTATTTACTCTTTTTCTATTTTTTTTTTTTTTGAAATAGTTTCAGAAGTGTTGGTGTTAATTATTCTTTAAATGTTTGGTAAAATTCAGCAGTGAAGCCATCAGGTCCTATGCTTTTCTTTGTTTGGAGGACTTATTATTGTTATTATTACTGATTCAGTCTCTTTACTTGTTATAGGTCTGTTGAGATTTTCTATTACTTCTTAAGTCAGTTAAGGTAATTTGTGTATTTCTTGGTATTTGCGCATTTTCCCTGGTTATCCAATTTGTTGGCATACTATTGTTCATAGTACTCTCTTATAATCCTTTTTATTTCTGTAAAATCAATAGTAATTATTGTGGATTGAATGTGTCCCTCAAAGATTCATGTATTGGAAACTTGATCCCCATTGTCACAGTGTTAAGGGGGTGGGAAATCCAATTATGGTATTTGAAAGGTGGAGCCTTTGAGAGATGACTGGATTGTGAGGACTGTGTCCTCATGAATGGATTAATCTATCCATGAATTAATGGGTTGATGGTTTAATGAGTTGTCATGGGTGTGGACTGGCAGCTTTATAAAAAGAGCAAATGAGAGAGCTCTTGCCATTCTCACCATGTGATTGCTTACATTACCGCGGGACCCTGTAGAGAGTTCTCACGCAAAAGAAGACCCTCATTAGATGTACCTGGACTGTGGACTTCCCAGCCTCTGAAACTCTAAGAAATACATTTTGTTTCTTTGTAAATTACTCAGATTCAGGTATTCTGTTATAAGCAACAGAAAATGGACTAATACAGTAATGTTCCTCTCTTTACTTCTGATTTTAATAATTTGAGTCTTCTCTTTTTTATTCTTAGTCAATCTAGCTAAAGGTTTGTCTATTTTTTAAAAAAAATCTTTTTGGAGAACAAACTTTTGATTTTATCGATTTTCTGTATTACTTTTCTATTCTCTACTTTCTATATTGCTAATCTTTATTATTTCTTTCCTTCTGCTAGCTTTGGGTTTAGTTTGCTTGCCTTTTTCTGGTTCCTCAAGGTATAAAGTTAAGTTACTGATTTAATATCTTTTTTCTTTTTAATGTGGGCATTTAAAGCTATAAATTTCCCTTTAAGCACTGCTTTAAACACATTCCATGGGTTTTATAATATGTCGTGTTCTCATTTTTATTTGTCTCAAGGTATTTTCTAAATTCCCTTGCGATTTCTTCTTTGACCCATTGGTTATTAAGAGTATGTTGTTTAATTTCCACATATTTCTGAATTTTCCAGTTTTCTTTCTGTTATTGATTTCTAGTTTTGTTCCATTGTGATCAGAAAAGATACCTTATATGATTTCAATACTTCTAAATTTAATAAGATTTGTTTCATAGAGTAACAAATGATGTATCCTAGAGAATGTTTTTCCATTAGAACCTTTTACATATTCATTATAGTTATTTTAAATTCCCTGTCTGATAATTCCATTTATAACATTCCGTTATATCTTAGTCTCCTTCTGGTGATTCTTTTGTCTCTTCAGTCTGTATTTTTTCTTGCTTTTGGCATGTGTTGTAGGCTGAATACTGGATCTTGAGATGGGGAGATGATCCTGGTGGACCGTAAATGCAATCACATATCCCCATATAAGAGAAAGGCAGAGGGAGATATGACACACAGAAGAGGAAGAGGTGATGAGACCACGGAGGCAGAGATTGGAGTGATTTGGCCACAAGCCAACGAATGCCAGCAGCTTCCAGAAGTTGGGAGAGGTAAGGAAGTCTCACTGGAGGCTTCAGAGGGAGCACAGCCCTCCCTGCCAACACCTTAATTTCAGCCCAGTGCTATTAATTTTGGATTTCTGGCCTCCAGAACTATAAGAGAATAAATTTCTGTTGTTTTTAGCCACGGAGCTTGAGGCAATTTGTTACAGCAGCCTTGGGAAACGAATACGGCATGCCTTGTAAGTTTTTGTTGAAAGCTGGACATCTTGTATAGGATAATAAATACTGAGGTAAATAGACCAGTAGTGTGAGAACTGATGATCTGGCTAGGAGTTGGGCTCCATTTAATTCTTGTTGTAGCTACAGGCATCAGGGGGTTCAAATTCCTTTAGTGTCCTGGTTTTCTCCTCCCCTCTTGGCTCTGGAGCTTTCCTTTGTATCACTCCTTGGAGAATGTCTGTGTCTTGCAGCTGTAATTCACAATATTATAATGAGCCTTATTGGTGTGGAGGTAGAGTGTGGGGGAAGGAGGCATTCTCTAACCTACTAATTAAGTCTCAGGGTTTTGGTGGGCCTCAGGAGTGTGGCCTTCAGAGGCAGATATAAAGCTACGGCTTACAGACCCCTCGAGTCTGTTGCACAGATTGGGTTACAAACCCTCCACACGCAGGTCTGTGAGCTAGGTAATAGGAAATAAAGGTTCTGGGAGCCGTGGGTATAGAAAAAAGAATGGGTTTTATTCAGATCTAGGAGCAACTGTCCTAGTGACTCCTCTGAGAGTTCTGAGAAGCACTGTGGAGCAGAGCTGTTAGTCTTTTATACTTAAGTCCACAACCCTGGACACCTGGGTGCCCATACACAACTTACATTAAGTAGTAACAAGGAACACCTGAGGATATTCACAGCAACTACTCGGCAAGGTTCTGAACATCCGAGGGGCCCTGACATTTTCCTGTTTTTCCCAACAGTAGAGCTTCCCCTTCCCCCCACTTATTTACCCCCTTAGGTGAGGCAAGAAATCTGGAGAGGGCTGGAGTGGTACGATGTCTTTTGTCTAACTGGGATGATGTTTCAGAATTGCCCTCTGGCTAAGTCCTTCCCTCTGGAGATTAGGGAGAAGGTCTGGCAGGACTTCATTCTCGCTACTCTTTGCTTCTTCCTGCCAGGGCCACGTGGGGAGCTTTCTCAGATTGTCCCCTTAGAACCTGATGAAGTTCCTGGAGGAAAACCCTGCAGAAGTGTGTGGCCTCCCCGCCCCTCCCCATGACTGGGTCTCCAGTAGCTTCTCCCTCTCATGCTAGTCTGCACTCAGCCTTCAGCAACTCATGAGAGTCACTAGCTCAGTCTTCCCACTGACTCATGGCACTGCTCCATGTAAGCACATCTTGGGTGCCATATCTCTCTGGATGCACCTGACTCTCCAGATTTTTGGGTGGCGATTTGTCTTACAACCTCAGTTCTCTGCTGGGTTCAAGAAAAGTCATGTATTTTCAGCTCATTTAGCTTTTTCTTGTTGGAAGGGCTGGAGTAATGACCTCCAAGTTCTTTACATGTCAGAGTTGAAACCAGAAGTCCCTATTGTGGCCATGTTTACTGTCAATCTACTACAGCAAGTAAGAAATATAAAGAGTCACAAAGTCATAAGACTGTAATCTTGGAATCATGAGAACTTTGGCACATAGATTCATAGTTTGACAACTGGGGAATCATAAATTCTAAGAATAAAAATTCCCCAGATTGAAGATCTCCGTGGACTTGCCACTGCTTATAGGATGACATGATGTGGAACGTTTTTCATGATCTGACCCTTTCCATCTCTATAGCCTCATTTCTACCACTTATCTCACCTCCCACCCAAATCCAATTCTCCCTCCCACCCCAGGCCCCAAACAACTTCTGCCTCACAGTCGGGGTTCCAGCCAGCTCTTAAACTACATGAGATTCCTGATGCACCTTGAATATTGCCTGGAAGAAAGCAAGTCCCCAATAGTCATGTTAACTTAATTAATGAATAGAATTATAAAACTCATAATAGTATTAACAGTAGTCAACCTCTATCATTTACCTGATTTGTGCCTGAAATTCTTCTAAGTACTTCACATATATTAATTAATTTTATTTTCATAACCTTATGTGGTAGGTGCTCTTATTATTCCCATATTAAGGGGAAGGAAACTGAGGCACAGAGAGGTTAGCAATTTGCTCAAGGTTACCCAGCTGGTAAGTGGCAGAGCTGAGATTCAAACTCAGAGAACTCTCTTAAATGGCTTAGAATTAGTGTGGAGCTTCTCACATTTGCCCTGTACTTGTGCTAATGCTGGATGCGTTACAGTGTGTGCATAATCTCTAATTTCACAATAACCCTCACTTAATACATGAAGAAATGGAGGCTCAGAGAGGTTAGGCAACTTGTCCAGGGTCATGCAGCTAGTACAAGCTGCAACTAAAGTTCAAACCAGCTCTGCCTGCTCTAAATCCCACACGCTTTACTGTTCTCGGCATGGCTTCTGGACTGTCTCTTGAGGAAGGGAATGCCTTTGCCCCTGTTTCAAGTCATCAGACTCCTACTCTTCCTTCAAGACGCAGCTTAAGGATCCTTTTGCTATGAAGCCTTCCCTGACCTCTCCCCCACCTCAGCCCTAGTAAGCCTTTTCCTCTGAGCCTCCACACCCCACCACTCACCTGCCCTTCACACAGCAGTGGAGCCTAGTGGTTAAATATACAGGCGTTATGCTGCTCAGGTGGTCTTAGGTTCAAATCATGGTTCTGCTAGATCACTTTGATTAACCCTCTGTGTGACCATTAGAGCCTTGATTTTTCTCATCTGTAAGATGTTGCTAAGAAAATCAGCTCCCCTATGGGGTTGGGTGAAATACGCACAAACCTTAGCCAAATGCTTACTAAAGCTTTTACTATGCTGCATTATAATGATCTGTTTAAATATCTGTCTCCATCACTTGACTTGAGGGCAGGAACTGATTCTGATCTCTCTCTTTGCCCCTAGCTCCCAGCATGGCTTAGAATAGCTATTAAATAAATGTGGAGTAAATGAATAAAAAAGAAATAAATGAATCTTATAATCCTATTCTCATAATTTAATACATAAAGTCTAAGGAACTCATGTCACATAACTGCCAGGTTGAAAAAAATCTCAGAGACTAACTTCCTGAGGCTTTCAATCTTTTTGACTATCACCCACAGTTACCAATACACTTTATATTGCCATCTAGTGCCACACACACACACACACACACACACACACACACACACACACACACACACACACACACACACACACACACACACACACACTGAAAGTTTCAAGAAATAGCACTTGCCCTCAGTATGTGGGATAAATGCAGATATTTTCTGTTTCCTCTTTTCAGCTCCTTTTTAATCTGCTTCCCTCTTCCTTTCCCGCCCATCTCTCCCTTCCCTTCTCTCATGTCTCTTCTGTATTTTCTATTTTATGAAAATGCTGGTTTAAGTCCACTAAATTGATTTCATGACCCGTGCAGGCCTTGCAACCTATGGTTTGAGAGACACTCAGCTGGTCCAGCTGCTCAGCCAAAATCCTCTCCAGCGTCCCTGGCACCAGTCCTGCACTCGCACACCCCTGGAGAGGGAAGTTCCCCCTCGGAAGGTGAGAGGTTTCGTTGTTGGACAGCACTGATTGTTAGAAAGTCCTTCCTTCTCTTAAGCTGAAATGAGCCTCTTGGAACTTCCCCATCGGTTTCCATCGGGCTTGCTGGTCTCTCTGCGTGTTATCGGGCAGGCCACCTCATCTCACTGGGTTTCCCTTTCTTCCCCCTGTTTCTGCACGTGTGACCCATCTATGTGCATGGGGCTTTTAAGCCCATCGTCAAAGCCACTCTTCAGGGTTAAGGTGATGGTCTTCACCCACCATCTCCTGTTATTATGTTTGTTTGCTCCCTTGGGGATGTGGGTCACTGAGGCCAACCCATCAGTAGTAGCTGAAGTCTTCAGCTCCCGAATTAGAGAAGTTTGTTGGGACTGTGTGAAATATCAATAGAGGGTTCCTTTTGCCCCCAAATCTCTTTGGCTTGTTTCCTTTTCTCAACTGCTTGAATCTCCTCAGTGAGATACTCAGTTGGGTTAGCGAACAGCATTTCTGTAATCACAACTACTGTGGGAAGGTGAAAGAGCACATTAGTCTTTCACATCTTAGTCTGAATTTTCCCCAGCCAGTCTTTCCCTCCATTGCCCTAGGATCAGCTGGGGGATGGGAATTCTGATGGCAGCCCTCTGTAAGGTCTCCTCAGTGGTGGGACAAGAGGCAATAACCAGTCCTAACCTGAAGTAAGTTTCAAATTCTTAGGACTTGAATGATACCCTTGGCTGTATATCCAAACTCTTCCTTCATTCATTCATGAGCAAATATTTGTTGAGCACCTTCTGTGTGTCAAGCCTTGTGCTAGGTGTTGAAGATACCATGGAGACCTAATGGTCTCCATCCCTTTCATGCAGTCTAGAGGTCGTAAGGACAATCAACCAATTATGATAAGGTGTGGTAGGTGCTCTGCTAAGGTCATGGAGTTGAGCGAGCTCAGAGCAGGGCCTCCTCAGCTCACCGGGTGGTAGGTTCAGGGCAGGCTGACATTTGAGCTGAGACCTGAAGGACAGACCTGAGTGGTTAGTTTCTCTCTCCCTGGCTTCCCCCACCGAGGTCAGCTTCCTGAGCCCAGCTGGTTCACAAGCTTAAATCAGCAGTTCTCAAGCTTCAACTCAACCAGAATGTTGTTTTATCTCATTTAACTGCAGATTCCAGGAACTGCCAGGCTTCTGTGTCTGTGGTGGGGCTGTGATCTGCATGTCAGTCCTTGGCTCCTGTCTTAGGAAACCCTGGTGGACATCAGAATCCCATGGTTTTGGCATCTACCCTCTACTATTTGTTCAGCATCTACCCTCTACTATTTGTTCAGCTTCTGAAAGAGAGAGAAAAAATGTGGAGGCGGGAATGCCAAGGCCATCTTTCTGGAGTTTCAGAGCCTGGAGAGGAGGTGGGAGGGTGGTGCTGGTGACCACAGGGATGGAGATGCTGCAGAGGGGTCCAGTGACCTGAAGGGCCTCCCACCCACCGTGTTACGCCTGTTTCCTCACCTCACAGCGGAAGGTCTTGGGCACGTCATGGCAGCATCAGCAACATAATGAGCATGGCCCTGTTCCAAAATTATTGTGTTTCAAACAGTGGCAGTAGAGCAATGAGCCAAGTGTGGGTCCCTCTGAGTGTGGGGCACTGTGTGACTGCAGGGGCTGGACATCCACAGGCTCAACAGATATGGCTCGGGCCGGGACCCCAGAGTGCAGAAAGCGAAACCAAGCCCATGAATATTCTAGAAGAAAGGTCCTTAGAGATCACCTGGCCCAATCCCCTCCATGTCTGGTTGTAGAATCAGAGGCCCAGAGAGACGGCCCAAGCTCACTGCAAGTTGGTGGCAGAGCCAGATCAGAATCCCAGCCCTGGGGTGCTCCTTCCTCCCTCCCTCCATTTCCCCTCCATCTCCAGTCTTTCCTGAGGTGGTCTCATCCTATGCAGAGCCTTTAGAAATCATCCGTTTGCAAATGTCTATCCCCTCATCTGCACCACCTCTCTCTCCCCCAGCTCCAGACTCCCGCGTTCAGCCGTCCACAGCTGTCCACAACCATCCACAACTGCAGCGGCCTCTTGCTTCCTCCCTGACCCTCTTCCAATCCATCCTCCTCTCCTCTAAGAGCCACCTGAGTGTGAGTTTTTGATGTGTAAGTTGGATCCTGCCCAGCCCTGCTCTCAGCCCAGGACATTGCCCACTCACATTACAATCTAACCTCCTCACCTCAGCCTCCAAGATCAGGCCCTGTGCTTGCCCCAGGACCGTGGGCGCCCTGCTCATTCTGCTCCCACCACGGTGACCTTGCTGTGGCTCAGATGTGCCCAGCTGGTGCCACCTGCCCCCAGAACTCCCTGTGCTTCCCCCTTCTTCACTCAGATCTCAGCTCACATGCCCCTGCCCCAGAGGGGCCATCCCATGTACCCTGCCCCCAATACACTCTCTATCCCCACCTTCTTTATTTTCCTTCATACCAATAACCCTGCCTGGAATTCCTTTATGCCCACTGTCCCCTCTAGAAAGTGGCCTCCTGGAGGGCAGGGCCTGTCTTGCTCCCTACTCACTCAGTGCCTTGTATGATGCCTGACACATAATTGGTGCTCTTTAAAGAGTTCTTGCAGCAGCGAACAAATCCATAATGAAACGCATTCATTTAACAAACACGCGTTCAGAGGCTATTCAGTGTCAGGTGCTATACAAGGCACTGAGGACTAGGACATGCCCTGCCCTCAAGAAGTTTGATCACTGTCCTGGGGAGCAGCAGCGTGAAGTGAGCGGCATGTCCGGGATGAATCTTAGCCCTGTCTGAGAAGATGGGGCGAGGGTGAAAGATTCATGGGTCCTCGCAGCAAGGAGTTGGATTTCAAGGGCCATCGATGTTCCTTTTCTGAGGAGGTAGGGGCTCCCAGTCTCTCTCTGGTCCCTCAGCCCAGTAGGTCATGACAGGGGCCAATGAGGGCTCTTGGGGCCCCGGTCCCCACTAGAGATTGTGCTTACAGACTGAGTGAGATCCAGTTCCTGCTGGTACCAGAATCAGGAAGAAGACTGGTGTGACTCCACTCAGAGGAAACCAAGCTGTGGCCCAGCCCGAGAGGGCCCTGTGGGTACCTTGGCACTCCTCAGGCCACCCCCTGGAGAGGACTGCAATCTCCCCACTTCTCCTTGAGCCTCCCAGCCTCACAAGGCAGGCTCCCAAGCTCCACACCCCCTGCAGCCCAAGCCGGTGTCCCAGTCTCCTCCTTCTGTGCAGATGGTGTGACTGAAGCCGATGGGCAGATGCAGGAGCTCTTGAAGGCAAACCTGCTTCCTCCAGGAGCCTCTCTGCTTTCTCACTGGGAGTGCTTCCTCCTTTCCCTTACCCCTTAGCACATACCCTCCTCTTAGTTTATTTATCCATCCATGGATCCATTCATTCATTCATGTACGCATCTCTCCATCCATGGATCCGCTCATCCATCCAACAAACATGCATTGAGCACCTACTATGCTCCCAGCAATTACTCACAGTAGTGAACAAGGACATGGTCCCTGCTCTCCAGATCTTACAGTCTAATAAGGGAAAGAGTCATTATGCAACTAAGTGCAAATTCAAATTTTAATTACACATGTGATAAGTGCTATGAAAGAGAAATACCTGAACGCATGGGGACGGGCTGTCCCATCAGGGTAGGGAAGAATATGCTGAGGAAGAAAAGTGTCACTCAAGACCATGGTGTCCAATATGGCAGCCATTAGCCACATGTAGCTATTGAGCACTTCAAATGTGGCCGGTGCCACTGAGCAACTGAATTTTTAATTTAATTTAATTGAAATTAACATTTAAAAACTAAAGCACTGTAAAATTTTTGTTTGCTAAACACCACTTTATTGTTTTGGTAGGACTACATTTTACTTCATAGAAAACTCAAAGACTAAAGATAAAAGAATATAAAATATCACAACACTTTCATATTTGCATATTGAAATAATACAAATTTAGATATTGAATTAATTATGTTAGTTAAAATTCATTTCACCTGCTTCTTCTTATTTTTTTCTTTTCTTCTTATCCTTTTTACTTTTTTAAAAAAAATATGGATATAAGAAAATCTAAAATTCTATGTGTGGAGAGCATGCCTGGGGTCCTTAGGCAGGAGCCAGGGCAGCATCCCCCGCAGGGAAGCAGGCGAGGAGCACACTGAAAACACCACTTCCTTGTGGGTGACCCACCACAGCCACCGCCATGGCTGTGGCTGCTGCAAAAGTGGCTCAACACCACAGCAATAGCCACAGCTACCATGCAGGCAGCCTGCCAGACACCCGACTGCAGTGACACAAGGAGAGTCACTGGAAGACGAGGATGTCTGTCTCCTCAAAGCCCACTCCTGTGTAATAGAAGAAGCAACTGCTCTACCATGCCCCTGCTGTATTTTTGATTTTAGTAATTTCTGTCTTCTCTCTTTTTTCTGGGTCAGTCTAGATAAGAGTTTGCAAATTTTGTTGAACTTTTTAAAGAATCGGAAAAAAAAAAGACTATTAAGCAGTTTATAAAGCACCATTGATATAAATATTTAATCAAACATTAACTTTACCTAATTTTAGGGTGTAATAAACTTTATATATTGCATAACTTGTTAAATACGTAACCATCATTCATTTCCTTTGACGGACTTTGTTACAGGAGATTGAAATCAAGCTCAAAACTCATTTTGAAAAAAATAAATAAAAATAAAAATTGTGGTAAAAAAAATTCTGTATGTAGCTCACACTATATTTCTATGGACAGAGCTGAACTAATAGCAGAAGGGCACATAGAAGGAGTTAACCAGGTAGAGGAGGTGTGAATGATGGAAACGCACATTTATTAAGCTGCTATTTTGTTTAAGACCTCAGACTTTATATGCATTAAGTCTCAAGCAGTCACTAGGTAGCCATCACTAGTCTCTTTTCAGATAAAGCAAATGAGTCTTGGGGATGTTGACTAACTGGACCAAGATCCGATGGCTGGAGCAATCACTTCTTTGGACCTTTGATCTTTGCAGGGCTGCCAGCTCAAACTGGTTTTATTTATCTCTGAGCTTGACTAGCAACTCGGCTCTGTCAAATTTCTCCTTCCTGCCCCTCTCTGATCTCTTAGGCATAGCCCACTGTTTCTGGACACTTGCAGTAATGTGCTCTATAATTGCTGAATGAATGGATGATGATGGATGAATAATTTTATCAAACTTTATGAAATAGCTATTCTGTGTCAGACCTTGTTTAAGGCCCAGTCCAAACTAGTCGGGTTGAAAATGCCAACGTTAGGTCCAGATTAGCACCTATCTCCTCCTGTCACCCCAGCCCAGCACTACCCCCAAGTCCCTGCTGGACTTGGGGATCTGGAAGGCATGGAGTGAAGCTCTTTTGTTCCTCCTTTCTTCCTAGCATCGGGCCCCTCTATCCTCCTGTGTGTTGGGGTCTGGGAGGGAAGAGAAAAGATGAACCTGTTTTACCCAACAGTGCTCTGTTCACTGTGGCTGGAATCTAGAAGCCGCAGCCTCCCGTGGCACAGGTGTGGATCCTTAGGTGGGCCCTGCATGAGTGCTTGCTGGGGGGTGCCCACTGCACAGTCTCTCCCACACGTGATGTCGTTCAGGCCTGCGACTCCTGCCCTGGAATCCGTGCTGCAGTCTTTTGCTCTGGGCCCTCTTGAGTGGGCTGCAGACAGGGTAGTCTAAGCGTGGCCACCCTCCACAGTGGGAGGCCTCCAGGATCTCACCCTCTTGCCACTCTGCATGGAGGAAGTTCCGGCTGCTCCCTTGCCACCTTGTCTCTCTGCCCTGCTGTCTTTTTTCAGTTCCCTTTTCTCCTGCTCAGGGAGGCATAAAATTGGATCAGTGAGTCCACTGTTGCCTCAGGAGACACCTGGACAAAGAGGGGCCAGCCTCTCCTTCAGCAGCCACCCGACGTCTAGGAGTTATCTTCTCGGAGTGCTTTGCTTGGCTGGTGGAGGTGGGGATTGTGAGGGGAGGAGGATTTCATAACAGTTTCCCCCAGGCTGATGACACCTCTCAGTCCTCTCCCCACACATTAGCTGAGTGCACAGTCCACGGCAGATGGGATGATCGGGGGAAGAGTGGGGCTTGGCTGCTTTGCGATCAGTCCTGAGAATATACCTGGCCCCAGTGCGGTGCTGGCTGCTGGTTACAGCAGAAACGAAAGGCAGCATCTTCATGGCGAATCGTTGTTCATGGAGGAAGTATACTGGTATATGTCATGGCTAAAAGTAAAGTAACGGGATGGGAAGGGGAAAGAGGAGAGGCAGTTTTCATAGGGAGCTCAGGGAAACTGGTAGCTGTGTTTCAAATTCATTTTTCCCCAACTTGGAGCCCAGTAGACCATTCTGGGCGACAGGAAAAACGTGTCCAACATTGTCCGAGCCTAGTCAAGGGGTGAGGCAGAGGTTGGTTTTCAGAGTCCACGCTCTTTCTTCATTGTCTTTGGTTGTATGTGTCTAGACTCACTTCACCAACCCTTCTGGGACCACGTCAATCCTTTCTGTTTTCCCAGAAGCTATCCCTGGCTTGGGGCCGGTCGGACTCTCAATGATGTTTGTTCAACGTGGAGGAACCTCTAAGAGAGGGGACCCTGGGGCTCAGCACTCCTGCCAACTCTGAGGCCTAAAGCTTGAGGGGGAGCCCAGCCCCTTCCCAGGCTGGCTCATGGGGCATCGAGATAGCGCCCAGCCAAAGGCATCCGTCACCTTCCCTCCAGGAGACCTCAGGCCTGAGGAGTTGACCACTTCTCTCTCACTGTGGCTCAAACCCCTGTCCCAGGCCTGGCTGGGGGTGGGGCAGATGAACAGCTGGACCAGGCAGTGGCTCCTGGGCTCATGCAGAGTGTCATCCAGGGGGTGTCACCCGACATGGACCAGGGAGGCTGGGAGCCTCTCACCACGACTGTCACATATGGGCAGGCCCTGGGCCCCCTCCTGTCCACCCTTCTGCTGGGACTCACAGGTGAGTTCTGAGTCCTGCCCATGGAAACCCTTGGAGCAGGCAGAGAGGCCCCCAGGGATTACCAAATCCAGCCAATTTGTGTTACAGGCAGGAGGCCGAGGCTCAGAGGACCTGGCCAAACCATTTTTCTGCCTGCCAGGTGCTGTTCTGTGTCTTTTCCTCAATGTGGACTTTGAGCAAAAGGGAGATGGTGGGAGCTTGGGAGTCAGAGGAGGAGAATGTAACACAAGGATGAGGGGTTGGGGAGAGGTCGGGGGTAACAAAGAAGCCCACCTTCCATACAGTTTCCCTGGTATCAGCTCTGGTCTGAGTGGCTATCAGTTCCGGCTCAGGGAGGGTGTGAGGGTGAGAAAGATGGAGAGAGCAATCCCTCAGTGACGGAGCATCTGACATCGAAGGATGAGCCTTGGACATGAAGTCAGATAGACTGGCTTGCTGTCCTTCCTCTGCAACTGACAGGCTGTGTGCCCTTGAGCAAGTTGCTAAACCTCTGAGCCTCTGTTTCCTCTTCTGGAAAGTGGGGACAATAACACCAGCCTCCCACGGTGGGGATGTGGAAGGACACGAACATGCACTTCCGAAAGTGTTTTGTAAACCACAGTGCTGCATGCGGTGGATGACGCCAGGGCATGATGCAGAGGGCACCAGAGCTGTGTGCTCAGAGGACAAGCTCCCATGGCCTCCTGAGCTGCCCTCTGCCAGCTCTCACTCTGTGTGGTCACTGCTGGTTTATTTGCCCACCCCCAGACCCCACCCCAACCTGAACAGATGCTACTGGAGGGCAGGGGTCCTGTCTGACTCATCTCTGTGTCCCCAGCACCCAAATCACTACCTGGCACAGAGCAGGGGCTCTGGAGCAGGACTTGAAGAGGTGTCTGCTCCAGAGCTCTGCAGGGCTGTCCCCAGGAGCAGTTTTCCTGGGATAACCCTAGGAGTCAGATTCCAGGTTAGAAGCAGGAAGTACCTGGTCATAGCTGCATGAGGATGAATGCAGCTGCCTTGGGTGGAGAGAGCTCCCCATCACTGGAGGCCAGCAAGAGGACAGACGCCCAGTGAGCTACTAATGGGGGCCCGATTAGGAGGGCCAGCCACCCCTGCTGTGGCAATTCCTGACTTCACACTCAGGTCACCAGGCACTTAACGTCCAAAAGGGAAATCTTGACTCTTCACCATCCCTTCCCATCCCAACTCCTCCAGTTCTCCCATCTCTAAAAATAGAGCCACCATTCACCCAGATGTTCAAGAGAACAACCTGGGAGTCACTTATCCATAATTCATTCTGCCCTTCTCCCCCATCCCGCCCATCACCGAGTCCCGTGGGCTGCATCTTCCAAATGTAGCGCCAGTCCCTCTGTCTCTCATCACCCTCGTCCGGGCCACGGTCACCTCGGCCTGGAGGCCTGAGGCAGCCTCCCTGCTGGTCTCCCTGCTCCCATTCCCACCACACAGCAGCCCCAGCTATCTCAAAAACTGTAAACGAGACCACCTCACCCCTGTTTAAAGTCTCTTATGTCTTCCCGTCACACTCAGAATAGAATCCAGATTGCCGCCATGTCTCGCCAGGCTCTTCTTGATCTGGACCTCTTTGCCCACAGTGCCGAAGAGATACAGGCCTCTTGGTTTCTCAAGTCCACCAGCTCTACCTGCCCGAAGTCCTTCTCACCTGTGGTTCTTGCCATCTGGAATGTCCTTCCTCTGTCCCTTCCCGTGGCTGGCTCCTATTCATTCCTCAATTGCAGCTCAAAACATCACCTCCTCAAAGACTCCTCTCCTACTAGCCTTCGGGAATAAGTCCTGGTATTCTCTATCACTGCTCTCTTTGGGTTTCCTTGAGGACACTGAGCTCTGGTCATAATCATATGTGCGGGTTTACTTGTCATCGTCGGTTGCTGGCACCAGACACAGCACAGCGTGGGCGCCTCTGGCAGACTGCTGGCGTTGGGTGCCTCCCGCTCTCTGTGCAGTCACGATTGCTCTCCCTCACAGCTGGACAACCCTTCATGTCTCCCACGGGTCCATCTCAGAGGAAAACCCCAGGAAATTCAGTGTCTTTCAACTGCACAGCTGGCCCCTTCAACTCCCAGGTCATCTATGTCACCTGGCTGAAGGACAGTGATGAACATCCAGCCTCAGCTCAGCGCCTGGTGACTGACGACAAAGGTAGTTACTCTGTCACCAGCAAGGCATGGCTGACACCGGATGGACAAGATGTCTCATCTGAGATCACCTGTGAAGTCACCCATATGGCCCTAGAAGAGCCCTTGCGAGAGACCATGAACCTCTCTCAAGTGCTGCAAGGTGAATGGGCAGGAGGACGGGGTGGGGGTATTCCCGGCAGCGCCCACTTTCAGGGGTTCTGCCCCTCTCACAAATGAGCAACTGAAACTCACAGTGTAGAGATTGAAAATGCAGATTCCAAGAGGCCAACAGTCTGGGTTTTAATCCTAGCCCTGCCACTTTACAAGTGGTGTGATCTCGGGCAAGTTACTTAACTATTCTGTGCCTCAGTGTCCTTGTAAAATGGGAATAAAATGAAGGCCTACCTCATAGGTTTCCTGTGAAGATTATATGAGTTATTTCTTATAAAACATCTAAAACAGTGCCTGACACACAGGAAGTTGCTTATGAATGCTTGATCTTCTGTTATTATCTGCCCTGGCCTCCCTTTCCAAACATCTTTGTTCAATATCATTGTTATAGGTTTTTTATTTTAAATGATTATTATTCAATCATTAAATAATGAATATCCTCTGTGACCCAGGCACTGTTCTAAGTACCAGGCATACAGCAACGGACAAAATAAAGTCCCTGTCCTCATGAGCATTGTATTTTAGTAATTCTTCAAATTATATTTCATGATGTGAAATATTTCAAACACAGAATATACCAGACACCCATGTACCCCGACCTATATTTAATGAAAATTAACATCCAGCCCTATTGGCCTTACATTGAGCATACGAGAAAAAATAGTTTCTTTAAAAAGAGTGAGAGATCTTGAGGCTGGTTCCTGGGAGGAGGAAACACGGGGCGGGGAGGGGGTAGGGGTGGTGCAGGGAGGGGCTAATTTCACCCGAGTTTACTTCTGTTCCTCTGTCTAGTTATCCCCACCTTGAAGATCACCACCGAGCCCTCTGGGGCCCAGGTCCACATGCATCAGACAGCGAATCTCACTTGCTACGCCAGCCGCTTCTTTCCCTCCCACCTGCATCTCACGTGGACGGAGACTAAACGCACGATCCAGACCGTGGATGTTCCCCAGGTCACCAGAAACCCAGATGGGACATTCTCTCTGCGGCACACATGGCAGGCAGAAGCCATGCTGGATGGGAACAAGTTTGCCTGCTGGGCGGTGCGGGATGAGCAGCCCCCAGCCCAGGCCAACATCACTCTGTGGGCTCAGACGCCCCGACGGGAGAAAGGTGGGTGCAGCCTCTGGCCCCAGCCTCTCTGGGCAGCAGGCCAGGGAGGGTCAGAGACTCAGGGCAGCAGCCTCTGAAGGTGAAGGAAGAGAGGACGCTCGAGGCTCGTGAGAAAACTCTCACACAGTCGCCCCCAAACTCCACTCCTCCATGCCCCACCCTCGCCAAGAACTGGACTCCCCTTTTCCAATTCCACACACCCTTCACGTTGAAATTCTCCCTCTTAACACTTAACCGCAAAAAATGGTAGAGATTAAGGACTACTGGGCAACAAAATCCCTTCCAGAAAGGCTATCAATGAAGACTGGTTCAATTGGAAGTTTCTGGAAGTTAACCTTAAAGAGAGGCCAGCATTCTTACCTAGGCTGGGAAAGAGGGTGTGCGCAGGTCCTCACACAGGGTTGGTGCAGGTTGTCCTAGCTGTCCTCCTCCCCTCCTCCTCATGTCGCTCTTTGTGCCCTCAGATGATTTTCTCCTCCAGGGAGAGCTGCTTGCCAGTGGTTCAGACCTAGAGGGGGTGAGCTGCTTTCCCTTGGACCAGCTTGGATCAGCTTGGGAGGAAAAGTTACTGGCTTGGAGGGGGATGGGGTTTTGGGGGTGGACTCTGGGGTGGGGGTGGTATTATGATCAGCCAGGGCTGGTGAGCCCGGGGTAAGCCCGTGCATAGACTGCCAGCTCTCCAGAACGACCTGAAGTGGGGAAGGCCGGTTCCGTGAGAGAAGCAGGGGCACATGTGTCCGTGTACCTGTGTTATAGCTCAGGCCACTGCCTGAGGAAACGTGCATGGGACACTGGCTGGCAAAAACAGCTCATCTTCACAGGCTTTGACCTCTCCCTGACAGAACTGGCCTTTATCTGGCTGCTGAAAGAATTCTCAGGGGGAATGATTCCACTCATCTTCAAATTTCTCTGGGCCCTTTTTTTGTTGTCCAGGAGAGATAAGAAAAACGTTCATCCAGCAGGATATACAGGACTGAGTGAAAAACTCAGAAGTGGTCCTTTCTGATCAGGAGCAAGTTGTATTATTTCTTTATTGACTTATGCCGAGTTTTTTCCTCTCTGTCTTACTTTCCTCCTTCACTTGCATGCAGTATATTTGGCCCATTGTTGCAAAAGTCACCCCTGAGAGCATCACTGACTATACCTGTCGCCAGTGCAGTTTTGTGGGTGGCACCCCATGGTCTGCAGGGGGGAGGGCAGCCCCTTCCTGTTCTGGAATGCAGGCCCTTTCCTATTAGGTGTTAACATACTTTTGCAGCTGTCCTTCCCCAATCTAGTCCATAAAACCCTTCATCAGCACCCCACCCCTCATACACTGCCACCTCTGTGCCTGTGTTCCTCCCAGGCTAACACCAATAGACCATGTACCGGGTGTCCTCACGTGCTGATCCTGCGACAGCTGGAAAAAATAGCAGAGGGATCAAGGTCTTAGGTCTCAATTGCAGAGCTGGGATTAGAATGCAGGGCTCTGTTCTCAAATTCAATGTGTTTTTCTGTATTTTTCTCTTCTATCCTGCCCGAGAATACAAACCTTAATTTTATCTCAAATCTCTTCCCAAATCTCAATCTTAATTACAAAGTAATTACTTAATGACTTAATTTTCGATATTGATTTACTTCTTCCTGAACTGTCATGCCTGTCCGCACCATTCAGTTCTCTCAGCCAGTACTTAAACGTTTTATCCCGTCTATGCCTCTCTTCCACGATTAGGCCTGCACACCCCTGAAGCAGGGACTGGCTGTTATGTTTGGAGGTGGCTGAGCTTTGGAGCCAAATGTCTCAGTGTCACATCACACATTTGTGAGAGCTCAGGCACAGCAATTCCCTTTCCGAGTCTCTGCAATGACAATTGTTATACCCACCTCACGGGGACCTGCTGAGGATTTCTCCCCTAACTCCTGACATCTGGACAAGGGGCCACACAGTAGGTGCTCTGCAGTGATGGCTGCAGTCTCTATAGTGCCTAGTCCAGAGCTGTGCTGAAGGTAGGATGATATTAAATACCATTGATTAACTAATGATATTAAATACCATTGATGAACTAAGGGCCACCCATGGAGAAGTAGAAGCAGCTATGACGTAACAGAAAATGCCCTTGACTTGGAGTCAGAACTCCTGGGTTGCAGTGTTGGTTCTGTTAGCTGTGAGGCCCTTGGGAGAGTCACTAACCCTCTCTGAGCCTTTTCTTTCTCTGTTAACATTAAAAATATGATGAATAACAATTCCTCAGATGTTAATTGTGAGTATATGACGCTGATAGTTACCGTTTACAGAGAGATTACTATGTGCCACGTAGCCTATACTAGGTACTTAATTTATTAACTGAGAATTTAGAATCATCCCCCTTTTACAGAAGAGGAAACTGAGGCTTAGAGAGTTAAGCTGCTCAGGCTCACTCAGTGGAGGGGTTGGGAATGTAAAGTTGAGCTGAGTGGGACCCCAAAACCTGTGCTCCCCACCTCCTCCCTGTCGTTCTAACCTCCTCCCTATGCCCTGGCCTGTGAACAGAGAGGTGCTCCTCCTCCAGGGACTGAGGGCAGGACTGAGTGATAGTCAGGGGCACAGACTCTGGGGCCAGACTGCCTGGCTAAGAACCCCAGCCCTGCCACCGACTAGCTGCGGATCTTGGACAAGTTACCTAGCCTGTGTGGGCCTCAGTTTCCTCCATCTGTGAAACGGGGATAGTAACAGCTCCTGCCTCCTAGGGTTGCTGTGAGACTCGATGAGTTAGGGAAGAGCCCGTAAGTGGGTATCTGCGATATGGGTGTTTGCAGTGCCCGTAGGAGGTGGCTCCTTACATACTGCTATGGTCCCCTGTAGTTTCATTGTTTGGCCTCTGATACCAGCTTCAGAATCTAGCTCCCATCAGAAACATAAACTTTAGACCCTGTGGAAGAGGAAGCGATGGGGCTTCTCCACAGAGACTCCAGGGTTCGTGCACACTGGAATTTGGACACCTCATGCCCTCTCACAGGAGGGATCTCTCCTTGCAGGCAGGAGCGCCCACTCATACAACTTTCAAGGCCCCCTTCAGCGCTCTGAGCCTGGCACAAATGTTTGATCCAACTGACGTATACATCCTCTGGATTCTCCACACCCCAGGTTACTGTGGCCTGCCTTAAAAACCACCACAAGCTCCTCAAGCCCCAGACCAGCGTCCACCCTCGTGGACACACCTACAATGTGACCAGCAGTGTGCTCATCCCCCTGAAGGGTGACGATGTGCTCTCCCTTGTCCTCTGTCAAGTCAAGCACAGGTCGACTCTGGTCTTCCAGAAAACCGTCTGTCTGGACCAGTACCTCCGGGGTAAGATCTTTCTTTTGCTCAGCTGAGGTAGTGCAGAGATGGGCCATGGACTTCTCTGAGCCTCAGTTTCCTCATTAAAAAATGGCACATCCTTCACTTGGTTGTGCACTTAACGCAGTGCCTTGCTCATACCAACCACTTGGAAGAGGCAATTGGTGTTAATTATTATTATTATGCGTATTACCTCTCAGAACTCACTTCTCTCTGCTGTAAAACAGAGACAGAATATCCTCTGGAAATTTAATTTTATTACTATTATTTTATATGAAGAAGATTTGAAGGGCTTTGTGAATTTCTCAGTTTTAGGGACTACGATGTCTTTAGATCGTCACTCGTACTTGGACATAGGCCTAATTTTTCTGGTGAGTTTTGTGAGCGGGACCAGTGCTCGGCGGATCTGTGAATTCAGTGAGGACACACAGTGCCATGCCCAGGAGGAATCTTAATGATCATCCCGCTGTTTATGACAACTCGAAAGCCCAGCTTAAGCAAGCGTGTGGTTCAGGGTGGCACAGCAGTCAAATTAATTCCTTAAATGTATATTGGATTCTAAAATTTCCAAAATAGTCTTCTCCTTCTTTTCTCATTCACAAAACAAGGGAAGAGTGTGCTATTATCATGGAAGTAAACACATCATTTTACATGGAGGAAAATATTGATATTGATGTCTGGAACGAACACAGCGCACAGTCAGTAAAATATATTCGCGTGGGCCGGGTGACATTTCACGTGTATGACTACCCTATTCTGCTTGTCCCTTTCGCACTTTACTCAAGGACACAGGTGGAAAGAGGTGGAGGCAGCCCAAGGTTGTGCAGCTGGTGAGGGACAGAGCTTTGATGTGAATTCGGGCTCCCAGCTCTGCTCTGTTTGCCAGCTGTGGGTCTCCTGCAAGTGGCTTTTCTTCTCCCAGCCTTGGTATCTCTGGCCGTAAGATAGAAAAATGGTGGTTCAGGGGTCCTCTTTATCTGAGATTATTATGTAATTCCCTGGACAGCTGCGTAGAGAAGCAAAAGTCATTGCAAATACAAATATTCACAGATGAATTGATTACTTCTAAAATTTCCCCGCACTCAAAATGCCTCCTTTCTCAACACTGCACACAGCTTGGTTATGTCTCCTGTCACAGAAATGTCTTTGTGGGGGGTCTTTATTTGGGTTCACCTGAAAGCAGAGCCTGAAACAAGAGGGCAGGTGGTTTTGAGGCGACCCTGAAAAGGTGGGACGGGAGAGTTGGGGGAGAGACGAGTTAGGAGGACAGCCAATAAAAGAGAGTCATTGAGCTGGTGCCCCTGTGCACAGCCGGGACTCAACGCCACTGGGGACCTTCTGAGGAACTGTGTAGACTCTGCCTCAGAATTGTCCCACAAAGGAGGGGAGGCTGAGATGTGCCTGCCTAGGTTAGGTGGCACTTCCCGCCTATAGAGAAATCCGAGGCAGGGAGGTAGAAGGTGCTGTGGGAGCATCTGGGGAGTGGTGTGGGGGCCAGAAACCCTCTGCTCCGGAGGCTGGTTGTGCTTTGACTGTGGTGTGACAGACTTCAGACTGTACTGTGCAGGTAGAATCCACATCCATTACCAAGTGACATCAGAGATCCTGCAAAAGTTGTATTTCAAGAAGTTGATGCAAATGATATTGGGGAACTGCTGGGATCACAGGCAAAGCCTTTGAGCAGTGAAAAATGGAAGAAGAAAGAGATCTGTGATGTTAATGATACTGTGGGCATGTCAGAGGAGAACACTTTGATTAAAAGCAGCCCCTGTGAAAATTGATAGATCACTCAAGTAATTGCCAATACATTTTCGAAATTACCTTTTAATAATTGTGCTGTGAATGTGAAATTTGAAATGAAGGATTTTGTTGGTACTATAATACAAATTTTGGGGAAAAAATTATGCCATCTTATTTATACTCCCAACACTTGTTCCTTCCAAAAGTTGGTGCTTAGTTACGATTCCATTCCATATTTAAAGTACAAATTAAATAAAATTATCTTTATAATTTGAATGCTTTTCAAGATGAAGTTTCAACCAATTCCTTTTTGACAATTTTGATGGAATCTGATTGTGTATAGATTCCTTTTAAATGTTTCTCTTTTTTTTTTTCAGATACCAAGTAGCTTTTTGTGTTTATCTCATTTGGTTTTGTGAAAATTAAATAAGAAAGCACATGCACCCTGCCTTAAACATTGCCATTCAGTGCATGGAAGCAGTTGTCATCAGCTGTGGCCAGACCTCTGTCCTCCACACACTGCCCTGGACATCGTACAACCAGGAGAGCTCATTGGTGGCTGGAACAGGCCATCTGAGCCACCCTCTAGAGCCCATGACACTCTCTTGGTGGCACCTACCTTGGCCTGTTCTCCATGGGCACCACCCCAGTCACCATGCTTTAACCATCCTGGGCCCTCCCTTCTCAGGCCTTGCTCCTTGCTTAGGGAGAATCCCTGTGCTGTGCCTGTGTACTGGAGGGGGAAGACTGAACAGTGCAAATTGCTGGGGACAGCGTCTTGCCTTGGATTTCCAACCCATTAGCAGCATCATTGATAGAATTTCACAGGTCTAGTTAGTTGAGGATGAGGAAGGGATATTTTAGTGTTGGATGCCCTTAGCCCCTTCAGATTGCACTGTATTAGGAGTCACTCTTTCTACTCTAGACCAATAGCTAAAATCTGTCTTCACTAGACCCATGAAATCTGATCTGCCCTGAGAGAATTTTATAATTTTAAAGTCTTGGAAGCAGAGGGAAAATGACTTGCACAGGGTCTTGCAGTTGGCTATGGTGTCAGTGCAGGGACCAGACTCCAGATCTCCCAGCCTTTAGTTTAGGGTTAGAGCTATATCATGCTGTGTGTTCATATGAAGTCTACTAGGATTTAAGATTTCCTCAGTTTTCCTCATTGTGAATAATCCTATCTCATAGCTGAAAATCTGGTTGGAAAAATTTTAGGAGTCATTAGATTACAATTTCAGCAGCTTAGAATCAAAAATGCTTATAGCCTTATAGTTTGGGTGTCAGGATAGCATCATGATAAAACATACTGTCTCTGGTATAATCCCAGCTTTGCCACTTGTGACCTTGGACAAGTTACTTAACCTCTCAATTCTGAAGTTCCTTCCTAGGTAAAATCTTAGTATCTTGAAGTGTCTTGGACTCCAAGAGTCTGCAAAGAGTCTATGAATCTTCAAATCTCAGAATTATGTAGTCATAGAGTGAATCAACTTTGTAGCTTCTTAAATGGAATTTATACCCCATCTTTACATCTTTAATGGCCAACGTGGAAAAGAAAAAAAAATTCGGATGGCATTCATCAATCCTATCCATCTATCCATCTGTCTATCCAAATATGCACTCATTTATGCATTAACATTCTCATTCACACATGCGATTCCTTATGCATGTGTCTGTTAGCCAATACCGAAATCCTCCTCTGCGGCAGGCCCTGGACTAGGCCCCGAGCAGATGAACCCATTCTCAAGGAGCTCCCAGACTCCCACAGTGGACTTCCCACAGTAATGGCCTGCTTTCTCTGGGCTTTGTCAGATCCCCCTGTAGTGTCAGTGTCCCAGTCTTCAATCTCCTCTGGCTTGGTGACTGTTACCTGCCATGTGCAGAGATTCTATCCTCAGAATGTCTCTCACCTGGCTGGAGGACTGCCATAAGCTCAAGGGAATGGAGCAGACCACATCTAAGTAGAATAACGATGGGACCTACACCCTGGAGGACTTGCTGTTGGTGAATGCGTCGGTGCAGGAGTCTGAGCGGGTGCTCACCTCCTGTAAGGTACAGCATGAGGCACATTCTCACATCAAGGCCAACCTCATACTGTCTGCAGTAGCCCACATTGCATTCAAGCCCACAGGGAGCCCAGGTACATTCACCTTTTCTCTTGTGGACAGCTTGGGGTCACCTCTGTCTCCTGAGCAGATTCCAGAAGGCACTGGGATGAGGGGAAGCTTGGTCATCATTGAGGTCTTGTCCAACTTAATAGTCTGTGATTCCTTGAATAACCAGAATGGTTTCTGGCCATTAGCTTCCTTTGGATGTGGCCATCCTGAAAGGTTCTTCCATATCTGCAGAAAGAGTGGTCTGCTGGCTCAATCTCCTTGAAAATTTCCAAAAAACAGTTCACCTTAGTGTACTCACTGATGATTCTGACCTGGTTGTTAGCATGGCTGTCTTGTCTGAATCAGCCTGTTTGAGTTATATGAAGGTGATCTTGCCTATATATTGTTCTGTAAGACTTGCTTGAACAAACTTATCCTGAGGGCAGCATGACATCTCCAATGACAGAACAAGCTTTTCCACTTAATTCTTGCACAGGTACATAAGCTCTCTGTGCTTCAATTTGCTCATCTGTAGATAGGGTCTAATAAAGTTTCCTAATTCATAGAGTCCTTATGAGAATTAAGTGAAATGTTATATGTAAACTCTAAGTGTTGCAGGTTGTAGAGTTTATCTACATGTAGTAGAGTTTGTCTGCATGTATGTCTACTGTAAATGTTAGCCACTGTTACTATTATTTGAAATCAGATTAAATTATTTTTACATTTAGTTTCCAGTAATTATATCTGTGTAAACTTAGACAATTGAGTCAATTATCCTCTCAGAGCCTCAGTTTACTCAACTATAAAATGGTGCTAATAATACCAAACTCCTAAGATTGTAGCAAAGGTTATATTAAATGACCACAAGTCCTTGGGGACAGAGTGGATTGTATTCAGGTTTGTATCTCTAAAGCCCTGCCATGTTGGCTGGTGTATATTGGGTATTCAAATCAGCATTTGTGGAGCCAAATTCAGAGTGAGGCTCACAGGTCAAGATCATCTCCTATTTCTTTTTTTTCGTTTTATTTTTTATTTTAACTTTTCAATATACATTGTAGTTGGTTTTCATGTCCCTTTACCTATTCCTCTTTCCACCTCCCTCTCTCCCCTCCTCCCAACTACATCGGGTCTGTTCACTTGTTTTAACAAGTTCAAGGAATTGTTGTGATTGTTGCATCTCTTAATTTTAAGAGAGAGCTAAGTATAGAGAAAAGAGCACAGGCTTGGAATCAGATAGAATTGGTGCAACTTACAGGCTGTGGAAGTTCCTGGCTATGTGACCTTAGAGAGGACATGTATACTCACAGAACCTCATTTGATGGCTCCTTCTGCCCTGTGGCATTTAGGTCCAGAGATGCCTGCCCTTATGATTGTGGCTTTCCTTCTGGGCCTCAAGGTGCTGCTGGTGATAAGTTTCACGGTCACCTATATCTACAGGTGGTGGAACCTGTGGCAGGTGAGTTTAGGGTGGGCCTTAGTCCTTAGGGAGGGAGGTCAGGGCCATGGTCATGGGCTGGCAAGAGGAGTCCAAGATTAGCCCACAGAGTGACATGGGGTGCCCACCAGGGTGCCCACAAGTGTGATCAAGCCTCAAAAGAATGTTTTGAGCACCCTTATTTTCTCTAAATGTCTTGGAATTCTCAGAGGCTTCCAACTCTTATGCATTGTGTAGTGCCCTGGAGTTGGAAAGTTTTTGAATTGCATTCCTAGGGACCCTGGAGGTGGCTGTCCAAGGTGTGGAATGGTCAAGACCCAAACTTGAGTCCCCCATGCATTGTTATATATTTAGTATTTCATATGCTATATATTTGGCATGAATGATAAAGGTATTGCTAAAATCAACTAGTAGAACCTATCCAAGGACTTGAAGTTTCTGACTAGTGGCAAAAACAAATTGGGTATGGGAAAGAGTTCAAAACCCAGAAAGAGGTGTAGGGATGTAGTGATAAGAGCTTCATTTCTGGTCTGCTCCAGGAACCCAGACCAAGCAGAGTACCTGCCACATAGTAGATGCTCAGTAAATATTTGCGGAATTAATATATGAATGAACAAATGAATGAATAAATGATTTTCCCCTACAGCTCCTGCATGCCCTGTGATGCATTGCCTCCTGCCATCTCCAGGGGCTCTAGTGGGGAGAAGAAGCTGTGGGGACCTATAGGTCGCCCAAGACTCCTGCCCTTCACTCTGCCACCCCCAGCACCAACATGCTCCCTTCACATACCTCCTGATGATCCTTCCCTCAGAGCTTTGGAGCTGAGTCAGGGATGGACTTTGGTCATGGAGACTTGGGGTTGACTTGACCCTGATGTACCGAGCTTCAGATTGGCCCTGCCTCCATTCAAAAGAGAATCCAACAGACCAAGAAAACAAGTTTTCATGCTGCCCATGATCATGAACAACCCTTTATTTTCGGAGCAATTTTTACTTTTATCCAGGGCTTTTTCAAGTATTATTTCATTTTAACACACATATATTTTGAAATTACTGGTAAGTTGAATAAACATATTTCTATTCTCAAATGTGTAAAAAATAATATAAGAAATAGTCATGGAGCTACCATCCTATCTTTGTAAAATATTAACATTTTGCAATTATGTTCTTCAATTTCTTTTTAAAAACCTTGTCCTGAATTTGGTGTTTATCATTCTCAAGCATGATTTTATACTTTCACAACATATGTATAAATCCTTAAGCAATGTGAGAATATAGTATTACTTTGTAAGTTTTAAACTTTATATAAATGCTATTATGCTGCACATAGCATTTTGGAACTTTATTTTTTATGTTTAGCAGTTTGTGTGATTTTTTTCCTGTTGATCTATGTAGCTCCATTATATTAATTTTCCACTGCTCTGTGGTCTTCTACTGTAAGAATGGCCATAATTTACCACTTCTCATGGTGGATATTAAAGTTTTATTCAATGCTTTGCTAGTACAATTTTGCAAAAAAACATTCTTCTATTTGTTTCCTTGGGCACATGTGGGAGAGTCCCTCTTTTTCGTCTGGTGTGGCTTACAAAGCAGTAGAGTTGGTATTATTTGGAAACTGTAGTTATACAAAAAAATGTTTTCAATTTTTGCTTATTTCACTCTTTCCATTTAAGCCTTTAATCAAGCTATATTTTTCTGGGGTGTGGTGTGTGTGTGTGTGTGTGTGTGTGTGTGTTATAGGGATAGGATCTTACATTTTTTTCCTGCAAGGATGATTTATCCAGCACTCACTGTACACATCGCCACCTTTGCTGTGTACGAAGTTTCTAGAAATCTGTCGTCTTTTTATGAGATCTTTGTTCTATTGATCTACTTGTCTATGTCTCTTTCAATACTATACTGTCTTAATTAGTATAGCTTTATAATAAGTTTTAATACCTATTGTGGGCAAATCAAACCATCCCACCTTTTGTTATTCAAAATTGTCTTGACTATTCTTAGTCCAAAGGCATTTTAGAATCATGTTGTCATGTTTCATGAAAAGCCCTTTTAGAATTATTATTTGATTGCATTCAATTTATATTTTCATTTGGGCAAATTGATATTCTTCCAATAACGAGTCTTCCCAGTCGTGGACATAATATACCTCTATATATTTATGTTTTCTTTTATGACTTTCAATTTACAATTTTTCCCCCACAATGGTCTTATGCATCCTTAGTTAGAATTATTTTTAATACTTTCTAGTTTATGAAAGCTTTAAAAATTATTATTACGTCTTTTCAGCATTTTTTGACCACTGAATAGGATTGCATTTGAGTTTTGAACATCTGTCTTATATCCAGCAAGCTTATAAAACTCTCTTACTGGTGCTAATAACATGGATATTGTTCTTAAGTGTAACTCTTACATTAATGGAGTGATCTAAGATTATTTTTTACTTTTATGGAAGTTACATGTACACACAATTTAAGAATCTAATAGTTCTATAAGTTTTACATATGAAAACTGGAATCTCCCTAACCTCTAACCACATTTCACCTCGCAGAAGCAACCATTTTCAACGTGTTTAACTGATTGTTTTAGATTCTATTGCTATATCTCATATAACACGCTTATATTGCTACCTCTTGATTTTGCATTCTTAAGTATTATTTATTGACTTCTCAAGATCAAAGATGGGGATATAATGTTCTGTCACTGCTGACCTCATGCCACACCAAATACTTTCTATTCCCCATCATCCTAATATGATTATATTATAGTTTGGGATATCAGTGTCTGCATTATAACGACTATGCAAATGTTATTCACAGCTGAGTCTTGTAACATTCCCAGCTTTTGTTTATGTTGAGCTTCTCATGTGTATGTTGGTGTAACCACCACCAAAATCAAGATACAGAATTGTTCCATGACCATAAAAGTCTCCCCTGTGCTACCAAGTTATATCGACACCCATCTCCACCATACCGAATCTCTAGCAAACGCTAATCTCTTCTCTATAATTTTGACAACGTTGTATTAATGGAATCATATAGTATGTGACATTTCGGGTTTGACTTTCTTCACTGAACACAATGCCTTTGAGATCCTTACAAGTTGTTGCACATGTAAATATATTCCTTTTTATCACTGAGTAGTATTTTATTGTATGGAGGCACACGATATGTTTAACCATTCACTAGTGAGATATTTGGTTGTTTCCAGTGTTTTGCTATTATGAAGAAATCTGCTATAAACATTCATGCACAGGCTTTTTTGTGTTCATAAGTTTTCATTTTTCTGGGATAAATGCATGGTAGTGCAATTGCTGGACTGTATGGTGAGTGTATATTTTGTTCTTTTAAAGAAACTTTCAGACTTTTATAGAGTCCAGTGTATGAGAGATGCAGTTTCTCCACCTTTTAGCCAGCATTTGGTACTGTCACCATGTTTTGTTATAACTGTTATATTAAGTATGTAATAATATCTCATTGTGGTCTTAATTTGCTTTTCCTAATGACTAGTGATGTCAAACATCTTTTAATGTATTTATTTGCTATCTGTCTATCCTCATCAGTGAAATGTCTCTTTATGTCTTTTGCCCATTTATAATATTTTTTCTCTTGTTGTTATTTTTACTGTTGAGTTTTGAGATACATAGTCTAGATTTAAGTCCTGTGTCAGCTGTGTGATTTGCAGATATTTTCAGTCTGCAGCTTTTTTTCCACACTTAATATGGTCTTTTGGAAACAAAAGTTTTCAGTAATGATGAATTCCGACTGATCAATTTTTCAGTTGATCATGCTTCCAATGTCATGTCTAATAACCCTTCATCAAGCCCTAGGTCTTGAAGATTTTCTCTTATGCTTTCTCCTAAATATTTTATAGTTTTATATTTGACATTTGAACTTATGATCCATTTTGAACCTGTACATTTTGTATAAGGTGTCAGGTTTAGGTCAATGTGCATATTTTGTTTACAGATATCCAGCACCTTTTGTTGAAAAGACTTTTGCCTTTGAGGAATCAATTCTTCCTCCATTGAATTGCTTTTGCCCCTTTGAAAAAGCTGTTGTCTGTACTTGTATGGGGCTGTTTCTGGGTTCTCTATTCTGTTCCATTATTTCTATCCCTTTGCCAATCACAAAGTTTTGATTACTGCATCTATACAATGTCTTAAAATAGGGGATAGTGATTTTGCCCACTTTATTATTCTTTTTCCAAAATTGTTTTGACTTTTCTAGTTCTCTCCTTTTTTCTTTGTCTGCTGACATAAATTTTAGAAGTCTAGGATTTTGATAGAAATTGTGTAAACCAATATATCAATTTGGATAGAATTGACCTTTTTTTTTATGTTGAGTCTTCCAATCAATGAATACAGCATTTCTCCCTGTGATGGTTAATTTTAGGGGTCAATTTGACTGGGTTAAGGAATAGCCAAAGAGCTGGTAAAACATTATTACTAGGTATGTCTGTGAGTGTGTTTCTGGAAGAGATTAGCTTTTGAATCAGTAGACTGAATAAGGAAGATCCACCCTCACCCAATGTGGGCTGGCAACATCCAATCAGTTGAGAGCCTGGATAGAACAAAAAGACAGAGGAAAAGCAAATTCTCTGTCTCTTCTGGAGCTGGAACATGCATCTTCTCCTGCCCTTGAACATAAGAGCTCCAGGTTCTATGGCCTTTGGACTCTGAGATTTGCACCAGTGCACCAATACTCCCCCCCCCCCCCCAGGTTCTCAGGCCTTTGGGTTCAGACTGAGAGTTACACCACCGGCTTACCTGATTCTCAGGCCTTCAGACTTGGACTGAGCTATGCCCCTGGTTTCCCTGGCTCTCCAGCTTGTAGACAACATAGAGCAAAACTTATTAGACTCAATAATTGTGTGAGTTAATTCCCATAATAAAATTTCTTTTCATCTATCTGTATCTGTCTGTCTTTCTCTCTCTCTATCCATCCATCCTATTGGTTTTGTTTCTCTAGAGAACCCTAATTAATACATTCTTCATTATTTGAATCTTTGATTTTTTTCATCAGAGTTTGCAGTTTTCAGCATACAAGTCTCATATATTTTATTAGATTTATACTCAAGTATTTCATTTTTAAAGCAATTTAAATGGTACAATGTTTTAAATTTCACTTTTCATGGGTTCGTTGCTAGTATATTGAAATACAGTTTATTTTTGTATGTTGATCACATATCCTGCAACCATCTTAGACTCACTTATTAGTTCTAAGAGCTTTTTGTGTAGATGTCTTGGAATTTTCTACTAAGACTTATCTGCAAATAGAGATGGTTTTGTTCTTTTCTTTCTGATATCTATGCCTTTGATTTCCTTTTCTTGCTTTATTGCTCTGGCTAGGACATCTAGTACTATACTGAGTGAGAGTGGTGAGAGATGAAGAAAATCTGTCACTGAGGGGTCAGTGCTGTGGCAGGGGCTACCACTGCTGCTGCCACAGAGCAGTAGAGGAAGACCCAGGAGTACCTAGCAGCCACGGGAAACTGAAGTGCCAAAACACCACACCTTATCTAAAAGCCAAGAGGAATTGCCTGAACCCAAATCTACCCCCAAAAGATGTTTACCAGCCGGGCCGACCCCGTGGCTCACTCGGGAGAGTGCGGCACTGGGAGCACAGCGGCACTCCCGCCGCGGGTTTGGATCCTATATAAGGATGGCCGGTGCACTCACTGGCTGAGTGTGGTGCGGATGACACCAAGCCAAGGGTTGCGATCCCCTTACCGGTCACAAAAAAAAAAAAAAAAAAAAACGATGTTAACCAGCCATTTTGATTTTCCTGTTTTTCCTGTCAAAGCTACTAAATCTACCCAAAAAAGATGTTACCAGCCATTTTGTTTTTCCTGTCAAAGCTATGAGGCCCATCGAGCCCAGACCAGCCACTAATACAGGGTCCCAAAAGCCAAAGTTGGATCCACCAAAACATCTGGGCAAAAGGCTGACTTCAGGATGTGATTCTTCTAACCCAAACTAGAAGGCTTCCAGCAATAGTCAATAGCAGCTTGAAGCTGGATCATCCCCTACAGGAGAACTGTCAAGAAAAACCATAGGGTCATTGAACATACAGGAATTAAAAACTACAGAGTAACAGGCAGCAGATCAAGGAAATGCTAAATGTACAGACACTGGAAATCCCCACGTTAAAAAATGAATCTTTGGATAGCTTTCTCAAAGAGATAAACAAAAGAGAACTTGCCTCAAACCTTATCAGTCTCTGAGAAAAGCCAGATTTTGAATTATGCACTCTATGGAAGTCAAAGACTTTAACCCTTATAATCAAACCAAGAGCAGACTGGTTCCTAAACAAGCCTTGGGCAAAAGTTCAGTGAATAGTGCTGTTCTGAAAGACAGAGGTAATAAACAATTTGTTGGAGAAACACAAGTCAGAATTCTACCCCTCAAGGACAGTTCTCTCTCACTTTGTTCATACGCTTATTAGAACCCAAACATCAAAAAACAAAACAAAACAAAAACAGTGGTCAAGGATATAAAGGTTAACTAGGTTGAATATGAAAGAGCAAATTGAATTAAATTATAGTCTTATGCTGCTACTGAACAGAAAGTAAAACATACCAAACCCAGGACATACCCCAGTCTGCTTCAGGAAGGATGTAACAGCAGACATTTAAACATTAAGCAAGATCTCCCCTCACACAACCAAGCATACCACGCCAGTGCCTCGGGGCCCACCCAGGGACCCAAGTCACGGAGAAGGGAACCGGGACCCCTCCCAGAACCAGGCACACCATGCCAGCGCCTCGGGGCCTGCCTGGGGAACTGAGTCATGGAGAAGAGGACCGGACCCCTCTCCCACAACCAGGCAAACCGTGCCAGCACATCAGGGCCTGCCCAGTGACCTGAGGCATAGAGCCGGGGACCAGACCCTGCTCCCACAACCAGGCACACCGCACCAGCACATTGGCATCTGCCCAGGGACCCAAGGCATGGATCCCCCTCCCACAACCAGGCACACAGTGGCAGCACTTCAGGACCTGCCTGGGGACCCCAGCTATGGAGCTGGTGATCAGACACATCCCACAACCACGCACAATGCCAGCACCAAGGAGCATGCCAAAAACATCACTTCCATGTGGGTGGGCTGCCATAGCCACCACAATAACCATGGCTACTGCGAAAGTGGCTAGATGCCACAGCCACCACGCAGATGGTCTGCCAACCACTGGAGTGCATTGTCACAAAGAGAGTCACCACCAGAGATAAAGAAAAGAGGATGTCTCTCTCCACAAAGCCCATTTCAGAGTGACAGAAGAAGCATCTGCTCTATGATAGTATTGGGGGACCTGATCACACCTCTCAGCATTGGACAGATCGTCTAGGCAACAAATCAACATAGTAACCATCATTCTTTCAGAAGGAGAGAAGAAATCTAGGAAAATTAGAGGGGGGAGGGAGGAGGCAGAGGGGAATGGAGAGAAAATGGACAAGGGGCATAAAGAATAATTACTACTAGTAACAATATAGACACTAGTAATATTGACTCGATCAACATATCTCAATGCTGAACCCCCAAAATATGCATAATCAATTTTGATTCAATAAATAAAATAAATTAAAATAAATAAATAAATAAATAAAATAAAATGAGCTTGAAGCCAAAAAACAAAACAAAACAAAATAAACATGAAGCAAGATCAGAAGCCTACTCAACCTTGTTCTACACCTCGTTCATCATGTGCGCTGAAAAAAATCAAAAGCCGTAAGTCGGAGGCCTAGTTTAGCAGCTTTAATTCAGACATTCTAAGCACCCCTAGCACGAGAGCAAATGGAACCAATGGGAATAAATGCAGCAAAAGCTTTCAACAGAAAGCATGGACTTTGAACTCAAAGTTGCAACAGACTCTTCCCCAGAACCATTTTCTGAACAAGACAGCATCCCAAACTCAAGTGGGTGACACAACCATCAGTGGAAAAGGAATCCCAAATGGGACCCAAACTAATCCAAATATTTAAAAGAATTTAACAGTAGAGGATTGAAGCAAACTGGAAGAAGAGCAGAAATCTAAAAGGAAAATCTATGAACTGCCTCCTATGAGACAAAACAAAAAGAAAAATAATAGAGAAAAAGAATATTTCATTTTGAAAAAGCATTGAAAAAGAAGAGGAAGGAAAAAAATCACAACTTGGACTGTCCAATAAAATTAACAACACTCTGACAGAATGTTTGCAGTTCATTGAAGTTGTTGTACTTTCTAATAAAATATTTACCATATTGTTCTGTATTCCTAAGGCTGAAAAATTGTTGTAAATTCTGGATCTGCAAAGCAGAGTCGTTAGCTGGTAACGGCATCGACGTTGTTGTTGGGCTGTATGAACAGGGCTTTAAACACGGCGCAACACCGATACAAGTGTTGTGGGAAGTTGTTCTCCATATTTTGCTAGACCCAAACAGAACCACAGAAGGAACTACCTCTGGGCCTTTAGTTGCTGAAACTAGTATAACATCAGTGGAAGAGCTGGCCAAGCAGATGGAATGTGGAAAGTCTTGTCTTTCTCCAAAAGGCAGAGAACAGGTTACAGTAACACCCTAAATAATGAAGGCAGAACAGGATAATCAGCCTGGTTACAGATGATAACTATATATAATTATAGATCGCCCCAATCTCTGAAATACATGGAGCAGCCGAAGTGCACGACACGAAACAAGTTATTCCTGTGAGGTGTTCAGTGGGGATGGAGCAAGCAATGTCCCGTTACCCAGAAATGCCACAGGAACACGATTTAGTAGTGCCTTCTCTTGAGCTCTTAGAAGTGGAAGAAACAGAGCGTTTTATGTTACATAAAAGATTTGCCTGTAACACTAGTGTTCCAAATTCTTGAATCATAATTTATTGATGCTTTTTTAAAAAAAAGGTGTTTCAAAGCCTCCATGAGATAAGAAATACCCTTGTCCAGGTGACCTGGGGGGAAAAAAATGTATCAGCAGAGGCATCATGAATGCAGATTAAGGACTCTCAGGATTTAGGAAGTAATTCACTGGGCCTACTCTCAAATTCTATATCCCCATGGGAAAGTCTTGGGGTTACGTGTTTGATTGTAGTTTGCCAGTTTTACAGCACACATAAATTAAAAACTATTGAATATTAATGTACCCCACAACTATGATAAAATTTTGCATTTTCTTGATCTACTTCAATTGCAACTTGGTTATTTTTATATTAGAAGGTTGATGTGGCAATCTGATGGACTTTCCTTTCTGCATCTACCTTCACGGAGCGGGCGAGACCTTACAGCGTGGAGGACCTGAGCTCTGAAACCAGCTGGCCAGGCTCGATGGGGCGGCACAGACCACCTGGTCAAGTGTCCTTATTTTACAGATGAGTTTGTATTAGCTTTGTCTGTGCTCAGAGACAGCAAACGACATTTACGTGTGGTCTTTGATGCTGTCACCGTATCCCTGTAGATGAAGGGTAACTATTATTCTTTCTGTGCCAAATCTCTTTGAATGAGACACAATCCTGACTGGGGGTGGTCAAGGAGCTCTTTTGGCTTATATCCAAACTTAATTTTGTATTTGTTACTCAGAAATGCTGCAAGTGAAAACCAAAGGGGGCAGGAGATTTTTAGGCCGCTCGTCTCAGCTTCAGAGTCGCCGCCGCTGTGGTCCGTCAGTCGCAGGGGATCCTGCAGCTGCTGGTGACCACGGCCCGTCGAGGCGTTCGAGGTCCCCAAGCGAAGAAGCCCAGGCTGAAGCAGGCCGAGGCGGCAGCTCAGGCTGAAATTGCACAGTGCCGCCTGCAGATGGGGCAAGAGTTCACGGCCGAGGAAGCGGCGGCTCCGGGATCCCCTGGCAGGTGCAGCACTGAAGTGGGGAAAGACCCAGGAGAAGGTGACCGTCCTCCACACCTATTTCCGGCAGGATAGGGGTGAAGTCTTGGATAACTTCTTGGCCTTAGCGACATCAGGTCCGAAGCCAGGAAAATTACTGCATAAATGGATAGGAGAAGAAGAAAGAAGCACCTGTTTCATGGATTGGCATTTAGATACACTCATGGAATATAAAGTTTTAGCAAAGCTCAGGTCATATTCTGATGAAAAGGTGTTAAATTACTTCCGTGTGTTATATGACAGGTCCTTTCACTTTTTTTTTCTTTTTTACGGATTTTTTATTTCATAGGTTACTCTTTCTTTTATTCATTTATTTTTATTTGCAATTGACTTGTAAATTTTCCTGATTTCTGGACATTTATTTTTCCTAAAATATTTATTTATTTATTTTTGATTATGCATATTTATGGGGTACAGAGTTGACTATCAGTATTTGTGTACAGTGTGTGATAATCAAATCATCATCACAAACCATAATTATTCTCTGTGTCCCTTACTCAATTATTCCCTAAGCCCCCTCCCCCTCCACACTTTTTGGAGAGTAGCAAATCTAGCTTCTTTGTACAGACTTAGAATGTATCCAAAGATTTTTGTACCTCTTATTTCTTAGAATTTTAATGGGTATATATTGTCTGTTTTCCTGCATCTGTTAGTTCAAATGACATATATGTCAGTGTTGACTTCTGCTTTCTTAGATCTAGTAAAACAAAACAAAACAAAATGAAACAAAACAATTCTTTGAAGAAAGAAAGGGATTAATAATTTGTTTTTCCCTAACACTTTCTTGAAGATCATGGGCTTTACCTATGAAAACGTGGTAGTTATTTGTAAGCCGCATAAAGCAGCAGCCAATCTTAAAGCAGTCCCTTCCAGCTAAGGGTTTAACTGGTATAATTGTTTCGGCTGCTTTTATTGTCTCTTAATCAAAATTGCTAGATGATAGAATTCAAGAACTTGTTACATCTTATTACTTGGTGTGTTGATTATCATTTAAAAGTAAAGACTCTGTCATGCTAAGAAAAAAGGGGGGCAGGAGAGAGAAGTGGGGAGGGGACACATGCTTCTTCAGTTCAACTCTGCTCTGCTGGGGGACAGTTGGCTCGAGAAGGCAGTGCAAGCTCCAGAGACTATCCTACATTGCTTTTTCTTCCTCCTGTGCAACTGCCCTCAGAAAGATAAAATCAGAGTCCTTATGTAAATGTGATATATAAAAAAGCCTAGCAAATGTATTTTAAATTTTAGCTTTTTTAATATTTAAGTATTATCTAAAACAAAAAAAAATATTAAGTTTTGTTCATTCCTGCTTAAAAATAAACTGTGGTAAGAGGAAATGTTCTTGTTTCCATTTCTTCCTAATGAGAAAGCCTTCAGTTTTTCACCATGAAGGATAAAGTTAGCTATAGAGTTTTTATTTTGTTTTTGTAGATGTTCTCTATCAAGTTGAGAAAGCTCCCCTCTATGTCTACCTTTCTGAGAGCTTTTAATCATGAAAGGGTGTAGACTTTTGTCAAATGCTTTTTCTGATCAATTGATGCACTCATCTGACTTTTCTTCTTTAGCCTGTTACTGTGGTGGATTACACTGATTTTCAAATACAGAACCAGCTCTGCATCCCTGGGGTAAACCCCACTTTGTCACTGTGTACAATTCTTTTTATAAATTGCTGAATTCTACTTATGAACATTTTGTTATTTTTGCATAAATGTTAATGAAGGATATTGGTCTGTAGTTTTTTGTTTGCACTCTCTTTGTCTGATTTTGGTATCAGGATAATAATAGCCTCTTAAAAGGACTTGAAAAGTGATTCCTCTTCTGTTTCCTAAAAGAGATTGTGTAGAATTGTGTTCATTCGTCTTTAGTGGGAGAATTGTCTACTGGACCTAGGGAAACCGTGTTGGTCTGGAGATTTCTTTTCGGGGGAAGTTTACCTTAGAAATTCAATTTCTTTAATAGTTATAGAGCTACTCAAATGAGCTGTTTCATTTTGGTTGAATTTTGGTAGTTAGTGCTTTCTAAGGAATTGGTCCACTTCATTTAAGTTTCCAAATGTATGGGTGAGGTTGTCTGTGATATTCCCTTATTACCATGTTGATGTCTGCAAGGTCTGTAGTTATGTCTCCTGTTTCCTTCCTGATATTGGTAATGTGTATCCTGTCTCTGTTTTTCTTCATCAGTCTTACTAGAGGTTTACCAATTGTACTGATCTTTTCAAAGAACCAGTTTTTTGTTTAAGTGATTTTTCTTTACTGTTTTTCTGTTTTCAATTTTATTTATTTCTGCTCTTATTTTTACTATTTCCTTCATTCTGCTTATTTCGGGTTTATTTTTCTAGTTTTTAAAGGTGTGAGCTGAGATTATTGATTTGAGACTTTTCTTCTTTTTTAATGTAAGAAATTATATAAATTTCTCTCTCGGAACTTCTTATCTGCTTCCCACATTTTCATTTTCGTGTGTGTGTGTGTGTGTGTGTGTGTGTGTGTAGGAAGATAAGAAAAATCTCCAAACATTTGGAAATAACACTTTGCTAAATAATGGTTATTAACAGAGTGTTGTTTATTTTCAAATGTTTGGAGCTTTTCTTGTTATCTTTCTGTTTTGATTTCTGATTTGATTCCATTGTGTTCAGAGAATATACTTTATATGTTTTTAATTCTTTTAAGTTTGTTGAGGTTTGTTTTATGGCCCAGGATATGGTCTATCTTGGTATATATTATGTGGGTGGTTGAAAAGAATGCATAATCTTTTGTTGGGTGGAGTGTTCAATAAATGACAAGTAATCCTATTGGATTGTTCAGTTCTTCTATATCCTTGCTGATTTTCTGCCTAGTTGTTCTATCAAGTGAGAGGAGGGTGTTGTAGTATCCAACTATAAATATGAATGATCTATTTCTCCTTTGGGTTCTATCAGTTTTTGCTTCACAGATGTTTTAGCTCTGTTGCTTGGTGCATGCACATCGAGGATTGCTATTATACCTCACAGGTTGACTTGCTTATTGTTGTGTAATGTCCTTCTTCGTTTTTGGTAATTTTCTTTTGTCTGAAGTTTGCTATGTGTGATAGTAACATAGCCATTATAATCTTCTGAATAATATTTGCATGGTATATCTACCTCCCACCCCCCAGACCTCTTAGCAGGTGTGGTTTCGAGGGCCCTCCAAGATTTTTTTTTTAAATAATGGCTTTATTGACATATAATTCATATACCATATGATTTACCTATTTAAAGTATACAATTTAATGCTTTTTGGTATATTTACAGATATGTGCAGCCATCCCCACAGTGGATTTTAGAATATTTTGATTACCTCAAAAAGAAACATCATGTTCTTTAGCTATCATGTCCTTATCCTCCCATCACTTCTACCCTAAGTAGCCACTAATCCAAAATCTGTCTCTATAGATTTACCTACTCTGGATATTTCATATGAATGGAATCCTATAACATGTGGTCTCATGTGACTGGTTTTTTTCACTTAGCATAATGTTTTCAAGGTTCATCATGTTGTAGCATCTATCAGTACTTCCTTCATTTTTTATGGCTGGATAATATTCCATTGTATGTACAGACCACATTTGGTTTATCCATTCATCAGTGATGGAGTTTGGATGTGTTGTCCTCTCCAAAACTCATGTGGAAATTTGATCTCCAATGTGGCAGTGCTGGAAACTGATTGAGTCTGGGGGCGGATCCCTCATGAATGGATTCATGCTCTCCCTGGGGGAGGAGGGGTAGTGAGTGAGTTCTCGCTCTATAAGTTCCCGTGAGACCTGATTGTTTATAGGACCCTTGCACCTCCTCTCTCTCTCCCTCTTGCTTCCTCTCGCCACGTGATCTGCTTGTACCCGCCGGCTTCCTGCCACTTTTCCGCTATGAGTAGAAGCAGCCTGAGGCCTGTGCCAGATGCAGCTGTCCCAGAATCATAATCCAAATAAACCTCTCTTTTTTATAAATTACCCAGTCTCAGGTATTTCTGTTATAGTAACACAAAACAGACTAAAACAGAAAATCCAGTTACAGAAACGAGGATTGTAATTGTTCTCCCTGTTGTGTTAAGAATATGTCTCTATGTGTATATACTGTACATATATTAAGCAATTATCTCTGTTTTTGTTCCTCTTGTTCTCTATCATGTACCATGAGACTTACTGACTTTACAGCAGCATTTAAATGTTGTTAACCTTACTTCATAGTATTTGCAATTTTAAGTTATAGGATATTGGGAGAAGGGTAAATATCATTTAAGGACTTTACCTTTTTCTTCTTGGAAAGGGAAATGCGTTTCCAGTTGTATGTAGGATAATGTATCATGTTAGGTGAAACTATTATGTTATTGTCCCATTTGAAAATTAAGTGTGATTTAAGGAGATAGTATGGACACCAAGTTGACAAGGGGTGGACTTGTGAAGGTTAATTCTAGATGTCAACTTGGTTAGATGAAGGAATGCTGAGAAACCTGGTAAAGCAATCTTTTCAGTTGTGTCCATGAGGGTGTTTCCAGCAGAGATGAGAGTCTGCATGGACTGGGTGTGAAAGACCCACCCTCAGTGTGGGTGGGAACCATCCAATCCACTGGGGGTCTGGAGAGAACAAAAGACAGAGGAAAGAGGTGAAGCTCTCTCTCGATCCATTGGAGCTGGGACACACTCTTCTCCTGTCCGTGGACATCAGAGCTTGAGACTCTTCAGCTTTTGGGTTCCAGAACTTACACCAAGGACACCATCAGCTTCCCTGGTTCTGAGGTCTGTGGACTGGGACTGAGCCACGCTACCATCATCCAGTTTATAGACAGCCTATCGTGGGACTTTTCTTCATAGCTATGTGAGCTAATTCCCCTAATAAATCCCTCTCATATAATTATAACATATCCTATTGATTCTGTCTCTCAGGAGAACCCTGACCAATACAATCAGTGAATAGACATTTGTGTATTTCTATTCTTTGGCTATTATTAATGATGTTGCCGTAAATATCTGTGTTCAAGTTTTTGTGTGGACATATGTTTTCATTTTTCTTAGGTATATGATAGGAGTGGGATTGATGGGTCATATGGTAATTCTGTATTTAACTATTTGAGGAATTGTAAGATTGCTTTCCAAAAAAAGTGCACCATTTTATATTCCCAGTAGCATATGAGAGTATCTTATTGTGGTTTTGATTTTCATTTCCTTGATTACTAATTATGTGGTGGGTCTTTTCATGTGCTTATTAGCCATCTGTCTATCTTTGTAGCAATGTCTATTCAGATACTTTGCCCTTTTAAAAAGTGGATTTGGGGCCGAGCCTGTGGAGCACTCGGGAGAGTGCGGTGCTGGGAGCGCAGCAACGCTCCGCTGCGGGTTCGGATCCTATATAGGAATGACCGGTGCACTCACTGGCTGAGTGCTGGTCACAAAAAATAAAAAAATAATAAAATAAAATAAAATAAAATAAAAAGTGGATTTGTCTTTTTATTATAAGTTGTAAGTTCTATTCTAGATTCTAGTCTTTTCTTATATAATACAATTGCTAGTAATTTGATTCTTCTCTCTGTTTTTCTTGGTCGACCTAGCTAAAAGTTTGCCAGTTTTGTTGATCTTTTCCAAGAACTAATTTTTGGCTTCATTGATTATCTCTATTGTTTTTCTATGTCTTATTTCATTACTTTCTGCTTCCTTTAGTATAGTTTGTTTGTTTTCCAATGTCATAAGCTGGAAAGTTGTTATTGATTTGAGATCTCTCTTCTTTAGAATAGGTATTTACAGCTATAAATTTCTCTTTAAATACTGCTTTAGCTGCATCCCATACATTTTGGTATTTATGTTTTCATGTTTGTTCATATCACCACATTTTCTAACTTCCTTTTGATTTCTTCTTTGACCCACTGATTATTTATGAGTGTTGTTTAATTTTTATATGTTTGTGAGTTTTCCAAGTTTTTTCCTGTTACTGATTTCTGATTTCATTCTATTCTGGTTGTAAAAAGTATTTTGTATTGTCTCTGTAATTTTAAATATATTAAGGTTTGTTTTATGGCCTACCATATGGTCTAAACTGGAAACTTTTCCATGTGCACTTGAGGAGAATGTGTATTCTGAGGTTTTTGTTCTGTAGATGTCTTTTAGGTAGGTTTATAGCTGTGTTCAACTCTTACGTTTCCTAGTTGATCTCTTGCTTAATTGTCCCATTATTGAAAGTGGAGTACTAACGTCTTTGACTATTATTGTTGACCTCTGTTTCTCCCTTCATTTCTATCAGTTTTTGCTAACATATTTTGAGGCTCTGTTATTAGATGCATATGTGTTCATAATTTTCATATCTTTTTGATGTATGGATCCTTTTATCATTATAAAATGTCTCTTTTTTACCTCTGGTAACTTTTTTTTTGTTTTAAAGTCCATTTTGTCTGGTATTAGAACAATGTTCTTCTAGATGTTATTGGCCTGATATATCTTTTAGCATCATTTTACTTTCAATCTATTTATATTTTTGAATCTAAAGTATGTCTCCTGTAGACAGAATATAGTTGGATCTTATTTTTTAAAAAATCAACTGCCTTGTGACTGAATTGTTTAAGCCATTCACATTTAATGTTATTGAGTGTCAGATGTACAGCTGCCATTTTATTTTATTTTTGTTTTTGTTTTCTTTTTTCTTTTGTCTTTTTTTAAAATAGCTTTTTGTTTTCTGTATGTCTCAAGTATTTTTTGTTTCTGTATTTCTACTTTACTGCTTTCTTTTGTGCTAAGTGTAATTTCTTTAATCTTTTTACTACTTTTTTTTTTAGCTATCTCCTTGTTGATGGCTTTAAGGTTTACCATATACATCTCATCAGAATTACATTCAGATTTATACTAACTTAATTCCAGTATGATATAGAAATGTTACTCCTATATAATTCTATTCCCTTTTTTCATTTCTTTGTTTGTTTGTAATTATTGTTACAAGTTGTCAGGAGCCATTTTTAACAATAGCCACCATTTTAACAAATAACAGCCATTTTATGTAAGCCTTTCTCTTCCTCCTCAGAAAAGCCCGCGCTCGCCAAGCCAACACCTCTCCCACCTCCTCTTCTCATACCACGCCACTATTACCCCACTGCTTTTCTGCCTATCATAAGCTGCCACACTCTGGGACAGCCCTCTCCCTCTTCACTATGTATATAAGCAATCGCCTAACAATAAAATTTTGAGGCTTGATCAGAATCTTGTCTTGCCTCCATTCTGTGTGTCTCCTGTCTCTTCCCCTTTTCACCAGCTACAGGTAGTCCTCCTCGAGCCCACGTTCTTATCTGTCCCACAGGCCGGGACATTCTGGCGCCCAACGTGGGGCCCGAGGCATGGAACAATGTTGCTGGCACCTACTCGGAAGACGCCTGGCCAGGCATACCCTGAGCTCCTGAGCTCGTTTCGAGCCCGTGGGTGATCAATCCTCGGGACAAGACTCGATTTTGATCGTTGCTGGACTAGCCGCCCCAGCGGACATCGGACCGGTGAGTAGGTGATTATCATGGGACAGGAATTGAGCTCTCACGAGCTCTTCCTTAAGGAGCTTAAGGATTCCCTCAAGATGCGCAGAATTAAGGCTAAAAAGAAAGAGCTCTGAAGTTTTTTCAATTTCTTAACTGATGTATGCCCCTGGTTTCCTCAAGAGGGCACCACTGATCATAAATACTGGAAACGGGTTGGTTACTGTCTCAATGATTACTATCGTACTTTTGGCCCCAGCAAGGTCCCTGTGTCTACCTTTTCCTACTGGAATTTAATTAATGACATTTTACAAACCCATTCTCAGGGCCCAGATATCAAAAACATAATACAAGTGGGGGAGACAGCCCTTAAGGACGGTTCTCGCCCCCCCTCAACTTGCCCCTCTGTCGTAATAGGCATGCCGGAGGGACTTAACAGCCATGATGCTGATCCCCCTGAAAAGACCCTTCAGACAATCTGCCCTGAAACTAACCCCTCTAAAAAAACTCGTAAAACAGCTCCAAAATTATACCCCTCCCTCACTTCCTTCGCCCCTCATAACGATCAACTTCCCCCCCGAGGACCAAGAGACCTTAGACGAACAGGCAGCTCATTATCATGATAACGAGGATCCCTGGCAGCTTACTGCGCCAGTTCTTCATCCACCGCCCTCTGCTCCCCACCCCCCCTTACCCCCTCCCTTGCACAAGACTGCTGGCTATGTTTAACCGTTGGTATGCCTCTACCTACTGCCATTCCTATGTTCAATGCCTCGTATATCCCCTTTAGTGAAACTGCCAATTGCTCACTATCATCCCCCTTCAGAGTACAGCCCTCGGGTTTCAATCTCTCTGATTGCCTCCAGGGACCTTCACAAAATAATTCCTATGACGTTGATGTCGGATTTGTCACCTTTTCCCATCGTCATTCCATAATTAACATTTCCACCCCATCTGCCCTTCTCCAGGACAGGTATTCATTTGTGGAGGCAACCTTGCCCATACCTTTCTCCCTATTAATTGGACAGGCCTCTGCGTTCCAGCGAGCCTTCTTCCTGACATTTCTATCATCCCCGGATATGAGCCCGTCCCTCTTCCTAGCCTTGACCTTATAACAGGACGCCACCTGCGTGCTCTCTAAGTCATTCCCTTGCTTATAGGCTTGGAGATTACAACCACTGTGGCCTCTGGCAGGGCGGGGATAGGGGTCGCTGTTAACACCTATAATAAATTATCTCGTCAGTTAATTGATGATGTTCAAACCCTCTCTGGAACTGTTAATGATTTACAAGATCAAATTGATTCTTTAGCTGAGGTAGTTTTACAAAATCGCAGAGGATTAGACCTATTAACTGCAGAACAGGGAGGGATCTGTTTAGCTTTACAGGAGCGGTGCTGTTTCTATGCCAGCAAGTCTGGCATTGTCCGAGACAAAATCAAGAAATTACAAGAAGACCTCATCAAGCAAAGAAAAGAATTGTTCGAAAACCCGCTCTGGACTGGACTTAATGGACTCCTCCCTTACCTCCTCCCTGTCTTGGGCCCCCTTCTTTGCCTCCTTTTACTTATAACCTTCGGTCCCTGGGCATTTCGCCATCTCACCAACCTAATTAAGAAACAAGTTGATGCCGTCCTTTCTAAACCTATCCAAATTCATTATCAACGGCTGGCATCAAAGGACGTGGGAGAAGACTACTAGGGCTCCTTCCCTATGGGGACGACATGATAACCAGAGGCATGTCTACCCTCTCCCTTTAGGGAGAACAGGGTATGAGCACTGGGGTGAGTGTAAAACAAAGTATTACAAGGGAAGGTCACAGAACTCCGACCTCCTCTGGGTTTCCCTGTGAGCACGCCTGGCTTGCATAGGGGTTGGTATCTAATCTATCAAAAATCAATTTCAGCTCTGCCCCTCCCCCCAAAAGATACCAAGAGCCAACGATGGTGGATTCAAAAAATCCACGGGGGAGCCAGGCCCCTACTCCCTCACCTGGTTAATGCTCGCCTTCCCTTCTGTCTTTGAACAGAAAGGGAGGAGATGTCAGGAGCCATTTTTAACAATAGCCACCATTTTAACAAATAACAGCCATTTTATGTAAGCCTTTCTCTTCCTCCTCAGAAAAGCTCGCGCTCGCCAAGCCAACACCTCTCCCACCTCCTCTTCTCATACCACGCCACTGTTACTCCACTGCTTTTCCGCCTATCATAAGCTGCCACACTCTGTGACAGCCCTCTCCCTCTTCACTATGTATATAAGCAATCGCCTAACAATAAAATTTTGAGGCTTGATCAGAATCTTGTCTTGCCTCCATTCTGTGTGTCTCCTGTTTCTTCCCCTTTTCACCAGCTACAGGTAGTCCTCCTCGAGCCCACGTTCTTATCTGTCCCGCAGGCCGGGACAACAAGTACCATGTTTGGCTGCCCTTTGGCCAGAAACCAAAGACTTGAAAGTCAAATGTTGATTCAAGGATTGGGACCTTTATTTTCAGGCCTGTGAAATGGACTAAAACTATCTCAGTCTTAGGAGTCTCAGCAAGGTTTTTAAAGGGAAAAGTGTGGGAAACAAAGGGGGAGTTTATTCCCATCAGGGTTCTGCTATGTGCAATCTTGTAGACTCGGGGATGTTCATTATCTTATGGTCAGTCCTGTAACTCTTCAACTTATCCTTGGAACACAGGTGTTATCTGGTTCCCACAAGATGGATGTCATCTTGTTACTGGACAGCTGTGACTTCAGAGGAAGAATGATTAGTTCTGCAGCATTTTCCCATGAGCTATGCTGTGAGTGAAAATTTAAAAAGGACTTCTGTATGGCTAGCATTCTGCTTAAAGCTGTAATCTACAAAATGGCTCTTCTAGGGCTAATTATCTATGACTGTTTGCGGTGGTGGGCTCTTATATATCCATGCATATTTCGTCTTAAATGTTACAAACCCAACCTTACATTGTTATAGTTATTATTTTGTATAGTTTTATGTCTTTTAAAGAAGCTGAGAAGAAAGAAGAGCAAATATGTATATTTATAGCTTTTGTTATATTAACTTTTTTGTTTATTATCTCTGGATCTTTTCATTTATTCCTGGATTCAAGTTATCATTTGGAGTCATTTCCTTTGCCCAATATAGCGTTGCTCCTACCCACCTTTTTTTGTGCCCTTATAGGCAATATATTAAGGCAATATATTAATATAGAATATTACATTTCTATATGTTATAGGCCCAACCATATATTATATACATATTATTTTATACAATTGTTTTTAAAATCAGGTAAGAGAGAAAAAATGTATTTATGTTGTTTTTTATAATTACATAGTTACCTTTACATGTTCTCTTTGTTTTTTTTAAATGTGGGTTGAAATCACTGTGTTAAGTCCTTTGCTTTTATCCTGAAGAATTTACATTAGTATTTCTTGAAAAACGGGTTTACTAGCAATTAATTCTCTCTGTTTTTGTATATCTAGAAATGTCTTTATTTCACCTTTATTTTTGAAAGATAGCTTTGCTGGATTTAGTATTCTTGGTTGATTGTTTTTATTTTTTCTTTCAACATTTTGAATATGTTATTCCCCTGCCTTCTGGACTCTATGGTTTCTGATGAGAAGTCAACTTTTAATCTTGTTGGGGGATCCTTGTAAGTGACAAGTCATTTTTGTCCTGCTGCTTTCAAGATTTTTTCTTTGTCTTAGTCTTTCATCATGTACACCACCCCATGTCTGGATCTCTTTGGGCTTATCCTACTTTGAGTTCTTTGAGCTTCCTGGATGTGTAGATAATGTTTTTCAATAAACCTGTGAAGTTTTCCACCATTGTTTTCTTCAATATTTTTTTCTCTCCTTTCTCTATCTCCTGTACTTCTGGTACTCCCATTACACGTGTGCTTGTGTGCTTAATGATGGCCCGCATTTCTCTGAGGCTCTATTCATTTTTCTTCACTCTTTTTTATCTCTGTTCTTCGTATTGCATAATCTCTATTGGTCTATCTTCAAGTTTTCTAAGAGCTTTCTTCTCCCAGTTGACAGCTACTGTTAAGCCTCTTTCATTGCAAGTTATTGTACTTTTCAAGTACAGAATTTCCACTTGGTTGTAATTACTAGAAAGGTAATTTCTGTCTCTTTATTGATAATTCTCTATTTGTTGTAACATTGTCATCAGGCTTTCCTTTACTTCTTTAATCATGATTTTCTTTAGTTCTTTGAACATATTTATAATGTCTACTTTGAAGTCTTTGTCTGTTAAATCTGACATCTTGTTACTCTCCCAGGTCGTTTCAGTTGCTTGCCTTTTTCTAGTGTATGGATCATACTTTCCCATTTCTTTGCATGTCTTGTAATTTTTTGTTGGAAATCAGACATTTTAGATAATGTATTATAGAAGTTGTGGGTACTGGTGTCTCTTGCCTTTGAGGATTGTTACTGTTATTTGCTTGTTTATTAATTTAGTGACTGGTTGGATTGTTTTAGCAAAATCTATTCTCCTAACCCCACCACCATGTGCTTTTTTATCTTGTCATTTTTGGCAAAAATCTAAAAATCTGTATAGGACAGTAGAGACTGGTTTAAATCATATTTAAACCTGGAGATGGGCACGTATTTTCTTTTACTAGGCTGTTTTGTGTGAGGTTGAGTCAATCTAGTCACTAGATGAACTAAGTTTAGGTATTATTGATGCTACGTTTACTTTCAATGCACCTAGGCTTCTAATTCCTTTAATATTACGTTGTGTTTAGTACGGGCTATTTTGCAGGGTTTTTTCTCAATGGCTGCTTTTTCTTATGCTTTTCGTCTTTCCTTTACACCTGTTCCTCAGAGTGGGTCTCTGTCTGTGCTCTTGCCCCTCCCCCAGTAGTAGACTGATGTTATTATTTAACATCAATACTTAATACTTGTTTAACCTGATGGTGAGGGACAGGAAGTTGTTCTCTGTTGTAGTGATTCAGTCTCAGTATTGGGCAGGGACTCTAACCCAGAGTCCTAGAGTTAAAGCCCTTTTGATTTGCTTAAGGTTTTGTTCCATGTGGGAGATAGGTGGGAAGGGTCTTGGTGGGGCTTTAGGTATTTCCTCATGGTGGCTGTTGCTGCCACACACCATGATGGAAGCTTTCTCTGGAGTCGCATCCTTACCCAGTCTTTCCACCAGTAAGGTCTGTGGAGAAGAACCAGCATGTGAATGTGAATTCCTCTTGTGTCTGTGGCTCTCAGGGGATCTATATGCTTATGTTGGCCCACACTTACACTTTAGTAATTTCATAAAAATCTTTTCTGAATTCCTCTTACCAGTTTATATGGTCTCCAGCATCTGCTGGAGGGAGGCACATTCTCATGGCTCATCTCTTCTTGGAGGTACCTGTTCTTCCTTTGATTTCAAGTTAGTTGGTTGTCCTGCCATGTCAGTTCTCTGATGGGTTCAAGAAAAGATTTCTCTTTGTAGATTACAAAACTTTTATTTGTTTGTTGTTGTAAGGATGGAGGTGACACTGCTTTTAGCTTTCTTCATCCTAATTAGCAGCTGTATTTCCCCAGATACATTTAGAATACAGAGTCCATAGGATCTGTTGGTGTGCAGGGTAAGAGAGAGAGAAGTCATGAATGTCCCCAAGACTTTCAGCCTCTGTGATTGGAACAATAAATTGCCATCAAGTGAGTTAGAAAAAGCTGCACATGGAGAACCTTTAGATGGGAGATCAAGGTTTATTTTTGAACATGTCAAGTTTTAGATGAGTTTTTAATACCTCTTCCTTTCTTTATGGAGAACTGAGTTTCTGACCTACATCATTTTTCTCGTCTCTGAAGAACTTTCTTTAACAAGAAATTCTTGCAAAGCAGTTTACTAGCAGCAAATTCCCTCAATTTTCTGAGACCTGCTTTATTTCTCTTTCACTTTTGAAGGATAATTTCTCAGAGTGTAGAATCTAGGTTGGTGGGTTATTCTCTCTTTAAATACTTTACTATACTCTCTTTCTGTCTGTATGGTTTCTGAGGAGAAGTCAGATGTAATTTTTATCTTTATTCCTCTTTAGGTAATAAGGTGTTTTCCCCACCCCCTTCTGGTTCCTTTCAAGGTTTTTTCTTCACCTTTAATTTTCTGAACTTTGAATATGATATGCCTAGGTGTGGTGTTTTTGGCCTTTAGCCTATTTGGTGTTCTCTGAGCTTCCTGGATCTGTGATTTTGTGTCTTAACATTAATTTTGGAGAAATTCTCAGTCATTATTGTTTTAAATATTTCTTTCGTTTCTTTATTGTTTTTTTCCTTCTCTTTCTGGCATTCCCATTATAGGTAAGTTACATGTTTTGTAGTTGTCCAACAGTTCCTGGATATCTTTTCTGGCTTTTTGGTCTTTTTTTGTCTTTGCTTTTAAGTTTTGGAGGTTTCTACTGTTATAGCATTAAACTCAGAGACTCTTTCCCTGTCTGCTAATGAGCTTATCCACTAAGGAGCTCATCAAAGGCACTCTTCATTTGTTACAGTGTTTTAATCTCTAGCATTTCTTTCTAACTCTTCCTAAGAATTTCAGTCTCTTTGCTTACATTTCCCTCTGTTCTTGCATGTTGTCTACTTTTTCCATTAAAGTGTTTAGTACTTGAATAATAGTTTTTAAAAGTTCCCGGTCTGATAATGCCAACATTCCTTCCATATTTGACTTTGGTTCTGAGCTTGTTCTGTCTCTTTAAACTATGTTTTTTGCCTTTTAGTATGCCTTGTAATCTATAATCTATCCTTCATAGCCAGACATAATGCACTGGGTAAAAGGAACTGTGATAAATGGGCTTTAGCGTTGTGGTTGTAAGGTGTGGGGGGAGGGGAAGCGTTCTACAGTCCTTTGATTAGGTTGAAGTCTTTGGGTGAGTCTGTGCACCTGGACTGTGAACTTCACTAGTACTTTTTAGTTTTTTTATCCTTCTAAGTAGCATTTTCCCTATCCAGTCATCCGTTGATGGACATTTAAGTTGTTTCCATATTTTGGCTATTGTAAATAGAGCTGCAGTGAACATGGGAGTTCAGGTGTCCTTTCAACATGATAATTCCCATTCCTTTGGATATATACCTGGAAGTGGGATTGCTTGATCATGTAGTAGTTCTATCTGTAGTTGTTTCCAAACTTTCATATTGTTTTCCATAATGGCTGTACTATTTTGCAGTACTATGAACAGTAGGAAGGTTCTCTTTTGTCCATATCCTTGCCAGCATTTTTTATTCTTGGTCTTTTTAATACTGACCAGTCTAATTAGGGTGAGATGACATCTCAATGTGGTTTTGATTTGCATTTCCCTGATGATTAGCGATGCTGAGCATTTTTTTCATGTACCTGTTGGCCATTTGTATGTCTTCCTTTGAAAAATGTCTATTCAGCTCCTTTCCCCCATTTTTTAATTGGACTATTTGATTTTTTACTGTGAGGTTGTTTGAGTTCCTTATATACTATGGGTATTAATCTCTTGTCAGTTGTATAGTTTGTGAATATGTTCTCCCATTCCGTAGGTTGTCTTTTAGCTCTGTTGATTGTTTCCTTTGTTGTGCAGAAGGTTTTTAGTTTGATATAATCTCATTTGTTAATTTTTTTCTTTTGTTTCTTGTACTTTTGGGGTCTTATTCATAGGATTTTTTCCCAGTCCTACTTTCTGAAGTGTTTCCCCTATGTTTTCTTTTAGTAACTTTATGGTTTCCAGTCATATACTTAAGTCTTGGATCCATTCTGAGTTTATTTTGGTTTATTGTAAGAGGTACAGGTCTAGTTTCATTCTGCATATAGAGGTTCAATATTCCCAACACCATTTATTGAAGAGGCAGTCTTTTCCCCAGTGTATGTTCTTGTTGACTTTGTCAAAGATCAGCTGACTGTAAGTATGTGGGTTGATTTCTGGGTTTTCTAATCTGTTCCATTGGTCCAAGTGTCTGTTTTTCTGCCAGTATTATGCTGTTTTGTTTACAATAGCTTTGTAGTATAATTTGAAGTTGGGTAGTGTTATGCCTCTGGCTTTATTTTTTTGCTCAGCATTACTTGGGGTATTCATGGTCTTCTGTTGTTCCATATGAATGTTAGGATTGTTTTTTTCAATTTCTGTGAAGAATGTCATTGGTATTTTGGTTGGAATTGCATTGAATCTGTAGATTGCTTTGGATAGTATGGACATTTTCACAATGTTAATTCTTCAAATCCAAGAGCATGTAGTGTTTTTCCACCTTTTTATGTCCTCTTTAATTTCTTTCAGTAGTGTTTTGTAGGTCTCATTGTAGAGATCTTTCACCTCTTTGGTTTAATTGATTTCTAGCTATTTAATTTTTTTGGTGACTATTGTAAATGGGCTTGCTTTCTTCATTTCTTTTTCTGCTAGTTCATTATTGGAGAGTAAAAATGCTACTGATCTTTGGGTGTTGATTTTGTATCCTGCAACATTACTAAAATTATTAATCAACTCTAAGAGTTTTTTGGTAGTCTTTAGGTTTTTCTATATATAGGATCATGTCATCTGCAAACAATGACTGTTTGACTTCATGCTTTCCAATCTGGATGCCCTTTATTTCTCTTGCCTGATTGCTCTGGCTAGTACTTCCAGTACTACGTTAAATAGGAGAGGTGAGAGTGGGCATCCTTGTCTTCTTCTGTTCATTCAGGATGATATTGACAGTGGCTTTGTCATATATGGCTTTTATTGTGTTGAGGTATTTTCCTTCTATAGCTAATATGTGGAGGGTCTTTATCATGAAGAGATATTGAATTTTTTCAAATGCTTTTCTGGTGTCTATTGAGATAATCATTTGATTTTTGTCCTTGATTTTGTTGATGTGGTATATCACATTTATTGATTTGCATATGTTGAACCAAACTTGCATTCTTGGGATGACTCTCACTTGATCCAGGTGTATAATTTTTTTGATGTGCTGCTATATTTTGATTGCAAATATTCTGTTGAGGATTTTTGCATCTATGTTCATCAGAGATATTGGCCTGTAGTTTTCTTTTTTTGTTGTATTTTGTCTGGTTTTGATATCAGGGTGATGCTGGCCTCATAGAACGAGTTTGAGAGAGTGGCCTCTGTTTTAATTTTTTAGAAGAGAAATTAACTTGAAGAGAATTGGTGTTAATTCCTCTTTAAAGGTTTGGTAGAATTCAGCATTAAAGCCATCTATTCCTGGCCCTTTTCTTTCTTGGGAGACTGCTGATTACTGCTTCACTGTCATTGCTTGTAATTGGTCTGTTCAGTTTTTCTATGTGTTCTTGGTTTAGTGTTGGTAGTTTGTATGTGTCCAGAAATTTATCCATTTCCTCCAGATTTTCATATTTGTTGGTATATAGTTGTTCATAACAGTCTCTAATGATTCTTTGTATCTCCATGGTATTGGTTGTGATGTCTCCTTTTTCATTTCTGATTTTCATTATTTGGGTCTTACCTCTTCTATTTTTTGTTAACCTAGCTAATGGTTTGTCTATTTTATTTTTCCTCTCAAAAAACCAATGTTTTGTTTCACTGATCTTTTTATCATTTTTTAGGTCTCTATTTCATTTAGTCCTGCTCTGATCTTAATTATTTCTTTCCATCTACTACTTTCAGGATTAGATTGTTCTTGTTTTTCTAGTTCTTTCAGCTGTAGCACTAGGTCATTCTGTTCTCCCAAAGAAAGTATTTATTGCAATAAACTTCCCTCTTAGTACTGCTTTTACAATATCCCATAGCTTTTTGATATGATGTGTCTTTATTTTCAATAGTGTCAGGGAATTTTTGGATTTCCTGTTTAATTTCTCCTTGGACCCATATGTCATTCAGGAGCCTGTTGTTTAGTTTCCATGTATTTATATAGTTTCCAGATTTTTGCTTGTTACAGATTTCTAGTTTTAATCTGTTCTGGTCTGAAAAGTTACTTGAAATGATTTAGATTTTTGAAATTTGCTGGGACTTAATTAGTGACCTAATATGTGCTCTATCCTGGAGAATGTTCCATGTGCTTATGAAAACAATGTATATTCTGTAGTGTTAGATGAAATGTTCTATAGATATCTGCCAGATCCAGTTGGTCGGAGGTATAGTTTAAATTCAGTTTCTCAGTTGATTTGTTGCCTAGATGATCTGTCCAATGCTGAGAGGGGTGTTCAGGTCCCCCACTATTATCATATTGGGGTCTAGCTCATTCTTTAGGTCTAATAGTGTTTGCTTTATATATTTGTGTTCTGCAGTGTTTGGTGCATACATATTTATCATTTTTTTTTTCTTTCTGGATAGACCACTTTATCATTATGTAGTGGCCTTGTTTCTCTCTTTTTATGGTTTTTGGATTAAAATTTATTTTATCTGATGTAAGAATAGCAACTCCTGCTCTTTTTTGGTTTCCATTTGCATGGTATACCTTTTTCCATCCTTTCATTTCTGAATCTGTGTGTGTCTTTATAGGTGAAGTGAGTGTCTTGAAAACAACATAGAGTTGGGTCTAGTTTTTTAATCCATTCAGCCAGTCTGTGTCTTTTGAGTGGGGATTTTAATCCATTTATATTTAGGGTAGTTATTGTCAGGTATTGTTTTACTTCTGGCATTTTATTGCTTTTTTATTAGATGTTTTAAATATCTTTTTTTCCTTTTTTTATTTGCCTACAATGTTTGTTGGTTTTTTGATGTGGTATGATTTAGTTTCTTTTTCTTTCTCATTTGCATTTTTATTTTAACAGTGGGTTTTGTTCTTTCTTGTGTATTTGTGGTAGTGATTACAGTTTTTCACATTCCAGATATAGGACTCTCTTGAGAAATTCTTGCAGGCCTGGTCATGTGGTGATGAACTCTTAAAGATTTTGTTTGTCTCAGAAATACACTATTTCTCCCTCATTTCTGAAGGATAGCCTAGCTTGGTATACAATTCTTGGCTAATAATTATTTTTTTCTTTTGGTATTTTGTATATGTCATCCCATTTTCTTCTGGCCTGTAGAGTTTCAGTTGAGAAGTCTGCTGTTAGTCTGATGGGGACTCCCTTGTAGGGGACTTGACACTTTTCTCTTGCTGCCTTTAGAGTTCTGTCTTTGTCTTTGAACTCTGCCACTTTGACTATAATGTGTCTCAGAGAGGAACTTTTTGGATTGAATCTGTTTGGGGATCTTTGAGCCTCTTGGATCTGAAGGTCCATGTCTCTTCCTATACCTGGGAAGTTTTTCACTATTATTTCTCTGTATATGTTTTCACTGCCTTTTCCTTTTTCCTCCCTTTCTGGCGCACCTATGATTCAGATGTTTGTGCACTTCAGGTTATCTGCTACCTCTCTTAGATTTTCTTCATTTAAAAAAAAATTCTTTCTTCTTTAATGGCCCACCCAGGTTATTTCAAAAAGGCCATCTTCAAGATCAGAAATTCTTTCTTCTGCTTGTTCTAGCCTGCTGGTTAATCTCTAGGTTGTGTTTTTTATTTCTTTGAATGAATCCTTCAGCTCCATAAGCTCTGCTATATTCTTTTTTAGGGCATTAATCTCTTTGTGCACTTCCTCCTTCAGATCCTGTATACTTTTTCTCATTTCACTGTGTCATCTAATTGAGTCTTCTTGTTTCCCATTGAGTTTCCTTAAGATTGTTGCTCAAAATTCCTTTTCAGTCATTTCAAGGACTTTCTCCTCTGTAGGGTCTTCTACTTGAGAATTACATCCCTTTGGTGGTGTCATATATTCTGTTTTTCTCATATTTCTAATATTTCTACATTGGTATCTAGTCATCTGGTACAGCAGTTGCTTATTCTAGTACTGTGGAGTGGGCTTTGAGGAGACAGAATCCTTCTTGTAGATGTGTTCTATATTGACTGTTGAATGGGGTGTTTTAGTATTGGTTCCAGGTGGCTGCAGTAGTGTAGTTTCCATGTACGTACTTTCACTGAATTCAGCATTGGAATTATGTGCAGTGCCTCCATGGCCTAGTTCCTAGGGCACTTAGTAATCCCTTACTGAGTTTGGTGACACTATATTGGTTCACCAGGATGTGGGCAAGTTCTTGAATTCTTTGGGTAAGTGTCTCAGAGCCCTGTCACTCTTTGGCTATGGCGGGTGACCTTGTTCAGGTCTGTTGGTACCCTGGCTAGCTCCCCAGACCCTGACAAGTGCACCGGGGTATACTGATGCACATTGATTTAAATGGGTGACCCTGCGTGTGTTTTCTCTCTCTTCTTTCCTATGGGCAGAGGTTCTTCCTGGTACTTTGCTCCCTTCTGTTGGGGGGTGGTTTGGTGGTGATAGGTAATTTTCTTCCTTGCTCCATTTGAATGTCCTGGGTTTCCATACTCTTGGGGGTTCCACATGTGCCTCTCCCCAGATGAAGGCAGTCCTGTGGGCTGTGCCCATACCTCCCACCCCCAGTTGTGCTACTGTGTAAGGCAGAGCAATTCTCCCTATGGGTTGAACCACTGGGTCATGGGTCTGCGCTCACTCACTTCTTTCTCTGTGCTCCACTGGTGACTCTGTCTATGCCAATGAATGGTCAAAGGGACACTTATGAGGCTGTGGTGGCTGCTGGTGTGGCAGCAAGCCACCCAGAGGCAGCAGTTGCTGTGGCAGTGGTTGTCACAGATGACTCATTCAGAACTGGTGTCTGCAGCAGTGGTAGGGAGTACTGCTGCTGTCAAGGCTGAGGGTTGCACTGGTGCTGCCAGTCATGGTCACTGGCTGTCAGGGTAGGGTCGCTTACTGGGGCCCAGTGAGGTGGTGGGTCATGCTGGTGCCTAAATGTACATATGTTAAAGACCTGTGTTCATATTGTACTATTTTCATTATTCCTCAGGTGTAAAGTTCTTTTTATTGTTTTTGCTTAACTATTGTTGTTCTTGAATTGCCATCTTTTCATTAATAATGCAACCCAGCAATCCTGGGTTGCCAGGGCCTTTTGGAACACAGCACCTGCCACAACCTTGCTGTTGTGGTTGCTAGTTGAGACCATGTTTTCTCTCCTTTATTTTTTGTTAAGAGATGCCTCTCCCTTCCTATTTGAGGTGTCATAGTGTGAGTTAAAAGTGAAGGCTTTGGAGTGTGTCAGCCTGTGTTTTAATTTTAAAAGCTGTGTGACCTTGAGCAAATTCATTAGTCTTTTTGTGCTTCATGTTTCCTCACCTGTAAAATGAAGTTAATTCTAGAACTTACTTCATGGGGTAGGGGTGATGATTTAATGGGGTAACCCACAATCACTGCTTGAAATGGTAACTGGAGCATAGCACATCTTCAATAAATGTTAGCTGCTACTATTGTTTCTTGTCATGGAGAGACTCATTTCTTGTTTTTAAGTATTATTAGATATTTATTAATACACTTTTCTCATTTCTCATTTTCATTTTTGTGGATCTGGTTTAGTAAGAGAGGATTTCACCATGTGCTCATCTGCTGCATTGAAACAGGAAGTTGGGTGGAAAGATGGTAACTTTCATAATTTCATTTGGAAATTACTCATGACAGATGAGAGACCTAAAACTCAGCATGTTCCAGAGAGTTTTTCAGTCATTCCTTTGTTAGTTGTAGACCCTGGAGGAGAAACCATTTCACCTGACATGGTGGTATTTCTAAGGTACAATTGTGATAGGGACACAGCAGTGATCTCCTCTTGTACACAAAGAATAATTGTAAGCACAATGTGTTGATTAGAATTAATTATGGGTCAAGTATTTTGCATAGAGTATTTTGTTATTCCTCCTATATCTCTACAAGGTGCATGTTATAATCTCTATTTACATATAATTAAACTGAGACTCAGAGAAATCAAATTTTGATGAAAGTCAGATAGTCAGCTGGAATTTGTAAGAAGAGGAAATAATCTGTGGATTATCAGCAAGCAGGATGTAGGGAACCCCAGAAGGAGCGATTGATCTCAGAGTGGCAGAAGTAGTCCAGGAATACCACATAAGCTGGGTCCAAGGAGGTCGAGGGATCTGGGAGAAAGCCAGCAGTGAGCAACTGGCACCATGAATTAGGGATGCACTCAAAAGCAATATTTGAGTTCCGTCTCTTCACCTGGCACCAGGAGTATCAATAATGACCTATTGGGCTTCAGGCATGTTACAATCATTATATGCTCTAATCTCTACTAAATCACTGCAGGGAAACACGTCATTTCCTGTTTAGAGATAACAAAACTGAGTCTAGAAGGGCCCAAGGACTATCCCAACTCCTAAACACCCCTCGTGGTTGGGGCATTTATGCTTCCTCTCTCCACAGTTCCCATATGTATACAATGGAGAATGGAACAGGTGCTCTCCATGCAGAACAGAGGATTGAAATTGATGTGACCTCCCCAGAAACCCAAAAATCACCATAACCGCATCCACTCTGCATAACCCATAATTCCCACCTCACCCCACAAAGAAGGTACTTTTTATCCTAAACCCACTTCCTCTCCTGGAGGAAGTCAGGAAACCATTTCTTTCAGTGGGTGCAGGTGCATGCATGTTCTGAGGTCCATGTTAGATGGTGCTGAGGCTAAATCTGGCCAATAATATCAACAAAGGGGTGGAGTAGGGAGTCATTTCAGGAGCAGACCTGGCTCCTCTCCACCGCTGAGCTGGTCCTGTGAACCCCTCATCCTGCCTCCAGCTGAGCAGCTCCTGGTTGAGGCTGGTGCAGAACAAGGCCATGAGCCAGCCCCATTCTAGGGTTGTGGGCTTGGGAGTTTGGGGCACAGCCTCCAACCACAGATCCATCTTGGCCTGGGCTCCCAAATGGAGAATCACCAAGAAGACCTCAAGATGGGGTGAGGGGCTAAGTGGAGCCAGCCCATGCCCCAGTGGGAAGGAGGCATTATTTCTGCTGGGCCTGTCCGATTCTCCCCGAAAATGTAATGAGCACCTCCTCCCTTGCAGCCTTTCTGCCTGGTTTCTTTTTCACAATGCAGAAATAGGGTACCATCTCACACCAGCACAGCCACTTCCTCTGTGTGAAGGGAGGCAGAGCTTCTCCTCCTCCACAGAGTAGAGCTTGGATCTGCCCAGCACACACACTGTCAGTGATGCCCGTTCCCGCTTCCCAGCCTCTCCGTCCTTGTCCTTTGCTGCTGCTGACTCTGCTGCTAGGACTCACAGGTGAGCACTGCCCTGGGGTAGCATCCCCTCTGCCTGTCCCTGGGCCTCCCCCTGCCCTGGACCTTCAGACACACCAGCCAGGGCTGCCATGGAAGGCTAAGGACAAGGTGTGTTCTAAGAGCACATATTTAGGGACCTGAGAATTTTCTCTGTGGATCATCACTGCAGCTGGCTACTGGAGACATCAGTCAGATGATGCTTCAACACAAAGACAATTACTTACATTTATTTTTTTTTAAAGATGACTGGTAAGGGGATCTTAACTCTTGACTGGGTGTTGTCAGCACCACACTCTCCCAAGTGAGCCAATATTTTTATAATGTTTCAGGTGAAAACACTTTTTCTGAAAGATTATTATTTAAATCCTTGCAACTCCTGAGGATCCAGGAGGCGAGGCCACCTGCCCAGGGCCACACAGTGAGCTCAGACACATCCTGACTGCACTGCCCTGTGTCAAGCCCAGCTCTCTCTGCTCACCACCCTGAGGAGGTGAGGTCTGAATGGTGCTCACATGAGGTGGGCAGGGCACAGGGCTGCCCTGGGATGTTCAGCCACCCTCTGTCCTGTGTGTGGCTCCTGACTGGGCCCTTGTCCCCTCTCCTCCCTCTTCCATGATCTGAGTCTCACCACTTGTTCCTCCAAGGCCTCTTCCTCTTCAACAGGTTCCACATTTTCTGCTTTATGGGTTCTGTATTTGTTTGCTAGGGCTGCCATGCAAAGTACCACAGACTGGGTGGCTCAAACAACAGAAATTTATATCCTCACGCATTGGAGGCTGGAAGCCCAAGATCAAGGTGACAGCAGGGTTAGTGTCTTCTGGGCCTCTCTCCCTGGCTTGCAGATGGTTGTCTCTTCTTTGTGTCTTCACATGGTCTTCTGTCTGTACATGTTTATGTTCTAATCTCCTCTTTTTATATTGACACCACTCATATTGGTTTAGGGCCCACCCCAAGGACTTCATTTAGCCTTACTTCCCTCTTTAAAGATCCTATCTCCAAATATAGTCACATCGGTTTAGGGCTTCAACATATGAATTTTGGGGGATACAATTCAGCCCATTACTAGTCTCTATAACCTCCCCTCACTCTCTGCACTTTGTCTTGGAGATTTTGTTTTCCCTTTTCCCCAGGACAGGCAGGACTGGAGGACCTTTCTTGGTGCAGCCTTGGAAACCCCTGCTCACAGCTCCCAGACAGGCTGCCCGTCCTCACCTTTCTCCAGCCATGGAGACAACCCCATGTTCAGAGGACACAGCAGCCCTGCAAGTTCCCCACTGGTCCTGTTGTGAGGCTGTCTCATAGGTCTGTACTGAGGCCAGAGATCTATATTGTAAAATTATACCTATTTCACATACAGCAGTAACAGTTCACTGACGTAGCCCTTCCAGTAATGGAGGCACAGTTCTTAACACACTTCCCGGGTGTTAACTTTTCTAATCTTCACCTCATCCCTGTGTGATGGCTACTCCTATTATCCCCTACTTGCACATGGAGAAACTGAGGCAGTGGAGCAGGCTGGATTCAAATCCAGACTGACTCGCTCCAGAGTTCATTCTTTTAACCATATTATGCTACTCTGTTTCTCGGTGGAGGCTAATCGCAGAAAAATTAGAAAATTTAGTGAAGAAAAAGAAGAATAACCATTACCCATCACATCGTTTAACCAGATAACCAGAGTTAAAACTCTGGCGTGTGCTCAAAAACTTTTATGAATGATGTGTTGAATGTTTTTTACGGGCTGATTTTTTTATTGTGTCAACATGTTTTATACTTTTATTCAATCCTCTAAATAACCTTGTATAACAACAGGATAGAGCACACTTTTATATATATTTATAAATGTATGTATATATGTGTGTTTATGTATGGTACACATGTACACAAACACAGGTTCACACACACACGGGTGCACGCACACTCGGGCCTTTTAGCAAGGGTTTCCTCAATATTGCCCTTAAATCATCTTTCAGGCTACATGAAGTGTGCATCAAACAGGTGTTTAGATATCCCTGTCTCCCAGCCTCCCTCCTTTTTTTTCTATTTTTCTAACCTTTCCCTTTATGATGCCCCAAACTCTTAAAGTAAGCAAACTCCTCTCTTGGTGAAATGAGTTTTCTCTCCAAGCAGAACTTTTGAGCATTACTATCTTGCAATTCCCTCTTCCAAGTAGGGAAGGGGTGAGGGGTTAAGAGAGAGATAAAAGACAAAGGGACTCCTTCTGTATCTGTCATTGTATTCATATCCATGTCATTAATATCAGTTGAAGCCTCCATGCCTCAGGAAATCTACTGAGTTATAACTTTTCAATTTCTTGAACACTTACCAAGTGCCAGACACTATCAGGAATGACAGCTCTTACCTCATGTGGGTCCAAGGTAAAAACTCTTGTTACCCTGACCTTACAGATAAGAAAACAGGTGCACAAGTAGCTCCAAGGTCACTCAACGACAACTGACAGAGGTATGATTTGAACTCAGTCTGATTTTACCATTACACGGGTTTAACCATTACTCTTCTCAAATACTGGGGCTCCAATGCTATCCCACAAGATTTCTGAAGCTTCTGCCAATGGGTGTGGGGGAGGGTGGGGCATGGGGAAGAGGGCTTGTGGTTTCTTTCTCCTGGGCTCTTCTGCTTCTTGTGAATATACAAATTGTGTTTCTTGTTTACCAAGTCATGTATGTGGGAAACTCAGTTTCTGACAATTTCCATAGAAATTATCCACTTAAAATAGAATTCAGTGTCCTAGTAGGGAGGTGTTATACTGAGCAATTCAAGCATTATACAAAAATGTATTGGACGCCTACTGTGTATCGATAACTGTTATTGGAACTTGGGGTGCATTGGTGAATAAGAGAAAAGGTAGCTGCCCTTATGCGGCACATATCCTACTGGGGGAAATGGCAGTGATCAACACACATAATAAATAGAGAAGTAATATAGTATATTAGAAAGTGATAAGTGCTGAGGAAATATTTATGTATAGCCGGATAAGGCAATCTGGAGAATCTGTCGGTGAGATGTATTGAAAACAGGGTGGTCCCAGTGGGTATTACGGAGAAGAGGACATTTGAACAAGATTAAAGGAAGGTGCAGGGTGAGCCATGTGGTTATCTGAGGGAGGAACTTTCCTGATGGGGAACAGCATGTGCAAAGGCCTTGGGAGTAGATATTCCTACTGTGTTCAAGGATTTGGGCTTTTACTCTGAGGGAAATGGAGCCATTGCAAAGCTTTGAACAGAGAAGTGACATGATCTGATAGGAGTTTTAAAGGACGATTCTAGCATTTGGTTGAGAATGGATAATAATCAGACATAGATAGGAAAAACTAGAGCATTTAAGAGGTCACTGTGTGCAGGCAAACAGGAACAGGTGGCTTGCTCCAGGACAGCAGCAAATAGAGATGGGGAGGAGGTCAGACTGTGGACACAGCTGGACAGGAGCTAAGAGGATCCCTGGTGGACAGTGTTTGGGGTAGAAGACAAAGACTCCAAGGATTTGGGCCTAAGCATTTGGAGAATAAAAGTGCCTCAGCTGAGATGTAGAGAGCTGTGGAGAAAGACTGGAGATCAGTGTTGACATGTTAACTGTAAGATGTTTCTTTTCATCCAAGGAGCATGCAAGTGGGCACTTGGACATTCAAGTCCAGAGTTTGTGGGGGAAAACTGGGCCAGAGATGTAAGTGAGGGAATTTAGATACACAGAGTGCAGAGGTTTCACCAGTGCCTGGCTCCTCTCAACCCTCTAGCCCCTGCTCTCTCTTCCCTCCTCCATTTCCTCTGTTTCCTCCCTCCCCCAAGAGTCATTCATACTTCTGTCTTAGCAGTTCAGCTTCCTGTCCCCTAGTCTTCTTAAAACTTAAAAACCCAAATCATCTGAGGTTCTTGGTATGCAAAGCACCTGCTCTGGAATAGGATGTACCATCCCTAGGATGCATGTTCAGGTACAAATAGTGTAAAGACTTTGGGTCTTACTAGTGCACACTCAGCAAATTTGTGAACCACAAATTTTCTCCTGAAGGAGCAGCTGAGAAATAGAAAAGAACCCTGGATTATTGCTCAAGAGCCTGCTCCTTAGACTATCCCTGCCACCAGATCCCATGCCTGCCTATTAGGCGCCTTCATATAAGAAGGGGTGTTCTTGTATTTCCCTAGGTCTCCAGAAACTCAGTAGTCACCGAGGCAGTGAAATCAGACTGGATAGTTTGTCACCTGCAGTTAAATGATTGGCCCAAAGGTGACTTATGTGCCCTCAGCTCATCACTCATTGTCCGTACACAGTCACCTGGGTCTCTCCACCTCCCACAAGGGCGTCGTCTGCTGTTTCCTCACTCACTTGCCCCACGGTCCTTTCTCCCCGTTCTTATGCAGGTTTCTCGTGCAAGCACAGACTTTATCTTTCTCCTTGAGCCTTTTAGTTCAATTCAGAGGTTCTACATGAGGCTCATATCTGTTTACTAATACATATTTATATTGTGATAAAATACACATGACAAAATTACATTTTTACCCATTTTTATGCACACAATTCTATGGCACTAACTGCATTCACAATGTTGTAACACCATCACCACTATCCAGTTTCAGGGCATTTTCAACAACCCAAACAGAAACCCTGCACCAATTAAACAATGACTGCCTGTTGCTTCTTCTCCCCACACCCTCGTAAACCCCTCTTCCACCTTTTGTCTCTATGAATTTGTCTCTTCTAGGTACTTCATATAAAGGGAATCATATTTTGCTCTTTTATGTCTGGCTTACTTCACTTAGCTTATTTTCAAGATTTAGCCATGTTGTCATATATATCATAATTTTATTGTTTTTAGGGCTGAATTATATTTAAGGGTATGTATATATAACATTTTGTTGATCCATTCATCTTGGGTGGTCATTTGGGTTGTTTCTAATACCTTTTGGCTATTATGAGCAACAGTGCTATGAAAATCAGTGCATAACTGAGTCTCTGCTTTTAATGTTTTGAGGCATGTACCTAGAGTGATATTGGTAGAGCATGTAGAAATCCTGTGTTTAACTTTTTAAGGAACTGCCACTGTCTTCCACAGTGGCTGCTTATTTTACCTTTCCACTAGCAATACATAAGAGTTGCAATTTCTCACATTCTTACTAACACTTTTTATTTTTTGTTTTTGTTTTGTTTTTGCTTTTGTTTTGGTAGCAGCCATTTTAAGGAATGTGAAGTGTATCTTATGGTGCATTTTCCTAAGCCTTTTCGTTCAAATCAAAGGTACTACGTAAGCTATCATCTTTGTTTGAATGACTAGTATTGAGCATCCTTTCATGCGCCCATTGTTGACCCTTAATCCTTGGATAAATGAATATTCAATTCCTTTGACCTTTTTTCTCTTTGTGGCTGATAGGTATGGGGATCTGAATGTCTATTTTTAAATTGGGTTGCTTGTGATTTTGTTGTTAATTGGTAGGAGTCCATTATGTACTCTTGATAGTAATCATTTATGAGATACACAAGTATGTTTTGCAAATATTTTCTCCCATTCTGTGAGGTATCTTCTTACTCTCTTGACAGTGTCCTTTGATGCACAAAAGTTTTTAATTTTAATGAACTCCAATTTGTTTATTTTTTTCTTTTGTTGCTTGTGATTTTGGTGTCATATCCATGTAATCATTGCCAAGTTTGATGTTATGAAGAGTTTTGTCTCTGTTTTTCTCGAAGAGTTTTATAGACCTAATAAAAGAAAATACAAAGCAGAAGAAATTATCTTCGTAAAATACAAAATCTTTGTTTCCTAGGCCAATTACCTAAAAGGTAAATAAAAACCTTTCACTATTTCCTATTAAGAGCAGATCAGTACTCCAAGAAAAGTTCGTTGTTTTAACACAGGGGACCAAAATCTAGTTTTGCATCAATGTGCTTTTTATATTAATGCTCAATTTTTCAAAAAACTTATCAATAATTTTCTTATAGTTTTAGCCAGCTTGGTCACACATTAAATTTCTTTGATAAAATCCATCTTCTGCAAACCTTCTAGAACTTTCTTATCCCTTCAGTTTTTGGCCTATATTTTTTCTCTTTCTCATCTTGGAATGACCAGTCACTCTCATTTGGGACACAAATTACTCTCTTTTTCCTTAAAATGTAAGACTTGTGCACTGTGCACAAATCCCACACATCGGGATGGCTCACCTCACAAAGACCACGAGACAGAGACCGCTGCAATCAAGCAAGAGGAGTTCATTCCAGCATTTTTTTGGACTGAGTTCCTGCTGTAGAATCTGTAGGGGCCAAAGGAAAACTTCACCCTTGAAACAGAGAAAGGCTAGTCCTGTGAACCAAACTGACTCAATTTTTCCTGCAGAGAACACTTTGTAACTTTTCCACTCATCAGTCATGAGACCTCCAGAGCAAATGATTACCCCATGGCCTGCCCTGGTAAAATAGACTGAGATAAAAGAGGAAACAGATACTTTCTGAGTTGCAAAACCCCTCCCCAAGGCTGGTTCACCATAATTGTCAAAATAAAGTTACAGATTAACCTTTAGACACCTTTAGGAATTCCCACATGCACACAAATCTTCAAAGTGATTGCTACAATGACCCTCCTGGGGTGACAATGATGAACACCACTGCCATCTTAGACCTACTGAGCATGCACCCATGATGCAACCAGGAAGAACAGAACGAACCACCTCCAGTGGTGCTGGCCTGTACCCCTTAACTCCCTTTCCTGTAAAAGACCCTGAACAGCTCCCTTCAGGGGGCTAGCTTTATGGTCACTACCCACCTTATGCATAACTCTATCTCCTCTTTTAATAAAGCATTGCTTGCTTTACTGCTGGGTACATTGTTCATTTCTATGATGTTGGAATCCAAGAGCCTAATTAGGCACTGGTGAAAATTAGAAAGCTTTGGGCACCAGAGAAGACACTAGCAGCAAGAGGCAAGTGGCCGTTGGGACTATTTTGCTCCCATATCTCTGCTGTTGGTAAGTCTCTCCTGGAGTCCCCAGACTAAATTCTGACAATGCAATGCTTTATTCTCTTTTACTCTCCCTCACCCCCCCTTTTCTTCCTTTTTAAAGTGACTGCCAGACAACTGCAACTTAAACTCCTCTCAGCCTGTGAGAAGCATGCTCCCTCTGGCCAGCAATGGCTTGCACTGATGGGTAACTAGCAGAGGTGGGAAGGCCAGTCCCACACTATGAAGATGTTGCTTGAGCAGGTCTCCCGCTACAGGGGATTCATAAGAGTGGTGGGGATTCAGTCCCATGCCATGAGGCCACTGGAAGTCTGGAAGCCGCTAAAATGGCATACCCCAATTCTCTTTTTCTTTCTGATTTTTTGAGCCCTCTTCTGCTGTTTGCTTGGGGTGTATCTGCTGCTATGTAGTTGCTCTCTGAAGGGCTCCCCACTATGCTTTGTTTCTGATTTTCTGAGCCCTATTCTGCTGTTCTGTATAGGTGCACCCTGGAGGGCTCCCAGGCTTTGTTTCTCTGATTTAAATCTAGTTAGTACTTTTCTTCATTGTGCCAACAATGGTGGGGAGAACTACTTTTATCAATTACCATGTCAGTGGAATAGGTTGGCCCCGCTGATTGGGACTAGGATAAAGTGGATCCTACTGCTCCTCTTTTCTCTCTGTTTGTTTGCTTGGTTAGACATTTAGTTGAGTACTGGTAATCTGAATAAACTTTTAAACCCTTGCACCAACTTTTGGACTTTCTTTTATTTAGTCCGAGAGGGCAAGCCGAGCCTGGTCTGTTGGTAACACCCCTGTAGGTTCATTAGTAAAAATCACTGACAAATTTAGGTCAATCTCACAGCCGCCCTCAGAAAGAACAGATAGTAGCCAAAAGAGGGGTGCCTGGGAGGAAGCCCTGCTGTTTGCATTTACAGATGTAAATTTCTTCCCACAAACAAATGGCCTTCTGGCCAATCCTGTTTTTCCAGTCTTTCTGAATTAGCCTTCTTGAAATATGTTAAAGAAATATATTTGGGGGGGCAAATATATTGTTTTCCCATAGTTTCCCCTTTATAGCTTTAATTTTTAGGAAGTATCATATATTAAAATAAGATTGGTAGCTATGGAAAGCTTTGGGTTAAAAGTTGCTAGGTAAGAGATAGGTAAAGGAGAAAATATAACTTGGAAGAAGCAGGGAAAAAAATTGGTGTATGCCATTTAATATTTTATTGAATCAGTCTCTTAGTCCTGAGAATGGGTCAGACTGGTTAACAGTTGTGTCTCATTCCAGGAAGTGACATTGCAGATGGGCTCCCATCAAGACTAGATCTCTGTATGGTGCAAGTATACGGGTATTTTCTATGAAAATGAAAGAAAACAGAAGTAAATATCTGGAGTTTTCTATAAGCTAGATTTTCTAGAGTCTCTGAAGCATCTTCAGTTGGAGTAGCCTGGCTGTGGCAATCTGACAGATTTTTCTGGATTGCAGTTTGCACATACAATGTTTGTCCACATGCAAGGCATTCACAGTGATTTTTCTTCAAAGCCAGGATCACTTCAGCCTGCAGGGCCTTAGGAAAAAGACAGCTTTAATTGCTAATGATTTTGTTGCAGGAGAATTCCAGGTCCTGCTGCCTAGGTCTGGGTTCTTGGTGTCTCAAACAAAGAATTGGATGAGACACACCCAAAATGAAAGGTAAAGGCAGTTTTATTTAGCAAAGGAAGGGGGAAGAGTACACTCTGGAGAAAATGGAGTGGGTCCAAGGGAGAGAAGAGAATGCTCAAGAGCCCCGAAGGTTACTTTTCTGGGGTTTTAAGTCCTCTTAGTTGGATTCGAACCATTTGGTCATTGGCTGAGCCCTGAATGCAATCTGTGTTGTATTGGTTAAATAGATTGGCACCCTAGCTGGTGGGAACTCCTTGGTCTAACCGAATGGCACCCAAGGTTGTGGGGTGGGAGGCTCCTGTAGGGGGGCATAGAAAATTGTAGTAGAATTGTAGAAAAATATAACCTTAATTTACGCAGTCTTATAACAAATGCTTAAGCAAAGCAGCTTCTAAGGGGCCATACAAGGGTCAGTCCCGAGCACACTAAACATCAATAGCCCCCACCTGGTTCTAGGAAATGACTGGTTCCTTATCTAAAGGCCACCTGGCCAGGCCCCAGGGAAGATAAATGATTGAGAAATGCACTATCGGGGTGCCAGCCTGCTACAGCCCACCTGTAAACCTAAAGGCGCCACAGATAACCAACAACTCATCCTGTCACAAGATCTGTTCAGAAAAATTGTATAAAAGCTGCTTGTATTGTAAATTCAGGGTCACTTATGTCTTCAATACTGAGTGACCCCAGCATGCTGGAAATAAACTCCTCTTGCTTGATTGCATCAGACTCTGTCTCATGGTCTTTGTGAGGTGAGCTATCCCAGCACGTGGGGTTTGTGCATGGTGCATGGGTCTCACACTCCCTGCTTGGAATTGTCTTGGTCTCGCTTCTGCACATGTGCATGTCTGCTCAGGGAACCAGTTTGTGCCATTTGCAAATAACTAGTTTTTCCTTCTCCTGCTCTCCTCTCTATGTAGTTTTCTGCCTCAATTTCAAGTCAGAAGTGTAGGAGAAACAAAAATTGAAAATGCTAATCTGGAGAATGACAGCCAGATACTGGAGGAGATTAAAAATTCAGGATTCAGTCTAAATAATAAAAACTCAAAAACAATGGACAGGGCTAGAATCTAATAACAGGCATATTATAGTATTTTTCTTCAGAAACATAATTTTTCCCCTCCAAGTCCCCCCTTTTTACCAAAGATATTTATAACTAGACTAATTCATTTGCAAAATAAGGTTAAGTCTCTGACCTGATTATTTGCATAAAGTGCAGCAAGAATAATGACTTATCATATACACTTTTTCTGAGTTGACTTTGCTGGGATGTTTATAAGGAGTCTCAGATTAAACCTTTGAAAGCCCTTGGGTGTTAGGAAGCCATGCCAAGGATTTGACTCTCTCTCTGATTATCTGTAAGAGTTGGATGAATTCCTCTTTTCCAGAGGTTCCTAAAATATCAGGTTTCGTAGCCCTATTGGGTAGTGACATTTTTTGTTATCTGCGAGGCCAGGAATCCTGTAATCATGTGGGCAAGTTATTGTTACTGAAACCCCAAAGGTCCATTTGCTCATTGCTCAATAGCCAATAACTGAGAGACAAGTGTTGGTGTAAGGAAAGGGAGCCTTTTATCAGGAAACTAGCAGCCTTGGGAAATGGTAGACTCAGGTCTCAAAGACAATCTCCCCCTTTCCCATACTTCCCAAAGGGTTTTATAGGGGTAGGTGGTAGGGGGGCTGATTCATGGTGATCTAAGCAGGGCATAATCATAAAATTGCAGATAAACATCAAAGAACTTCTCAGATGGGAGCTGATTCATGGTGACCATACTCTATGAGTCAAGTCATGGATTCAGTTCCTATTAACCTCAAAAAGATCTAGTTAGTAAGCTAGTAAAGAATGGCCATCTGGGTTAATAATTTCTTCTATAATTATTCTGTGTACAGTGTGCGCAAACATCATTATGTTGTAGCAATCATGTGAAGAAGAATCATTGTATTCTGATGTCCAACTGCAAGCTATGTGGTTCAGGTTGTAAGAGTAAGAACAAAAAAACTTTTTCAATTTAGAAGTTTAACAAAATGGAGTCACTTCTGTTCAGCCTGTTACAGTAGCAAGGACTTTTTATTGGCTCTATGAAAAGTCAATCTCAATTTCTTAAAGCAGTCTGGTCATATCTAAAATATGACACTCCAGTCAAAGCCTGGTTAAAATAACAAGTGTCTCCAATTTCATCCTGTTACAAACAAAAGCAGATTCTTGTTGAACTGAGGCAAATAACTATATTGATATAAAATAAGAATACTCACAAATATCTTCAAAATCCTGGAGGGATCAAGTAGAGAGAAAAGGCTTAAATTTTGCTCACGAAAGTATACTTTACCAAATAGCCCAAAAGAGAAAATAAAATTTTTGAAAGTCTGGAAAACAAAACACAAAACATTAGCAATGTGTCATATAAAAAAGTAAAAAAAAAAAAAAAAAAAAAATCGTTTGTCTTTTATCATTTCAGTCCTATGGAATTCTTGTTCTGCTTGATGATAGATTAGCAATTGTATGCATCCAGTTTTTCTGTTTGGAGTTCTGGATTTATTATCCAGTCCAATTGAATAGTTTCAAAGTCACCAGCAGAGGTCTGTGTTTCACAGTAAATTTCAGAGTCCTTTTATCTTTTTCATAAACTTCTTCGAAGAAATAACACTTTAAGATTTGTAAAGACCTTTTAAAACCAAAACAAAGCATCAAAACAAAGCAACTTTACTATTTAAAGACACAATTGACAAAAAAGAATCTTGGTCGTTTCTATGACTTAGAAAAATTTTTTTTCATAATGGTAATTATGACTGATTACACAAAGACATATCAGAATTTTCAGAATTTTGTGTAATTTTGAAACATATTAATATCACACTTATACAAATAAAAGAAGTTATATGTTGAGAAAAAAATTTTTAACTCAGTTTTCCTAAATAATCAAAAGACCTAATAAGGACACAGAATCTGTTTCTCAGTCTTCAGCCACGTGCCTTTTTTTCCTGTTTATTCAAATGATGAACAAAAATCTTTCACTATCTGTTATCAATACTACATGAAAATCTTATTTAAGAGAAAACCAAACTTCAGTTTTGTACTGTGTACTGTTAATACTAAAGCTAATTTCAATGAAAACTTATAATAAACAAATCTATCCAATCTCAATTAGTTTTGACCACACAAGACAGGATTTCTATAAACCTTATAACCTCTTACAATTTTTTTTTCTAACTGTAACCATTTAGTTATGTCTATAATTTTTTTGTATTTTTTTTTTTGGCAACTGGCCAGCAGGGCCTTTATATTCTTTGAATCTTCTTGAAATGAGCATGAAATACCTTTTTACCTAGACAAATTATTTCCTTTAACAAAAACCACACTACATTTTCATGTCTTTTTAATCTTCTTTAACAAAAACAAAAACATATTCTACTTTTCTCACATCCTACATTCCTTAAACATTCTGTATATAAAATTTTCTTTTACCTAGCTTTTTAAATTAAAATATATTAACTACAATTTAACTCTTAGTGACCCTAATTTCCAGTGAAAAACCTAAGTAAGCAATTTTAAACTGTATTATATCAATGTGTAGATGAAAACCATTTCCTAGGTTTTGAAGACATGTTTTCTCATTTTAAAAACAGATCAAAATATATTTAGCCTTTTTCAATATCACATAAAAACAAAATGTCAAAGTATATAAACAAACATATAATAATTAATGTTTTAGTATTTTAACTTACTTAGAAATGACTCAGACATTTATGGTTATCTATTACTTAATTTAACATAACACTTTAAGATTTCAAACTATTGAAAATAATTTTTGAAACTATGACAATTTCATTCATAAGTGCTTAACCCATTCACATCTGCCTGATTTACTCATATCAAGGTAAACCTTTATCAACCAGTAGTAACTAAGGCCTTTGAGATACTGGACATACATAGATGCTCTTTCCCTAGCCATCCTGGGTCCTAAGTACCCACATGGCATCCATGGCAGCCATGCAGAGCCCAAGACAGAAGCAACAAAAATAATTTCTAAAGGATACTGGCTCTCCCATCATAGCCAGGAGGCAAATCTGGGACAAGAAAGATGAGACCATGTTGGGTTTTGTCCTGCAGCTGATGGACCATGCTCTGTGGACACACATGTCCCCAGGCCTCACTGTGTCCACCTGTCTAGACCCCAGAATTCAGAGGCTTACATAGACAAGCTAACAACAAGGCTTTTGGAGGACGTCCAGCAGCTGTTATGGCCAACGTCCGATGGGTAAAAGAAATTTGCCCACGAGAACCGGGTGATAGGAAAAGGAAAAAGGCTTATTTCTGGCTGCCCAGCCTATGCAGACCAATCGAGAAGTGCAGCCTGGAGTTGAAACCTCTCGCAGCTTTTATTTTTAGCTAGGTGGGAATTTTTCACACCTGACACAATCTAGCCAATGCAAGCAAGCCAGCGGTACATAAGCTAATTTTGTGGTTAGCCCTGTAGCCCCTCCCCACCCTGGATTCCCCATAGGGACGTTCCAGGCTAAAATGGCAGAGCTGCCTAAAATGGCGTTGGCCATGCTACTCTGTTTATTCCCCCATTTATTTTAGCAAGCCATTTGTACAGAAGCTGAATGCATATGTTAAGGTCAGTAGGGGTTGGGGCATCCCTTAACATTCCCCCCTGTTGCCGTAGCTATAGCAAATCATTTCTATCTTAGGGGTTGAATTTTAAAAAGCATGTTAAAGTCTCTTTAGTCTTATCTTAGTTGGGCAGTCGGTGGTCTGGACGCTCCAGCAGTCGGTGTTGGGGTTTGAGTTCGGTGCTGGTTTGACGTGAGTCCAATGTATCCAAGCGTCCTTTCCGGCAACCTTTACAGCTGTGGGCGTGCTGAGGATCACCGGGTATGGTCCAGTCCAGCGGGGCTGGAGGGACGAGGCGGTTAACTTCTTTATGTACACCAAGTCCCCGGGTTGAGGGATGGGTCCGGGTGGCTCCTGCTTTGGAAGCGAAGCGTTAGCATTTAGTTTTTTCTGATTTGTGAACAAATCTGTTGTAGGGTTTGAAGTTCCCCCAAAATATGGGCAGGCAGCTTTTGGGGGTCAGCCTCCATTGGCACCCTGGGTAATAGGGGCGGCCGAAAAGAACTTCATAAGTTGTATATCCCTGTTTAAATGGGGAATTTCGTACCCTTAACAGTGCAAAGGGAAGGAGGTCTACCCAGTTTTTGCCAGTTTCTAAATGAAGCTTAGTCATGGTTTCTTTTAAAGTTCTGTTCATGTGCTCAACCTGTCCTGAACTTTGAGGGCAGTAGGCTCAATGTAACTTCCATTTTATTCCCAAACATTTGGCCAACTGTTGGGATATTTGTGCTGTAAAGGCAGGTCCATTATCTGACCCGAGGGTTGTGGGTAGCCCAAACCGGGGCAAAATTTCATTGATTAATTTTTTCACTACTGTAGAGGCTGTTTCAGACTTGGTAGGAAACACATCGACCCATCTAGAATATGTGTCTACTAATACAAGCAGGTATTTGTATCCATACCTTCCAGGCATAACTTCAGTGAAATCAACTTTCCAATGTTCTCCTGGAGTATTACCTGTTTGTCAAACTCCAGACCATCGATGAGTGACCTGTTTAGAGCTTACTTGAGTACATGCAAGGCATTGGTTAGTTAATGATTTAACAATTTTTGATGCATTATTAAAATTAAATGATTGTCTAATTAATTCTAATAGCTTTGTGTTCTCTAAATGGGTGGCTTGGTGAATTTCATGAGCCAAGCGTTGACCCATGTTTTCTGGTAGCCATATGGCTTTGTCCTTTGACTCATACCACCCAGTGGTTATGTTTTTTTGGTATCCCGATGTTTCAGACTTTTTCTCATATTCTGGAGAGTACTCAGGTTTTAGTGGCAAATGAGGCTGTGGTAGCAAAGGTGCTATTATTGATGTCCTGGTTGGTTGGAGTGCCACTGTTTTAGCAGTCTTTTCAGTGAAGTTATTTCCTTGAGTTTCTACAGTTGTTCCCTTTTGGTGTGCCTTGCAATGAATAACTGCAACCTTGGTTGGAGGCCAAATAGCTTCTAATAGTGCCAGAATTTCAGGAACACATTTTTAATTGTCTTTCCTTCTGAAGTGAGTAACCCTCTTTCTTTGTAGAGGGCCCCATGTTCATGTACAGTAGCAAAGGCATATCTAATGTCAGTGTAGATATTTACAGTCTTACCTTCGCTAAGCTGAAAGGCCTTTGTGAGAGCAATAAGTTCGGCCTGCTGGGCTGAGGTCTGGGACCCGAGAGCTTCTGCCCATAGTACTCATTCAGGAGTAACCACCGTGGCACCTGCATACCTGAGTCCGTCAACCATGTAGCTGCTGCCATTTGTGAAAAGTGTTAGCTCCGCCTCCTTGAGGGGAGTGTCTTGCAACCCTGGTCGGGTGCCCTGGAAGGGGGCTAAGATTTCAAGGCAATTGTGTGCGACTTTGCAGCGGTCAGGGTCACTGTCAGGGAGCAAGGTGTCTGGATTTAGGGCAACCGGGTTGGAGAATGTAATATGTTTGGGTCCAAGCAGTTGGGTCTGGTAATGAGTTAACCTTGCATCTGAAATCCATTTTCCTGGTGGGATTTTTAGTATAGTCTCTACCCCATGAGAGGTAACAATATTTAGGGGCTGGCCCAAGGTTAACTTATTAGTTTCTTTTACTAGGAGTGCAGTTGCAGCTGTAGCTCGTAAGCATGTGGGCCAGCCGGTGGCCACTGGGTCCAGCTTGCATGACAGGTAAGCCACCAGTCGTTTCCAAGGCCCTAGATCTTGGGTTAGCACCCCCTTTGTGATGCCCTTGTTTTCGGCCACAAATAAGGTAAAAGGCTTTTCTAGATTGGGCAGTGCCAGGGCTGGGGCCTGCGTAAGAGTGGCCTTTATGTTGTTGAACGCCAATTGGAGTCTCTCCATCCAAGTAATTTGATCCCCTGGTTCCTTAGTAGCCTCATAGAGGGGCTGGGCCATTTCAGCAAAGTTGAGAATCCATAAGCGACAGGATCCTGTGGCTCCTAGGAATTCTCGAATTTGCCTTTTAGTCTTTGGCTCTGGTATATTTAGGATGGCTGTTATGTGGTCAGGGGACAATTTCCTTTCCCCTGCACTTAAGATATATCCCAAATATGTCACCATCAGGGAGCAAAGTTGGGCCTTTTTAGTGGATACCCGGTATCCTAGGTATTGTCAGGTCTTTAATAAATCCCCTGTGGCTTGGTTACAAATCTCCAGGGTGGGTGCAGCCAATAGCAAGTCATCGACATATTGTAACAGTGTTATATCTGATCCCCATTTTACCTTGAAATCTTGGAGGTCTCGGCTCAGCTCTTCATCAAACAGCATAGGTGAGTTTTTAAACCCTTGGGGCAGTCTAGTCCATGTTAGTTGACCAGAGTAGCTTCCATCTGGGGCTTCCCATTCGAAGGCGAACAGAGGCTGGCTGATTTTGGCTAGGGGCAGACTGAAGAAGGCATCCTTTAAATCCAACACTGTATAAACCTGATGGAGGGGATTAACCAAGCTCAACAATGTATAGGGATTTGGTACAGTTGCATGGATAGTTTCCACCCTCTTATTGACTTCCCGGAGGTCCTGGACAGGCCTGTAGTCATTTGTCCCTGGCTTTTGGACCAGTAACAGGGGAGTATTCTAGCTAGACTTGCAAGGCATTAGTATCCCTTCTTGTTTTTATTTATTGATTTGAGGTTCTATCCCTTGTCGTGCCTTTAACGGAAGAGAGTATTGTTTTACTCTGATGGGGGTGGCAGTTGCCATGAGCTGGACCACTATTGGAGGTTGGTGCCTTGCTAGCCCAGGGGGATTAGACTCAGCCCAGACCTGGGGCACAAGTTTCATGTAATAAGCTAGCAATTCTTGGTGGTTAGAGGTTTTATCTTCCTGCAATTGTTCTGGCAAGAGCTTATATTCTGCAGACAAAGGCAGTGTTACCAAAAGGGTGGCAGGTTGCTCCAAGCTTAGTGGAGTAAATCTCTGCCCAATAAGGGCACTGGGCAGTCAGGCATTAAAATGAATGAATAAGTGACTGTGTTCTTGCCTAAGTTGGTGAGTTGCCCTTCTGTCCATAAACAAAATTTAGTTTTCCCTGTGGCCCCTTGATTGGCAGTGGGGGGCTTTTTACTAGGCAATTCTGGTTTTCCTTATAGTAGGCACAATGGTCTTTATCCAATGGTGGGTGTTTTTTTGCCCCCATGTTGACTGCTCCTTTAGGGGCCTGAGGTTTCTTGGGTTGGCCTTGTGTGGCCAGCAGAACCTTAACTAGTCTTTTAAGCTGCTTATCTTCAGGTGGGTCGTGATTTGTGAAAACTTTATGGGCTATTTCTACCAACTCTGAAAGAACCTTGCCCTCAAATCCCTCTAATTTCTGCAATTTCTGTTTTATATCGGGTGCAGACTGAGTTACAAAGGCCAAATTAATTGCCCTTTGATTTTCCGGTGCTTCCGGGTCTATGAGTGTATAGATCCAGTTCGCCTCTAGGCGGTGCTCTAAGAATGCACTTGGAGATTCGGCGGGCTGTTGGGTTACTTCACTAACCTTAGACAGGTTTGTGGGTTTTCGGGCTGCATCTTGAACCCCTAGTAACAGGACCTGGCGAAACGGACCGAGAGCCTCCTTACCTCTATTACTATTTGGGTTGCAATCGGGGTGGTGGGTGGGGAAAACAGCAGCCAATCACTCAGGGTCATCCGTGGGGAGACCATTGGGGCCCAGGACAGCCCATTGGGCCTCTCAGTGGACTCGTTCACGTTCCTCAGAAGGGAACAGAGTCTATAACAATTGTTGGCGATCATCCCAGGTGGGCTGGTGAGTATAAAAGACAGACTCAAGCAGAGACATGAGACCGTGTGGATCGGTGGAAAAGGAAGGGTTCTGGTTTTTTCAGCTGTAAAGATCACTGGTGGTAAAGGGAACATATACCATAAAAGGGCCGTTTGCCCCTGTGGCCTCACACAAGGGGAAAAGTCCAGAAGGGGAACCAGTGGAGGGAGGTGAAGAAGGGGAAGCAGAGGAAGGAGGGGACACTGGTGGGGCAGGACTCTGGAGACAATAAGAGGCCCCAGAGTGGGTGTGGGGGAGAGATAAGTGGGCTAGACACTTGGGTGGGGTCCTCTGTGTTAGGTGGAGGGCGGTGGATCAGGTCCGGCTCCTCTGGAGAGGTTGATAAAACTTGCTTAGGGGCAGAATCAGGGTGCAGCTTTGTCAGGAGAATGGCGGCAGTCTCTCAGTGGCGCGCATTTTTCTTTAAACCTGGAAAACATCTTTTTAACCAAGGAGGAGGGTAAGACAGAATTTCAATCCAAATGAGAATATAAGGTATCTGATCGGGGTGTCCAGGTTTTCCAAAGATGACCCGTCCGACAGCCTGAGCTAAGGGGGGCTAAGAGAGCCCTCTGATGGCCAGCGACATTGAAGGCCGGCCAATTTCACAAAGGACTCACAAGACTTCAGGGTCCATGGAGGCCCCAAAGTCTGCAGCCTTCTCTTGGAAGGTGTTAAAGTTCATAAGAAAAAATTGGAGGACAGTTGATGGCCAAGCTACACTTATAGCAGACAACACAAAACGAAACTAGACAAACAAAAGGACTTAAACACAGACCAAAATTAACAAACAATACACATATAATAAAGGATTTTAAAATCAAAATGAAAGTCCCAACGACCTAAAAATGTCCCAACGGATCAGAACTGATGTCTCGTTTGATCCAGGGAAAGAGGCGTCTATGGCTGCATCCAGCCTAGCCTTTTTCCCAACGAGGAGTCGAAACACCAAATTCGATGGCACCTGCCGTGGGGTTTGTCTCTCTGGAGCTGAAGAATGTCTTTTCAGGAATTCCCCCCTAGAGATCCAAAAAGTCCCATGGCCAAAAGGACGGTTGTCAAGAGGCTTAAGGGATCTCAGACGAGCCCCCAAATGTTATGACCAACGTCTGATGGGTAAAAGAAATTTGCCCACGAGAACCAGGTGATAGGAAAAGGAAAAAAGCTTATTTCTCGCAGCCAGAACTACGCAGGCCAATCGAGGAGCACAGCCTGGAGTTGAAACCTCTCGCAGCTTTTACTTTTAGCTAGGTGGGAATTTTTCACACCTGACAAAATCTAGCCAATGCAAGCAAGCCAGGGATACATAAGCTACTTTTGTGGTTAGCCCTGTAGCCCCTCCCCACCCTGGATTCCCCATAGGGACTTTCCAGGCTAAAATGGCAGAGCCCCTAAAATGGTGTTGGCCATGCTACTCTGTTTATTTCCCCATTTATTTTAGCAAGCGATTTGTACAGAAGCAGAATGCATATGTTAAGGTCAGTAGGTGTTGGGGCATCCCTTAACACAGCCAGTTCTCTCACAGAGTTCAGTTCACAAACAAATTAAGCAAATATCAAACATATCACAAAAGCAACAATTTTATGACCTTAAACACCAGAGACAATATAAATTAGTTTTGACCAGTAGACAAAACTAGGCAAAAGTGTCTAAACTAAATTCTGAAAACATATCCATTTTACTAAAAAATTTAAAGACTAGCCTCATTTAATAAAGTCACATGAACTTGAAAAGCACCCAGTCCTATCCATTCAGTGAGAGTGCATTATTTGTAAGCCAATTTCATAGCAAGTAGACAATATACAAACACATGTATAGACAAATCATGTAGATACAACATCCAGCTTACACATGTATGCATAAAAAACCCCCACAGAAACAAAGATACAATGTAAACCTCACTAATTTAAAATGTTGGATTCAAATCATGTCTCTGTAAATGAAGCAAATCAAAGCTTATCTGTCCCACATGGCAGAAGCCCTCACAGAGTTTTAGAGAAAACCAGGCAGCAAATTTACATCCCAAAGCATGAGAAAGCATGCAAACTTTTCTAAGGAATTTGGGTGTGTCAGAGGAGACACAGAGAGAGATTAGAAAACAGATACCAGGACAAAATAAAATTATAGAAATTCACCATAGGATTTTAGGGGAAAATACATAGATGATACTAGAAGAAAATTCAGAAGTCTGTTCAAAATAACCAGTTGAATGGTAGTTCCAGTCAAGATGGCAGAGTAGCCAGTTCCTGGTGTCGCTCTCTACCACAGAGTGACCAATTTGCAGCTTTTGAGGAGCAGCAATGGAGGACCCAAAATCTGTGCTGGAGTGGATAGGAGCTGCCCACCATGGGACTCCAGTTCAGGTTGCCCCGCATTCCATAGAGAGACTTTAGAGCTTCTGGGCCCACACGCCCCAAGCCTGCCAGCCAGAGAAGACAGGCAGGGCCAGGGCAGGACTTTTGGGGCAGGCTGTCCCATCTCCTTGAATGACTTGAGAGGCTCCGGATTCCCAAGCCCTGAGCCAGAGGAGCCAGTGAAGGCAGGTGGGGTGGAACTTCTGGCCCAGGCTGTGCCATCTCTGTGAGTGACTTGAGAGGCTCTGGACTCCCATGCTGTGAGCCTGAGTAGCTGGTGAAGGCAGGTGGGGCAGGACTTCTGGTCCAGGCTAGTTTCTGCTGTCCAGAAGCAGAAGTCCCTTCAGGATCCAAGCCAACATCAAGGTGAAACAAGTGGACTGTGATACCCCCAGCCACAATAACAAAACACCAAAGGAAAGAAACCAGAAATAGGAAAAATCAAGAAAGTACATCACCACCAAAGGAAATTAATAACTTTCAAGTGCTAGATCTTATAGAACAGGATGTCTTTGAAATGACAGACAAGGAATTTAGAGTAACTATTCTAAGGAAACTAAATTAGATACAAGAAAACTCAGTGAAACAACACAATGAAATGAGAAATAATATACAGGATCTAAGAAAGAAGAAATGTACAAAGAAATCAATGCCTGGAAAAAGAATGTAGCTGAGCTTGTGGAGCTGAAGGATTCATTCAACGAAATAAAAAACACAACAGCGAGTATAAACAGCAGACGTGAACAAGCAGAAGAGAGAATTTCTGACCTCGAAGACAGGCTGTTTGAATTATCACAGGCAGACCAGGAAAAAGAAAAAAGAATCAAAAAAATTGAAGCAACTTTAAGAGAGACAACTGACAACCTTAAGCACTAAAATATCCAAATTATGGGTATTCCAGAAGGGGAGGAAAAAGGAAATGGCATTGAAAACATACTCAATGAGATAACAGCAGAAAACTTCCCAGGTATAGGGAAAGTCACAGGTCCCAGATTCAGGAAGCCCAAAGATCACCAAACACATTCAACCCAAAAAGGTCCTCTCTAAGATATGTGATAATCAAACTGACAAAATTCAAAGACAAAGAGAGAATATTAAAAGTTGCAAGAGAGAAGCAGCAAGTCACCTATAAGGGAGCCCCAATCAGAATAACATCGGACTTTTCATCAGAAGCTCTAAAAGCCAGAAAGGAATGGGATGATATATTCAAAATACTAAAGGACAAAAATTGCCAGCCAAGAATACTTTACCCAGCAAGGCTATCTTTCCAAAATGAAGGACAAATAGTATATTTCTCAGACAAAAACTGTGGGAGTTCACTACCACATGACCAGCCCTACAAGAAATTCTCAAGGAAGTACTGGGCTTGATACCACAAAAACAACCATCACTGCCATGAATACACAAGAAAGAACAATACCTACCAGAAAAACAAAAATGCTAACAAAAGAGAAAAATATAGTTTATCTATCACCCCAAGAAACTAACAAATATAGAAGACAAACAGAAAATTTGAAAGAAAGGAACAAAAGATACTTAAGACATCTAAACAAAAATCAGTATAATGCTAGAAGTAAATCAACACCTTTCAGTAATAATTCTGAATGTAAAGGGACTAAATTCCCCATTCAAAAGACACAGACTGACTGACTGGATTAAAAAGATGGACCCAACAATATACTGTCTCCAAGAGACTCACTTGACTTGTAAAGACACACAGACTAAGAATGAAAAGATGGAAAAAGATATATCATGCAAGTAGAAATAAAAAAAGAGTAGCTATTCTTATATCAGATAAAATAGATGTTAAAGCGAAAACCATAAAAAGAGATAAAGAAGGCCACTATATAATGATAAAAGGATCTATCCATCAAGAAGACATAACAATAATAAATATATGCGCACCTAGTGTCAGAGCAGCCAGATTTACAAAGTAAACACTATTAGATCTAAAGAAAGAAATAAACACTAACACCATAATAGTGGGGGACCTGAACACCCCACTCTCAACTTTGGACAGATAATCTAGGCGAAAAATCAACAGAGAAACACAAGATCTAAACAATAGACCAACTGGATTTGGCAGATATCTACAAACATTCCACCCAGCAACGTCAGAATATTCATTCTTCTCATCAGCACATGAAACATTCTCCAGGACAGACCACATTTTAGGTCACAAAGCAAGTCTTAACAAATTTTTAAAATTTGGAATTATTCCATATATTTTTTCTGATCACAATTGATTAAAATTAGAAATCATAATGAATGAAACTCTGAAAACTATACAAACTCATGGAAATTAAACAACGTTCTACTTAATGACATGTGGGTCCAAGAAGAAATTAAACAGGAAATCAAAAAATTTCTTGAAACTAATGAAAATAATGACACATCACACCAAAACCTGTGGGATACTGCAAAAGCAGTATTAAGGGGGAAATTTATTGCATTAAATGCTTATTTCAGAAGAATGGAAAGATGGCAAATAAATAACCTAACACTTCACCTTAAAGATCTAGAAAAACAAGAACAATCCAAACCTAAAGTTAGTACATTGAAAGAAATAATTAAGATCAGAGCAGAACTAAATGAAATAGCAAAACAAAAAACAATAGAAAAGATCAATGAAACAAAAAGTTGGTTTTCTGAAAAGATTAATAAAATCGACAAAACTTTAGCAAGACTAACTAAGGAAAGAGGACCCAAATAACAAAATTAGAAATGAGAAAGGTGATATTATGACTGACACCTCAGAAATACAAGGAATCATAAGAGACTACTATAAACATCTATATGCCAACAAATTTGAAAATCTGGAGGAAATGGATAAATTTCTGGATGCACACAAATTACCAAAACTGAGCCAAAAAGATATAGAATATCTGAACAGACCAGTAACAATAAAAGAGATTTAAGCTGTTATCAGAAGGCTCCTAACAAAGACAATCCCAGGACCAGATGGGTTCACTGCAGAGTTCAACCAAATCTTCAGAGAGGAACTGATACCACTTCTCTATAAACTGTTCCAAAAGATTGAAACAGAGGCCATTCTCCCTAACTCATTCTATGAGACAAATATCACCCTGATACCCAAAGCAGAAAAAGATGCATCAAAAATAGAAAACTACAGGCCAACATCCTTGATGAATATAGATGCAAAAATCCTGAATAAAATACTAGCTAACAGAATACAGCAACACATACACAAAATTATACACCATGATCAAGTGGGATTCATCCCAAGGATGTAAGGTTGGTTCAACATATGCAAATCAATAAATGTGATACACCACGTTAATAAAAGCAAAGACCACATGATCATCTCTATTGACGCTGAAAAAGCATTTGACAAAATTCAACATCCTTTCATGATAAAGACTCTCTACAAGTTAGGCATAGATGGGAAGTATCTCAACATAATTAAAGCCATATACGATAAGCCCACTGCCTATATCATTCTAAACGGGGAAGAGCTGAAAGCTTTGCCCTTAAAAACAGGAACTAGACAAGGATGCCCACTCTCACCACTCCTATTCAACTTAGTGTTGGAAGTACTAGCCAGAGCAATCACAGAAGAGAAGGAAATAAAGAGCATCAGGATTGGAAAGGATGAAGTCAAGCTGTCCCTTTTTGTAGATAATATGATCCTATATATTGAACAGCCTAAAGCATCTGTTAAAAAACTCCTAGAGTTGATAAATGATTTCAGCAAAGTTTCAGGTTCCAAAATCAACACACGAATATCCACAGCATTTCTATATTCTACCAGTGAACATGCAGAAAAATAAATTAAGAAAGCTAGCCCATTCACAATAGACACCAAAAAAAACCCCAAAAATTTAGGAATAAAGCCAACCAAGGATGTGAAAAATCTCTATGAAGAGAACTACAAACCACTGTTGAGAGAAATTAAGCAGGACACAAGAAGATGGAAAGATATTCCACGCTCTTGGATTGGAAGAATTAACATTGTGAAAATGTCCATACTACCCAAAGTGATCTACAGATTCAATGCAATCCCCATCAAAATTCCATTGACATTTTTCTCTGAGATAGAAAAAGCTATCCAGACATTTATATGCAACGACAAAAGACCACACATAGCCAAAGCAATCCTGAGCAAAAAAGGAAAAATCTGGAGGCATAACACTACCTGACTTTAAACTATATCACAAAGCTATAATAACCAAAACAGCATGGTACTGGCCTAAAAATAGACATACAGACCAATGGAATAGAATAGAGAACCCAGAAGTCAATCCATATACCTACAGCCATCTGATCTTTGACAAAGGCAGCAAAGCTACATACTGGGGAAAAGACTGTCTTTTCAACAAGTGGTGCTGGGAAAACTGGATACTCATATGTAGGAGAATGAAACTAGACCCATATCTTTCACCATATACCAAAATCAACTCAAAATGGATTAAAGAATTAAATATACATCCTGAAACAATAAAACTCTTTCTTTTCTCAAGAAAACATAGGGGAAACACTCCAGGAATTAGGAGTGGGTACAGAATTCATGAATAGGACCCAAAAAGCATAGGCAACTAAAGGTAAAATAAACAATGGGATTATATCAAACTAAAAAGCTTCTGCACAGCAAAAGAAGCAGTCAACAGAGTAAAAAAACAACCAACAGAGTGGGAGAAAATATTTGCAAAATATATATCTGACTAAGGATTAATATCCAGAATATAAAAGGAACTCAGACAACTTTACAACAAAAAACCAAATAACCCAATTAAAAAATGGGCAAAGGAGCTGAACAGGCATTTCTCAAAGGATGATATATGAGTGGCCAACAGACACATGAAAAAATGCTCAACATCTCTCAACATCTGGGAAATGCAAATGAAAACCACACTGAGATACCATCTCACTCCAGTTAAGATAGCTAACATCCAAAAGATTGAGAATGATAAGTGCTGGAGAGGTTGTGGAGAAAAAGGAACTTTCATCCACTGTTGGGGGGGCTGCAAAATGATGTAGCCTTTATGGAAAATGATATGGAGGTTCCTCAAACAATTTCAGATAGATCTACCATACGACCCAGTGAATCCACTGCTGGGAATATACCCAGAAGAATGGAAATCATCATGCTGAAGGGATACCTGTTCTCCAATGTTCACTGCAGCTCTATATACAATAGCTAAGAGTTGGAACCAGCCCAAATGTCCATCATCTGATGAGTGGATAAGGAAACTGTGGTACATCTACACAATGGATTACTACCCTGCTATAAAAAAGAATGAAATACTATTTACAACAACATGGATGGACTTAGAGAAAATTATATTAAGTGAAACAACTCAGGCACAGAAAGAGAAATACCACATGTTCTCACTTATTTGTGGGAGCTAAAAATTAATAAATAAATAAACACACAAACAAAGATGGGGGTGGGGAAGGACAGAATAACCACAAAAATTCCTTGAACTATTTAAGTCAAGTGCACAGATACTATGTTGAGGGGGAGGGGAGGAGGTGGAGAGGAATGGGTAAAGGGGCATGAAAATCAAGTACAATGTATTTTGAGAAGTAAAATTAAATTAAATTAAATTTTAAAAAATAACCAGTTGAATACCAGAAAATGATATTTTGGAGACCATCTAGTTAGACAGCTTGCTTTACATATAGTTTTTGTTTCTTAACCAGGTTACTGAGTCAAGGGCTGAGCCAATTAACAATTAGAGCCAAAGCCATTCAACTCTTGGGGCTCTGAGAGAAAAGCAGCAGACCCGAAGATAGGTCAGTTGTTGCACCATGGCTGCATTTCTCATGGGGCCTCAGTATCTTTGGTGAAAACACCAAGAAGAGAAGCAAACAGAGGGAGTGCATAGTTAACAGATGTTCAAGAGAAAGGGATTTGCTCTCTCTCTCTCTCTGCTCTGCCATTTCCTGCCACATGAGACACTTGTAAAGCCACCACCAAAGAAGACGTTCACCAGATGTGCTCCCTGGACTTTGGACTTTCCAGCCTCAGAAACTGGTGGAGCATTCTCCGAAGAGCTCAAACTCTGAATTCCCATTGGCTGGGATAACAGCTCAGCCCCTACTCTTGTGAACTCCACAATGTTCAGCAAGACATCACACGGCCCTGTGCCTCAGTTTCTTCATCTGTAAAATGGATGCAATTGTGTTACCTTCCGCACAGCAGTTTGGGAGAATGGAATGAGATCACACACTTGCAGCTTTCAGAACTGTGCCTGGCACAGACCATGTGCCTCCTAAATGCTACTTGTTCCTCTTCTCAAGTTTTTCAGCATAAATGACTTCAAGAATTCAGAGCATTAAGCATTAGGAGCAGGAAAAAAGCTTAATTCCAAAACTCGTTCGAGAATTTGCCCATGGGAGGGCTGCATGTGGCTTCCCCTCTTTGCATCTGCCTTCTTTAAATTGAGAACTGCAGACTTTGGGTTTGTGCAGGCTGCACAAGTTGCCTAAGGCCATTGGGTCAGGGCAAACCTGGGCCATTTATTCTCCCTCTTCCAGACTGTTCCAGTGTTTCTACTACCCTGTTTAGTTTAATGTACATTTCAAGATTACCCGTAATACATGTCCTCAGAAATGTTTATGGAAATTCTTTATAGGAAATGGCTTTATTTCCCTTGAGTAGCTGCAGATACATAGCAGCCATTACATTTTTTATTAAAGGGCTTAAACACCTGCATGCCCCGAGTCCCCACCCTGCATAGATCTGTTACCCCAGTCCACCCACGCTTCTATCGTGGGATGCTGCCATTATAAGGATCCAATGCACTCTGGATCCATCCTAGATTCCCAGACTCCAGTCATCGTTCCAAAGCCAGAATCCTGGCAGCTCTTTTCAACACTGTGGTTCTTTCTTCACTAGTTGTTTTGGTTGGGTAGGGGGAAGACGGGGAGCAGAGAAGCACATGTCACTTTGTATTTGTTTCCCCTTCTGCTCCCCACAAAGATTTACTGAAGGCTTATTGAATGCCAGGCACTGGAGATTCAGCAGTGAGCAAGGGGGTTCTCAGCTATCAGAAAAATGACTTTCAATGGCAGAGGCAGAGAGGAAACAAACAAGCTCATAAATATGAAAGCTCCCAAGAGTAAGAAATGCTAGGAGGACAATAACATCAAAGGATGCAATTAAGAGGTCAGGAGAGCCAATGTAATCAGGAAAAGGTGGCCGAGAAGGACCTCTAGGAAGAGAGGTCATGTGTGAGCAGAAAGCTGAATGAAGTCAGGGAGAAGGCAAAGTTCCAGGAAGGACACTCCAGGCAGAGAGGACAGCAAACGCCAGGGCCCTGATGCTCCCTAAAAAGTTCTCTGTTGAACTCAGCCAATTCAAAGGCTCCTCTCCAGTGGTGCACCCAATTTCAACAGCAGCTCATCCAGCAAAGACCAGGAGGTCTCGGAGAGGGCATGGAAGAGGAAGCCCCGTGATCTCCAACAATTCGCTCCCAGAGAAAGGCAAAGGGAGGAAAACACTCTTGTTGCCACTGGCAGTTAAGACAAGGTCTTCAGTCCCCCACGGAAAGTGGGGTGCCTCTAACCTGTGACCCCAGAGAGGTGGTACTGGGAGTTTCCCTGCACAAAGAAGGCAACAAAATTGAGAAGACAAAAGCCCTTATATACCAGACCTCTTATGACAAACTTCCTGAGAGTTTGACATGTTCAGAACTTGATTCTTGAGGCTCCCAGTTAAATCAAACTGGCCACCAGACACGAGCCAACACCCACCTCCCCCAGAAAGCTGAGGCCAAGAGATGATGCTATCACTTGGTCATAAACCAAGCTCAAGGACATAAAAGCAAGATAAGAGAGGAACTTTATCCAGGTTTTGTTTCCGGAGCCAACAGCAAGGTTTGTCTAAGTAGACTCTGGTCTGGTAAGACCCTCAACATTCACCAGTCTGTAGGGTCGGCTAGGACAGCGGGCTTACAGGGGATCTAGGCCTGTGTTCTACCTTGTGGCACCCTTTTTTATGACAAAATGACAGAGAAAGATAAAGATAAAGACCAGAAGAAAATAACATTAATAATAAAGAGTATTTCTGAGAAGAAGAGGATCAGACAACATGAATATTCTGTACCAAAGTACCAACAGGACACCAGAGTCACTACACCTCAGACTAGTCACACAAACCCTTTTGTCCTATCAGTCAGGAAGAGACTGTGATTTTTATGATCTACCACTTGACCGGATTCAACAGAAAGAGAGAGAGCAGGTCTGACTGGTGAGAAAGTCTTACCCTTTTCTGCTGGCTGCCAGGCTCTGGTCTCCCTCTGCAGCTCCAGATGAGCAGGGCAGCTTTGGGATCCTGCTCACAGCACCATAACTGGAGGCGCCAAGGGCATAACACATTTTATTATTTAACATGCTGGGAGAAGGCAAAGCACAGGGGAGTCACAAGAGAGCAATGTCCCAAATCCCAGGGAGGGTACAAAGCTCATAGACCACTGTTCATGTGAGAAGGTGGAGGAGGGGAGGTAGACGCCCCACAACTACAGTCCGAGTCCAAGTTTCTCTGAAGGTCCGGGGAAGCATGTCGTTACAGGTGAAAGGAGAAAGTCAGAAGTTAAAGTCAAGTAGAAAGATCTTGCAAAAGAAAATATTTCAGGTAATCTCATAGCTGCCCTCAGAAAGAGGAGACAGTAGCCAAAGGAGGGACACTCGCAGGAAGCCTGGTTGTTTGCATTTACAGATGTAAGTTTCTTTCCACGGAGAAACAGCCTTCTTGCCAGTCTTGTTTTTCCCAGTCTTTCTGAATTAACCATCTTGAAAAATGTCAAAGAAATATATTTTGGGACCAAAATATTTTGCTTTCCCACAACCCTAACAGACTAGACCAAACCAGACCAAACCAGAATGGAGTCACTTGTGCTAAATGCCACTTAATCCAAGAGAAACTTCCAGGAAGCAGATCGATTCCAAAATAGACCAGTTTTCCAAAATAGAGAGAAACACTCCTGTTTCTCCTGTGGCTTCCATTCTTGCCAGGGACTCATCAGTCACTGTGAACTCCAGAAAGTCAAATGCTCTCTCACAGCACAAACTAACCCTGGATTTGAAAGCCAAAAAGATCAGGGGCTGAGTGAAAATAAAAAGCAGAGTCTGAACTCAGAGGAACTTACAACTCTCAGGAATTCATGAGGAAAACTGGGTTATATAATGTGGGAACAAGGGAAATAGAACACTAGAAAGAAAATAAGTTGATTAGTTAACACCATGTTACTACCTCAGGTCACTTTTTTCTAAGGGTTAAAGCAGAGAAGACTTCCTTATTGCACTGACTCAGGTAGACTAGAATCTCCCTCCTGTTTTCAGAAAAAACTGGATAATTTTGGAATCGATCTGCTTCCTTAAATTTCAGTTTGGTTAACTGCTATTTAGCACAAATGACTCCATTTTGATTTGGTCTGGTCTGTTGGGGCCTAGTGCAGGAGCTCAGTCCAAAATAATGGCCTCCCACAATTTTTATTTACCATATCTGTGTGGCTAAAATTATTTCCTCTGTCTTTAGATGTTTACCTGACAAGCTGTGGTGGCCCCTGTTGTGAGCAGTGGCCTCCCACTCTAGGGCATTCCAGTCAACCTCAGAGGGGCTAGCAGCTTTCCTGCAGCTACCCTCCTTATGCATAAGCCTATCTCCTCTTTCAATAAAGCCTTGCTTCTTTTACTGCTGGGTACATTGTTCATTTCTATGACTTTGGAACCCAAGAGCCTAATTCAATCACTGGCAAAAACGGGAAAGCTTTGGGCACCAGAGAAGACTCTAACTGCAAGAAGCAAGCAGACACTGGGACTGTTTTGCTCCCAGGTCTCTGCTGCTGGTTAGTCTCTCGTGGAGACCCTGGCCTAAATTCTGACAAGGCAATGCTTTCTTCTCTTTTACTCTCTTTGTTCCACCTTGTCTTCCTCTTTAAAGTGACTGCTGGACAAATACCGCTTAAACTACTCTCAACCTGGGAGAAGCATGCTCCCTCTGACCGGTGATGGCTTGCCCTGGCAGGTAACTGGGAGAGGTGGGAAGGCCAGTCCTACACCGTGAAGGTGTTGCTTCCCCCTGACTGAGCAGGTTCCCACTGATGGGGGACTCATGACAGTGGTGGGGATTCATTCCCTCCCATGCCACGCAGTGACTGGAAGTCTGGAAGCTACTAAAACTCTCTTTACCTTTCTCTGATTTTCTGAGCCCTCTTCTTGATTGTAACCCAGTAACACCAATTTTCAACTTCTGACCTCCAGAACTGTAAGATAATTTTCTGTTTATTTGAGCCACTAAGTTTGTGGTAATTTATCACAGCAGAACATTAGGAAACTAACAGAACATTCCTATTCTACAGGGAAAAAAATCCCAGAGCTTAAGACAATGTTTTATTTCTTATTTAAGCTACAAGTTCATGGTGTATTGTGAGTCCTGTCTGTCATTGTCACTGAAGATTCCAGGCTGATGGAGCAGACCACATTGTGAGCCTTGTGGATCTCTGTGGAAGAGCAAAGTGGATCCAGAGAGGTTCTTGCAGTTAAAGAACTGGACCCCTCACACTATACCCGTCACTCATGCTCACAACTCAGGGGTACAACAGAGCCACATGGCCCCATCCCATGCGATGTTTCAGAAAGTGCAACACTCCATGAGGACAGAAAGTGGGAAGCCTGAAATACTTGATGAGGCATGGCACTTCTAGATAGGGCACAGGAGCTCCGCTCAGACACTCAAGCCCACACTCTCCCATGTCACTTAACCTCTGTTCAGAAGAAACTGTGCCTCAGTTTCCTCATTTGTAATAGAGTCTCATGTTGGAGGCGTGCTGTGCAGGTTAAATGTGATGACACATGCAATGTGCTGAGCTCCAGGCCTGCTCACGGTGCGCACTCAGACAGTGAAAGTCGCTGTTGATAAGCACTTGGGAAAACACAGGATCCTGGGAGGATGGATGACTGACCGCTTTGTGTTTCCCTCCAGGAGCATCAGGAGAGGAGGAGCTGCGGGTGACTCAGCCTGAGCCATCAGTGTCGGTCGCGGCTGGAGAGGCGGCCACTCTGCGCTGCACCGTGACCTCCCTGCTCCCCGTGGGGCCCATCCTGTGGTTCAGCGGGGAAGGGCCAGGCCGGGAGCTGATCTTCAGTTTCAAAGATGGACAAGAAGTCCACTTCCCCCGGGTAACGCGTATTGGAAGCACCACAGAGAGAGACCGCAGGGACTTTTCCATTCTCATCAGAAACGTCACCACAGCAGACGCCGGCACCTACTACTGTGTCAAGTTCCGGAAAGGGACTCCTGATGTGGAGTTTAAGTCTGGGGCAGGCACCGAGCTGTCCGTGCGTGGTGAGTACGGTGTGGGCCTCCTTTGTCCCCTGGTGTGTGACAGCAAGACAGTAGTGACGCCCTCTGCTCTGTGAGCATCGAGTAGGAAGCAGGTGCAGTGGGTGCTCATTTCCATGATCCGAGTCTACAGACCAGGGATGGCGGCCTGGAGAGGCCACGCTGTGTGTCAGGGCCCCAGGTGGTAAAGGGGACATCTGCACCCCTGGTCCGCCTGCTCCACAGCCATTGCCTTTTCCAGCCTGGCCCAGCCCCTTGGCTGCACAGATGAGGGAGGGGGCAGTGAGTGACCTGCCCAGTCCCAGGTGACCCCTGCCCCGCTGCCTCCAGGGAGCACTTCCCCTCAGGGCGGCCGAGTCTTCTCTTTCCTCAGAAACTCTGAGAACCTTCTGTGAGCCAGGCTGTGCTGTGGATGCTGTGGAAACAACGAGAACGGATGGGCAAACATTCCCCCACCAGCTGACGTTCTCTTCCCTTCCAGGGAGGAGAAATCCATCTAGGGCAGGGAGGAGGATGTGTTTTCTTTATTTCGTCTTCAGAAACCCCACACTGAGCAGATTCCTCAGAGGCTCAGATTCACTGTTTCATCTGCTGGTCCTGGTGGAGGAGATGCCCAGGGCTCGGCGTTTGCTCTGGGTTTGTTCAGAAAGTCACTGAGGCTCCGAGGAGAGCTGGGCCATCCCAGAACGTACTCACCCCAAACAGGAGGTCCCCCGTGTGAGTGACTTAGGGGATCCCCAGTTAAGGCAGCCAAGATGCTCCTTTTGGGTTTCCTGCCATTGACCCAGGATCTGCTCTCTTACTCCCGAATCCTAGAATGTCAGCACAGGAAGGACCTTTAGACCATCCTGCCCAACCCTTTACAGATGAGGAGCCTGAGGCCCAGAGGTGACATATGCCTTGCCTATGGTCACACGACCAGTTAGTGAGGGGATGGGGACCAGACCCAGATCTAATATCAGGCAGGTTCATTCCTGGCCCGGCGTTAGACTCTCTCTCCATCAAAGAGCCTGGTGCATAGAAGGCGCTGAGTAAAGTTTTTTGACCCAAACCACTGACCAGGGAGCCAACATTTCTCTTTTTTATCAGTTTCCCAAAGGTTCAAAATGCCCCTCATATTTACACCCTGAAGCCTGCTGGAAAATCTCTCCCAAATGTGAGCTCTATCATTCCATATCGCTATTCTGCTGCAGTACAGTAGTTCCACCTTATCGACAGTTCTACCTTCTGAGGTTTCAGTTAGCAGAGGTCAACTGTGGTCTGAAAATGTTACATGATTTTGAGAGAGAGAGAGAGAGAGACCATATTCACATAACTTTTATTACAGTATATTGCTATGATTTTCTTACTGTCGCTAATCTCTTTTTATGCCTAATTTGTAAATTTAACTTTATCATTGGTATGTATGTATGGGAAAAAACGTAGTATATAGAGGGTTCGATTTGGTATCATCAGTAGTTTCAGGCATCCATTGGGGTCTTGGAACTTACCCCCACCCTGGCGGATAAAGGGGGACAGCTGTACACAGAGAGCTGATCCATTGTTTACACCTTTAAAATACATCATCATATGAAAGTATAATTTATATTAGTCTCCTGTTGATGGACATGTAAGTTGCTCCCAACCTTGGGCTCTGGACATAGTGCTGCAGGGGAGGTCCTTGGATGTGCATCGGACCACACAGATGGTGATGCCCAAGGGAAGTGGCAATGCTGGGTCAGAGGGTTCCCTCCTGGATATGGTGGCAATCAAGTGTCCCCACAACTCTTGGACACAGGCAGGGAAGGAGGCTTTATCCTGATTTTGTAGGTATCACAGACAAGGACACTGAAGTCCCCAGGTGGTGCATCCCATGTCTAGGCAGTCACGGCTAGAACGTGGCTCAACTGGGACTCAGAACTACTTCTCCAAGTGGCTTCTCATGGCTTCTCCTGTTTGTCATGCCCTCAGCCTAAATGATGCCCTGGAGGAGGAGGGAGGGATGTGGGAGGGGGACAGGGAGTGGCAGCAGGCCAGACGCTGGGTCTCCATCCTGGCATGTTCTGCTCATGCCCAGTGCTGTGAGGGAGGGGCCATTTGTTGCCCCTTTTACAGAGGAGGACACTGAGGCTCAGGAAGTGGACCTGACCTGTGAGCAGGGAGGGGGCCAAGGTCTGAACCCCAACAGCCTGACTCACAGGCCCTGTCTCTGCAGCACCCCATGTGCTTGTCACATGTGGAGAACTGCTCCAACGTTCTCTCCTAAAATCCTGTGTTGTTCTGCTCTACAGCAATAAGCATTAAAAAAACAAAGTGCTGTGGGTGTAAGAGGGGATGGCTTTAACTCCAGACCAAAAAGATTGCACAGACATCTCATAATGTGTGGAACCTGCTCCAAAAGCACGTGTCACATCCGTGCAGCATTTTGACCCTTGTCCTCCTTGTGGTGATGCCACTTCTCACCAAGGAGCATCCATGAAGCAGAGATGGCTTCCTGCAGCCAGCAGACCATGCGCACACCCGCTCATGGCACTGAAGGCCAAGGAAATACCAGACAAGGCATGTCCTAGAGAGCACTGGAGCCCATGGGACAAGAGATTACACTCTCCCCTGGAGTGTCAGGAGGCCACCATCTTACACTGAGAACTACAGGGTAACCAGCCCGGCTTGGGCACCCAGGAGGGAGCTTCTCCCTAGGATTGCTTGACGTGAAGAATCTCAAAGAGAAAAGGGGAGGTGGTGGTCAGTGTCAGGGCTCAAGATGTCGGGGCACTTGCTCTATCGATGGACATGAAAGCAGGGGGGCACAGGAACTGCCTGCTGGAATGCAGTGGGGACAAGGAGACAGTGCCCTCAGTTCTCTTAGCCTCAGTTTTCTCATCTGTAAAGTGGTGATAACCATGGACTCCTTTTAGGTGAGTGAAAAGGATTTGAGGTCCTCCCTGTAAATCACCTAATCACCCCCAAATTGAGGTGTTATTTCCAGGTTGTGTGACCTTGAGTGACCAGTTCCCTTTGTTGAGCCTCAGTTTCCCTATCTGTAGAATGTGGATGATTGTACCAGCCTTTCCAGGATGTCATGAGGACACAGTGAGCCTGGTGAGAGAACAGACCATCAGTAAGCCACGGGGTTGTCACCCCGAGATTGTGCGATCTTGTGCAAGTCTTGGCTTCCCTTGAGTCCTCAGTTTCCCCATCTGTGACATGCTGATCATCATGGCTACCATTTGGCTTGCTGTGAGTTTTGCTTCATTTTTGTCTTGTTTTTGGCAGCTGGCTGGTTCAGGGATCCAATCCCATGACCTTGGTGTTCCCAGCAGCACTCTCTCCCAGACCCAGGCTCCAGCTTAGAAATGTTACTTTAATTGGTTTGACTTGGGCCCAGGCATCTGAAGACAATTACTCCAGAAGACTCCAATACACAGCCAGGGTGAGAACCCTGAGCTAGACATCCTGAGGTGACATAGGAAAAGTTGGTTTGTTTCCCATGGCAGAGGTGCTGCCCATGGTGTCCATGGTGCCAAGGCTTTGAGAAGAGCATTTGGGGTGTGAGTGTTTCAGAATAGCATGTGTGGGGATGGCATGGTCAGGACAGGCCAAACAAAGCCCTGCTCACATCCCACCCTCAGTGCTGGTACCTTCCTGTCTTTAAACAGATTTGTGTCCGAACAGGTGCTGGAATTTCAGTGACACCCCAGATGTCACTGAGAATCTGTTCCCTGCTCCTTTCAAAAACGCTTCTGCCTTTCTCTCAGTAGCTCCTCTGGAGGAAGACGCCTGTGATCTTTTTTGTGTTTTGAAAGCCAATTCACCAAACTTGTTTCCTGAGGGTATTATTCAGAACAGAGTGTAAGAACCATAATTTGGTGATTTCTGCTCCCTTTTTTCACTTGGGTTTTTCATGACAGCTGCAGGGAGCAGGACTTGGGACTTCTCTTGGTGTTTGAGCTCTGGTTTTGTTCTGCCTTCTGACTGCCTAAAGAATAAATACATAATTTCAGAATTAGTAATGACCAGATCGTGTTGTAACAGTGGGAGGTGTTATTCATTAAGCACCTACTATGTGCCAGGCTCTGTGTTTTACAATCATCCTCACTCATCCTACCAAGGTGTGGGTTTTATCCACTCTCGGCCCTGGCCAGCCACGCTCCTCCTGAGCCTCGTCCCATAAAAGGGCTCACACTTGGACCCCCTCACAGGGCTGATAGGAGGATTGCAGAGCTGGGGGCACGGAAGGAGCAGCCAGCTTCAGGCTCCCGAGAAGCCCTGGATAAATGGTAACTGATTCCAGCCTCTCGGCCTTTAGGGATGTACAGGCTGCTGGTGTTCTGATGACTTGACTGATTGAAGTGACACCCCCCACTGTCCCCTCAACTGCGGGATGGGTGTTAGGGAGCAAGTTAAATATTGACAAATGCAAGTATTTGTGATGTTTGCCACCTGGTGACTATTCTGGAATGATTTGGAGGCACCCTTTAGGACCCGTCTGCAGGGGGAAGCTGCCCTCCTTCTTGGGATTCTCCCATTCATGTGCTTGCAGGACCAGGAGGTCCTTCTGCCTGCTTAGTCGGCCTGTGTCTGTGTCTCTTGTCATTAGTGTGCGATTAAGAAATTGACCACCTTTGGCTTTCTCAGCACTCAGTGCTCTTTGTTTTCAAACCAAAACTTACCCAACAGCAGACCCCAGATTCACAAAAGCATTCCTTTGCCCTCTCTCTTTCAAATTCAGGACTTGGCACAGATTAGATGCTACTGGAATAGTTGTGGAAAGAATGAAAAATATGGAGTAAATTCATAAATACCTGAAGGGAGATTTTGGATTTAAGTAAAGTCTAGGTTAAAGAGATTTGTGTTTGTTTATTTTTGTGAAGCATCTTCTGTGTTTGCTCCAAAGCAAAAATGCCTCCATTGCCTCATTTAATCCTGGCTGCAGCCCAGGAAGTAGAAGGGCGGCCGGCTGCCCCATTGCACAGATGATGAGCCAGGATGGGCCACACATCTCCTGGGGTGGCCAGCCTGGTCACAGCTCTCATGGTGGGGCCACTTGGCTCCTTCTTCCTCTGCATTTACTTCTATAAATGCTCTCTCTGAGGTTGGTAAGCTTTCCAGGAAGCCAGCTTGGTGCAGTTAATACCAAGAGTGAGACCAGTCAGTAATTTTGTTTCTCTGCCAAGATTGGTAAGAAATCACCTGGTGCAGGGACAAGGACACTGAGGTCAGGCCTGGAAGCCATCTTCCCCTTCCTCAAGAAGGATTAAAAATAATGTCTGGGGGGCCGGCCCCGTGGCCACTCGGGGGAGTGCGGCGCTTGGGAACGCAGCGGCGCTCCCGCCGCGGGTTCGGATCCTATATAGGAATGGCTGGTGTGCTCACTGTCTGAGCACGGTGCGTGTGTGCGACACCAAGCCAAGGGTTGCGATCCCCTTACTGGTCACAAAAAAAAAAAAATGACAAAAAAAAAATAATGTCTGGGAAGGTTCTTAAGAGTGTCACAAGATTATCGTTAGTGATGGCCATTGCAGTCATCTTTCTTGTGTATAAATCTTCCTATTGCAGCCAAACCCTCGACCCCCAATGTAACGGGCCCTGCAGCGAGGGCCACACCTGGGCAGACAGTGAGCTTCACCTGTGAGTCCCACGGCTTCTCTCCTCGAAACATCGTGCTGAAATGGTTCAAAAACGGGAGTGAGCTCTCAGACTTCCAGACCAACGTGGAGCCCACAGGAGAAAGCATCTCCTACTACATCTCCAGCACAGCCCAGGTGGTGCTGGCCCCCGGGGATGTTCGCTCTCAGGTCATCTGTGAGGTGGCTCACATCACCTTGCAGGGTGGCCCTCCTCTCCGTGGGACCGCCAGCTTGTCTGAGACCATCCGAGGTAGATGACCCCCACACCCAGCCGAGCCCACCCGTGATGGCCAAGCCTGTTTCTCCTCCCTGGCCTGGAACCTAGTTCCTAACCATCCCACCCACCTACACTGTATGTAGATGGGCTGGTCATTTGCTGTCATTTTAATGGCAGCTGCCAGGTGAACACCGGCCATGTGCCAAGCACTGTGCTAGTAGTTTCACTAATTTTACCAATAGCAACTGCAATTATTGAGCACCGCCTCTGAGCCAAGCCCCTATGTGCTTGGTGATTTCATTTATTTTCCTACAGTTATTTTGTTCTGACTGCATGCCGGGGTTGTGCTTGTAGAACTCAGTCATTATTACCCTATTAGGAGTTATTAGTTCTTGTGCACCTACTGTGTGCTGGGCACTATACTTAGTGATTTCATTCGTGTACAATGAGTACTCTCACTGTCAGAGCGCCTGCTGCATGCCTGGCACTGTGCTGGTGATGCCCTTGCCAGGGTGGTGGGAGCTGAGTTACTGAGGCTCTCCTCTGCAATCTGTGTGTGCCATAAGGTCAGAGCTTCTGCCCTGTGCTCTTTCAGTTCCACCTACCTTGGAGGTTACCCAGCTCCCCACGATAGCAAGGAACCAGGTAAATGTCACCTGCCAGGTGGGGAAGTTCTACCCCCAGAGACTAAACCTGACCTGGCTGGAGAATGGAAACGTGTCCCAAACAGAATCGGCCTCGACCCTCCTGGAGAACAAGGATGGCACCTATAACTGGACGAGCTGGCTCCTGGTGAACTCTTTTGCCCACAGGGAGGATGTGGTGCTCACCTGCCAGGTGCAGCATGACGGGCAGCCAGCGGTCAGCAGAAGCCACACCCTGGAGGTGTCTGCCCAGCAGAAGGAGCAGGGCACAGATGCCGCCCCTGGTGAGGCCTCCCCTCCAGGTGACCTGGGTCTTTGTAAATTTTACCTTAATGTTATCTATTTTTTTAAATGTTAAAAGTAGTAGTTGATGCTTATTATGGAATAATCTAGGAGTCAGTAAACAGAAAGAGGAATTTTAACATGAGCTTCCCTCCTTCAAATCCCCCACTCCAAAAGTCACCACTGGCGAGAGTCGGGCACACATCCTGATAGAGCTTCTGACTAAAATATGTATTAAAGTGAGAGAGAAGGGAGGGAGGGGATCGCCTGTTCACAGTGTCCCGCCTCCTGCCTTCTTCACCTACAGTTGTCACTTTTGCCGTTCCTCTCAACCACCTCCCTGCTCCTTGCTTTCTAGCCTCTGCCCGGTCTCTATTCCATGTTAGACTTTTCCATCAGCATCTGTGACCTCACCCCAGCAGGCTCAAGCACCTACCGTGTGAAATTCGGAAAGGGAGCCCTGAGGACGTGGAGTTTGAGTCTGGACAGGCATCCAGGTGACAGTGCTCACAACAAGGACCTCTTCTTTCTCCTCATTTATGATAATGGACCAACAATAATCACGGCTGCTCACTGCACATTTACTACATGCAGAGTTAATCTATGACCTCCTTTCCTGCTTCGACCACCCTGTGAGTTGGGAGCTTTACAGAATGGTAGAGCAGGACTCAGGGAGTAATGCAAGTTGTGTTGACGACCTCTTGCCGTTAGACCAGGTGAATGGTCTAAACTCATCAAAACAGATCTGGGGTTCTGAGGACAGGACCTCTAGCCTATAAGGCAAATTTGTGCTGATTAGAGAAACATTTCTCCTCTGATGGACATTGTCCAAAGACTTAAAGTTGGCTAGAGTCTCCATTTTTGTGACAAAAATATACATAAATTCCCTGTCAGGTAGCAACTCCAGGAGGGGTTCTCTACTGCCGAAGACTTCTCAAAGGCCAGGGTCCTTCCAATACACCCTGTGGTGTAGACCTCCTCTGCTGGGTCAGCACTGGGTCCCGTATATGTCCATGCCCCTGCCCACTGCAAGAGTAAAATATCAAGTGGAGGACACACATTTCACTTCTAATAAAACATAGATGGAAGTTGCACGATCAGGTCCACTGATAACTTAGTCACAGATGCACATCCAGTTACAAATGCACATCCACCCACAATTGGGTGGTCTTATGATTAGGAACTTTTTTCTGCAAACCTGTATCATTACCACTGTTAATAAAATTAACTATAGTTCTCTCATATCGCCTAAAATGGAGTAGGTACTCAAATTTCCCCAAATTTCTTTTACAACTATTTTTTCATATACAAAAATTGATTTAAATTAATCTTTAAATGCTTGGTACAATTTTTCTGTGAAAGCATCTGGGCCTCAAGAAATATTTTCAGAATTTTTAAATTATGAATGCAGTATTTGAATAGTTTAGGGCTATTCAAATCATTCGTTTCCTATTGGGTGAAATGTGATAGGTTGTGCTTTTTGAGGTAATTTTGTCCATTTTTATCTAAGTTGTCAAATTTCTTTGTGCAGAGTTGTTCGTAAGATCCCCTTATTATCCTTTTGATATCTGCAGGGTCTATAGGATAATCTCCATTTCATTCCTGGTGTTGGAAATGTGTCCTTTCTCTTTTTTTCTTCATCAGTTTTGGAAGAAACTTTTTAATATTACTGATTTTTTGAAAGGACCAATTCTTTCAGTGAGTTTGTGGTTTTTGTTTTCAATTTTATTGATTAAACTCTATTTTCTTTCTCTTGCTTTGGGTTATTTTGCTCTTTACTTTCTAGTTTCTTGAGGTGGGGATTTAGGTGATTGGTTTGAGACTTTTCCTCTCTATGTCACAGCTGTGTCTCCTTCTGTGACCGGGGTTGGAGGGGGCCACACTAAGGTGCCTGGCCGCTGTGACCTTCCTCCAGTCCTCAGGTCCCTAGCCAGCCTGCCTTCCTCTTCCACCTCTCGGCCTTCCTCTGACTGCTCCTTGGGATATTCTAGGGTTCATACTTGTAATTCACGGGAGAAGCAGGGTCTGTATGATCTGGACTGACTCATATTTACATTTTAGTCATCCATGCAGCCACTGGGGCTCAGTTGAGGGCTGTCACTGCCGGGTGCCCTCGCTTTGCCTCACATAGCATGCTTGCTCTTGCACTACAGCTGAAAATACTTTTCTGGGTTTTCTGAGTTGGCAGGCTGGAGCAAGATGCAAGATGCCTTATGTGACCCTGTTGCACCCAGATGCCAGAGCCTACACCTGGTTGTCTGTGGGCACCGGCCACTGCAATCCCATGGTCAAAGGGTTTGGCATGAGGATGCACATCTTTTTTGTTCATTTTTATGGTATTGGGTGTTTTTTTTTGTTTTTTTTTTAATTTCCTAAGCTTAATGGAGTTCTCTCTGTAAGTATAGTATAATCCAGAGACATTAATAGAGTGCGGGTTTGTCGGTTTGTTTTGATATCGGAGGAAAGATTCTGAGCCGTCTAAATTTTTTTTTTTTTTTTTTTTTTTTTTTTTTTTTTTTGCCAGTTTTTATTTTTTTTTTATTTTTTTTTTTTTTAATTTTATTTTGTCGATATACATTGTAGCTGATTAATGCTCCCCATCACCAAAACCTCCCTCCCTTCTCCCTCCCCACTCCCCCCCAACAATGTCCTTTCTGTTTGCTTGTTGTATCAACTTCAAATAAATGTTGTTGTTATATCTTCTTCCCCCCCCCCCCGGTTTGTGTGTGTGTGTGTGTGTATGTGTGTGTGTGTGAATTTATATATTAATTTTTAGCTCCCTCCAATAAGTGAGAACATGTGGTATTTCTCTTTCTGTGCCTGACTTGTTTCACTTAATATAATTCTCTCAAGGTCCATCCATGTTGTTGCAAATGGCAGTATTTCATTCGTTTTTATAGCTGAGTAGTATTCCATTGTGTAGATGTACCACATTTTCCGTATCCACTCATCTGATGATGGGCATTTGGGCTGGTTCCAACTCTTGGCTATTGTAAAGAGTGCTGCGATGAACATTGGGGAACAGGTATACCTTCGACTTGATGATTTCCATTCCTCTGGGTATATTCCCAACAGTGGGATGGCTGGGTCGTATGGTAGATCTATTTGCAATTGTTTAAGGAACCTCCATACCATTTTCCATAGAGGCTGCACCATTTTGCAGTCCCACCAACAATGTATGAGAGTTCCTTTTTCTCCGCAGCCTCGCCAGCATTTTTCGTTCATAGTCTTTTGGATTTTAGCCATCCTAACTGGGGTTAGATGGTATCTCAATGTGGTTTTTATTTGCATTTCCCGGATGCTGAGTGATGTTGAGCATCTTTTCATATGTCTGTTGGCCATTTGGATATCTTCCTTAGAGAAATGCCTACTTAGCTCTTTTGCCCATTTTTTAATTGGGTTGCTTGTTTTCTTCTTGTAAAGTTGTTTGAGTTCCTTATATATTCTGGATATTAATCCTTTGTCAGATGTATATTTTGCAAATATTTTCTCCCACTCTGTTGGTTGTCTTTTAACTCTTTTAATTGTTTCTTTTGCTGTGCAGAAGCTTTTTAGTTTGATATAATCCCATTTGTTTATTTTTCCTTTGGTTGCCCGTGCTTTTGGGGTCGTATTCATGAAGTCTGTGCCCAGTCCTATTTCCTGAAGTGTTTCCCCTATGTTTTCTTTAAGAAGTTTTATTGTCTCAGGGTGTATATTTAAATCCTTAATCCATTTTGAGTTGATTTTAGTATACGGTGAGAGGTATGGATCTAGTTTCATTCTCCTGCATATCGATATCCAGTTTTCCCAGCACCACTTGCTGAAGAGGCAGTCCCTTCCCCAGTGAATAGGCTTGGTGCCTTTGTCAAAGATCAGATGGCAGTAAGTGTGTGGGTTGATTTCTGGATTCTCTATTCTATTCCATTGGTCAGTGTGTCTGTTTTTATGCCAGTACCATACTGTTTTGGTTATTATAGCTTTGTAGTATAGCTTAAAGTCAGGTAGTGTTATGCCTCCAGCTTTATTTTTTTTGCTGAGCATTGCTTTGGCTATTCGTGGTCTTTTATTGTTCCATATAAATGTCTGAATAGTTTTTTCCATTTCTGAGAAAAATGTCTTTGGAATTTTGATGGGGATTGCATTGAATTTGTATATCACTTTGGGTAGTATGGACATTTTCACTATGTTGATTCTTCCAATCCAAGAGCATGGAATATCTTTCCATCTTCTTGTATCCTCTCTAATTTCTCTCAGCAGTGGTTTGTAGTTCTCATTATAGAGATTTTTCACCTCCTTGGTTAACTCAATTCCTAAGTATTTTATTTTTTTGGTGGCTATTGTAAATGGGCAGGCTTTCTTGATTTCTCCTTCTGCATGTTCACTATTGGAGAAAAGAAATGCTACTGATTTTTGTGTGTTGATTTTGTATCCTGCTACTGTGCTGAAATCATTTATCAATTCCAACAGTTTTTTTGTAGAGGTTTTAGGCTGTTCGATATATAGGATCATGTCATCTGCAAACAGGGACAGTTTGACTTCATCTTTTCCAATCTGGATGCCCTTTATTTCCTTCTCTTCTCTGATTGCTCTGGCTAGTACTTCCAACACTATGTTGAATAGGAGTGGTGAGAGTGGGCATCCTTGTCTAGTGCCTGTTCTTAAAGGAAAAGCTTTCAGCTTTTCCCCATTCAGGATGATATTGGCAGTGGGTTTGGCATATATGGCTTTAATTATGTTGAGATACTTTCCCTCTATACCTAACTTATAGAGGGTCTTTGTCATGAATGAGTGCTGAACTTTATCAAATGCTTTTTCAGCGTCTATAGAGATGATCATATGGTCCTTGTGTTTGAGTTTATTAATATGGTGTATCACATTTATTGATTTGCGTATGTTGAACCAACCTTGCATCCCTGGGATGAATCCCACTTGATCGTGATGAATAATTTTTCGTATGTGTTGCTGTATTCTGTTTGCTAGTATTTTAGTGAGGATTTTTGCATCTATATTCATCAAGGATATCGGCCTGTAGTTTTCTTTTTTGGTTATATCTTTACCTGGTTTTGGTATCAGGATGATGTTTGCTTCATAGAATGAGTTTGGGAGATTTGCGTCCGTTTCAATCTTTTGGAATAGTTTGTAAAGAATCGGTGTCAATTCCTCTTTGAATGTTTGGTAAAATTCTGCTGTGAATCCATCTGGTCCTGGGCTTTGAGCCGTCTAAATTTTTGGTTCTGTTTTGTCTTTCAGGACCCCATGCTTTCCTCCCTGCTTTTTTCTTTCTCCTTTCACCACTCAATTGCTAAAGAGCACTTCTTCCTTTCTTTTTGCCTTTTCCCCTGAGAAATTATGCCCTTTAAATAGTGCCTGTCCTTTTCATCACTTTTGTCATTTAAAAATATCTCTGCCATCTTTTATTGGGTTCCTACTGATGCTATAAAAAAATCGACACAAACTAAGTGTCTTAAAACCACACAAATTCATTATCTTACATTTCAGGGGACCAGAAGTCTAAAATGGCTCAGCAGGTCTGCATTCCTCCTCGAGGATCAAGGGGAGATTCCCTTCCTTGCCTTTTCCAGCATCTACAGGCTGCCGGCACCCTTGCCTCATGGCCCCACATCACTCCGAGCTCTGCTTCCACCCTGTCGTCTCCTTCTCTTTGTCTCCTGCCTTCATCTCTTACTTATATGGCCCTTGTGATTACATAGACTTACCTGGATAATCCAAGATAATATCCCCATCTCGAGATCCTTAACTTAATCATGTCCACAAAGTCCCCTTTACTACGTAAGTTAACATATTCACAGATTCAGAGGATTCTGTGCCAACTGTTTTAAATCAGGCAAACTTTGACATCCTGTCTTAGGATCTGTGCTCTGCCATGCAGAACTCTTTCCAGTGTTTTCACATGTGCGGGATTAACATTGCTGGTGCTGCCTCCAGATGCCCTCAGGCTCCTTTGCCAGCTGCCCTCCCTTGTTCCCCCTGCACCTGTCCTTGTGGCTGCTGGGTGGGATGGCAGCCCAGGGAAAGACTGTGCACTAGGATTTGGGGGCTTTCTCTTTCGATTCACAGTCATCTGGCAGTTTTGCTTCTTCAAATAATTCTGAGAGCTAGTTTTGTGTACAATTTAATTTTCTTTTTATGGTTTTTCTTAATTTGGGGAGGATACTTTTGGAGGTAAGTAGCTATGCTGCTGCAATTGTCCTTAGCCACCCAGGAATCGACCAATGGCCTCTGAGTGCTGTGACCTTATGTCTCTGTCCCACCTCTCAATAACCACAATGCCCCCATCGGGGTCCCGTCCTGGCATAGCTGGCACGGAGGTTGAGAATTCAGCCTCTTCTGTAGCTCTGCAACTTATACAGTATGTCCAGGGTCCAATCTGGGCTTTTTCTGCAGGAAGTTGGTTCAAAGCTTTAGAGCACTGATGGGCCAGGTAGCTGCAGATGGGGTAAGTGGGGGCCCTGGGAACGGACTCCTGGGTGACCCCTCTAATGGCTCCTCCCGTCCTTTGATTTCCAGGCCGGAGGCCATCTGCTGCCACTCCGCTCCTCGTAGCTCTCCTCCTAGGCCCCAAGGTGCTGCTGGCAGTTGTCGTCTCTGCCGTCTATATGTTCAGGAAGCAGAAGGCCTGACTGTAAGTTGTGGGGAGGGCAGGCCAAGGGCACCCCAGAAGGGCAAGGTCAGCAGGAGTGCCCAGCCCACACGTCACACAGTGTCAGGGACAATGGAGTTTAGAGAAGGTGACACAACCCTCAGCACCCTGGGCAGACTCATGGAAACATCTAAGATGTCCCCACCTCCGCAAGTGGTGGCTGATGCAGAAGGTGGCTAGATCAGGGTTCTCAAGAGTGTCCCCAGAGTCCTAGGGGTCCCAGGAGGAAGTGGGTGGGGGGGGTTGAATGAGGGCAGGTGGGTGGGTGGCCCCTTTGCAGGCCATCTCTGGATTACATGAATGCTAGGCTGTATGGGACTAAAGCCACCCCCATTGCAGAGCAGTGTGGAAAAGCCCAGCTGGACTGCTCTGAGCTGTTCCTGCTCTGACCTTCTGTGTGACTGGGTGGAAGGGATAGGAAGGGGGTCAGGATTTGGGAGGAAGGCTGAGGGGACAGAGCCTTGTCTTAGGGACTGTCCCTCCACTCCCGACAGGTGTCCCAGGAAGTAACAGCACTGGGGACAGAGTAGGCTCTCAGGAAACATTTCTTGAATAATGAGCAGATGAGGAAATGTGAACACTTTTCCCGCAGCTTCTTCTTTCCTCCCCTGCCACATGGGATCCTCCGTCTCTGCTGCCTCCTTCCTTTCTGAGGGGCTCGGCCTGAGAGGATGAGCTGACAAGAAGCTTCCACAGACTGTTCCAGACACCTCTCTCCCAGGACATCTGCCCCCACATGCCCCTGCTGCTCCTGCTCAGTCCTAGATGCCTCCAATCCAGGTCTTCATGCATGGTCCTTAGCAGACGCCATGGGACTGACTCCGGGGACTGACTCATGACACCTGCCTAGAATGTGGGAAACAAGCCAAATCTAGACCTGTTGGGATACGTCTCACCCATGGCCTTGGACTGGCCATGAACCACAGACTCTAGTCCACGCTCTCAAGAGTTATTCTGTCCTCTACATCCCTGTCTACCCCATCTTTCTAGCCTTGCTGAGGTTCTCTGTTGCCTCCTGATACAAGTGAACCCCCATCCCAGTTTTATGAATAAAAAATTATTCTTCTTCCTCTTTGCCTAAGTGTCCCACTCCTCAAACCCAGAAAGTTTTCCTCCTCTCCCTGTGATGGGAACACCAGCCCTTCTGTCATCTCTCGTCCTTCCCAACCGTGGTGCTCATGGTACAAAAGCTGTGACAGTCCACAAGCCTTGGGGTCTTCCTTGATGTCACGTCCCTTTATACCCATATTCAATTCTGCCTTCAAAATGCTGTGTCCTATGGTGAGATGGTAAGTCTGTAACCATACACTCTCTGAAAGATAAAAAAAGAAAGCCTGATTTGTAGTGCTTGCCAATGTTTGCGGTGTAATACTCCCGATATGGCCAATTTTAAACTACCAACAGTGTCACAACCAGATTGCAAACTTCCTGAAAACTTAGCGATTGACTGTCAGGAGCCAGTCCAGGCCTGCTCCATCACCCAGTGACTCATATACCTAATCTGCACAGTTCTCACCCCCACCACGACTCCTGGTCCCAGCCACCCTCATCTCTGCCTGGATCATTGCTGCAGCCTCTGACCGGCTTCCCTGTTTCAGCCACAATCATTCTTTGGAAATGTTAAGTCCAGTCGCATTTCTACTCTGCTCTTTGCCAGCATATCTGCATGGCCCACTCTGTCCCTTCTTCAAGTCCCTGCTCAATGTCACTATATTAAATGCACCCTCTGTAAACCACCCTGTATAAAATATCAATTCTCTTCTCTCACCCTGGCCTTCCAGCTCCTCTTATTCTGATTAATTTTTTCCCTGAGCTGTTATTACCATCTGTATTGTATTAAATAAAGCAGCCCCTGTTGTGTGTGGCAGTACAGGATTGTAGAAATGACTGTGGAAACAGGAACCCTGAAAAGCTATCTCCATAATCAATGGGAAAAATTATTGTTCTGTGACTTTTATAATTTGTCTAAATATTAGAAATTCTCAAACTGTGGGTTACAATTGTATAGGACAACAGCAAAATAAAAACGAAACAAATATTTATTTAGTACAGAGTAATTCAAAACATTAGAATTATTGAGAGCTAAAGTGCTAGGTATCCTTTATCTCTAAGGGAACAATTTAAACATGGAAGGATGGATTATTTATATTTTCTCAAGAGCAATGAAAATCCCCAAGTATTCATGCAAGAGAGGAGCATAAACAGATCTGTGTTGTAAAAGAGACCACTCTAGCTGATGTAGGAGACAGAGATTACAGGGGGCCAAAGAACATGGGGGGAGCCTAGTTCAAAGGTTTTTTTATGTTTTTGTTTTTCATTTAGGCAAGAAATGATGATGAAGATGGAGAAGATTGATTCAAGAGGGATTTAGGAGGTGAATTTAATAGGTCTGGTAATGGGTAGACGTAGATATGAGTGAATGAGTGAGGGAGTGGGACATGGGTCCCTTCCTGGTTGGATCAGTGGCATGGGTGATGGGCCAGTGGCATGGGTGATGGGCCAGTGGCATGGGTGATGGGCCAGTGGCATGGGTGATGGGCCAGTGGCATGGATGCCTGAGCAGGGATGGGGTGGGGGGAGGTCACGTCTATGCATGCAGATTTTGGACTCAGATGTGAATATCTGGGGTATACAATGAAGATGTCAGGAGGTTTCAGGATATATGAGTCTGCATCATGGGCTTAAAGTTACTCAGCTCCTAGGAGGTAGAATCTGGATTTGAACCTGGATTGTATTTGGTTTCAAAGCTGGTACTCTTGGCCATCAACACATTACTACTCACCCTCCAAGATGTTAAAGTCCAGTGGAAGATGAGAAATTCCTGGGGCTGGGAGGAAGGGCAGGATAGATAATGGAAGCTGGAGGAAAGCTCCTGTCCAGTTCTCAGGAAGGGCTGTGAATGAGCGTGGAATTCATCATTCCAGAACACTGGGATAGGATGGTGACATCCCAAGGGGAGGGGGGTCTTGTAATCTACTAATGGATGTTCATCCCTGCTCTGCTTTCTTCTCTTGATCTGACACCTTTCCTGGCCTTGACATCTAGTCGGTCCCTGAGGAGGCAGGAGGGGTCCACCAGGGGCAAGAGAGAAACAGCCATGGCAGACAGTGCCTGGCTGTGGATGCTTGTACATTAAAGGGTCACCAGCTGAGTGTGGACACAAAGTCCTGGACACACCTTTGTATATGGGGGAGCACATTCCAGAGAGGAAGGAGGAGGAGGCCGCCGTGCTGGTTCTTCCATCCTTCTGGGAGCATTTCTTCTGCCCCTCCACTCCCTTCCCTCAGAGCTGGCCCCAGATCCAGCACAGACAGGAGATGCAGCCCCCACCCTCCCAAGCATGTTTCTAGGTATGCTGCTTTCCTTCCTGGAGAGGTCCCTATAGCTCTGCCTCCCCTGAAAGCCCCCTACATGTTCTAAAGCACAGATCATCACCTCTCCAAAACCTTTTTTCAGCCACACCTGATTCCTCTTTAGGAAGGAGAAAGGAAGCAGCTCCCAGTACTGTGTGGAGGGACCCACAGCAAAGCTGGGAGCCCACAGCTGACATTGTATCAGAGGTTATTTTCTAAGTCTGGCACCTCTGGAGAGGAGGGAATGGGCCTCTTGTAAAGTCCAATTCTGTAACCAAGAGGGTGAGGCTAGAGAGATCTCACCACCCTCTGCAGCTGTGCGGCTCCATGAGGCTCAGATGTTGGGCTCATGCAGGAGCTGGAGCCACATCTACCTATCCCCAGGTTGCAGAAGCCCCTGGCCCAGCCCATGTCTTTGGGGCTCCTGGACAGGCAGGTCTGTATGGTTTGGGAGCACCTCTGAGGAGGGATGAGGCTCAGGAAGGAGCAGATGCCTGTGGGTGTCAAACCCCTCAGCCTCAGCAACCTCAGAATCTTCCTGCAGCAACCCCTCAGCTCACAGCAACCTTGCCTATCCAATTCACAATCATGAAGGAATAAGTGTCACAGTCAATGGCCTTTCCACTCATCACAATCCCCTTCCTCTGACATAACGGAGGCAGGAACTGTCCTTTCTCCTCAGAGTTCAGAGTCCAGGGCCTCTCTAGGACAGGCATTCAGACAGAGCAGATGCCAGGGGCCACCACAATGCATGTCCCTGCCTCCTCGCCCCACCTGCCTCTGCCTTCCTCACTGCTGCCCCTGCTGCTGACACTCACGGGTAGGTGGGGCCTTAGGAGATGGTGAGGGGGACTCTCCTCTGTCTGTTTAGTGTGCTCTCTCTATCTGTTCCTGCAGAATTTCTTTCGGGAGAGTTTTCTCTGTCCCATCCCAGAAAAGGCAGTATCTAGAAGACTATGCTGGTGTGGCCCCCAGCTGACAAAATCTCCCAGTGGCCATGTCTGGTCCACATGCTTTTGTTCAGATAATGAACTCACACCCATAGTCACAGGGCTGGACACAGCACCCGTCACAGCTTCCACCCCCCAGCCTCTGGAACAGAGGATGTCTTTTAGATTTATCACCACTACACAAAAGCTACCTGCTCAGTGGAGAAAATAAGTGGTGAAAAACATGAAGTTATAAAGCAAGAAAATACAGTGCCGCCACCCAGAAATAATCATAGCTAAAACTTTGCAGAGGTTTGAGTGCTCATCGAACACTGGCCTGAAGTGGTCACTAGTAGTCTCTCCAGGTTAGTGATGGACGCTGAACCCTGCCCAGTCCTGCCTCTACTGGCTGAAAAATTAAGCAGCCCCGTGGAGTCTGTTCCTCCAGATCAATATCAATTGATGCAGGAAAAGAATTTCACAAAATCCAACATCCATTCATGATGAAAACTCCCAGCAAACTATAAATAGAGGGGGATCTTTCTTGACTTGATAAAAAGCATCTACAGAAAAAACCTATAGCTAACATTATACTTAATAATGAAAGACTGAATGCTCTCCCACTAAGATCGATGACAAGGCAAGAATGTCCACTCTCACCACTCTTATTCAACATAGTACTGGAGATTGTAGACATTGCAGTAAGGTGTTTGGTTGGGAGGAGGAGAGAGAGAGAAAAAGAGATTGAGAGGGAGAAAGCCAAGGCATACAGATTGTAAAAGAAGAAATAATCTGCCTATTTGCAGATGACATGATTGTCTACACAGAAATTCCAAAGAATCTAATAGAGGAAAAAGGAAAAAACAAAACAAAACCCAAAACTCCTAGAGCTGATAAGTGAGTTCAGCAAGGTGGCAGGATAGAAAGTCAACATACAAAAATTAGTTGCATTTCTATGTGCTAAAGACAAACATGTGACCATTCACATTAGCACCAAAAAGGTGAAATGCTTTTACTTAGGTATAAATCTAATAAAATATGTACAAGGTCTCTATGAGGAAAATGACCAAATACTGATGACAGAAATTAAAGAAGAATTAAATGAAAGGAGATCTTCCCACATTCATGGATAAGAAGAAAATACTGCCAAGATGTCAGTTCTTCCTAACTTGATCTATTGATTCAATGCTTTTTAATCAAAATCTGAACAAGTTATTTTGTGATTATTGACAAATTGATTCAAGTTTATATGGAGAGACGAAAGACCAGAATAGCCAACACAATAAATAAGAAGAACAAAGTCAGAGAAGTGACACTGTCTAACACCAACACTTACTACAAAGCTACAATAATCAAGAAAGTGTGATATTAAGGAAGGAATAGACAAATAGATAAGCAGAACAGAAATAGATCCACATAAATATAGTCAAGTGATCTCTGATAAAGCAGCAAAGTTAATATAATAGAGAAAAGATAGTCTTTTCAACAAATGTGCTGGAACAACTGTACCTCTGAATATTTTTTTAAAAAAAGAATCTAGACACAGACCTTACATCCTTCATAAAAATTAATGTGAAATGGACCTAAATGTAACGCACAAAACTGTAACTCCTAGAAGATAACATGGGAGAAAACCTAGATGACCTTGGGTATGTCCAAGACTTTTAAAAAGAAACAGACTTTATTTTTCTTTTAAAGACTTTATTTTTCAGAGCAGTTTTAGGTTCACAGCACAATTGAGTGGAAGGTACATATATTTCCTGTATACACCCTGCCTGTGGCTTGTGTTTTCATTCTCTTGATAGTATCTTTCATGGAGCAGAAAATTTTAATTTTCATTAAGTCCAGCTCATCAATTCTTTTTTTCATGAATCATGCCTTTGTTGTTGAATTTAAAATGTCAAATCTCCCACAGGCTGGGGGAAAATATTTGCAGAAGACATATACGGTAAAGGACTCTTCCCCCAAATATACAAAGAACTTCTTAAAACTCAACAGTAAGAAAAGGAACAACCTGGTTTAAAAGTAAGCAAAAGACCTGGACACCACCAAAGGAGATAGACAGATGGCAGATAAGAGTATGAAAAGATGCTCTCACCAACTGAGTAAAAATAATAAAGTTGTATCAGTAAAAAGCCAGGAATGTAATAAAGTCATGATGCATTGACCATGGTCCACAATAGTTATGACCTTGCAGCACGAAAACAGACAAATTAGAGATCTTCAACAAAAGAATAGAAAAGTGTGTACATACCTGGAAAACATTAGTCTCTCTTGAAACTTACAATGAACGAGTACTGAAAAAAAATGTTTAGGTTACTAATAGCTACCAAAAATGATTTGGGTATAATCGTGAGGCTAAGAGAGCAGCATCCCACGATTGGCATGGTACAATATGAACAACTCCAAGGAATTCTTCCATGATGCATGTCAAAGCATCCTTGAAGCACCTCACCATGGATAGGAGAATACACCAAATGAATAACAAGCATGTTTTGACCAGATAACCAAAATGGCAGCAGAAATGAGGAAAGCCATTGAAGTTGTCAACTTGCATTAGTGACTAACAGTGATCTGAGCCTGAGGAAGAGCTAAAGAGCTTCTGGATTTATGGGTTTCTTTTACACAGCTCCTGAAGGTCTACTAAATCAGTGCAGTAACAGAAAAAATCACAACCTTCATGACCCTTTATTTTGTTTTATATACTATGTATGGATACAGGTAATGACTTTTTTACAAGACAGTAACAGAAATGCATAGTTGATGGTCATAGACTTATCTAATAAAACATGATTGAAAGGAGGGAAGTTAAGCCATCATTAACAGGTGAGCAGAGGAAAAGATCTCACAGCATTGACTGAGTATATCCAGCTGTGCTGGTGGCTCTTGAATACTTGAATACTCCCAAAAATTGTTTACAAAGAATTTATAGAAGTGGTTCCATTGTAAAACTACAAATTTTATTTTAGATTTATTATAAAAAATTCCCATTCTAAATGTTACCTTTCTATTTAGTGTCAAGGTTAACAAAGGCTTTAGTGATTTCCTATCCACCTTCCCATTGATTTAAATTAGTTTAAAGAAAAGTCAGCTTAAAATATATATATGAATGCTTTATATGCATTATAGTCAAAAGAGGTGATTTAATTATAACTGATGTACTAGAATTGATATAATTGTCCATAACTTACTTAAAGTGGAGAAGTGCATAAAATATTTCAGGAATTCTCGATTTACTTTGAAATCATTGTACCTGAGCTACATAATGCCTTTAAAGACCAGCCAGAGAGGAGAAAAAAATGTCATATTTACCAATGCATCAAAACCAGAATTCCTGTTTCTACCTTGCTGTATAAAATTTTACAACTTGGGTCGTAGTATTGCTTTCTCTACCTGTGGCTCCCAGAAACCTTCGTCTTAAATAAAGACAAACCAATAGTCACAAGGAAATTACAGATTCATTTTTTTTCTGAATGTACTCTTGGGTTCCCTGTGGTCCACATAACCTGTCAAGTTTTTAAAATCTTTCAGAAGAAAGGAAGAGGTGGGGAGTCATCGGATTTAGAAGTATTAGTTTTTGTCTTTTCTTTTCCACAAAAATATCAAGGTTATAGGACATACATCTTTTTTAATTGCCAAATTAAGAAGCACTCTTTAACAAAAATTGAAACCTAAAGTTTTCTCACTTTGTGCTAATTATAGAAAAATGATAAACCTGAAGGAGTGAAAATAAGTTTAAATATTTTATATAAAGATGCATATATATGTATATAAAAGGAAGATACCTTTAAAATGCTATGAATAGAAAATTCTTTTTTCAGGATGCTCTTTGTTGGAAAAATATTAAACATGGAAATACATTATTATGCGTGATTTCATTTATTGCTAAAATTTAAAATCTGACTTTCACTTTAGGATTTTTCTGTCTTAGGTTTGTGAACAGGAACCGAATACGGCTGCTTAAAAAGGGGGTAGGCTAGCGCTGGCCTGTTAGCTCACTTGAGTAGAGTGTGGTGCTGATAATACCAAGGTCAAGGGTTCAATATCCTCACTGGCCAGCTGCCAAAAAAAAAAAAGTTTGCAAATTAGACAGCCAGGGATACAACTGGCTAAAAAGTAAAAAAAAAAAAAAAAAAAAAAAAAAGTCAGGGTGAAGTAGGCTAATGGTCCAAACACTAATAGATACTAATCCTATTGTAGGACTTAATTAGTATTTGATAAATAAATGGCAGAGTTATTATGATTTGCTACTTTTCTATTGATTTCAAAGAAAAGATCTCTTAATTTAGGACACATTAATTCTAATAGCTTTCATCCTGGGTAGGAAGTGAGAAAGGAAATGAACTAACTGCACAGCTGAGATTTTCTCCCAGGCATCTCTTCTCTGTCAAGCCCAGGTCTGGACACACCCTCTAAGGAACTGAATCACTCTGAGGGTCCCTGCTCTAGTCAGCCCTCATGCAGGTTCTCCGCCTCCAGGGCCAACACTAATGACTTCATTATAAACTTGATTACTTCTGTGAAGATCCCATTTCCAAATAAGGCTGGCTGACTTTTCCAAGGTTTTAGGCAAATGCACTGTGTGTATAATGACATCCTCTGACTTACAGTCACAGATGCTTGCAGCTACATCTCAGCTCCAGCTTCAAGATGGAATGTCAACATGGGTGAAGTGAGCCAAATGCTTGATATCTCCTGAGCCAAAACAAAGGGCTCCTCAGGCAGGCAGTATCTCTACATGCCTACACAATTCCCCTTACCCTCCCATTACCAATAGCAATGTGATTGGGACCAGGTAGCAGGTCCCTGAGTGGTCACTACAATCCAGTCTGGGACCACGCTCCTCACACAAGGCAATGAGTGGATGTGGTCTCCTACCATGGCCTGGTGCTCCTGGTAGGAATTGTGAGACCAGAAGGAGGGGTCTTGCAGACCACCCTCTCCAAGGTCTTTTTTGCAGAAAGCCATCCAAGAGGGGCTGAATCACCCTCCTGACACCTGAGCTTTCCCAGGTCTGCCCTGAAACCTCCACTCCCAGCTCCACTTTTCTTTTATTTCCTGGGGACAACCACTGTTGCCTGTTCCTTAATACCTACGAATTAATTTCATGAAATACAGTGAGATTAGATGTCCTTCTGTGCTGTGAGGAAAACTGACCTTCTCCAATAATGTTTCCCTTGAGTCCAGACCATTCCATGACATCCAAACTGCCACGGAAACCCCACAGATTTTCCTCAAGCTGAATAGTGTGAATGCAGGCTGCTTTCCTGCCACCCTTCCTGGCTTCACCAGCCAAACGCTCCCTTTCACCCAGCCTGCTCCTTAGGCAGCCTGTGGTTTTGATGACTTGCCAACCTGGAGAGAAGAGATTATTACCAGGACCTGACACAGTGTGGGGTAGTGATGGTGGTTGTAGTGGGAGGGGAAAGTAGGGTCCATGGAGGACCTCCACGATTTTTGGAGGCCCTTAAGGCTCTATTGTCTTTCTGTTGAGGAGAGGAAACTGTCCCTCTCTTCCTTCTTACCTCTTGAAGATATTAAGCAGTGGAGACATACACTGTTGCCATGACGGCCTCCTCTATCTGTGCTCTCTCTTGACTCCCCCTCTACACACCTCTTGGCACTAATGTCTCCACCAATCCAGTGGCTGGTCAACATTCAGAGGACAGATGAAAGCCAATCCCAAACTCACTGGAGGTGTGGGGTGAGTGAATGGGACTTGCACCCAGCTCCCAAGGTATTGAGTGACTCTAGGCATTTAGATGGATAGTGGGACTACTCTCTCTATGAACACTACCCATTGAAAACGCCCACCCTCTCCCTCCCTTCCTCCTCTTACCTTGGTTAGGGGCTGAAAAATGGGACTGAAGTGGTGATGCACAGACTGAATCTCCTCTTTCAGCACTAAGGGGAGGAGGTGTCCCCACCTGCAAGGGCTTCTCTATACTCAGTGTGTGGGTCTTTATACATGTCATTAAAAGAATTAATAAATGAGGCCCAACCATAACCTACATTTAAGCTTCTCACTCCTACCTAAGCCAGGGACAGGGAAATGAGAAATGATTTTCAGTTTCTTTCCAGACACCACAGATGAGGCGTTCCGGGTTCTGAGATATGACAGACTGTATCAACTGGGGAGACAATGACCTTGAGTTGCAGTGTACCAGATACATTCCTGAATGGACCCGTCTCATGGTTCAAGGGAAGTGGACCAAACCGTGAATTAATCTACAATTTCAAAGGAGGTCACTTTCCTAGAGTAAAAGCAGTTGGAGGCACCATCAAACCCGACAGCAGACTTTTCCATCTGCATCGGTGAAATCTCTCTTGCAGATGCCAGCACCTACCATTGTGTAAAGTTAATGAAAAGAAAACCTGATAAGGAGTACCAATCAGGTCGGGGCACCCATGTGTCTGTTATTGGTGAGTATGTCTCCTACATCTCCTGGTGTATGTAGGCCCCAATGATCTCACAAGGAAAATTACAAAACAACTAAGTGGGCAGAGCAGCAAGAGATCAGGCTACCTAGTATAAACTGTGGACTCTGGGTGGTTGTGATGTGTCAATGTAGGTTCATCAATTGTAACAAATGTACCACTCTGGTGGGGGATATTGAAAGTGGGGCACTGAGGGAGGCTGTGCATGTACAGGGGCAGGAGGTATATGGGAAATCTCTGTAGCTTCATCTTTATTTTGCTGTGGACCTAAAACTACTCTAAAAAAATAAAATCTTTAAAAAGAAGTAGGTCAGGCAAAACAACATGAAAACATAATGCACAAAGTAGAGATGATAGTAGTCCTTAAAGAGAGAAAAGTCAGTAGAAAAATATGGTTCTAAAAATATGATTTCTGGAGCTAAAATAATGTGATTCCCCAACCAAATAACTACAGAGGTAAATTAATGGATATGATAAATGTCAACACCTGAACTAGTGGCCTAGACTATTAATATAAAAATAATTAAAAATGCGGAAAAAAAAATTAAAGATGAATTCTGTTCCCAGTAAGGGTGGACCAAGTGGTTGGTTTGGACCAATCTTAAAATGTAGAACAGCTATAAAAGTGGAACAAATATATATAAAACATTTCTGTAAAGATATCAGAGAACAATCAAGGGGATGATTAATGGTGGGGTTATTACATGAGAAATAAGGAAAGGATAGAGAAGTTACAGTGTCATTTGGAGCCACATTTCTCCTAGAGATGTGTGCAAATTTGGGAGGAAGAGACTGAGAGTCTAAGAAGCTGAGCAGAGCTTCCAAAAGTTTCTTGAAGCTGGGGGTTTAGCAAGTGGAATTCAAGGTTTGCCAAAGAGGAGGGCACTAGTAAACTCCTCAGGCTTTGGATACAGACCCTAAAAGGTTACTTTCTAGGACTAAAGTTGAACTCCAAATAGACTAGCAATCACAGGGATTAAACCACAGCTTTGAATAATCTCAGTCCCTAATTGGATTAACATGATACTGACCTGTTATGGCCCATATTCGAGACACCATCTAGAAGCAAACACAGAGAAAGATAACATTCATCCAAGAGAAAGATAACACTCCAAATTCATCTCCAGAGAAAGATAACATTCATCCAGAGTATCAAATTATTTCTACAATTTTATAGAAAAGTTCAAGCACCGAATCAAAATAACCAGAAATATATGAAGACAAGACAATGTGACTAAAAGCAAAAGAAATAACAGAAAATAGAAACCAGAGAATGGAGTTTTCTGACACAGACTTTAACATAACTTTGCTTCATGTGCTAAAAAAATACAAAAACTTTTAAATGTTATCAGAGTACTGGAAATTATATAAAAGAACATAATGGGATTTTGGAACCAAAAGGTACAAGAACAAAAATTAAGAATTCAGTTGATATGTTTAAGAGCAGATGGGACACAGCTAAAGAGAATTAATTAACTAGGTGATAGGTCAGGAGAAAATATATAAAATGAGGCACAGAAAGAGAAAAGGATAGGTAATACAGAAAAAAAAAGAAAAAGAAGCAAGACATTTAGGACATAATAAATAAAAGCGTAACATCATGGTACTGAAGTCCCCAAATGGGAGGCAAAAAAGAATGAAACAGAAACAACAACTGGAAAAAATAATGGCTGAAGATTTTCCAAAACTGAACAAAAGACACAAAATGCGCATTCAAAAAATCTTCCAAAGTTCAAGCATGAAAAATACAAAGAAAACTTTACCAAAGTACATCATAGTAAACCTCTCGGTACCAAAGACTAAAGGAAAATTCTTAAAACCAGTTGAACGATAAAGAACCATTACCTACAAAATAACAACAAATCCTGGAAGTTGACGCTTCAGTAGAAAAATGGAAGCCAGAAGACAATGGAATGGTATTTTTCATATGCAGAAGAAAACAACTATGCACATATAATTCTATACTCACTAAAAAATACCTCTCAACAAAAGGTGAAATTAAGATACTTTATACAGAAAAAATAATTTATCTCCATCAAACTCTCAATAAAAGAAATGCTAAAGAAAGTTTTTCAAGCAAAAGAAGAAGAATCACAAGCTGAAATACAGAAATGTGAGAAGGAATAAAAAACAACAAAAAGAGTAAATATTGACTAAATATAATTACTGTAAGAAATAATCATAATGATTTTATAATAGTATCTTAATATAATAATATTTGTGGGAATTAAAATATACCTATGGAATTAAAATACATAATAATAGTATATAATTGGTGGGAGGATATATGGAAGCAAAGTACCCTATTGTCTGTCTTGTCTAGAAAGAGATAGCTACCATCTTAAATTATTATTTACTAAGTTAAAGATGCATGTTGTAATCTCCAGATAACTACTCAATGAATGTATAATTACAAGTCAATAAACAAAGAAACAGAGTAATTAAAAAGCTCTCAAGGCAAAGGCAAGAAAGAAGACAAAGAGAGACAAAGAATGGTCCGTATAAATGCAAATCAGATACAAATATAAATTCAAGCTCAAATATCTTTGTATTTACAGTAAATATATGTGGAAAAACAGTCTGTATAAAATATAAATATAATCCAGCTATACACAACTCAACTACTGATGAGAAACACAGTTTAATATAATAATACATAAAGATTGATGAGAGAAGTATACCATGCAAGCCAAAAGAAAGCCTGTTGTTATATTAACACCAGACAACATAAACTTTAAAACAAAATTACTATGCAAATTTAACATGTGACATTTTACAATAATAAGAGGGATAACTCACCAGGAAGCTGTAACAATCCTAAATGTGTATTCATTTAATACTCCAGCCTCAAAGTATGCAAAATGACAGAAATAAAAGAAGAAATAGAGACATTTACAATCATAGTAGTAGGTTTTTAACAAATCTGTATTAGTTATCTATGCTGCATACATAACAAGTCATCCCATAACTTAGTGGTTTAAAACAATAAACATTTATTGTCTCACAGTGTTTGTGGGTCAAGAACTTAGGCACTGCTTAGTTGTGTTAGTTTGGCTTAGGGTCTGTCACAAGGTGGCAATCAAGGTGTCAGCCAGGAATACAGTCATCCAAAGGCTCAATCTGAGAATTCACTTCCAAGCTCACTCCCTTGGCTTTTGGCAGGCTCAGGTCTTTGCTGAGTCTTTGCTTTTGGTTGAAGACATTAGCTACCTGCCACATGGGCCTCTGCACAGGGCAGCTCACAGCATAGCTGCTACTCCTCAAGGAGCAGCAAGAAGAAGTCACAGGAAGAAGAGGAGCAGGAAGACGAAGTCACAACTTCTTTATAAGCTAACCTCAGAAGTGACGTCCCGTTACTTTTATTTTTCGTTAGAAGTGAGTCACTAGATCCAGGGGAGGAGATTACACAATGGTCTGAATACCAGGAAGTGAGGATCATTGGGGACCATCTTAAAAGCTGCCCACCACAACAGCTCTCTCAGTTCTGTTAGGACATGCAGACAAAATGTTAGTGACAAATTTGGCATAATTGACATATATAGAGCACTGCACCCAACAACTGAAAAATATATATTCTTTTCAAGTCCATGTGGAGTATTAACCAAAATTAATCATGTGCTGGGTCATGAAGCAAGTTCCAATAAATTTCAAAATATCATAATGATATGTTTTCTGATCATAGTTAAATTAAACTATAAATCATTTACAAAAAGATTATTAGCAAATTCTCAAGGGCTAGGAATTTAGGGAATAATCTAACCCATGTACCAAAAAGAAATTACAACAGAAATTAGAAAATATTTTGATCTGAATAAGAAAAATACATGAAACTTGAGGCATGCAGCTACTGCTGTACTAAGAGGGAATTTAAATGCCTACATTAGACAAGAAAAAAAGACTGAAAACCAGTATTCAAAGCATTTATCTTAATAATTTAGCAAAACAATAACAAAAGTTTAGTTTTAGTGTGGTCAAATTTATCATCTTTTCCTGTATGGTTATAGCTTTTAGTGCTTGTTTAAGGAAGTTTTGCTTACGTCTAAACTTACCTTACATAACTTTTCGAAGTTTTGCCTTTTACATTTAGGATGTGAAACACATGTTTGTGAAGATAAGATTTTATTTTTCTCCATATGGATATCTAATTGTTCCGCCCTCATTTATTGAAAAGTTGCCCTTTCCCCCACTGCTCTGCACAGCAAACATGTCAAAAATTAAGCATCCGTATGTTAATGGGTTTAATTTGAGGTTCTCTGATTTGTTACATGTTTTCTTTGTTCATCCCTCCAAACACCACTATCCTAACAACTTCAGCTCTGTAATAAGTTTTTGTACCTGGTAAAACTAGTCATCCCATCTTGGTCTTCTTGGCTATGCTTGGCCTTTGTTTCCATGAAAAGTTTTGAATATCTTTGTCAAGTTTAGCACATGCGCACACACGCTCCACTTTGGAATATTAATTGGGATTGCATTAACTCCTTATCAATTGGAAATAAGTGAAGTGTTTATATCTTTATGTATGTCTATACATATGAGGATATTTCAAAAAGTTCATGCAAAGGTTCATATTACCTTTAAATTCTTTTTCTCCACGAATTTTTTGAAGTACCTTCATACTTCTCTTTATATTTGCAATGTCATCTTCTATCAATGGACATGATATATCTTTTCATTCATTTAGGTCCTCTATAATGCATGCAATAAAGTTTTGTAGTTTTTTTTATAGATGTGATGCACTTCTTGTTAGACCAATTCCTGCATACTTGATATTTTTGATGTTGTTATAAATAAGATCATTTAAATTTTTTTCCAATATTTGTTACATTTTTGTGTATTGTTTTTATATTTAGCAAAATTGCTAAATTCTCATTATTTGTAAAACTTTGTCTATTTTCTTTTGGACTTTTCGTTTTTGGTTCATTTTTCAAGTAGGGCTTTTTTTTTTTACCTTGACCTTGGTGTTACAATACTGTGTTCTAACCAACTGAACTAACCGGCCAGACTCTTTTAGACTTTCTTAATGCACTGTGATATTATCATAACAGTAATAATAACAGTTCAGTGTATTCCATCCTAATCTTTATACTTTTTACATCTTCTTCATGACTTAGTAAGCAAACTAACATGTCTGGCAAACATTGAATTGAAGTTCTGGTAGCAAGCAAGATTATATTGTCCTGATTTCAAAGCTTTCAAAGTTTCACCATTATGATGTTTGTTATATTTTTAAGCTTAGGATAAACCATATGATACCCCCTATATTCTACCATTTTTCATAGAGCGAAAGTAGCAGTTGCATATGATTCAATCTAATATCAGATTAACTCACTTATTTACTTCGGCTCCCAGTTCACAAATAATTTTTAAACGTGAATATTGGCATGTTAATGTTTTTCCTGCATCTATTGAAATAATCATATGGTTTCTGTTGTCTTTCTTTCAATTTGTAAATGTGATGAATATATTATTTGATTTTATAATATTAATTTAATTTTCCATTTCTGGAATAAAACCATCTTGGTGATAGTGTTATTTGGTTTGCTAAAGTTTTGCTTGGATTTTTGCATCTATATTCAGAAGTGAGAATGATCTATAGTTTTCTTGATATTGTCCTTCTCGGAGTTTTGTTATTGAGGCTATGCTCACTTCAAACATGAGTTGATGGATCCTCTTTTATTATTTTCTAGAAAAGCTCATTTGAGATTGAAATTGTATTTATTACATGAATGTCTGGAAAATCTTGCCAGTGAAGTCATCTAGATCTAAAGTTTTCACAATAGGAAGAGATTTAAAATCACTGATTCAATTTCTTTAATGGCTTTGGGACTGCTCATATTTCCTATCTTATTATTCACTGTAGGTAAGTTTTATTTTTCCAGGCAGTTGCCCATTTCTACTAAATTTGATATTTTGTATTGGCAAAATCTGTTCATGATATCCTCTTTTCATCATTTTAATATCTGTAAGATCTTTAGTAATGGCCCTTTTTTATGCCTGATATTAATTGCCTTTCACCATAGGATTACACATTTTTGAAGAATCAACTTTTGGTTTTGTTGAACCTCTCTTTTATGTTTTTCTCTTACATCAACTACGCTTATATGTATTATTTCTTCTCCTCCCTCCCTATTTATTGCTTGTTTTTAAATTTTGCTTATGGTCTTTCTCATCATATGTAATTTTATTATTGTTATAGCCAACTTTATCAATCTTTAAAGTCAACTTTACAAACTCAGAGAGTTGTGTTTTCAGGATCTTAAAGTTTTTCTCACCCCAAAGGCATATATTCTTTTATCTTCTTACAATTTTATCAGTTTTTAGATTTAGGAATTTGGTGTTTGGAATTTATTTCTGTGTTCAATGAAATGTAATAATGAATATTTAAAATTCTCTTACAAAAAATAATTGTCTACAATACCACATGTTGACTAAGCCACTTTTTTCACTGATCCCCAAATTCTCATGTATATGTGGGTTTTCTAATCCATTAGTATTTTAGTCAGCAGATTCATTAGGATTTTCTGTGTAAGTTTACATTACATTTTCTCCTTCCTTCCCAATTATTATTTATTCATGAATTTTTCTTGTCCTATTGCATTGGCAAGGATCTCCAGTGCATCCCTGAATAAATGCAGAGTAGGAAGCCTATTACTGCTGAGTCTAAAGGACATTCTTGTAAAGTTGCACATTAAAGATGATATGTTGTTTTAGGATTTTGGTAGACAGATAGCAGGCTAAGAGATTTCCCCTCCATTCCTTGTTATCTAAACTTTATTAAACAAGAACGGGTAGTAGGAGTAATCAATACCAAGAGTGAGAAAGATATAGGGATATGGCTCTTGAAGAGAGAAACAATGTTGCTTAAGGAAAGATCATAGGCTATGTGATCAGAGAAACCTGTGTTCCAGTTCTGGCTCTGTCAGTTGTTAGTATTCCCTTACCTCTGCCAGTCTCCATTTTCCTTATCTATAAAATGGATATTATCATACCTAATCACAGAGTTGTCTGAATTAAAATTATACAAAGTACATGTAATGCTGCCTGGCTCATCCACTAATTGATTATTAATCTTTCTTCTTCTAGCTTCACCCTCTCTGCCTGTGGTAATTGGCCCCTTGAAGAGGGCCTTAATTGGGCAGACTGTGAATTTCAGCTGCATGTCCTATAGCCTCTTTCCCAAAAACATCATCTTGAAGTGGTTCAAAAATGGGAAGGAACCCTCATCCCTCAAGACCCAAGTGGTTCAGCTGAAGTACAGTGATGCCTACAAAATCTCCAGTACCAACGAAGTGACCTGGACTCTGAAAGACATCCACTCTCATATTACCTGCAATGTGAACCACCTAAGCTTGCATTACCCTCTTCATGGGAAAGCTGATTTGTCTGGGACTATGCTAGGTAGGTGACACCACATATGGCCAGGCTTTCACTTGGCTTTGGAGCACAATTCTCCCAAAATTTGCTTCAGGGAATAGGCCTAAATAATAATAGTACCTCCCAACTATTGTGCACCTACTGTGTGCTAGAGATTCCTATGAGCTAGGTAGGTGCTAAGTAAATGGCCACCAAGTAATAAGCAAGATGGACCTGACTATTTCATGAAGTCTGAGCATTTGTCATATACTGTTTCAGTTCCACCCACCATTTCTATTTTCCAACACCTTGTCTCAAATAAGAAGATGACTGTCACCTGTATGGTGAAGAAGTTCTTCTGCAAGGATATGCAGCTGACCTGGTGGAAGAATGGAAATGTCTCCCAGATAGACAAGACCCTGACCCCCACCAATGGCAGAGATGGACTACACAGTGTGCAGAGCTCAATCCTGGTGAAGAAAGCTGGCCATGTGGAGGAGGACACTGTGCTCACCTGCCAGGTGAGCTGTGGCAGGAGGTCACTGCAAAAACATTTTTGTTCTCTGCTCATTTGCACAAGTCTAGGACATAGCCAATGACAAGTCCTCCATGACTTATCTGAGGAGGCTCCATCATTTTTCCTTAAAACTTTCTTTTCAAACTTATGACATTTTAAATTATAAAAGCAAAGCCTGCTCTCCCTCACTCACTCGCTCACTCTCATTCTCTCCCTGTCTCACACACAAACACATGTGTGTACACACATGAACAATCCAGAATTGTGTAAATATCTACTAGATACTAAATATCTATTAGAAGTCAAGTACACCCAATTCAGCTCCCCAGAGAGATCTATTTATGATTTGCTGCACATTTTTTAAGATCTCATCTACCCACAAAGTGGATTTCAGGTACTGGGAGGACTAGATAATGTTCATGACTCCTTCCAAGCCAGGGAGTTTCTTTCCTTGCATGCCCTCAAAGGTTTTATGCCAGGAAAAAAATTTTTTTTTTTTTTAGCATTTCCTCATTTCCTGATTGAGCCCAGGTTTTAGTGCTGAGCAGGGTGGCCTTGAAATTCTCCCAGAAAGAACACATTTGTATTCCACTTTCCGTCAGGGTAGACACCAATACTCCTGTGCCCTAATGTGGTACTATTCTCCTAGTTTCCAGGCTCTGGGCTCCCTGTGTGTCTGAATAGCCTGTCCTTTCTTGATCTAAAGGGGCAGTAAGGATGAACATAGTATTTGACAAATGTGGGTTTGACTCTCACTACCTTCTGACCCTAGAAAGTTTCCTAAAATCTCTGAGCCTTGATTTTCTCACCACCATGGAGATGAGATGATAATGCCCATCTCATAAGACTACACTAATTGTAACCGAAGTACTGCAAGGTAATTCAATGGGTTGAAGCTGCCTCTTTTTTTCTAGGTAAGGCCCAGCCCGGCAGTGTGAGATGCATGCATGTTTACCTGGGCTCCCACCCCAGGTTGCTGTGCCAGGTGGGGCACAGTGCAACAGGAACAGTTGTCACGGATGGGCCCCAGTGGCCTCAGATGGGAAGGGGGAGGCCCTGGAGGATGGAGTCCCATGTGCCCTGTGATGACTCTTGCTGCCCACCCTTCCTTCTGTGGTTCCCCTCCTAGGCCACTGGTGCTGCTGGTGATGGGGTTTCAACCCTCCATTTGGCAAGAAGTAAAGGGCTTGACTGTGAGTTGAGGGGAAGCTCAGGGAGGCAGGACAAGGTGGTGGCCACAGCCTATCCCAAGAACAGGATAAAGTTAGAAGTCAGTCCAAGAATCTCCCAGAAGGTCACATGATGCCCAGATTCATCTGGAGGCAAGAGAGGGACACAAAACTTTTACTCCCCAGGAATCTCCTGGAATCCCCTTAAAGAAAAAAAAGCACCTCTATCCCAAGTGTGGGAATGGGGGAAGTGGGGTTTGATCAAGGGTTTGCAAAAGATGTCCATGGGACAGTATAGGAGATTAGAACCCAGGGAGGGGATGGTGTCGGGTCTCATAAGGACAGATTTCGATTCTTTGTCCCCCAGTAACATTCACCCAGGGGAGCATCTGGTACTAAGATAGAGCCCAGCCTCAACCAAGTAGGGCCAAACCAAAGATGAGATAGCTGTGAGGCTACCACTGTGGTTTAATTAATAAATGTCAGGCTCCCAGGAATTCAAGGGATAAGGGCACCCCAGGATGGGGGGGGGCGGAAAGGAGAGGGAAGCTGTGGGATGCCAGAAAAGATAGGGATCCTGTGGCTCTATTGCTTCTGGGGAGAGCCAGACCAGAGGCCAACACCTGGGCTCTCTGCTCACACACTTACCATGAAGCTAGCAGCCATTTCCTCTGGGTTCAAAACACCTGTTGTGCATTCTCAGTAGGAAACAGAACAGACCCAATCTGTTCTCACTGAGGTGTGTGCAAACATCAAACATAAATATGTGATTACAAATCCTGATTTGCAATCATATATTATAAATTAAGGGTGTTCTAGGTTTATCTACAACAAGGAGGTGAAGGGAGTGGACACCCCATTACAGAGAAGAAAGAGAGGAATATTGGCAGTTCGAGTCACTGCAGAAAGGCCAGTGTAGCTGAGCCCAAGCATGAGTGAAAGGGCTGGGGCCAGATCAGTAGAGGACAAGAGAAGAATCTTTTATCCTACCTTAAGAGCAATGGGAAGACGCTGAAAGAGAGTGACATGATCATGTTTCTCTTCTAAAAGTACCACTCTGGCTACTGTGTGAGGAAAAGACTAAACTGGAAGAGGAGTGACTGAGGTAGGTTTATAGACTGTCCAATAGACTGTCCAAGCCAGAGATGACAGTGGAGAGAGAGATGCAGGAGAATTTAAGATTGCCGTGGACTGAATGTTTGTGACACGACCCCCAGCCACAAGTTTATATGTTTTTTTTTTTTTTTTTTTTTTGTCATTTTTTCGTGACCGGCACTCAGCCAGTGAGTGCACCGGTCATTCCTATATAGGATCCGAACCCGCGGCGGGAGCGTCGCCGCGCTCCCAGCGCAGCACTCTACCGAGTGCGCCACGGGCTCGGCCCACAAGTTTATATGTTAAATCCTAACGCCCTATGTGTTGGTTTTAGGAGGCAGGCCCTTTGGGAGGTGATTAGGTCATGAGGGCAGAACTCGGATGAGTGGGATTAGTGCCCTTAGGAAAGAGGCCCTGGAGAGCTGCCTTGCCCGTTCTGCCATGCGAGGACACAGTGAGAGGCGTCGTCTATGACGTGGGAAGTGGGCCTTCACCAGACACCGAGTCTGTCAGCGCCTTGATCTTGGACTTCCCAGCCTCCAGAACTGTGAGAAACTTCTGTTTATAAGCCACCCAGTCTGTGGTATTCTGTTAAAGCAACCCAAACAGACTAAGTCAAAGATGTATTTAGATTAAAGGATATGGAGGAATGAGAGGAATTATCAAAAATGACACCATGGTTTTCCAGCTTAACTAACTGGGTGGATGGGGTGTCATACACTGAGATGGGGACACGGGAAGAAGGGTGCAAGGGGAAAGCAATGATGAGTATGCTTTGTAGATGCTAAGTAGACAGTAAGATTTAGGATATACGTATAAAGATGATTTTCCCACTGCCATACAGGTACCAGATGGGTCCAGGATTCCAACCGAGGTCCTTCTGGCCCCAAAGCCTGTCTCTTCATCTCTGCATTTGGTGGTCACTGCCAGCAAGTGGCAGCAAGTCCAATAAAGGAGGTAGAATGTGATGGGTGGGGATGGGAATCAAGGTCACCAAGGGTGGTTGTCTGGTTACATTTACTGCATAATAAAACACCCCCAAAACTCCAGGGCAAAAGCCAATCATTTTATGATGATCAGTGACACTGTGGATCAGGAATTCAGACAGGGCACAAGAATGGCTTGTCTCTGCTGTGTGTTGTCTGGTGCCTCAGTTGGGAAACTCAGCTGGGGATGACTCGACCACTGGGGGGCTGGAATCATCTGGAAGCTTCTTTATATGTCTGATGATGGATGCTGGATGTTGGCTGGCATCTCAGCTGGGATGTCAGCTAGAACTCTTACATATGTCCTTGCCATATGGTCTCTCTGTGTGTGCTAGTTTGGGCTTTCTCAAAGTATGATGGCAAGATTCCAAAAATGAGCATCTCAAGAGAGCAAGGTGGAAGTACAGGGAATTTTTATGCTCTAGTGTCAGAAGTCACCTCACATCACTTCTGTTGTACTCACTAGCCTGCCCAGATTCAGGGGGTGGGAACATATACCCACTTCTCTATGGGAGGAGTGTCGAGGAGCAGGAGGCAAGGGGGCTGTTGTTGAGTCAGCTCTGGAAATACAGTTTGTCACACTGAAAAGAAATAGGGCTGAAGTGATAAATGCTCACAGGAACACTGGCCAATTGCTTGCCAAGGAATGTTTCTGAGAAAAAAAAAGAGAAGAAAGCTAAAGTTAGGTCTCAGAGGAAGAGGGACATTTGTCATGTTTCAGAGTAGTCAAATTCTATCTCTGACTTCCCCTTTTGTTCTGCTCCTTCCCATCACAAACATACGGTCAGCTTCTGGGAAGGAGGCAGGGGTCTGGAGCAGTGGGGAAACTGAGTCACAGAAGGCAGTGTCTGGCACTGGACCATAGAGGTGAAGAGCTCACCTTTGAGAGGCTCTGGACATGATCTTGTGTGCTGGCTGTTGCTGCTCAGAAGTAAGAGAAGAGGTGCATTCCTGTGGGCGTTTCTCTGCCCCCTCCACTCCTTGCTTTGCAGAGGTGGCCCCAGACTGGGGACAGACAGAAGAGACACCCCCCCTCCTCCCAGCATGTTTCTACATATGCCACGGTCCTTACAAGATGAACACTCTAATCCCCCACCCCCACCCCACAGGCCCCCTCCATCCTCTAAAATACAAAGCACCGTCCCCCTCCCAAGATCTGACTCCTTTTTCACCCAAAGCCACTTCCCCTGCAAGTGTACTCTGCCAAGCCAGGGGTCACACCAGACATGGCCTCAGGCTTATCTTAGCCACTGATGCCTCTGGAGTGGGGAGAACAGGGCCCGCTGCCATTGAGGCCCCATGCCCAGAGCTCTCCTTGTGCCGCCAGCTGCACAGTTCATCTGAGCCCAAGGTGTGGACTATCACAGAAAGCTGAACACACTTTTACTATGGCAGATCATGTCCCCGGGCTCCTGGATGAGGATGGGCTACCAGCCCCCCTGACATAGAGTGAGAGGCCGGGGGGCAGAGTCTAGGCACTTTGGGAGTCTTCAGGTCTCCTCCAACCATATTGGGACCCTTACTTCAGTAACTTTTTAGCTTGTGTCTGATTTCTATTTCACAATCTAAAAGCAGGAACTGTCACAACCCCCTGCCCTTTCTTCCCATCATAGTCACTTCCTCTTATATTACAGGAGACAAAGCTTTGCCTCTCTCTGCAGAGCACAGAGTCCAGAGCCTCCCCAGGATAGACATCAGACAGAGCAGGCTCCAGGGCCCACCACAATGCCCATCCCTACTTCTCAGACCCACCTGCATCTGCCATTCTTGCTGCTGCCTCTGCTGCTGGGACTCACAGGTAACCATCCCTGCCCTCAGGTACCCCAGTGCAGGGATGCTCTGCTGAGTTAGGCAATGGTCCCATTTCCCATTGGCAGTGGGGCAGATGGATCTCTATTCCAGGGCCTCTTTCTTTGCTGTCCCTACCTCTTTAAGACAATTTCCTAAATGGTTTCTTTAATAACAAGGATCTCCCAAACAAATACCCCCAAGAATGCTTATTGCTTGGAGGAATTCTTTCCTCCTCCGTACAGATTTACATAGGATTTACCCCACTGGGGCATTCCTAGCCTCCCACACCCCTGATGCCCTGTGAAGTCTCCATGACTCCCTGGGGTTGGACGTGCAGGACCTGGTACTGTGCTGAGGGAAAAGGTAGAGGAGTGGCATCCCAGTCCTCAGTCCTGCTGAAGACCATAGCACCTGGGAGGCAGGGCTGCCTTGGTTAGAATAGTCATAGATAGATAGGTAGATAGGCAGATAAATAGATAACAGATACTACACATGCAATGTAGAACCATTAGAAAAAAGTGGTAAATAGTGCTTTTTAGACTATTAAGTCTCCCAGAATCCCTGCATCCTAGGATTCTGTTCTCGATGCAGGTGTTTCTCCTGCCTGTCCACTCTCTTCCCCCCAGAGCTGGCTGGGCAGATAGGAGCAGCAGCCCTCCTCCTCCCAGTGCTGTTAACATCTCACTTGAGAGGCCATCCAGTAAAGTGGCTAAAAGCACAGATACTTTTTGAAACCAATCTGCCAGGGTTCAAATCCAAGTTTCATCACTTGTAGGCTGTTTGACTTTGGACCAGTTACTAAACTTCTCTGTGCCTCACTTTTCTTGCCCGTGAATTGGGTGTAAATAATAATGCCTTTCTCATAGGGTCATGGTGAACATTCAACGAGTTAGTTAATATAGTTAAGTGTTTGGAGTAATGTGAGGCACGCAAGCGTCTATGTAAGCTCTGGCTGTTACATCCTCACGGGTTTAGTAAACACCAATATGAACACGTATTCTGATTCTGGCCATTAGCACTCGGGGTTCTTGACAAGCCTGGGTCACCATTTAAAACTCACAGCAGTCATGGGCAGTGGGAATGATCCATCATGCTTGACAGAACAGGAAACTGAAAGCAGAGGGAGGGAGTGGGCTTCACAGAATCATCAGGCTGTATAGCTGGAGGGAGTCTGGCCTACTGGACTCCAGGTCAACAGGGGTTACTCCTCCCACAGCAGTCCTTCCATGAGCCAAGCAGTCCTGAGTGTTTCTCGAAGATTTTCAGGTTTCAGTCTAACAGCAAAACTGCAAGAGAAGTCTTATTTTCTGCATTGTGTATATTGCATGAATAAGAAAACAGAGGCTCAGAGAGGTTAAGTAATCTCAAGGTCAAATACCAAGTAAGTCATAGAGGAGGCATTCGAATCCAGGTCAAAGGGATTCCACAAGGTCCCTGTTTTAACCCCTTCATTGTGCTGCTCCCTTAAATATTAAACTTTTAACAAAAAATATGGCTATACTAAATACAGTGTTTTATTTGCTCTTTCATTCAATAACAAATCAGGGACCTTTGTTCATGCCAATAGATGTATGTCTACATTATCATCAATACATCCCCAAGTATGTGCTTCAACCATATCATTCTAATAGCTACACAGTTCTCCGTTGTGCAATTGTACCATCGTTTACCTGTCTCACTCCCTATCCCTGGACATGTGCCTGACATCAAACTTTTCTATATTGTAAACACTAAGATTACCATTCCTTTACAAAATGTGTTCACCCTGGTGTGTTTCTTTTGAATAAGTCCCTCGAAGAGGAATTACTGTGTCAGAGGTTATGAGTGCATTTCAAAGACTTCTGAAATATAAAATTTCCCAATAAAATATGGATGTCTCGATGTTAATAATACATTATCTTAACACATATAGCACAGGTGCAGCAGTAATAAATGGGGGGACATTCTGAATATTTGTGACCAAAACAGATTTGGTTAAAGTCTTTCCCCTCTACTTGTTAAAACATGGATTTATCAATATACGTATATCTTAGGGTCATGATTATAGTGCCACGTTGTCATTTAGAAAGGTTGTGCCAATTTAAATTCCTAGCGGTATATAAGAAGCATACTTCAAACAGTTCGTGGAACAATTAGTATTATCTTTTAATTCTGTTTTTCCATGAACTTTTTGAAGTACCCTTGTAGGAGTGTCAGCTCTACTACAACCTCGGCAATGCTAAAAATTGGCAGCCTTTTTAATTTTTGCCAAGCTAATATTCTAAAAATTGTGTCTACTAGGGAGAAATGTTTTATTTTATTTTTATTACATTACAGTCTTGTCAAAATAATACAAACAGGGAAGAAATGAACAGAAAATAGTAAAAGCCCTCATACGCTTCTGGCTCCCTGGAGGCAGCCACTTTTTTTTAAGAGTTGTGTATGATTCTTCCACATAGCTTTCTGCCATGGACATAAAATGCCACCTTGATCATTTAATAAATCTGCATAATTCCTTGCGTTCAATTCTAGACTCTCTCTTCTGTTTCATTGACCTCTCTGCCTGCCTTGTACCAACCTGCCTCTATTATTGCAGCCTGAAAATGTCCTCTAATGTTTCACATGCTGAGATCTGTGTATTTTTTTTTAACTTTTCTATCTATTCTGTCATAAATTTTACCACTTTGCTTCTGGATTAAACATGCATTTTATTAATTTAATGGAGTTGTTGAACACCTTTTCATAGATTATTTTTTCTTCTCTTGTGACCTCACTGTCTGTCTATATTGCAAAAACTGTCTGTCTCTCTGTCTTGTCTCTGTGTTGCTCTCAGCACCCAGTCCAGCAATTTGCCCAGCCCAGAGGATAATATATGATATGAAAAGAAAGAATTAAGGGGACTTTAACTGCAATCTGGACCCAGGCACCTGGACCCCAGCCTCAGCCCTAGCTGGGCCAGGTCAGAGGACTTGGAGCTGATTTGTGTTTCCCTCCAGGATTGACAGGAGAAGAGGAGCTGCGGGTGACTCAGCCTGAGCCATCAGTGTCGGTCGCGGCTGGAGTGGCGGCCACTCTGCGCTGCACCGTGACCTCCCTGCTCCCCGTGGGGCCCATCCTGTGGTTCAGGGGGGAAGGGCCAGGCCGGGAGCTGATCTTCAGTTTCAAAGATGGACAAGAAGTCCACTTCCCCCGGGTAACGCGTATTGGAAGCACCACAGAGAGAGACAACAGGGACTTTTCCATCCTCATCAGAAACGTCACCACAGCAGACACCGGCACCTACTACTGTGTCAAGTTCCGGAAAGGGACTCCTGATGTGGAGTTTAAGTCTGGGGCAGGCACCGAGATGTTTGTGCGGGGTAAGTCCAGATTCCTAGAAATCAGGTCCATTGTTCCAAGACAAATTACGACCCCCACAATCTCAGCCCGAGGCTCTACTTTGTTAGCTGTGGTGCCAAGATTGAGGATAGAAGATGGAGAAAGTGAGAAGTCAGAGTGAAGGAGCAGAGTGAAATATAACCAATAGACTCCGAATCCTTTAGAGTCTCACAGCTTCCAAGGGCCCACAAAATAGGCTGGAAAGCACAGTGGGTAAAAGTACAGACTACAGGGCCAGAGGGCCTGAGCTAAACTTCTAGCTCTGCCATACACCAGCCATGTGACCTTAACAAGTTTTGTAAACTCTCTATGCCTCAATTGTCTCATATGTGAAATAGGGATAATAATAATATCCACCTCATTATAAATGTAAATGAGTTTATAAATACAAAACACTTAGAAGAGTGCTTGCTATATAATAATTATCACATTAGTATATATCACTAGTATTCTGGATATGACAACCAATCAAATTTAAAAACATAATCTTAAAAATGTGGAATCATAAATTCCCATAGGATAAGAATTATAAAATTATCGAGATAGAAAATTATAAGCATCACATTTTTTGATGTGGAATATGTAATCCCTACATTTCTTCAATTCTGTCCTTGATTTCTACAAGTCCTGTATATTCTCAAGTTTGGTCCTGGCTCGTACAATCCTAGTGAAGATGAAGCCTGCAAGATTCTAAACAGCATCCATCAAAGGAAAGCCTGGGGAGCAGAGAAGTTAGTTCAGGCCTATTTGTATTAATTTTTTTTCTTTAAAAAATGAGCCACAGAAGCATACATCAACCGCATTCTTGAATCTTTAAAATTTTAGCACCTTAGGGCCACAGGGAAACAATGAGAATGCTAAGCAGTCTTTGGGGATAAAGAGAAGGTCACATAATTTTCAAGATCTGGAAATAAAAAGAAAATTGCTCATGAAACATTGTGAACGATATCAGCATAAGATTTCTAAGGGCAACACTGGCCACTAGAAGACAAGGAACAGTGCCTTCAAAATTCATAGAGAAAATTATTTCCAACCTAATTCTAAAACAAAGAAAGTTGGAGGCATCATACTTCCTGACTTCAAAATATGCTATAAAGCTATAGTAACCAAAACAGCATGACACTGACATAAAAATAGACAAAAAAGACCAGTGGAACAGAACAAAGAGCCCAGAAATAAACCCACACACTTATAAGCAATTGATTTTTGATAAATGCCAAGAATATAAAGTGAGGAAAGGACAGCCTCTTCAATAAATGGTGCTGGGAGAACTGGATTTCCACATGCAGAAGACTGAAACTAGACCCCTGTCTCTCACCATACACAAAAATCAACTCAAAATGGATTAAAGACCTAAATTTATGACCCTAATTTATGAAACTACTAGAAGAAAACATCAGGGAAATGCTACACGGAATGGGAGTAGGCAGCGCTTTTTTGAGTGAGACTACACAGCAGAGGCAACTAAAGCAAAAATGCGCAAATGGGACTAGATCGAACTGAAAAGCTGCTGCACAGCAAGGGACACTGTCAACAAGGTGAAGAGACAACCTACAGACTGGGAGAAAGTGTTGGCAAACAACACATCAGACAAGGGACTAATATCCAGAATATACGAGGAATTCAAACAACTCAACCGCAAAAAAACAAATAATCCAATTAAAAAATGGCAAAGGACCTGAACAGACATTTCTCTAAAGAAGACAGGCAAATGGCCAACAAGCACATGAAAAAGATGTTCAGAATCACTAATCATCAAGGAAATGCAAATTAAAACCGCAGTGAGATATCATCTCACCCCAATTAGAACGGCTATTATCAACAAGACAGAAAATAACAAATGCTGGTGAGGATGCGGAGCAAAGGGAACTCTCATACATTGTTGGTGGGAATGTAAATTAGTACAACCATTGTGGACAACAGTATGGAGGGTCCTTAGAGAACTGAAAACAGATCTGCTTTATGACCCAGCTACCTCACTACTGGGTATATACCCAAAGGAAATGAAATCAATATATCAGAAAGACACCTGCACTTCCATGTTCACTGTAATGCTATTCCCAATAGCCAAGAGATGAAATCAAACTAAATGCCCACCAATGGAAGAATGGATAGAAAATCTGTGGTATATATACACAATGGAGTACTATTCAGCTATAAAAAGAAATGACATCCTAACATTTGCAGCAACATGGGTGGCACTGGAAAACATCATGTTTTCCAAGTGAAATAAGTCAGGCACAGAAAGATGAATACCATATGATGTCACTCATATGTGGAATCTCAAAAAAAAGAAAAGAAAAGAAAAAGTTTTTTAGAGAAGTAGTGAGTAGAATAATGGTTACCAGAGACTGGGAGGGGAGGAAGGGACAGGGGTGGGGAAAAGGGGAAGTGGTGGACTAACATGTACAAACCTATGCCATCTACCTTAAGTGAATCATTGTGCCATATGTGCATATGTTGAAACAGCACACTACCCCACAAATATGTACAAGTAAACATTGAAATAAAAAATAATAATAAAATGAAAAAAATAAAATAAAATTTAAAAAGACTTTATCAAGTGTACGAAAGCTGAAAGAATTCATCATCAACAGACCTGCACTGAAAGAAATTCTAAAAGAAATCCTTCAGAAAGAAGTAAAATGATACCAGACAGAAATCTGGATCTATACAAAGGAATTGAGAGCATTGGAAATGGTAACAATGTGGGTAAATATAGAGAACTTTTTCTTACTATTTAAATCTATTTAAAACATAATTGATTGTTCAAAACAAATATAATAACAATATTTTGGGGGGTGTATAACAAACATGAAAGTAAAATGTGTGACAAAAATAACACAAAGACCAGAAAGAGAAAAACAGAAATTTAATGTTGTAAGGTTCTTGTCCTATATGTGAAGCTGTATCTTATCACTTAATGGTAAACAATGATGAATTAATGATGTACACCAGAAATCTTAAAACAACCAATAAAATAACACAACAAAGAGTAATGGCTAATAAACCGAACAAAGCAGATAAAAAAGAATCATAAAAAATGAGTCAAAAGAGGCAGAAAATGAGATGCAATGGAACAAACAGCAAGACAGTAGGTTTAAACCTAGCCATATAAATAATCATATTAAAGTAAATGGTTGAAACACTCTAATTAAAAGAAAGATACCCATGATATGCTGCCTGCAAAAAAAAAAAAAAAAAAAAAAAAAAACCCTTTAAAAATAAAGGCTCAAATAGATTAAAAAGTAAAAAAAATGGAAAAAGTTATGCCATATCAATAATAATTTTTTAAAATCTAGAATGCCTACATTAATATCAAACAAAGTAGATTTAGAACAAAAAACTTACCAAGAATAAGGAGGGTCACTTCATAATGGCAAAGTGATCAATTAATCAAGAAAATATACCAATTTCATGCATCTAATAATTGAGTTTCAAAATACACAACACAAAAATTCATAGAACTGCAAAGATATATAGACAAATACACAGTGACAGTCTGAAATTTCAACACCTTTCTTTCAATAATTGGTAAAACAAGTAGGCAGGAAATCGATAAGGATGTACTTGAGCAACGCTATAAATCAATTTAAGCGAACTGATATTTATAGAACACTCCACCCCCAAATAGCAGAATACGCATTTTTTTCAAGTGCAAAGGAAACATTTATCAAGATAGATCATATTCTGGGCTATAAATAAGTCTCAGTAAATTTAAAATGAGTCAGATCCTATAAAGTGTGTTCTCTGACCACAATGGAGTTATATTAACAGAGCAAAATGATCTCTGGAAACATTTGGAAACTAAATACATTTCCGAATAGTACGTCATCAAAGAAGAAATCAACAGGAAAATTAGAAAGTATTTTAAACTTAACAAAAAAGAAAGCACAACATACCAGATTTGTGGGATGCAGTCAGAATAGCACTTAGGTGGAAGTTTGCAGTACTAACTGCCTATACGAGAACAGAAGAAAGGTTTTAATTCAGCGACCTTAAAAACTCGAAAAAAAAAAAAATGAGTGAAACCCAAAGTAAGCAGAAAAAAGAAAATAATAAAGAACAGAAATCAGAAATAAAAAATGGAAAGCTATAGAGAAAATCAATAAAACCAAACGCTGCTTCTTTGAGAAAATCAATAAAATTGATAAACGCACGGCCACACAATCAGGGAACAAAAAAGAAGACACAAATTACCACTCACAATAACGAAAGACATAACATCACTGCAGACTCCACAGATGGTAAAAACATCATAAGAAAATGTATAAGTTTTCTCTTATTGAAAGTTTATTGGTATCGAATTCATGAAAATAATTATACCAATAAACTCAACAACTTGGATGAAATGGACAAATTATTTGAAAGACACAGACTAACAAAACTCAATCAAGAAGAAATAAATTGCCTGGATTATATCTATTAAGGAAATTGAATTTGTGCTTTAAAAGCCTCCCACAAAGAATAATCTGGGCCCAGATGACTTCACTGAGGAATTCTAACTAACACTTAAGGAAGAAATACTAATAATTCTACACAAACTCTTCCATAAGATTGAAGACAAGGTAATACTTCCTCATCAATGTGTGAGGCCAGCATTACTCTGATACTAAAACCAGGTAAAGACATTATAGGAAAAGGAAACTACAGACTAATATCCCTCATGAACGTAGAATGATTATAAAGCTGCAATAACCGCACAGTGTATAGTGTGTGGGCATCCAGATAGAAAAGCAGATCGATAGAACAGAATAAAAACTCCAGAAATAGACCCATCCATATGGTCAACTGATTTCTTAAAAAAAAAAAAAAAAAAATGTAAAGGCAATTTGGTGGGGAAAGAGAGTCTTTTCAACAATATCGATGGATCGATTAGAGCATTAGTAGACAGAACAATGGAACACAACAGAAAATCCAGAAGTGTATCCAGCTATCCAGTTCCTCCCGCCCTACACGAAAACAAATTACAAATGGATCAGAAATGTAAACATAAAAAATAAAACTGCAAGTACTAGAACATATGTGAATTCTTTCATAACCTGAAAGCCAGGAAAAGCTGGGCAAAAACAAAAACAGAAAAAAATGATCATTTTGACCACATTGTACAAAAAGAAACTTGTCTGTGGATGTGTGTATAATATTTTGTAATTTAAACATAGACAAAGAATCATCCCTAATATACATATACAGCTTCTACAATTTTAGGAGAAAAAGACAAGCAACTTTACAGAATTGTGGGCACATAATATGAAAAGACAAGTTACAGAAAATGAGATACAAATGTCTCTTAAACATATGAAAATATGTTCGGCCACCCTAATATAAAAAGAAATGTAAATTAAAACTACACTGAGAGTCAGTTTTTCATCTATCTTCTTGGCCCCAAATCCAAAACTTTGACAGCACACTCGGTTAGGGAAACTATGGGGTAACGAGTATTCCATATTTTGATGGTAAAAATGCAAAATCATGTAACTCATAAGGAGGTGAATTTGGCAATATTTAGCAAAATTATATATACATACAACATACATATATTACGTATAATCTTACATAATTACATATTACCCTGTGACCCAACAATTCCACTTCTAGAAATTTATCCCAAAGATCTATTAACAGAAGTGCAAGATGTCTTATGCTTAGACCCTTCATTACAACACTACTTGTAAGAGCAAAAGATGAGCTGCTAAATAAATGATGGCGCACAACTGGGCACTATGCAGCTTTAAAAGGGCATAAGAAAGAACCCAGCACACCGCTTCCGAGTGACCCATGAGATATCATTGAACAGGAAAAGCAGTACATAGTGTGTGGAGCACACTATCTTTCATGTTAAGAAGAGTGAAAAATACAAGCATATACACATATTTGCTCATAGTTTTTAAAGAAGGAGAATAAAATCTAATTTTTAAGATTTACCTATAATGGAGGGAGGAAACAGAGGGAAAGGGACAGGGAGGAAAAACTAAACTTCTCTGAAGGTACTTGACTTAAGATTTGACTTTGTAAACACATGAATGTTTTAAATAATTAATAAACAAGATCCAAAATGAAAAAAAATTCCTAAATATCTAAATTACTAAATCTAAAATGAAACTAATTAATCTAACTGTGTATTGATGGCTTCACCAGACAAAGATAAATTCTTTCAAGGGACTTTAAAACACAGAGGTTTAGCCTGGGTCCACTGAGAAGCCAACGCTGAGATAAGCATTTGTGTGCACATCCCAGTCGGGGAGTGGTGAAGTCAGAGAGCCAACGAAGGGTGTGTGGTCAAGCGCGCACCACTGTAGGTGACTGGAGCTTAATCCAGTTGGGAAACTATGGGAAAATGGTACAGGATGTGGGACATTCAGCAGGGTGAATGAATTACTTTTTTAAACAAACAAATGTCAAGAAAATGAGAGGAAAGGGGAACTCTTTTAGATTAGAAGAGGTTTAAGAGACATCAACAGAATGTAGCCTATAGATCTTGTTTGGATACTGATTCAAACAAACCAACTGTTAAATTATATTTATGGGACAAGCAGAAAAATTTGGATGCTGACATATACTGGGTAATATTAAGATGTTATTATTGAATTTTATGTATGATAATAATATTTTGATTGTTTAAAAAGAATTCTCAACTTTTAGACATACGAGGTACTTCAAAAAGTTTATGGAAAGATTTGTATTATCTTTTAATTCTATTTTTCCATGAATTTTTTGAGGTACACATGTACATGCTAAAGTACTTATGAATGAAATGAGAGTGTCTGGTAATTGCTTTAAAAACCCCAATGTCTGGCTTATTTCACCAAGCATAATGTCCTCTAGTTTCATCCATGTTGTCACAAATGGCAGGATCTCTTTCTCTTTTAAGGCTGAATAATATTCCATTTTATATATATATATATATATATATATATATATTTCTTCCCCACAATTTCTTCGTCCATTAACCATTGAGAGACATTTATGTTGCTTCCATATCTTGGCTATTGTGAAAAATGCTGCAATAAACATGGAGGTGTAGATATCTTTATGAGGTAGTGATGTTATGTCTTCAGATACATACCCAGAAGAGGAAATGCTGATTGTGTGATAGTTTCATTTTTAATTTCTCTCATTTATATGTGGAGTCTCAAAAACAGAACAAAAACCAAAACAAAAAAACCAACTCAAATACATAAAAACAAAGAGTGAAATGGTGTTCACCAGGGTGGCAAGTGGAGGCGGTGGGGGGATGGAGGTCAAAGGGTATGAAACTTCAGTTATGTAGGATGAAGTCTAGAGATCTAATGTACAGCATCAATAATAATATTATATTGTATACTGGAAATTTGCTCAGAGAGTAGATTTTAGGTACTTTTACCACACACACAAAAAGGTAACTATGTAAGATAATAAACATATTAGTTTGCTTGACTGTAATAACTATTTTTACTAATTATATATATATCAAAATATCATGTTGTACACCTTAAATATACACAATAAAAACACATAACCAGTGGATGGTGGAAAAGTAGATGAAACTAGATCAGCCATTTGTTCAAACAGTATCTACCATGATGAGTACTTCCTCTCTATTTTTATGTGTTGAGGAAGTGTCATAATAAAAAGTGTTTTTAATCCAAGTCTGTATATCCCCTGAAAAATCTTGTGCTCTCCCAGAGTACATGTGCCCTAAATTGAGGACCACTGCAATACCAAGTAATTTCAAACATACTAGAAAGAGTTATAGCCATCTGGAAGAAAGTCTGGTGACGAATTTGTCATAAGTTCGTAAAAACTAAGCAAGTGAAAATACTGAGGCCATTAAAAACTGCTAGGAAAACAAAAAGATGTACAAGAAAGGAAATATAATCATGACATATTACATGGTCCACTTGCGAATAATGCTCATTTGGTTCTCATAATATAGATGCTGATTACTGCTAACACAAAAAATTATGATGGGTCTATCTATGGTAGGAGGACGAGAGAAGAGCAAGTGTGGGTGGCAGGTTGGGGGAGATGTAAGAGAGCTAAGTCATCATCTTACTTAGTAATAGGTCCATCCACAATATAGAAAACTGAAAAATCAAGAAATAAAGGTATAAGCATGCTATTTAGAAACACAGAGAGAAATGCTTAAAGAATCAGCTAAAATACTTAAAAGTGATAGGTATGTAATTTTTGCAAGGAGAAGAAATAGGGGTCTGTTGTTTTTAATTATGTGCTTTATATGACTTTTTAAACAACATACTTTGGGAACAAAGGAAGGGAAGGAGGGAGGGTGGGAGGGAGGGAGGGAGGGAAAGGCAATGCTATGGTCAGATCTGCATTTTAGCAAGATCACCATGACCTGGTTTCTGAGTGTGGGCTGGAAATGTTGAGAAGTAAAGTCAGGGGTACCAACTGGTTGGCCGTTATAATATTAAGTGTAACAATAATATTTCTGAAGAGGAGAAAACTGGGGATGAGATGGAGGTGGGAATCAAGCAGGGTGGACCATGAGGGTGGGTATTATGCTAGAGAGTAACTCACCATCTCCATTTGTCTCTCTTTTCTCTCCTCCTTCCTCTCTCCACCCTGGCCCTGATCAAAGCTAAACCCTCTCCTCCAAAGGTTTCTGGCCCCTCCAACAGGGCCAGCCCAGGCCACGTAGTGAATCTCACCTGCACATCAACTGGCTTCTTTCCCAAAAACATATATGTGAAATGGTTTGAAAATGGCATGGAGCTTCCAGCCATTCAGACCCTAGTCTTCCCGCCTGGAGATGCTTCCTCCTACACCGTCCTCAGCAACTTGCTGGTGACTCTTTCGGTTTCCTCACTCCACTCCCAGGTCACCTGCCAAGTGGCTCACAGTGAATTGCTGAGCCCCCTCAGAGGCCATGTGAACATCTCCCAATTCCTCCAAGGTAAGCTGCCACACATGCACACAGGGCCAACATTTGGTGGCCGCCACAGGCTCCCCATTTGAAGCATTTCACCTGCACCCTCTCATTCATTCCCCACAAAACCCCCAGTGAGGTGAGAATGAGGTTCCCTATTTAATACGACCATCATCGTCCCACATCATGTCATTAGTGGGACCTTCTCTTTCAGAATCCCCTGCCTCGAGTATCTTTGGGAGGTAGAAGTTCTGTTACTTTTTAAAAAAAAATATTTCTTATGATCATAAGGCTCTCAGTATTTTGGAAATTTATTCCAAATCTCCAAAATTATTATACTCCCAAATTCTGTGGATCAGGAATTCCAACAGGCTGAGCAGGGACGGCTTGTCTCTGCTGTGTGATGGCTGGGCCTCGGCTGTACCATTCAGAGGCTGAGATCACCTGAAAGCTCCTCCACCAGCACGCCTGACCACCAGTATGGCTGTTGGCTTGGGGCCTCAGTTCTTCCTGACATGGGCCTCTCTTTATCATCTTTCCACATGGGCTAGTTTGGGCTTCCTCATAGCTTGGTGGCTGTGCCCCAAGGATGTGTCCTAAGAAAGACAGTGCTAGGTGGAAGCTACATCAACTTTTATGACCCAGCCTTGGAAGTCACAGTGTCATCTCTGCTACATTCTGTTCATCAAAGCAGTCATAAAGTCCCACTCAGATTCTGGGGGAGCAGAAATCGACTCCCCCTCTGATGAGATGTGACAAGCTTCTGGAGGAGTATGTGGGGCTTGCTTTGTCGTTTCTGGAAAATGCAATTTGCCATATGCAGTTAACTCCTATTCATCTTTTCGTATTTTCCCTCAAAGGTCACTTCCTCTGGAAGCCCTTCCCAACCTGTCCACTTCTAGACCAGGTCAGGTGCCCTGTTGTAGCCTCTTGGAACCCCTGTGGGGTCATGTCCCTCATTTCTTCCCTGTCCTCTTCACTGGAGTAGGAGCTCCGTGAGGCTGGGACCATGTCTGTCTTGTTCACACTGTTTCCCAAAAACCAGCACAATGCCTATGGCTGCTCCTTGAGCTTGTTTTGCATGAAGGAAGAAAGTAATGAAGGAAGAACTATTGTTTCAGTTGTGCCCACAGTGAATATATCAGCACACCACGTCCCGACACTCCAGGCGGCCGTCCTCATCTGCCAAGTGCAAGGGTTTTACCCCAAAGATATACAAATCACGTGGATGAGAAGCAGCAGATGCTCTGACACCTGTGAGGCCCCTGGCCCCACCAAGAACCCAGATGGCACATTCAACCAAGACAGTCACATCCTGGTCCACACTTCAGAGTGGGAAGACAAAAGGCTGTTCACCTGCCAGGTGTGGCAGAATGCCCAGGCACTGGTCCAGGCCAGCAGGCAGCTGAGCGAGCTTGGGGACAAGCAGGCGAATTTGGGTGAGTAGGAGTGGAATGACAAGCCATTGAAGGCTGAGGCCCTGAGACAGGCAGGCTGGGTCCAAATGCTGGCTCTGCTGTGCTCACCACAAGCAACTTCGGGAAAGTCACTTCACCTTCCTGACACTCAGCTTCTTCATCTATAAAATGGGACAACAATTGTGGCAGCCTCACCAGAGCATTACGCCTTAGGTACCAAATATCAGGAAGTGCTGCTTTCATTGCACCACTGGGCCCTGATGACACGCCCGTCTTACAGATACTCCTGCGAATAGCTAAGTTACTATGAAGCATCTTTCCCCATTTCCAACTCATGCTCCCAAAAGCCACTCAGATTCAACAGTTACTGAACACCCATTAGGTGCTTTGCTTGAGTGCTCTCATTTGACATAGAAACATTCTAAAGTACGTGTTATAATCCCCAATTTAAAGGTAAAAGAACTGAGGCTCAAGGAGGTGAGGTGACTCGCCCTAAGACCAAGGTGTAGTCTTGGCACCTGAGTCGGGGTGGGGTGACGGGGGGGTCAAGTGACGGAAGCAGGAACCAGGTTCATCCTCATATCTTTCTTTCACCAGGTGCCACAGTATCCAGCCCCCTCCTCCTCCTTGGCTGGAAGTTGTTTCCTCTGACTGCATTTTCCATCATCTATGTCTTCAGGAAGAGGCTTCTTTACAGGTAAGAGGGAAACCCCAGACAGGGGTTGGGCTGCCACAGGTGGGTCTCCAGCTGACAGGGGCACCGTGAGAAGAAAGCCACAGACCCCCCTCATTTCTCCTCTACCTTGAAAGGTCCCTGATAGTGGCTCCTTAATCCCTTCCACCTTCCTCTCTGTCTCTCACATCTCTAGCCTGAGGATGTGCAAAGATGCAGGTTCCCCTAGTCTGGGCAGAAGTCGGGGGCATTTTGAGAAGAAGAGATAGAGGGAGTTGGTGTGGATACAGCCACCTTGAGGTAGTATTTAAGGAGAGATCTGAGAAGAACAAGGGATTGGCCTCAGCTCCCTGTTTCCTCTGCAGGTCACGGGCACTGGAGGGGCAGCCCAACTCAGTGACATTAAACCCTTAATCTCCTCCTGTTTTATTCAGGACTGGCCCAGGAAGGGGACCTGCCATGATGCCTGCAGCTGCTAGCCCACCTTCTCCTGCCCCATCAGCCTTCTGAGACCTGTCCAGTGCTGGCTGTCCCTCCCTGTCTCCCACAGCCTCCAGAGGAGGGGAGAGCCTGGACCGGGAAAGATGACCCTGACCAAGAAACCCAGCAGAAGCAGGACAGGCTCCCACCCAGAGGGGAACAACTCTGGTGGCTCCTTCCTGGGTCCTCCCATTGTGGACACCCAAGCTCTGCCATGAGGCCTTTACAGCACCATCATTAAAACGGGCCTAAAGGAAACTTACAGCCAATAACATATGAAGAGATGCCCAACCTCATTAGTAGTCAAGAAAAGCCAAGGCCAAACTGAGATGTCATTGTGTCCCTGTTCAAATAGCAAAAATAAAGATGCAGCTGGGTCTTTCTCTCACTGCTGGTGGGCACATAAATGGACATAGCTACTTTGGAAAACAGTTTGGAAAATTTTGCTGCGTTGAACATTTGCATAACCTATAACCTGGCATCTCCACTCTTGGGTTACACCCAAAAGAAACTTGCACATGTGCACCAGGAGATATGTACAAATATACACATGGTAGCAGTGTTTAAAATGAGCAAAACCTGAAAATGATCCAAATTCCCATCTACAGGATGATGAGCAATAAATTTAGTACAGCCACTGAAAGAGATGTTATACAGCTACACATAGTAACATGGATATATATTAGCAATAAAATATTGGCAAGGGGAGTAAACCCCAAAAGATTTCATATAGCATGATATTCTTTTTATAAAACTACAAACAGCTAGCATTAAATAGTTTTTTTAGGAATACATAGAAATAGGATAAAACCCATATTTTTGTAAAGGAACAAAGACCACAAGACTCAAAATTGCAGTTACCTTGGATGTAGGATGGCAGAGGGATAAGAAGGTTGGGGACATACAGGTAGATGGAAGTTGTCAAGGCTCTAGTTTCGATGAGGATGGTGGCTGCAAGAACATTTATATTACTATAAACAAACAACAAATAGAATAGCAATGTAGGATTGATATATAGGTATGTAAGCACATGGATGGATTGATGATTGGAAGGAAAAAACAGAGGGAGGAAGGATGGATGGGTGGATGGATGGACGGACAGATGGATGGACAGAGGACAGACAGACAGGGAGATACTTGGATGAGTAGGTGAATCTATAAATAAATATGGCCATGCATGGGTCAATAATGAGAGTATCAGGAGAGAAGAATTATGACAGGTAAAATTCTGTGTACTTGGGATCCAAAGGGGGAAAAAAATCAATGGAGGGTCATTTCCTAGAGAGCCCCAAGTTCCCTTCCTATTGTGACATTGCTTCCATATAAGGAAGGAGAACATCATCACCGGTGTCACCATGAGTCTGCTACTTCATGTGCAGTAGTGTCTCATTTCATCCTCATACCAATCCTACAACATGGGCTCCATGCCCCATCTTGCAGGTGAGGGATATGAGGGAACCTGCCCAGTGTACTCAGATAACAAGTGGCAGAACCAAGAAACCCAGTCTCAACCCACCCTTCTCGGTGCTTTGCAAGGAGCCCCACCACCTAGGGTTGTAGACACACACAAAGCGCTCTTGACCCGTCCTCATTCTACTGCCTCCTGGTCTCTCTGGCCACTGTCGTAAGTAAAGCCCACCCTACGCCTCTGAGTGCGGAGGAGAAGGGAAGACACATGTGCTTTTCCAGGTTTGGAAGGTGGCTCTGGAGTAGATTTAGGGATAGTCATGAGCACCAAAATGGCCCTAGTGAAGATCTGGAGAGACGGGGTAGTCCAGGGAAGGTTTTGGATAAAGGCTCTCTGTAAAACGGTAAGTATGCCCTGGACAGATGGCATCCTACTGTATTTGTTACACTGTGATCTTGAACCTTTGCCATCCCAGAACCAGAGATGGAGGGGCTGAGCCCAACCCCTATAAGCCCTCAGACATGAATCTCCTCTTCGATGTTTTCTACCCACAACAGAGCAGCTTCAGCTTCCACATCCCTGCCCCCAGCCTCCAATGTGGGAGCCTTTGGAAGTACTGGCCTCCTTCCTTCTCATCTTCCCCTTGAGGTGGAGCCAGGACTGGGGGAGGCAAAGTGCCACGTGAGCAAAACTCAAGGGGGCTTTCATTCTCAGGGCTGGGCAGGGGCAGTGTGAGCACCTGCACAACCTCACCTCTTTACATTTCATGCCAAGGTGCCCTGTCTCCAAATCCCTTTTATTCTGCCCCTTCCTATCATCCGCATGGGCACCCAGACCCTCTTCTGGGCTTACCAGGATCACTCCAACAGCCTCCTCACAGGTCTTGTTCTCATTTGTTCCTCATTCCCCAAATCATACCTCAAGAAGGACACAGAGAGTGTCCCAGATGTCTCATACCTTAAAACCAGAGGAAAAATAAAGCAGCCATCACAGTCCCAGCTTGGACATGAAGATTCCCTATCTGTTTAAGGAAATAGCCCATGTCTTAGGCAAGCCCAGCCCAAAGTATCCAGACAAATACTTTTGCTCACGGCAAAGAAGACTATACCTGGATTTATTCCACAAATATTACTGAGTACATACTAGATGTCAAGCACTGTACAGACACGGAGCAAACACTGGTGAACATTGGTAAAGATGGTCCCTACCTTTGTGGAGTTTACAGTCTGATGAGGACAGATAGAAAAGAGAGAATTGAGGGAGGACTGGGGGAGAAGAAGAAAGAATTAAAAATGTGACGTGTGCTCTGAAGAAAGTAAAAGGTGCACAAAATAATGGGAATTGCAATGACAGAGATCTCCATGGAGGTCAGAAATTAAGTGGCTGCTAGCTACCAAGAAATGTATTCTTTCTGAAAAGGGAATATTTGAGCTGATATCTGAAAGTTGCAAAGAGCCTGGGAAATATCTCCTTATCAGGAGAAAACTATTATGCCAAGCTCTAGGGTATGAAGGAATTTAGAATGTTCAGGGACGAGGAAGTGAGCCAGTGGGGCTGGGGACTGTGAATAATGGTACATGTGATGATGCTGGAGAGATGGGCAGGAGCCAGATCACACAGGGATACCAGCCATGGTAGAGACTTTGGATTTTATTCAAAGGAGAATGGAAAGACATTAGAGTTTTAATCCATGAAGTAAATTACAAGATCTGATTTACATTTTTAGAAATTACCATGACTAATTTACCATGAGTAAATTAGAGGAAAGCAAGTAATCAGAAAATTCAGAGGTGAGGTTACTTCGGTAAACTAGGAGGTGATGAGGGTGACTTGAGCAATGGTGGTGCCAGTGGAGATGGAGAGAAACTGACTTATGGGAGTTGTACCTAAAATGGAAATAACAGAGCTTGCACGTGGACTGAAGGTGAAAGGTAATGGAGAGGGAAGGATTGGGGATGGCTTCAAGACAGGGTGCACAATGGATGAGATGAGGAAGATGGGTAGGTGGAAGAATAGATTTTGTGGTGGGAATTAACAGTTCAGTTTTGAACATGTTAAATATAATGTGCATTCGTCATCCAAGTGGAGATATTGAGTAGGCAGACAGACATATATGTCTGGAGTTCAGGTGATGGGTCAGAGCTGGAGGGATATTTCTGCAGTCATTGAGTCTGGAAAGCGGTTGCCAGGGCAGCCAATTGACAGAACTAAAATATCCAGATTTTACTTTTCCATCCTTCTGGCCTCACAAAGGTCCTTGGATACAATGCAGTCTCCAGGCTCTGGTACAAAATCGGCACTTACATAGGCGTGGATTGGAGGGGAAAGCAGAAAGAAAAAATGCTTTTATTTGTCAGGATGACATGATTGTAGATATATTTTTCTTTTTCATTTTCATATCTATTGAAGGTTGTTGGCATGTTTCTTCGAAAAAAATAATTTTTAAAATAATTAAAAATAGTCTGAATTAGTGGCAAAAAAGGATCTGATATCTGCAGAGGTTGGAAATGTCCCCCTTGTTTCCTGCCACCCTGGTATCCTGGTGAATATTGATAGCCTTGCTGGAGACTGGAGGAAGGCCCTGCAAAGAGAGAGACAGAAAACATTCACAAGTGGGCAGTGAAACATCTGAGAGATGCTGCACCTGTGGTATCATAGTCAATCTGAGCTAGAAAAGCTTCTGAACCACCTAATCTCTTCTCAACCCCAGTTTGCAGGTGGGAAAGCTGTGTCCTGGAGAGATGAGGTGACAGGACCAAAATAAAACAATACTATTTTCAAGCCACCATTCCAGGTGTGCAAAAAGTATTTTATTTTTTAATTTTTCCATAATTTAAAATAATCTCTTTTTAAGCAGCCTTTCCATGCACTTAATATTGGCGATTCAGGATCCCCTCCATCAAACCAGGGTCTCCCCAGTCTCCCCATCCCCAGTGGTGTCTAAGGTGCCTTTGCAACATGGGTCTATGCAGGCAAGATGTCTCTCACCCTGTGCAGCCCTTGACAGTAGATTTACACAGGTGCCCTAGCAGGGCTTCTTCATGCCCACTGGCTTTCAGCTCCACCTACAATCCTTTTAAGCACACTGGAAAATTTGGCGACTCTGGCATCCCAGGAAACTGAAAGATGATCTCAGGTTCTTTCCATCTAGACAGAGCAAACATCCCTTTCTGCTCCTCTGTTGCCAGGCCAGGCTGGATGCAGGAACTCCATGAGCCATGTCGCCAGGAAGGAGGGCACCAGTCCTCCTGACTCTCCAGATTTGACTTAGGGCTTGGGGAGTAGCTTGCAGGACCCTTCTCACGACCTCAACAGTGTCAGTTCCCTCCAGCTCCCCCCTCTCTCCCACAAGTCGGGCAGTGTTATCTAGTCCTGGCAGGCAACTGGGGGTGGGGGCTGGGGGGGCAGAAAGCAAGGCTGGCTCTGCAGGAGCCCATATTTTTCCAGACTTTTGCATCTCACCTTTTGAAACTCAAACTTGTTCCCAGTTTCTGTGGTGACAGCCTCCTCTGAGGCAGATGCATTACATTTATCTGCTGCCTAATTTGGTAACAATAAAACACACAACACTGAGAAGACATCTGTGAAAACTGGACTGCAGAGCTCTGCAGCCACACCAGCAGGACCATTTTATAACAATATGTCAGGAGCCTGTTCACTCCAAAACCCCAGTGCACCTGGACTCTGTAAGTGTACTCAACACCAGTGAATATATATATGGATGAAGTATACCTCAACAAAGATTTAACAGAAAAAAAGATGGAGAAATTACAATAACGTGGGGATATTGTATAAAATTATTGAGGTTTCATTTATTTATTTATTTATTTATATTTATTTTTTTATTTATTTGACTTTGGGGCGGGGGAATCTAATGAATCCAACCACTCAAAACACACCAATTCTCTATGTGCACTGTTCTTACAAATTTCCAACACTCCTCCATTCATCCAATGTGAAAAGAGAGAAAATAATGAGTTTTACGAAAACCATTTGGAACCCTCATTTTTTTTCCCCAGATTCCCAGATGAAATTGATCTCAGGCTTGGCTGGAAAAAGCAAAAAATGTCATGTAATGGGCAAGTTCAGACAGTAGCATGTATTAACTGGTTCTCAGAACCTAAAGCTCCGCATCTCCTGCCTATAGTTCCTATGATGCTTTAATAAAGGTAAGTATTGTACTCAACCACACGGAATGTTTCTGTGGACCAAATTCACTATCTGTGCCCAAAGGCAGTGAACTAGTAGATTTCTTTTTTCCCCAGAAGTCTCCAGCCAACTTCCCTTCACATCTGATTGGCCAGAATTTCAACATGTGTCCCCTCCTCAACCAATCACTGGTCAGAGGATGGGACTGTCATAACAGGCTTGGACCAACGGAGATCTAGCTCCTATGGCTGGGAAGGGCCTCGGTTCCACTGAAACTCATCTCTGGGCAGAATGGGGGTTCTGTTAGCAAGGCAGGAGTGGGATGTGGCTGTGGAGAGGCTCAAAAAATGGTCTCTTCAACAGTGTGGGTGGTAAATTCAGTAAGCTTTGGCAAACTGCACCCTGCTAGAAAGCAAAGCCTTGGAGGGGTCTGAACCTGGGGTTGGGGTACCTGATGCTGCCAAAGAAGATTTTGGCTCCAAGAACTAGAGCTTCAGGAGCCTCAACAAATGTCCCCGAGGGGGATGGGGAGAAGTGGTGGACTAATGGGTACAAAACTGTGCTGTCTACCCTAAGTGAATCAATGTGCAGTATATGCATGTATTGAAACAACACACTGTACCCCACAAAGATGTACAAATGAATGTTAAAATTTAAAAAATTTAAATTAAAAATAAAATGTCCCAAGGAAGAGCTTGGCATGGAGAGACTGGTCAGCCAGCAGGGCCAGCCACCTTCAAATGAGCTAGTTAGGCCTGGGCAAGAAACAATGGCCCCAGTGACCCATAAAGACTGAAAACTAGGATTCATCTCATTTGTCCCTTATCCAACCCAAGAGTGGGGTGGGGAGCAATGGAAAATAGCTACTATTTACTTTCTGTCCAAACTTGGTGGCTGCAAGTGCTCAGGCTGTATTTAATCAGAGTTAGAAAAGAATTTTTTTAAGTGGCATACTTATTAATTACAAAGAAAAAAGAGTACATTGGAAACACAAGGCAGACATCGCCACGTAAGCAAAGTGAACATCACCAGTAATAGGACAGATCAAAACTGTGTGTTTCCTTATTGGATGCAACGAGAACACACAGCATCACTTATGAATATTTCTGCCAAAGATGCCAAAACCTGAATCTAATTATGAGGAAGTGTCAGAAAATCCAAAATAACGGACATTCTACAAAATACCTGGCCTATACTTTTCAAAAGTATAAGGGTAAATAAAAAGTAAATTAAGGAGATATTGTTCCATATTTAAAAAAAAAGAAAGAGATATAACAACTAAATGCACTTGGATTCTTTTTCCATAAAAGACATTTTTGGGACAATTGGCAAAATCTGTAGGAGGTCTGAAGAAAAGATGATAGTGATGTCCCTATGTTAATTCCCTGATGTACATGGTATGTGGTCACGCAGGAGAATGTCATTTGTAGAAAACACACTAAAATATTCAGGGGTGATAATGCAACGTGTCAGCAATTTATTCACAGGTTTTTCTGAAAAAAAAATCTTTGTCCCATACTTGCAAATTTTCTATAAGACTGAGATTGTTTCAAAAACAATTTTAATTGAGTGATATTTGAATATCAGGAAGTAATCCATATCTGTTGCAAAATGCATAGAGAGTGAATAGGTGCTGAGAGCTTACTACGTGCCAGACTCTGTTCGGACTGCTTTATATGTCATGAACTCCTCTGTCTTCACAACCACCAGATGATGTATAACCTATAATTATCTTCATTTTGCAAATGAGAAAACTGAGACACAGAAAGTTTCACTAACTTGCTCAAGGCCACATAGTGCTGGTGCCTGGCTGCGGTTTGAACCCACGTCCTTGCTCCTAACCACCACATATTCTCCTTTGATGCTCCCATCCAGCCCAATAGCCTTATCTACTACTGAAAGACAGCCAAGGACTCTTAAACTTATTTTTCCAGCTGGTACCTCACCCTTGAATCTCACTTCCTACTCACAGCCTACTCAATAGCTCCACTTGGATGCCAAATAATGTCACAAAGTTAACATTCTAAAAACTGACCTTTTGCTCATCTCCCCAAAATCTGCTCCACCCACATACTTTCCCATGGCAGTTGGTGGGAATTCTATTCCTCCAGCCATTGGAGCCAAAAACCTACAAGGCATCTCGACTTCTCTCCTCTCTCATTCCATCCTTTCTATCAGGAAATTAGGTTAACTGTACTTTAAAATACATCGAATCTGGCCACTCCTCACCGTCCCCACTGCTGAGATTCAGTGTCCACCCTCTCTCTCCTGGGTTGCTACAATGACCTCCTCACTGGTCTCCCCGCTTCCGTCCTCGCCTCTCTCTCCCTTTCTCAATACAGCTAGCAGAGGGATCATTTTGAATAAAAGTCAGATCACATCCCTCCTCTGCTCAAAACCTTGCAGTAGCTGCTCATCTGACTGAGAGTAAAAGCCGAAGACCTTGCCTTGGCCCTCAAGGCCCCTCACCACCTGCCTACCCCAGTCCCCTTTCCCTGCTCTGGGTTTTTTCCATGGAACTTATCACTTTCTAACATTCTATATGATTTACTTATTTGCTTTGTTTATTATTTGTTTTCTATTGCCTGTCTCCCCCTCCAGAAAGTAAACTCCTCAAGGGCAGTGGATTTTGTCTGGCTTATTCACTGATGTACCCCAAGCACCAAGAACAGTGCCCGGCACACAGTGGGTGCTCAGCATTTGGTGAATGAATGAATTCTACACCCTACGATCCCTCATGCTGGGGTGAGAGAAGCAATGATGAACGGAGGGCAGGAGACAGAAGAGGAAGAAAGGAAGACAGAGTCCTAAGGTCTGGGGCTACAAAAAAAATTCCTTGGTCCTGCCAACGCTAACAGCTGATGCCATGATCTGTGGCTAAAAGTAACCCATGAATGCTGGAAAGCAAGGAGCGGTTTGTGAGATAATTCTTGGTTCAAACCCTGGGCTCATCAATGTCTTCCCTTTCCCTGGCTACTGAAAGACATACCTTCTGATGCGGGGCATTGTCACATGCCGTCACGAGGTTCCACGGAGGGGAGGTTGGGAAGGAACAGCTTCACCTCCTCTGAGGGATAGGGCTGAGATCCTCTCTCTTCTCTCTGTTCCTAAGCACTCTCCTGCCCCTTTCCCTTCCTTCTTAGGACAGATCTTCTGGTTATCAGAGCATGGGGCCCCCAGCACCATGGCTGGCCACATCCATCCCACCCACACCAATGGCCCCTGGCTGCCTCTACTGCTGACCCTACTGTGGGACCCTGGATGAGGGGAAGTGCAGGGGTTCTTGGGGCTGAACCTCGAGGACGTTCCCATTGTAGACCAAGACAAGAGAGAGAGGCAGGGAGTCTGCACAAAGGAATATGACCTTTGCCAATTTCTCACGCAGGTCAAGTTCACCCAATCCTCCTAAATTGTTTCCCACGCGTTTCTGTTTCTGTAACCAGTTTATTTGACGTGCTGTACTCACTATGGTTCAGAAAGAAAGCTGCTTTCTTCGTCTTCACCCCTGCCCTTTCAAATAAACTCTACCAAATCATCCCTCCTAATAGGCAATAATCGTACCTGTTATTTAGGTGATAAAAATTGCAGCATCTCATTCAATATTTTCCCATATGGGGCTGAGTGGTGGTGGCTTCTTGGCCATTTCTCACCTTGCTCTTCCATTCTTCCACCCCCTCACTGCTACCTCTGGCTTCCCCAAGATTAGGGCAGAGGGAACGAGGCGGGGGCGGTTAAAAGGGTTTCCAACAATTTCCTTTCCTCCTTCCCCCTTCATGAGACAGTGGCGACCAAGTGGCGGGTGACAGAGTCCAAATATAATTCTTTCAAGCAGCACTTTTGTGAGTTCCTCAGAGATTCCCCCAGTAAACTCCAGGCTGCAGTTCCAAACAGGTGGCCAGCCCCACACCCTACACCCCACACCCTAGCACAGATTCCAGGGGACACATATCAAATATGCTGAGGGTCCTCTTAAAGCCCCTCAGTTGGCCTGAGGTGGGGCAAGTCTCCTCTGCCCTCCCCTAAGCACTTCCACAATCTGTGCTCTAAAGAAATCCCTACTCTCTAATGTCTGACATGGTTTCTCACCCTCTCATTACGTACTTTCAGTGAAGGTGTTGAGCTATCATTGGCAGAACTACTCTTTGGCCACCTCTTTTGCACACCCTGTGTAGATGTTTCAGCTTCTTGATTTTCAAAGGTGCTTGACATCTCTTGTTCTCAGCTTTAGAGCCTCAAATGATAGAAGTCTCACTTAGCATCCTGCTATAAAACTTTGCATTCGGTATTGATGATATGTCAGACGCTGTTATTTCATTTAATCCTCATAAGCACCTAGTGGATCAATATTATTATCCCACTTTAGAGAGAGGGAAACTAAGGCTTGGAGCAATTCGTGACTTGCACACATTCTTGCCACCTCATAAGGTCAAGGGCAGGATTTGAACCCAGATCCACCTGACCCAGAAGCAGAGTCCTTTCTGCCCCACCACAGCTGCCTCATCATAATACCTCTCTCTCTGTCTCTCTCTCTGTCTCTCTCTCTGTCTCTCTCTCTGTCTCTCTCTCTCTCACACACACACACACACACACACACACACACACACACACACACACACACACAAAGATTTTAGGTTCTTCCTAGACGTTCTGCTGCAAAAATGATGATACCTGAACATTTGGAGAGAACAAAAGCACTGTATACAGGGGCATGTCAAAAGGAGGCTTAAAAATATTTAATCTGGCCAGCCCACCCCACAATGGACAAAAATAAATAAGTTGTAATCCAGCTATTCAGGCTGCTATTCAGTCTGCTTCTGGAACATGTTGCTTCTCAGGATGGTGGGAGCCTACCACCATGCCAGGAAGCAGCACAGCCCAAATCAATAGCAGAGCACAGAAAATCAGAAGAGAAGTTGTTTCCTCACTGATAGGAGAGGAGACCTAAGAATGAGCCCAACCTTGACCTGGGGATAAAATCACAGTAACTGAAAGAAGTCCAACTTCAAGAGGAACCAGGCTTCATAGGACCTGGTGTGGAAGATAGATCCAGCAAGCAAGACAGAGGGATCTATGTCCAATTTCCAAGTCCTGGACAAGGGAAGTCTGTGTCGCTGTTATATTCTGGTAACTGCTCATCTATGTTGACTGGGTAATGAAATAAAAAAGAAGTGTTAATTTAATGACAATACCCAGAATGGCTCTGAGGGAGTGAACTGCTTTATTGGGGAAAATACTTTAAGTATTAAAAGGTGCTCAATACCAATAATCATCATGCAAATTAAATGCACATGTAAATTAAAGCCACAATGAGAGATCACTACGCATTCCCTAGAACAGCTAAAATTAGGAAGACTGACATTACCATGTGGAGCCACCAGAACTCTCATACACTGCTGATGAGACAATAATATGGAACAATTAGCTTGGAAAACAGTTTTGCAGTTTCTTGTTAAGTCAAACATACACCTACTGTATGATCCAACCATTCCACTTGCAGTAAAGACCCAAGAAAAGTGAATGTTCATATCTACAAAAATGCATATACAAGATGCTTTATTGTAATTGCTTTATACAGTAGCTTTTTTAAAACTGCCAAAACTGAAAACAAACCTAAATGTCCATCAACATGAGAGTAAATAAATAAAACATAATATATCCATACAATGAAATATAGCAAACAAAAAAGAATGAACTTAAATTGTGGTGCATCCATACCGTGGAATACTACCCAGCAAACAAACAGCTTATGCGGATCTCAGGAAAAATACGTGAAGTGAGAAAAGCCGATCTACATACATAGGCAGTAGGTAAACTGTACAACTCCGTTTATACAACACTCTTAAAATGACAAAATTATAGAGATGAAAAACAGACTAGTGGTTGCTAGGACTAGGGACTGTGGGAGGGGTTAGTGCGACTATAAAGGAGTAACACCAGGGAGATCTTTGTGGTGACGATGAAATAGTTCTATATCTTGATCGCAGTGGTGATGAAATGATTCTACATGCGATAAAATGGCATAGAGCTATGGAAAACTATTGTACCAACCTAAAATGCCTGGTTTATACTGTATTATAGTTAGGTAAGATGTAACCATTGGATACGTAGAAACTATCTGTACTATTTTTGCAACTTCCTGTAGATCTATTACTATTTCAAAATAAAAAATGTTTTTTAAAAAGACCCAGTAAGAGTCACAAAGGTGGGTTATGTTTGGTAAATATGAGTATACAAATTATACTGATTTGATCACCACATACTGTACACATGTATTGATATTCAATTCTGTACCCCACAAATATATATAATCAATTATCTTTCAATTATAAAATGAAAAAAACAAACAAACAAAAAATAAGACAATGAAAGGAACAGTATCACAACAATACAATAGAAAAATGACCAAAAAATGGGAACATGCAGTTCCCAGAAGAGAAAACATCTATGGTCAAAAATAATGTTCAACTTCACTATCACTTATGGAAAGGCAAATATAGACCACAATGATATAATGATTTTAAAAAAAACAAAACTAAATGTGACATGCAGCAACATAGATGAATCTCAAAAACTTTATGATGTGAAGGAATGAAATCAGCAAATATTGGAATAGGAAACCGCAGACCCTCCCTTTCTCAAGGAGACACTGATTTAACAACAATATGTCTATCAATTGCCTTTGTGAGAAATCCAGAAACCAGGTAAGAAGTTGCTGCACCCCAAAGAGTTTAAAGCCAACCAAATTTAAACCTTGTAGGAAAATTCCGGCATGTACTTGCTAGAGCCCCTGCCCCTAGCATAGGGCAGAATGATTGGGAGGAAACCCCCAACTCCCAACTTCTCCCTGGGGAGGGAAAGGAGTGGTTCGGTGTTCTGACTTTTGGGGTGCTGCCCGAGAAACTGGTTTCTGTCGAAACGCTGACAGGAGCAGGGGCCAACTTTGGAGCCATTAACACAGATGATCAATACAGCTTGGTCTAGCACCAGAATCTGCAGTATCACAGACAGACAGTAGGTGGAGCTCCAGTACCATGATTTATCACAGTATCAGCGAGGCTGCAGCATCACAGATTCCAAAGGGAACTACTAAATACAAAGCAGCAAACCTCTTCAATTAGAATACATGAAAAAGCCCAAAGAGGATGCATCCTCAGAAAAGGCATGAGAATCTCCACATTCTCCAGATGCGCTGACTGGAAAATGTCCTCTCCTGTACAAAACCAGACAACAAAGACAGACTGAAAGACATAGCTGAGTTTTCAAGTGCCAAAGTTCCAACAGAAGATAACAAGACATATAAAGAAACAGGGAAGCATGGCCTATTCACAGTAACAAATTACATCTCTAGAAATCGACCCTAAAGAAATGTAGATACATGAATTACCAGACAAAGAATTCAAAGTAACAGTCATAGGATGCTGTTAATTAATTAAAGGAGCATAGAAAGATAACTAAATGAAATCAGAAAAACAATGCACGAACAAAACTAGAATATCGACAGAGATAAAAATATATAAAGAATAACTAAACAGAAATTATGGAACTGAAGAATACAATAACTGAATTGAAACATTCACTAGAAGGACTGGACAGCAGGATCGACCAGGTAAAAGAAAGAATCAGTGAATTCAAAGACAGGGCTTTCAAAATTACTAAGGCAGAGGAGCAAAAAGAAAAACATAATTAAGAAAAGTGAAAAGAGCATAAGGGAACTTATGCAACACCATCAAGTGGAACAGCATCCACATCATGGAAGTCAAGAAAGAAACATTGTGGGCTAGGAAGGAGTGGAATGATATATACAAAGTGATGAAAGGGAAAAAAACTGCCAAAACTAATACTACACATGGCAAAACTGTCCTTCAAAACAAACCACAAACTCATCACCACCAGACCTGCCCTAAAGGAAAGGGAGTCTTTCAAGTTGAAGTGAAAGGATGATGAACAGCAACAAAAACCATATGAAAATATAAAACCCCCACATAAAGGCAAATATAGAATATTGTTATATTGTAGTGTAGGTGTGTAAATCACATTTAAATTTGGTATAGAATTTAAAAAACAAAAGCATAAGAAATAATTATAATCTACATTGATAGATACATGATTTAAAAAGAGGCAATTTGTGTCATCAATAACACAAAGTGAGGTGGCAGAGATGTAAAGAGTAGAATTTTTATATGCAATTTAAGTGAAGTTATCAGTTTAAAATAGACTACTGTAACTTTAAAATGCTTTAAATGTGTAGTTGCAGTGGTAACCACAAATAAAATATCTATAGAATATACACAAAGGGAAATGAAAAGGGAATCAAAACATGTTACTCCAAAAAGAAAAAAGTCAACAAAACACAAAAGAAGGAAACAAGGGAGGAAAGGATGGACAAAAAGCTCTGAGACATACAGAAAAAATAAACAAAGTAACAATAGTAAATCCTTCCATATAAGTAATTAAAATTAAACGGATTAAGCATCCCAGTTAAAAGGCCACTGGGAGCTAAAAATTAATATATAAATTCACACACACACACACACACACACACACACACACACACACAAAACCGGGGGGGGGGGAAGATATAACAACCACAATTATTTGAAGTTGATACGACAAGCAAACAGAAAGGACATTGTTGGGGGGGAGGGGGGAGGGAGAAGGGAGGGAGGTTTTGGTGATGGGGAGCAATAATCAGCCACAATGTATATTGACAAAATAAAATTTAAAAAAAAAATAAAAATAAAAATAAAATAAAATAAATAAATAAATAAATAAAAGGCCAAACAGATCAGGCAAATTGATTTAAAAAAAAAAAAAAGGCAAAAAAAACCCCAAACAAACCAAGATCCTATTTTATGCCATCTACAAGAAACTCACTTTGGATCTGAGGACACACATAGGCTAAAAGTGAAAGGATAAAGGAGATATTCCATGCAAATAAGAATCTAAAGAGAGTAGGGGTAGCCATACCTATATCAGACAAAATAGACTTTAACAAAAAAACTGTCACAGGAGATAAAGAAAGATATTATATAGCGACTAAAGGATTAATTCATCAGGAAGATATAACAATTATAAATGTATATGCACTTAACTTTAGAGCTCCCAAATACATGAGGCAAACATTTAACAAAACTGATGGGAGAAAATACACAGAAACATAATAATAGCAGAAGCCTTCGAGATAAGGAGTGAACAACACTATAGAGCAATGGGACCTAACAGATATATTCAGAACACTCCATTCAACAACAGCAGAATACACATTTTTCTCAAGCACAATTGAACATTCTCCAAATTAGACCTCATGTTAGTACCCAAAACATGTCTTAACAAATTTAAGAAGACTGAAATCATGCCAACCCCAATAAAATTTGAAATCAATAGCAGAAGGAAAACAAGAAAATCCACAAATATGTGAAAATTAAACATGTGACTCTGAAACAACAAATGGCTCAAAAAATAACTCAGAAAAGAAATGGGAAAACACCTATAGCAAATTAAAATGAAAATACAACACTCCAAAACTTATGGGATGCAGCAAAATCAGTACTAAGAGGTAAGTTTAGAGTGGTAAATGCTTATATTAAAGAAGTAGAAACATCTTAACCAACGACCTAATTCTGTACCTGAAGGCACTAAAAAAGAACAAACTAAACCCAAAACTAGAAGAAGGAAGGAAATAATAAGATTAGAGCAGAGATAAATGAAATACAGAACAGAAAATCTATAAGAAAAAATTGACAAAACCAAGCATTAGTTTTTTGAAAAGATCAGGTAAATCAACAAACCATTTGTTAGACTAAGAAAAAAAGAAAAAAGATTCAAATTACTAAAATTAGAAATGAAAATGGGGACATTACAATTGATGTCACAGAAATAAAAAGGATTATAAGAGACTACTATGAATGATTATATACCAACAAATTGGATAACTTATAAGATAAGTTCTTGAAAACACACAACATATGAAGAGTGAGTCATGAAGAAATACAAAATCTGAACAAACTTAAAAGAAGTAAGAAGATTGAAGTAGTAATCAAAAACTTCCCAACTAAGACAAACATTTAAAGAAGAATTAACTTCAAGCCTCCTCAAATTCATTCAAAGAATTGAATAGGAGGGAACACTTTTAAATGCATTCTATGAGGCCAGCATTATTCTGATACTAAAACCAGATGAAAATACAACAAAAAAGAAAACTACAGTCCAATATCCCTGAAAAGTAGTGATGATGCAAAAATCCTCGACAAAATACTAATGAATTCGATGGCACATTAAAAGCATTATGCACCATGATTAAGTGAAATTTAACCCAGGATGCAAGAATGGTCCAATGTACAAAAATGAATCAAAGTAGTACACTACATTTACAAATTGAATGACGAAGTACATCTCAATTGATCTCAACTGATGCAGAAAAATCATCTGACAAAATTCAACACCCTTTCATGATTAAACAAAAAAAAAAAAATCAACATGCTAGGAATAGAAGGTTACTACCTCAAAATAATAAAAGCCATGTATAAAAAGCCCACAGTCAATGTATAAAAAACATCAAAACTCAGAGCAATGAGACAAAATAAAGAAATAAGAGGCATCCAAATTGGAAAGGAAGTAAAATTATCTCTGTTCACAGATGACATGACATTATATGTAGAAGGCCCTAAGATTCAATACACACACAAACAGAAAACTGTTACAACTAATAAACAAATTCAGCAAAGTTGCAGGATACAAAAATCACAACACAAACACAATACAAATATAAGTTGAATTTCTATACACTGACAATAAACAATCCAAAAAGGGAATTAGTAAAACAATCTCATTTACTATAACATCAAAAGGATGAAATACTTAGGAATAAACTCAACTAATGAGGTGAAAGATTTGTACAGTAGAAACTACAAAATATTGCTAAAAGAAATCAAAGAAGATACAGATAAGTAGAAAGACATCCCATACTCATGGATTGTAAGACTCAATATTGTTAACACATCAATACTACACAAAGCAATCTACAGATCCAAAATCTTAATGGTATATTTTCAGAAACAGAAAAAAATCCTAAAATTCATGTGTACTCTCAAGAGACCCTGAATAGCCAAAATAATCTTGAAAAAGAACAAAGTTGAATGCCTCACACTTCCTGATTTCAAAACATACCACAAAGCCACAGTAATCAAAACAGTGTGGTACTGGCATAAAGATAGATATACAGATGAATGGAACAGATTAGAAATCCCAGAAATATATTCTTCCATATATGGTCAAATGATTTTGATGAGGGTACCAAGGCTACACAATAAGGAAAAGACAATGTCTTCAACAAATGATACTGGAAAAACTGAATATTCACATGTAAATGAATGAAGTTGGACAGTTACCTTAAACCATATACAAAAATTAACTCAAAATTCATTAAAGACCTAAAACTATAAAACTTATAGGAGAAAACTTCAGGATATTAAAAATAGACAAATGTGATGCACCAAACTTTAAAACTTCTGCATATCAAAGGAAACAATCAATAGAGTGAAAAGTCAACCTAAAGAATGGAAGAAAATATTTGCAAATTATGTGTCTGAAAAGGGGTTAATATCTAGAATATATATGGAACTTCTACAACAACAACAACAAAAATTTGAATGGGCAAAGCTCTTGACTAGACAATTCTCCAAAGAAGATATACAAATGAACAACAAGCATATGAAAAGATGCTCAACATCACCAATCATAGGAGAAATGCAAATCAAAATGGCAATGAGATATCACCTCGTATCCATTATGAGGACCACTCTCAAAAGCACAGAGAACAATACTGGAACTATTGTGCACTGTTGGTGGCAACGTAAAATGGTGCAACCATTATGGGAAACAGTACGTAGTTTCCTCAAAAAGTTAAAAATACAATTACCATATGATCCAGCAAACTCTCCTCTGTATATATTGAAAAGAATTCAGAGCAGGAACTTAAAGAGATATTTACACACCCATGTCCATGGCAGCATTATTCACAATAGCCAAGAGGTGGAAGTAACCCACAAGTCCATCAACAGGTGAATGAATGAAAAATGTGGTATACACATAGAATGGAATATTATTCAATCTTAAAAAAGAAGAAAATCCTGTCACATGCTTCAACATGGTTGAACTTTGAGGACATTATGCTAAGTGAAATAAGTTAGCCACAAAAGGACAAATACTGTATAATTCAATTTATACGAAGTGTCTAAAGTAGTCAAAATTATAGGAACAGAAAATACAAATGTGGTTGCCAAGAGCTGAACAGAACGGTAGAAGAAATTAGTATTTAGTGAGTATAGAGTTTCGGTATTGCAAGAAGAAAAAGTTGCATGGATCTGTTGCACAACAATGTAAATATATTTAACACTGATGAACTGTACACTTAAAAATGATTAAGATGGTAAATTTAATGATATGTGCTTTCATCACAATTTTAAAAACACACACACAAAGAAAACTTTATGAGTGAGAAAAGCCAGATACCTGTCACCGTATGATTCTATTTAAATGAAATTCAAGAACAGCAAAACCAACCTATGGTGATAGAAATCAGAGACGTGGTTATTTCTGGGACCAGAGACTGAATGGGAAGGGGCAAGAAGGAACCTTCTATATCTTGGAGTGATACTGGAGGAGAGGGTCTGGGGAGGCCAGATGGCCAGCCTCAACCCACCCTGTCCTCTACCAGGTTCTCGACTCCACCACAGAAAAGAATGCAAGAGCAGAGTCACAGCAGAAAGTAAAGACAGGTTTAATGTAATAAATAAGAGATACGGATTTCACAGAGAGAGTGCAGCCTAGCTCTGGAGACTGAGCAGGACTCACACCATGTTTATCACAAAAGTAAGAAATACACATTCACAGACAAAGTGCAGGCTGCTGTTCACGCTAGAGCTAGTACGGGGTGTCTCTAGAGTGAACAGCAGCCTGCTAAAGGTAAGTTTGATGTAAAAAGGAAGAAATTCTCACCTCAGGTGAAGTGAGGGCTGGCTCTAGGAGAGTAAGCAGCATTCCAGCCTTCTACCAGGTTTCCACAATTTTTAGTTTCAATATCTAGTACATATTCATGACATCTAATGAAATTCAACTAAGGGAGTGGTTCCCTGATATGTAATCTAGTCTTGCACATGCTCAGTTGGTCTGCTTTCAGGTCATGCTCATTGGTCAAATTCTGTCCCATGCCTTAAACATATTCGAGAGTATTCTGTGCTCTTTAGCACCTCCAGTGGAAGGTCATTCAAAGGATAAACTCCCTTCCACTGAGCATGCTCAGTCACTGGGGTCACATAACCTATATAAATTCCTTTTACTGAGCATGCTCAGCTACTGTATTTGCATAAGTCCACCCCTGTGGTCTCATTCTCCCTGTGTTGGTGCTGAAAAATAGGTCCTGCAGGCATCAGTAACCGACCTCTAGCAGAGGTCCAAGAGGAGGGGCTTGAGACCTTGGGGAGTGGCCTGAAACCCAGAGATGGGTCCTGTAACCTGAACCCATGGGAACTGAGCACTTTTTATCTCACGTGGGCATGGCAGACATAAAAAGTCTAAAAGTTGACTCACACATTTAATATTTGTGCACATTTATGTATGCAAGTTATACTTCAATAAAAATTTAAAACATCACTAAAAAGCATGTCATGCTCTTTTGACATAAAATGGGAAAAGGAAGCAAGACAGGCACACCAAGCCACAAGGCAGGATAAGTTGCAAATACCAGGAAGTCAGGTTCAAGGACCTTAGAGGCTTTGGTATTAATGAGACACCAAATGCTTTTACCTAAATAAAGAGAATGGCAGAATTGATACTAGATGATTTCTGAGGTTGGGTCATAAAAAGTCATGTACTTCTGCTTTGTTCTCATGGGAGACATAGGATTTGGTGCATACAGACCATTGGAAATCCTCATGCTTTATCTTCCAAGTTCACTGCTAGCTCTTAGAGAAACAGGAAACTGAGAGACTCACAGAAATTGCCACTAATGGCCACAGCTGCCTGTGATTTAGAGGTAATTTACAGAAGGGGGGAGATACTATAAAACTTCACATTTGCATAAATTAAATCTGCTGATTTCCGTGTATCTGGCCCCTCTCCATCGCTAGGGGAGTAATCCTGCCTCTTCTTCTCTTTCACCTTCCAAATCTAATACAAGCACCTCTCCTTGGTCTAACCTAACCCAGAACGATGCTGACAAGGAATTCTAGAAAATGTAGTTCCCAAGCTTTTAGCCCTTCCAATAAAGAAGAGAACAGAGAAAGAAGTGGAGAGAAATGCTGATTGCAAAGACACCAGTGTTGCTATTTTTTAAATTGGTATTTCCTCGATTGCTGATGAGGTCGAATGTTTTCACTATACTTATTTACTGTTTTCCATTTTATGGTAAACAATGAAAAAGCTGTTATTTTAACAAAGTTCCATTTTGTAGAGGGAAAAGCTAACTTATGTGTAGACTTGTGTTCTATATATACCTTGGGATATGTATAGAACATACATATGTTGTGGACAACTTAACTCAAGCTAGTAACAGACACTGCTGTTCATGTGACACCCAACTGCAGTGACCAGGAGGAATGTCATTGCTCCTAGTTCTTGAGCAATTACAGTGAGCCAGTGCCTCACACGCCATTACATTTCATGCATTTTACAGAGAAGCATGAGAAATATAACTTTAAAAATATTTAAATACTTCCTTGTGCATTTTTTCTCCTCACAGTAGTCCAATTCCTTCCCCTGTAGCTCTTTCCCTTATTAAAGCTGGAGCGTGAGACACATTGCCTCGAGGAGGGAGCAGGAGGGATTCTAGCTAGAAGAAAGAAGGCCTTCTGTTTGGAAGAGGACTGAGGTTAGGAAAGTCCCTACCAGGAGGGTAGAAGGGGAAATCCTCCCATATGATTTGGTGGAGGTGGAAAACAAAAGAAGGAGCGGGACAGTCTTGGCACCCCCATGATCATGGGGCTAAAATGCTGGGGTGGGGTGGGAATGGAGTATAGAACCCCCAGTTATGTGTAGAAATTCCTATAGTGTAAAGAACCATGGCCTGGATTCCCTGGGTGTTCACAGACCACAGACATCACAAAGGGACCGTGTCCAACCTGGTTCTGGTCATTCGACCAGAAATAGTGGAGGAACTGAATAGCTCCAGAAACTGGTGACTGTGGTTAACCCTAAGGAAGGTAATGTTTGAGAACCCTGTAAAGGAGACTTTGAATCCTGTGAATTTTATACTCTGTGGATGCCCGTGGTAGATAAATTACAAAATGACCACAATTTTTTACCCCTTTGCTGTATCCATAACATTTACAATGTAAGTTTGCATCTTCTCCTATCAGGAGTGAAGTCTATTTTTCATCCCTTGAATCAGTCTGGTCTTGTATCTTGCTCTGGCCCAAAGAATGTGGCAGAAGTGACCTTGAAACCAGTAACTTCTGCTCTGTCCTCTCTGTCTCTGTCTGTCTCTGTCTCTCTCTCTCTCAAAACTGCCACTTTCATGTGAACAAGCCTAGACTAGCCTCTTGGAGGATAAAAGACCACAAAGAGGAGAGTTGAGGTACCACAGTCAACAATCAGCCAACCCCAGTAATAAAGCCACCTAGCCAACCTGCAGCCAACCTCAAGTGCATGAGCAATCCCAGCTAAAATCAGCTGAGATGAGAAGAATCACCAAACTGAGCCCAGATTAAATTGTCAACCGACAGAATCATGAATTAAATAGATGGTTATTCTTTCAAGCCACTAAACCTGGGGGTGGTTTATTATGTAGCAATAGTTAACTAATACAATACATTACCTATTAAAATAAAATTATTTTTTAAGTAAAACTTGAAAAGAAAAGAAATAGCTAAGAAAGGAATCTGCATCGACGAGCAGGTGGTTCAGAAGTTCCCCTGTGAGGGTGCTGTGCAGGTGCTGAGGGTCTGGTAGAATTGTCTAGGCCTGTGGTCAATTCAAAGAGGCTCCAATACATGCGTCTCCTCAACAGGACACCAAGTAGAGGGAGCCATGGGATTTAGCAGTGGTGCCGATGCGAGGACCCAAAAGTCCAGACAGGACCAGCCACACCTCAGCAGACTCAGTGCAAAGCGCTCAGGGACCAGACCAACCTCCTCATGGCAGACACCAGACTCTGGGGACCCAGAGGACATACTCAGGCCTGAGGCTTGCCGTCCTGCCCCAGGAAGAAACTTCAGCTTCCTCTGCACCCAGGACCATCTGGAGTAAGAGGGAGGAAGGAAAGCACTGAAAGCCTGGCTTGAGGGTTTTGTTGTTGTTGTTGTTGTTGTTTTCTGGAAAAGACTGAGTTAACCTAAAAGAGAGTCGTGGCAGCATATACACTGCATATTCTGACCCATACACGCTACCATATTTTCATTCCTGTTTTACAGATCAGGAAACTGAGGCAGAAAGTGCTCAGATGATTGTCTTAAGGTCACATGGCCAGATCTGGGTGAAGCCAAGATTTGAACCCAGACAATCTAGCTGAGGAGGCTGCTGGAAACTGGAAGAGCCTGGGATGGCTTTAATCAGCAGGTTTAAGCTTTTCCTTCCTGACAGCCAGCACGAGGGGGCTTCTGAGAACATCTAGGGACCCATTACAAGAAATAAACATGTCACAAACACAAATTTCTGCACAATCTGAGTGTGTTATATTCACACCCCACAAAATGGAGGTTTAGAGAGTTGCCCATGGTTATACATTTGGGAAGCAGTTCTGTCCCCTTCCTGCAGTGCCAGAGGTGGCTTCCATGGGGCTTGCTTTATAATCAGTCCTTCATAAGCAAGTGTCACCTCCTCTATTTCATATGTATCGTAAAAAATGATGGCTAGTATGCTCAGTATTTGCATCATTCTGTGCCCTCATGTACATTAGCTCATATAATCCTCACAACACCTTTCTGAGGAGGAGGTTGTTGCTGTTTCCATTTTCTTTCCCTTCATCACAGCTGTTTTTTATTTTTATTTTTATTTCTTTAATTTTTTAAATTAATATTATTTTTTTACATTCTATGATGTTGCTGTGGAGCAGTTGGGAGGGAGGGGGAGAAGGGAAAGGGGAAGGAAATGGGATGGAAGAAGGAGGAAGGAGGAGGGGCGGGATTGAGGCCTGTGGCACCCCCCTCACCACTCTCACAGGGGGACCAGGGGGATTCCAGCAGTGGCTTGGTCATTGCTGGGCTGGGTGCAGATATCGGGGGGTGTGGCAAAAGCCCTCACCGCCCACCACCCCGGCTCAGGAACCCAGGGCCCTTCTTGCTGTGGCTCGGTGGTCATCACTGGGCTGGTTGCATGTGTAGAGGGATATGGCTGAGGCCCTCAGCCCCCCACTGCCCGGGCTCAGGAGAGCCTGGGGCGTTTCCTGTGGCAGCTCAGTGGTTGTCGCTGGGGTGTTTGCACGTGTCAGGGGGAGTGGCCGAGGCCTGAGGCCCCCACCCTCAGGACTGGTTGTGGGTGTCGGGGACATGGCTGAGGCCCTAGCCCTCCCCACTTTCTGGCTTGGTAGCCCAGGGGACTTCTGGTCCTTCTAGGTATTATAGGTATTCTTTGGTGAAATTAGACCTTTACTAGTTAATATCAAATGTTGTCTCTGATTGTGGATACTTTGTACTTTCTTTCAGTTCTGTGTTGGAATATTTGCGGTTCCCACCACTTAAACTCTGTGCTGGAACTAACTTCTTGTCCTTTGCTTACTTCTAAAATAGGGGAACTTCCTATGGGGACCAGCACTTGAGTTCTGTGGTTAAGCTAATTGCTGCTTTGCTGCTGATTTCCTAGGGAAGGCATTTTGTGCAGCTCAGGTTTTAATTGTCTTTACAGGTACTTCTGGCTCTCATGAGATCTGGTGCGCCTGGGTTGTGTAGAAACTCCGGTCTGGGCCTGAGTCTGTTCATCAAACTGCACCCCATGCAATTCTATATTCCTGACCAGTCTCCTCTGAGTGGTCCTGTGCAGATTGGGGGGCAGATCAGCTGTCCTTGCTGTGCCCCAGTGTTCCCCTGGTGGGCCCATCTCCCCCATCACCCATGCTCCAAACACTTCTCATGGGATGGGCCATGGGACAGGCCATGCTCCAGTCCCTTGCAATGACTCACTGGCCTCTGAGTGGCTCCATTTTTTCAGTTGTTGTGGCTCCTCGCTCCTATATGGGTCCACGGGAACACTATTAGTGGTCTTGCTGTCCTGGGGGCCACAAAAGCCCTCTTCTCCCCTGCTGACTCCAAGCAACTTCATCCAAAGGGCACAGCTGTGGCTTCTGCCAACTCCTGCTCTATGCACTCAGCAGCTGCAGCCTGGAAGCAGCTGGTATTCGAGATGGTCAGAGCAGTTCTTTCTTTCTCTCATCATGGCTTCTCCCACCTTCAAGCACTCCGTAGGTCTCTCCTCTTCTTCCCCTGAGCTCTAGCAGCCCCAGCTTGGTTGTCATTGTTCTTTTATAGTTGTAAATCGGTTGATTTGTGAGAGAGAGTGATGCTGGGGACCGTCTGTTCTACCATCTTGACCAGAAGTTGCTGTTCCCATTTTGCAGATGAGAAAACAAAGGCTCAGTGATGGCAAGTGATGTTGAAAGCTCACACAGCCAGTAAGAGACAGACCCACACTTGATCGAAAGGCTGGCTGACTCCAAAGTGGACTCTGTGATAGTGGTGCTCATCTCCCTCCCAGGCTGCCTAGGACAGGGCCCTAGGCAAGGACTCAATAAGGTTTTGACATAGTAATTACAGGAACTATGACCTAGACCCAAAAGCCGGATACCCTTTGACCAGGCTCCTTCCTCTTGCACTAGCTTGTCTTGCTGTAATAAAAAACACTTCCTCAAGTAGCCGTGGCCAAGAGAAGCAGAAACGGCCTCATCCACAGGCCCCACTTCAGACTTCACCACCCGCCAGAGAGCAGAACAGTGGCCAGTCTTCAGGACCGCCGGAGACATCTTGTGCCCCTCACGATGCCCACTCCCCGCCGTCTAGCCCACTTGCCTCACTGTTCCCTGCTGCTGGCACTGTTCCTTGTCCTCTCAGGTGAGTGGGATCTGGGACAGAATAGAGTCCACCTCCACTGGTCTCAGAGACGGGTGCCAAGTGCTCTGGCATGCCTGAGGGGCTTGACCCCACCAACATGGAGTGTGGAGGGGTACACTAAAGACTTTCCTGAACCCAGCATAGAGCAGATCCGGTGTCCCAAGACAGGACTTCTTTGGAAACAGCATAATGAAGTGACTAAGCTCCCAGGCTCTGCGCTCATACCCACTGGGTCCTGACTTGAACACTGTCATGGCTCTGTTAGCCTCCATCTGCTCTCCTTCAAAACGGGGACATTCATAGCACCTTTCTTTAGAGGTACTGTGTGTATTAAATATAAAAGCTCTGAGGCTTGGCCCTGGACAGGTTATATAACTTGTGAGGCCCAGTGCAAAATGTAAATGCAGATCCCTTGTTCAAAAATTATTAAGCAACACAGCAGAGCATTAAATCAAGCATGGGGTCCTTCTAAGCATGGTGTTCTGTGCAACTGTACCCATGAGCCAGCCCTGGCTCAGCTTGAGACGCACCTGGGCGCAAACATCACTACTGACCTGTTTAAGTAACTTCTCTCTGAGCCTCAATTTTTCCCATCTGTAAAATGGGGCTAGCGATAGGACCCACCTCATAATTTTGTTTGGAGAAATAGCTGGCATAACATAAAGATTTCATAACCGTTAGCTGTTGTTATTATCATACCAGGTCTCCCATATTTCAAGGTCAGGCCAGTTTAGCCCGTGAGTCTTGGAGCTCCAGTGAATAGCTAAGCTTCTGAGTCCAGAATCCTCTGACCCACCAGGTGGGATACTTGGCTCTCAGTAGGCTCATTCCATCTCCTGCCTATCTGGGCTTCTCTGCCCCAGACCCTACTGAGATCTAGATTCTGTTCATCACACCTTGGGTCCTCCAGTGTTGTCATCCCCAGAAGAGGTCCTGGTGGGGCCCAGGTGTGGGGTCAGACCCACGTGCTCCCTTGCTCACTAGCTATCTGACTCATGGTTTCGATTGTAACAATGTAAATTGTAATTCCTCATCCCCCATTCCATTGAGTGTCTGCTATGTTTGAGGCACTAGGCTAGAAAATCACAAGCCGAAACTACCCAGAGTCAATATATTTCCAAATATTTTTTGAAAATGTTGATTTTCTACCAGGCTTCCAAAGGGAGTCCCTCAACAAGAACTGTGAAAGGCAGAGGACGCAGAAGGAAAACAGATAAGAAGGAATCCCAGAGCTGTGAGGAAGGGGCTTGTCCAGCTCTGCAGATAGGCAGAAGCAGAGATCCCAGGACACCTCCTAAAGCCCATGCATTGACACGGAAGGAGACTTGAGAAAGGGAGCAGGAGGGGAAGGGCTGTGGGCACAGGACAAATTCTAGGCTCTAGCTTCTTCCCTGGGGTTCCACTTGCCCACACTTTCTGAGTCCTCAGTTCTTCCACTGCCTCTCCCCCATTAACCGCCCCTTTCTCCCCCACCCCCCAGGCTTCATCTTCATCAATGTTTTTATCTTTTTTAAAACAGCTTTATTGAGGTGGAATTGACATGCAATAAACTGTACATATGTCAAGTATACAATTCAATAAGTTTTGTGGGTGTTGGGTGTGTTTCACACTTGTGAAATCATTACCAGAATCAAGACAATGAACATACCCAACACCCACTAAAGGTCCCTTGTGATTCATCCTTTCTGCTCCTCGTCTCCAGGCAACCATTTATCTGTTTACTGTCACTACAGATTAGTTTGCATTTTCTAGAATTTTATGTAACAAGGATCATACAGTTGTACTCCTCTTTGTCTGGCTTCTCTCACTCAGCATAATTATTTTGAGATTCATTTATGTTGCACATATCAATAGTTCAGTGCCTTTCATGTCAGTCCATTGTGTGGATGTAACAGTTTGGTTTTCCATTCACGTTTTAACAGACACTTGGGATGTTTGCAATTTGGAGCTATTACAAATAAACTGTCTGTGAACATTTGGGATCAAGTCTTTATGTGGACATATGCTTTCATTTCTCTTGGGAAAATACCTAAGAATCAAATGATTGGATCATATTAGCAGGTGTATGTTTTAACTGTTTAAGTCACTGCCAAATTGCTTTCCAAAGCCCTTGTATCATGTTACATTCTCATCAGCAATGTATAAGGATGACTGTTCTTTCGCATCCTCATCAGCACTTGTAATGGTCAATCTTAATTTTAGTCATTCTAACAGGTGTGTAGTAATATTTCATTGTGGATTTAACTTGCATTTCCCTAATGTGTAATGATGCTGAACATATACTTTTTCGTGAAGTGTCTATTCAACTCCCATTTATAAAGTGTTTCTTATTATCAAGTTTTGAGTGTTCTTTACATATTCTGGATGCAAACCTTATATCAGATATATGCTTTCTAAAGATTTACCATGCTGTGGATTGTTTTTTTTTTCTCACAAGTGTCTTTTGAACACCAGGAGTTCTTATTTTTTATGTAGTCCAATTCATCAAGTTGTTCTTGTTTGAATCATGATTTTGGTGTTGTATCTAAGAAATCCTCGCCTAACCCAAAGTTACAAAGATTTTTTCCTATGTTTTCATCTAGAAGTTGTATAGTTTTACACTTTCTATTTAGTTCTGTGAGTCATTTTATGTTAATTTTTGTATATGGTTGAAGGTATGAACCCAAGTTTCTTTGTTTGCGTATGAATGTCCAGTTGTTCTAGGAACAATAATAGAAAAGACTCTCCTTTCTCCACTGAATTGTCTTTGCACCTTTGCTAAAAATCAGGTGTCTATAAATATGTGGGCTGTTTCTTGACTCTACTTCCATTGATATGTTTACCTATCTTTGTGCAAATACTACACTGTCTTGATTGTAGTAGTTTTGTAGTAAGTCTTCAGATCAAGTAGTATTAGTTTTCCAACTTCATTGTTTTTCTAATTGTTTTGGCTATTCTAGGAATTTCAGATTCAGCTTCTCAATTTCTAAAGCAAAGCCTGTTGGGATTTGAATAGAGATTACATTGAATCTATATATCAATTTGAGGAAAATTGATATCTTATCAACATTAACAATTTTAATATATGAATAGTGTGTATCTCTCTATTTAGTTTAGTTTTTTTTCTCTCTCAGCAATATTTTGTAGGTTTCCAGTTTAGAATTTCTTCACATTTTTGATCAAATTTATCTCTAAGTATTTCCTATTTCTGATGACATTGATGATAGTAATTTTTAAAATTCAACTGTTTGTTGCTAGTATATAGCAATACAAATAATTTTTGTAGAGTGTTCTTGTATCTTGCAACCTTGCTAAACTCATTTATTAGGTCTGGTAGCTTTTTCTAAAGATTTGCATTGCAACTTTGATCATGTCATCTGCAAATAAATATAATTTTCTTCTTTCTTTCAAATTTGGATGTCTTTTATTTCCTTTTTCTACCTTATTGCGCTGGTTAGAACCTCCACTATACTGTTGAACAGAAATGATAAGAAGAGGCTTCCTTGTCTTGTTCCTGATCTTGGGGGAAAGGATTCATTCTTTCACCATTAAGCATATGATATGTTTGTTGTAGGATTTTCAGATGCCCTTTATCAACTTGAAGGAGTTTCCTTCTATTCCTAGCCTTTTGAGAGTTATTATTAGGAATGGATGTTGGATTTTGTCAATTGCTTTTTCTGCATCTGTTAATATGATCATATGGGTGCGTGTGTGTATGTGTGATAGTTAAGTAATAAGGCGAAATACATTGATTGATTTTTGAATGTTAAACCAACTTTGCATTCTAGGAACAAATCCAGCTTGGTTGTGATGCATTATACTTTTTATGTATTTCTGAATTTGGTTTACTAAAATCTGGTTTTAAAATTTCCATCTATGTTCATGAGTGATACTGGTTTTCTTTTCTTGTAAGGAATTTGTCTGACTTTGGTTTCAGGGTAACACTGGACTCAGAGTAATTTAAAAAGTATGCCCTTCTTTGCAAATTTCTGGAAGTCATTGTTTAAAATTGGTATTTTTTTTAACATATGTATAGAATTCACTAGTGAGTCTATCTGGGTTTGCAGTTTTCTTTCTGAGATTTTAACATAAAAATTACTAGATAGTAGAGCTATTCAAGTTATCTATTCTTTTTGAAGTAGATTTGGTAGTTTGTGTATTTAAAAAAAAAATTGTCCATGTTTCCTAAGTTGTCAAATATGTATAGACTTAAAGTTATTCATAATATTCCCTTATTATCCTTTTAATATCTGTAAAATCTGTAGTGGTATCACCTCTTTCATTCTGATCAATAGATTTTATTGATCTACTCAAAGATTTTATTATTCTCATAATTTTTTTTCTTTCTTTTTTTTTTGCTTTCTACTTTATTGACCTTCATTCAGATCTTGATGATTTCCCTTTTTTTCCCCCTTCTTACTTTGGGTGTAGTTTGTTCTTTTTATCTAGTTTCTTAAGGTGAAAAATAGGTCATCTATTATGCCCTTCCTTCTTTCCTAATATAGGTATTTAATGCTATAAATTTCTCCCTGCTTTGGTGGCATCCCACAATTTTAATATTGTGTTTTCATTTCCACTCAGTTCAAAATGCTTTCTAATTTCTCTCTCTCTTTTTTTTTTTTTTGACTCATATGTTACTTAGAAGTGTGTATTTAGTTTCCAAATATATGGGAGTTTTCTGAACATCTTTTTGTTATTGATTCTAATTTAATTCCATTGTGATCAAAGAATATGCTTTTCATGACTTGAATTCTTTTAAAATTATGGAGACTTTTTTTATTTGGGTGTGTAGTGTTCCATAAATGACCATCAGGTCAAGTTGATTGATAATGTTTTTCAAGTCTTTCTATACTCTTTCTGATATTCTGACTATTTGTTCTATTAACCATTGAAAGAAGGATACTGAAATCTCAGACTCTGACTATGGATTTGTCTATTTTTCTTTGACATTCTATTGGTTTTGGCTTCATGTATTTTAAGGCTTTGTTATTAGGTGGATATATGTTTAGGATTTTTATGTATTCTTGATTAATTTACTTCTTTATCATTATGAAGTCTTTATCCCTGGAGATTTTTTTTGCTCTGAAATCTACTTTGTCTAATATTGGTATAGCCACTCCAGCTTTCTTTTGATTAGTGTTAGTAGTATAATTTTTCCCATCATTTTCCTTTTAACTTATATGTGCCTTTATATTTAAAGTACATTTTTTATAGGCAACATATAATTGGGTCTTACTTTTTTATCCTGTCTGATAATCTCTACCTTTTACTTAGGGCACTTTGACCATTTACATTTAAAGTGATTATTGATATGAGTAGGTTTAAATCTATTACTTTCCTATTTGTCCTATTTATTCTTTGTCACCTTTTTCCTCTTTTTCTGTCTTCTTCTGGTGATTAAATATTTTATAGTATTTTTCTGCCTTCTTTATTGACTTATTAATTATATGTCTTTATTTTGTATTTCAGTGGTTGCTTTGGGGTTTACAGTGTACTTCTTTAAGTTATCACAGTTTATCTTAATGTGATATCATATCATTTCACATATAGTATAAGAACCTTATGATAATATACTAACATTTTCTACCTCGCAGTCTTTGTTCTGTTGTCATAACTTTTACTTATTCATGTGGTATAAGCCTCTCAATAGGATGTTAGGATGATGATGATGATGATGATGATGCTTAGTTCGGGGCCTTGATTTTAAGATTTGTTAGGTGGATATAGAGCTAGGGCTGGGTCTGGAGCTCACAGACCCCTCGAGCTCACTGTCCAGACCGGGTCACAAACCCTTCACGCGCAGGTCCATGAGCTAGGTAACAGGGAAAAGGTCCTTGGAGCCGTGGTTGAAGAAATAATAGTCTTTATTCAGCACACACATGTCAAAGAGCTAGGCAGTCCAAAGAGAAACTGAGCAGCTGCTGGCAAAGTCCAAAGAAAAACTGAGCAGCTGTCAGCAAAGTAAACATGCTCCATTTTTAGACACGAGCTCTGCCTAGCAGCAGCTTCACACACTGAAGAACATACAAGAATAGCAACAAGCTAAAAGTAAGGGGCCTAGCATGCCACTAACTCCACCCCCACACAACTTGTTTACAAAAAATGTGCTGCACCACCCCCAACCAGACTGGAGGCGTGGGGCCTGACTAAACTACTCTATTTTCCCCACAGTGGACCAGAGCACTTCTTTTTGGATAGAGTACTCTCTTCACTGTAATCTCCCCAGTGCCCTGTCAATCATGAGGTTTACCAGTTTGGCTAGTGGGAATAGGCATGATTCTCAGCTTTGTGCTGAGTGATGGGCACTATTTGGTGCATGCATGCGGGGAAATTACCTAAGGCCAGGAAAAGAGCTAACAGAAAGCATTAGCGATACCAGGTTTGACTTACTCAAATAATGTTTGGGCATGGATGTTGCTGAACTTCTTGGAACTAAGGACACTAAGGACAAAATAAATCCATAGGATTGACCATGGGGTATTACTTGGTCACAACTGTAAGGCAGTTCTTCTTGGTGATTAGTAGATCATGCCCATCTGAAGACAGGAAGAAAAAGAGTTTGAAATTCCACACACTTCCCTATATCCTCTCAGAGGCAATGTTTCCTTTCCCTCTTTTACTCCCCCTGCCTTACACATAGCTGAGAAACACCACAGTATACTGCAAACCCACATCTTGGAGTGAGACTGAGCTACTCACAGGGCCTGATGGGAACACCAAAGGGAAACTCAGAGCACAACACTGATGACCTCGAGGTGAGCAGAATCTTAAGTCAGCTGATCTGAGTTCAGATCTGACCATGACACCTACTGAATGCACGGTTCACCTCATGTTTCTTCAACTCTCTGAGCATTAGTTTTCTTTCTCATCTCAGAAATGGAGATAATAATAACAGCCACCTCATAGAGTTCTTGCAAGGAGTAACTGTGATGATGTTCATAACCCAGGTGTAGAAGAACTTCCACCGGAGGCCTCAACCCTCTTTTTCTGTACCCACACAGAAGCCAGACTCAATGGTTCAACCTATTCCCAAAATAGACCCACTTCACAATACATTAGCAAGAACTGATGTTTGCTGAAGAATTCATGGGAGGTAGGGAGGATATTTACACCGAACACCTAGGCACATAAGCCTACATCTCTGAGGCATGGCATTTGAGGGTTAAGTGTCAGGACTTCAGAAACAGGCTGTGAGAATTTGAATCAAGGCTCATCACATTCTTACTGGGTGATGTACTGGTCTGCTAGGGCCACCATAATAAAGTACCACAGACTGCATGGTTTAAACAATGTAAATGTATTTTCCCACAATTCTGGAGGCTAGAAATTTGAGATCAAGGTGTATGTAGGCAGGGTTGGTATCTGCTGAGGCTTCTCTCCTTGGCTTGCAGATGGCCACCTTCTTGCTGTGTCCTCATATGGTCTTTCCTCTGCATGTGTATCCCTGGTGTCTGTTTATGTGTCCAAATTTCCTCTTCTTATTAGGACACCAGCCCTGTTAGATTAGGAGCCCACCTGAATGTCCTCATTTTAACTTAGTCCTGTCTTCAAAGACCTATCTCCAAATACAGTCACATTCTGAGATACTGGGGGTTTGGGCTTCAACATACGCAATTGGAGGACACAATTCGGCCTCTAGCAAACAATCCTGGGAAAGTTACCTGACCTTTCTGGACCCTCAGCTTCTTCCATCATAAAGGGGGGGTGATGCTGCCTACCTCACAGGAGCATTGTGGGGAATAAATGAGACAATGCATGTTGTACCCAGCACATGCTGAACACTGTGTGCTATTTATTATTTGTATGTTTTCCAGTAGATATCTCTGTTCTCTCTCTGCAGCCAGCCACCTCATCCCCTCTTTCCTTTCCTTCTCTAACAGCACCCCTCTCTTGTCCTAAGCAATTGTTCTTGGCTAGATAACGATTAAGTTGTTTTAAGCTTGCCTTTCAGGGCTCCAAGTCCTCTCCAGCACAAGGCTTTTCCTCCTCTGTTGTAGGAGCCTCTGAGCAGAGCAGTGGGAGTGAGTGGCAGGTGCTACAGCCCGAGGGCCCCATGCTGGTGGCAGAAGGTGAGACACTCTTACTGAGGTGTACAGTGGTCGGTTCCTGCGTTGATGACCTGATAAAATGGGTGAAGGTGAGCACTCAGGACCAGCAAGAAATTTATAACTTCAAACATGGCTTCTTCCCCGGGGTGATACCCTTGATCCAGCAGACATTGGAGCCACTTAATTGCGATTATTCCATCTACATCCACAATGTCAGCAGGGAGCATGCTGGAACCTACCACTGTGTGAGATCTGATGACATGAGAGAGTATTCAGAAAAGCAGCTTGACGACGAGGGCACCGTGGTACTCGTGAAGGGTGAGTGTCAGGCCCTGCAGGTCACACATTACTCTGCTGTCTCCCTGTGTCAGTCACCTTTATCCACAATCACCCTCTATCACACAAAATCCCAGTGGCATGCAACAATACGTATTTCTATCTCACTCGCACATTCACAGGTGGCTGAGACGGTTCTGCTCCTCATGTCTCACACCAGGGCCCAGGCTGGAGAGGTGCAGTACTGGGATGTGTTTTTCTCATGGAGATGGCAGAAGCTCAAGAGGGCCAGTCCCAACTCCCCAAGCACATCTCAAGCCTCAACATACATTGTGTCTGCTGACAAGCCATTGGCTAAAGCAAGTCACATGGCTCAGCTCCAAGTGAAGGGACAAAGAAGTATAGTCTTTCACCACAAGGCCATGGCAAGAGTGCACATCTACCATACTATCAGAGGGGGAGTCGAGACCTGGGGCTGATAATGTAGTCCACCACATTCCCTAAGTAATCAGTCACAGTTTCCATAAGTCCATCAATGGTGACCTGAATACCCAAATCCTGGGTCTGTCATTCAATAGCAGTGTGTTCTTAAACCATCACATGACTCTACATACTACAAGTGTTTAACCTGAAAATTGGCAACTTTGAGGGTCATTCAGGGGATTAAAAAAAAAGGATGAATGCTTGTGAAACTACTTTGTAAACTGTTGACATGAAGAGTATCTGTGAGTTGGGGGAGTCATTTTAACTTGATGCCAGCATTTCGAGAAGGCTTCTGTGGCTCCTTCCAAGCTGCAGTGGTGCCTTCTCTGGGGTCCTGCAGTCCTCTGGGTTTGCAGCCTCAGGGCGATTTTCTTAACCATCCCCACCACGAGGCTGAGAATGACTTCAGGGCAGGGCCTTTGTGTCTCTTGCTGAGCTTTGTTTCCCCAGTCCCAACACCGGTTCATAGTAGGTACTCAGAACTTCTTTATTGAATGAATCAACTACTGAGTAATGAAAGAAAGCGGGAGGGAGTAGCCAAGAGAAGAAATCAGAGAAGGGGGAAGGGAAGGAAGAGGTGAGGGAGGAAATCAGCAGACGGTAGAGGAAGAGAGGGAATTCAACAAGGACCCTTCCTTTGACTTCAGGAGCTGGGGACCCTGAGCCAGACCTCTGGATCATCCAGCCCCACGAGTTGGTATTGGTGACCACTGGAGACACTGTCTTCTTGAACTGCACAATACGTGGAAATGGTCCCCCCGGACCCATCAGGTGGTTTCGGGGAGCTGGTCTGAGCCGGGAGGCTGTTTACAACTTTGGAGGCATCTCCCACCCTAATGCGTCAGCAGTGCAGACCTCCAACAATGACTTCAGCATTCTTCTGCAAGGCGTCTCCACTGAGAACGCAGGCACCTACTACTGCATTAAGTTTCAGAGGAAACCCAACAGGCAATACCTGTCTGGACAGGGCACCAGATTGAGAGTGAAAGGTGAGACAGGTGGTCTATGAGGTGTTGCGGGAGGGGGGCAGATGGCCCAAAAGGGACTTTTCACCATGTCCCAAAAGAGCCAGCTCTTCTCGGCCTCCATGTCTTCACAAAAGCTGTTCGCTCTACCTGGAATTCTTTCTTCTTTTCTCTGGAGGATTCAAGGCCCAGAGCAAACAGCCCCTCCTCTGTGAAACTTTCTTCTCCTCCCAGACAGGTTAATTTTGCTCCATTCTGGGATCCACAGAACTTTAAATAGACCATTGGTAATTCAAAAACATCTATTGTGTGCCTGTTGAGGGTCCTGCACTATACTAGGTGCTGGAGATACCACAATAAATCAGACATTGTCTGTACCCTAGAGATGCTCAAGCAGAAGGCCTAACTAGTCCTTCAGAGTTGCATAGCTCCGGGGGGAGGGAGGGAGGGTTTGGTGATGGGGAACAATAATCAGCCACAATGTATATCGACAAAATAAAATTTAAAAAAACATAAAATAAAATAAAATAAAATAAAAGCTGAAAAAAAAAATAAAAGAGTTGCATAGCTCCCACCTAGGTAAAAACTGGAAGACTCATCTCAGTGACCCCAGCTCCCAGTGCAAGGGCTCAGGAAGTGACAAGAGATAAAGAGAAGGGGAAGTATGAGAAAGGCTCTCTCCCTTGCAGCAAAACCCACATCTTCCCAGGAGGCAGAATTCACCGGTGAACATGAAGCTGGGCTATCTACAACAGGTGAGTGTACCTACCTCCAGTGGAGTTCATGAGTGCCCCACAGGCAAGGGGGGGCCCAGATGGTTTGACCACGGGAAGGTAGTAGTCCCAGCCTTCTGGGGCTCATCTTCCACCAAGAAAGTTCCAGGACTCCATCTCAGCAACAGACCCAGGAACCTGAGGAACCTTATAACAGCTCAAAGGGAGGACGTCCTAACACCCATCATTAACTCTTGTGTGAACTGTTCAGTGTGCAGTCTTGCTTGAGAGGTAGTGAGCTCTCCATGAGTCAGAGCATGTGGATACACTGTAGGGCCATGCACAGAACTGCTAGAGAACGCGGCTTTGGAGTCAGGTCTCCTGGATGGAAACCCTTTCTAACTGCGTGATTGTGGGCAGGTTGCTTCTCTCCTTGAGTCTCTGGTGTCTGGCTCTGTGAACTAGAAGGGAATGTGGTAAGAATCAGAGAGCCTATTTCCTGGGGTTGTGTGGATCTGATGAGATCCCATGTGCCAAGTGCCCAGAACTGTGCCTGGCACATCACCTGTTAACACTTGGGACACTCGGTGACTGGGGGGAGGTTGGGATAGAAATAGCCAGATTAACCTCCCTGATGCCATTCAGGGGAGCTGAACAGCCTGGGTCCCATCCGTTCTTTGACAAATATGGCCCTGAGCAAATCACTTCTCCATTCCTCATCTATAAAAATTGGATCGCTATTCTACACCGTAGGTTTAGTTTGAGGATTATATTAGGCAATTAGGAAGTGCTTGGCTCAGGGTCTGAGGCAGAGGAGGCAATAATTGAAGGCAGTTTTATTATTCACAGGGATGCTGTTGAGATGATTGCAGGTACAGGTAGGATATTGAGCAAGGCTTCTTTGGGGTCAGGACAGAGGAAGAGGTGGTCTTTGATCTCCTCTCCCCATGTGGAGAGTACATGGCTCCAGAAGTTATACAGCAGCTGGGCCTAAACTTGCGTGCAGGTGCACTGAGGTGTGGGCTCTGGGGTGCTCACAGGGGTCCTTCCTGAGCTCTCTCCTCTGTCCCCCAGGCCTCCTGTACATACTTACACTTGTGGTCCTGGGGCTGAAGGCAGTGACCTTGGCTGCACTCCTACTAGTCCTGGCTGTCCGCTGGAGGAGCCCTGGGTATGAAGCCATCAAGACCCTAGGCCCAGCAGAACTGTGCGCATCTTAGTATGGGGAGAGGGTCGAGAACGAGTGGTCAGCCCCAGAGTGGAACATCTGAGTCAGAGAGGAGCCAGGGCTCCTCAGCCATTTCTCTGCTTCCAATCCCAGCCTCCAGATGCCCCCCAGGCCTCATGACAAAATCCTAGATCCCTATATCTGGTTTCTGTTCACCCAGGGAGATTTCCCGCTTTGCACTGGGCTCTCTCTGATGGGTTTCCCTTTCTTTTCTCTGCCTGTTCAACTCCTCCTTGTCCTGCAAGCCCTCACTCACTGGGGACCCTCCTCAATGCCGTTGCTCCTGCTACAGCACCTTCTGGAGGGCTCTCCCCCTTTTTCCACTTCTCCACATCTTTCTTGTCCTTCAATATTCAACTCAGAGTCTTCTTCCCAGGTAGTTTCCCTGAGCGTCTCTGAGCTCACCCAGCCAGACTGCCTTGTGCCTGTCTATCTACACCTTTCTCTTCTCCTTTCTGCCTTCTTTCCTTCCCTCCGTGGCTGGCTTGGGTGGGTGTCATAATAGAATGCAGATTTGACAGCTGTTACAAGGCTCCTAAATAACAGTGGCTTAAACCAGAAGAAAGTTGATTTCTGTAGTAGTATCTGACCATAAGCAGGCCAAGCAATACTGGTGCTCCCTGGTATCGAGAACCAGGACTTGTTGATCTTGCTGCTACTAGGTGCACATTCCAGACAGCAACAGTGGGAACCAAGGAGGTAGGGAAGCAAAGCACGACCCCGCCCCTTTAAAGGCACATACAAGAATTTGCCTACCTTGCATACTGTTAATTGACTGGAATATGGTTACATGTTCACATCTAGCTGCAAGGAAGGATGGGAAATGTAATCTTTATTCTAGCAGCAATGTGCCCAACTGAAATTTTTCACTAGAAAACCAGCGGGTAGATATCAGGGTATGACCAGTGATCCCCACCACAGTGGCATAAAGGCAGCTTCTTAAATGTTATGTGGGACACCTTGGACCAACTGCACCTGTCTGTCACCTCTTCCCTCCCTCACCTCCACTAGGTCAGCATAATGTGGGGTGATAGTTCTCAAGAAGAGTGATTTTTCCCCCCGTGGGACTTTTGGCAATGTCTAGAGACAATTCGGGGTTGTCACAAGTTGGGGGATGCTACTGCCATGAAGTGGGTAGAGGCCAGGGGTGCTGCCAAACATCCTATAATACAGTACCCCCACTCATTGGTGGTTTCACTTTCTGTGGTTTCAGTTATCCCCAACAACCACAGTCTGAAAATATTAAATGGAAAATTCAAGAAATAAACAATTCATAAGTTTTAAATTGCATGCTGTTCTAAGTAACATAATAAAATTTCACTCTGCCCAGCTGTGTCCAGCCCACGATGTGAATCATTCCTTTCTCCAGCGTATCCGACTATAAATGCTCCCCATCAAACAGTCACTCAGTAGTTGTCTCAGTGATCAGATGTACTAGCAAGTATCACAGTGCTCATGGTCAAGTAACCCTTATTTTACTTAATAATGGCCCCAAAGTACAAAGTAGCAATGCTATCATATTGTAATTATTCTATTTTATTGTTTGTTATTGCTATTAATCTTTTACTGTGCCTAATTTATAAGTTAGGCTTTATCATAGGTATGTATGTATAGGAGAAAAACATAGTATATATGGGGTTTGGTACTATCTTCAGTGTCAGGAATCCACTGGTGGTTTTAGAATGTATCTGCCACAAATAAGGAGGGACTACTGCATACTCGACAGCCCTCAACTGTAAAGAATTATCTGACCCAAAATGTCAGTAGTGCTGAGGTTGCAAAGCTCTGATGTAGGGTAAAGTGTGTGTGCCCTGGAGTCAGACACACCTGACTTCTAACCCTGCAACCTCCGCTCCCTCACTGTGCACCCTTAGTGACTAACCAGTCACTTTACCTTGCAGGACAGTGAGGATAATAATGTGGACTTCCATGCATTGTATAAGAACTAATTCAATTCCACATTTACCGGAGGTCTAATCTGTGCTGCGTGCACTGTGTACACTGAATACATGTGAATTCCCTTTTCTCTTTCCATGCAAACATTTATTAGCATGTCCTATGGGGGGAAGTGGATTAGTCTGGATGTTTTACATTATAACAAACAGAAAAACAGCTTGAACAAGACAAAGAGAACATGAATTTAGTCTGAGAATTGAATAAATCATTCATTTGCCATACCTCAGAAAGTATAGGTATGGTAGGCTGAATAATGCCCCCAGCCCCCCAAAGATAACCACATCCTAATTTCTGAAACCTTATGAGTATTACCTTATATGGCAAAAAAAAAAAAAAAAAAAAAAAAAAAAGACCTTGCAGGTATGATTAAATTACAAGTCTTGAGAGGGGGAGGTTACCCTGGATTATCCAGGTGGGCCCTAAATGCAATCACAAGTGTCCTTATAAGGGAGATAGAGGGAGATTTGAAAAGAAGAGGATAAATCAATGTGACCACAGAGGCAGAGATTGGGGGATATGACCACAAGTTACAGGATGCCAGCAGCCACAAGAAGCCAGAAGAAGCAAGAAAGGATTCTTTCCCAGAGCCTCTGGAGGGAGCAGGGCCCTGCTGACATCTTGATTTCAGACTTCTGACCTCTAAAACTGTGAGATAATAAATTTCTGTTGTTTTAAACCACCACGTCTGTGGTGATTTTGCTATAGGAGCCCCAAGAAGCTAATATAGCAGGGAAGCATGGAGTCAGGCCTCCAAAATCATGGGAGGTAAGTCCCCTATCTGCCCAGCAAATCTCCTCACCCTGCAGGGCTCTTCCTGACCCTCTCCCTGTTGCCCCTCTGACCTCATCTCCCACCACACCTTAATCCAACTCTGCTCTAGCACCCACCTATACCTGGACTACACCAAGATCCCTACTTCACTGAAGTTTCTGATGAACTGTTTCCTTCAAGAGGTCTCCCTGGACCACTCCATTCATAAACACACCTTCATCACTCTCATTTACCCTATGACACCGAGGTTTTCTTCATAGCACTACTGTTACCTGAAAAACTGTGTGTGCTGTGTGTCTGTGTGCTGTGTGTGTAGTGTGTGTGTGTGCTGTGTATGTGTGTGCACTGTGTGTGTATGTGCTGTGTGTGTTGTGTATGTGTGTGTGTAGCGTGTATGTGCTGTGTGTGTGCTGTGTATATATGTGTGCTGTGGTGTATATGCTGTGTGGTGTGTGCGTGTGTGTGTTTCCTTGATGGTTGTTAGTTGTCCCCACTAGAATTTGAGCTCCCTGAGGGCAGGAACCTGACTTTCCACCACTGGAGCCACTGTCATTCAGTCCTGGGAAGCAGATGAGGGCGGGCTGTGTGCCAAGTGCTCATCAGTGCACTGAGAGTAAAGCAGAAAAGTATGCACTCTCAGCGTTTACCTCCCGTGGGGGAAGACACACAATGAGCAAGTGACATAGATGAGTGTTTTAGTCCGTTTTGTGTTGTTACAACAGAAACACCTGAGACTGACTAATTTGTAAAGGAAAGAGGTTTATTTTGCTTACGATTCTGGGATGATTGAATCTGACACAGGCCTCAGGCTGCTTCTACTCATGGCAGAAAGTGGCAGGCAGCCAGCGAGTACAAGCAGATCACATGGTGAGAGGAAGCAAGAGAGAGAGAAGGTTCCAGGGTCTTTTTAAGCAACGAGCTCCCGTGGGAACTAATAGAGCGAGAACTCACTCATTAATCCCCCCCCCAGGGAGAGCATTAATCCATTCATGCGGGATCCGCCCCCATGACTCAATCAGTTTCCAACACTGCCACATTGGAGATCAAATTTCCACATGAGTTTTGGAGGGGACAACACATCCAAACTCCATCAATGGGGAATAAGCCACATGGTAGTGGGGGCTGAAGGCAATCATAAGGCAGGATGAGAGGGGTGGAAGGTGTCAGAGCTAGAGGGAGATGATGCTGTTTTACAAGGGGTCTTCAAAAAGTGCCTGGAAAGATTCATATTACCTTTTAATTCCATTTTTCTATGCATGCACTTTTTGAAGAACCCTCATATTTAGGGTGATCAAAAGAGACCTTGCTGATAAAGTGACATTTGAGCTGACACCGAAAGGAGGTGAGGGAAGCAGCCCCACAGATATCCAGGGGAAGAGCTTAATAGGCACGAGGAACAGCAAGTGCAAAGGCCCTGAGGCAGGAGGGTGCTTGACATGGCAAGAGAACAGCAAATGCTGAGCAGAATGCTTGGCACGTGTTAGACCCCCATAAATATCAGAGGGGTGGACAGGGTAGAGGTGAAGCTCATGGTCTTGGGAATCAGGCTATGCAGGTTCAAATTCCAGTTCCCATACTTGTCTCTTGGGTGAGTTTGTTCTCTCAGTTTTCGTATCTGTAAACTGGTAATAATTAGTACCTCCCTTGCTAGATAGTTTTGAGGCTAAAACACATGGCTGCATGCAAAGCATTAACTACACCTGGCACGTGGGAAGCGTGGGATAATTGCCATGTGATTGTACTGCAGTTAGGCAGCTGTTACGTCCTCCACATGGCAGGGAGGGTGGCAACCTACCTGCCTGGGCCCCTCATTCTGTGACTTCCACCACCAGAGGGCCCTGACTCTCCTCAGATTCAAGTGGAAAATCCTAGAGAAAGTTGGCCTGCTCAGGGCAAGTGGTTAGCAGGGACAAGGCGGTGAGGGGGATGGGGGTGGGAGAAGCAGTCCCCAAGAGACGTGGAGGAGGTGCTGGCAAAGAAAACAGAAGATGAACACTTCATGGCCCTTGGTGGGGACTCAGGAAAACCTTCAGTGGACAGATTGAAACGGTGGGGAGTGAAGGGGAGACCAAGATCCTCAGCCCGGCCCCTCTGCCACTTTGGGGCCCAGGGCACTGCATGGGCGATATGACCCACCAAAGGTGGAGAAGGGGGCAGGCCACAGAGTGGCCACAGCCTGCCCTAAGGGCCAACGGGCTACTCTTACATGTCCTGCTTAGGCCCTGGGATCCGAACCACGGGAGGTCAGTGGCTGCACTCCAGGCCTCGCTGAGTGCGAGCTTCTGTTTCTCTCCCTCCCCTTCTGTTTTCTCCTTTCCTGATGCTCTTCTTCATCTCTTTCCTCCCCCCTCCCTCATCGTTCTTGCCCCATCCTCCTGTTCCCCCAAGGAGCCCCCATCAAGGTTGCCCAGGGCTCAGAATCCATGGCAGCTGCTTTTGAGAGACACATTGCTCCCCTGGGGCCTTGAGGGCCCCCACTTTCTCCTGCAGGTAAGGCCTAGAGCTGCAGCAAGAGGAGAGGCAGACTCCACTCACAGGGGCTTCCTGCATCCTGACAACCCAGTGTCAGGGTGGGACAAGAGGAGGTGTCAGGCCTGGTCATGAATGCTCATCCTCCAGCCATGACAAACAGCTCAGAGCGTATGTCTTTGGTTTAGGGAAGCAACAGATGCCAGACATAGTCGGCATGGTGTTACATGCTTGTAAACGATATAAATGGCTCTGATGCTAGCACTTTGCTATACAGATCATTCTCAACCCTGCCTTTTGGCCCAGCATTTGAGATTTACCCAGGTTGGTTACCCGTAACTCTAATTCATTCATCTTCACAGCTGCATAGTACTCCGTTGTGCCAATATATTGCATTTGTGGTTTCTGTTGATACATGGAGACCTAAGTTGTTTCAGGTGCTCACTATCACAGAGACAGCTTCGTTGTATCTCCTAGTGTACTCACACAAGAGATTCCCTAGTGCATAAACATACCCGCAAGTAGAACTGGTAAGTTATACAGGTTTTGTGCTTCTTCAACTTTACTAGGTTTGCCAAATCGTGCTCCACTGCCGTCGAGCCAACATATGCTCCCATCAGACACAGGACAATTCCTGTTGCCTCGCGCGCATATGGTCAGACTTGTACAATTTTTTACCAGTTGGATAGAGCGAAAGGGCACGTCATGGCAGTTTTAAGTGGGTCTCACTGCTGAATAACGCGGCTGAGCATCTTTCCATACACAGGTTAGTGGTACTGTTATTTTATTATTATTGTTATTAGTTGGTTGGGGAAGTTGTGAAAAGAGAAATAGTCCCAAGTTTGCCGAGGCAGTGGTAGTAAGGAAGGGTGAGAGATACTAGCTGCTTCTGCATATAGAAGCCTCTTGAAGATTTGAATGAGTTGGGAAATCCAGAGGTTGCCCCACCTAGCAGCTCTCCCTGGGCTGCCAAATAATAGAGGGTGTAGAGATTGGAGGACTGAAGGGGGAGATTGGAGGAGACCCTGGTCCCAGGACACACAGCCACTGTTCACAATGAAGTCACCATCAGTGAGGAAACAGCAGAAGGGGTGCCAGAGGAAGGGTGGGGTGGGGCTGGAGGTGGTGAAGGCTGGGACTAAAGAGTTGGGCTGCAGGTGAGTCTAGTGTGAGAAGGAAGGTGGGGATGAGGTTGGAGGGAGCTGAGGGTGAAACTCGGGGTAGAGGTGGGCCTTGGATGGTGGGGTACATGTAATACAAGGGATGTAGTTGGGGTGGAAGTAGGGCTGGGTGGGTCAGGAGGTGGTGGTGGTGGGTCTATGAGGTAGGGATGAGGCTGGAGGTGGCAGTGGTGGTGGAACTTGGGGATGTGGATGTGTATGGGATTGGGGGTTGGAGGGTGTGTTTGGAGGTTAGGGGGTGTGGTTGGAGGCAGAAAGGTTGAGCTGGAGCTAGGCCTTCAGCATCCCCCTCCTTATGTAAATGTAGCTTCAAGTTCACGCCTTCACATCCCTTTCCAATCCTAAACTCCTCCAGTCAGATCATTTACAGCTGCCTCCAGAAACCAGACATGGAAATTGACCAGAACAGTCTTGCCAGCCAGAGATAGACACAGTGGTGCAATGGTTAGGAACCCTGACTCAAGAGCTGTAAGATATCTGGATTCAAATTAATTTAGGAGTCTAGATTTCTCCATCTTAAAATACAAATGATAACAACAGAACTCACTTCATGGGGTTGTCATGAGGATGAATGAGTTAGTGTATTTAAAACTCTTTTAAGAGTGCCTGGGGTATAGTAAGTGCTCAATAAACATTAGCTGCCAGGTAGTGTTAAGGGAAGGATGAACCTGAGACCTCCGGAGGAGGGATCAGGGATCCCGTGGCCTGCAAAAGAGCTTTTCCCATTGGCACAAAAGTAAAGAGGGGATGACAACCAGGTTCAGAGACTCCAACACCAGCCAAGGAGATGGATCTTGGGGAGCCGATCACCCACAGATCTTTAAGCTAGGATAAATCGTTGCCAGTTTCCATGGTGGAAAGACCTTGCTGGTAGCCACGCATGAGCATGGTCCAGAGTGAGCCCCCAGCCTCCTGGACTTCGTGGGAAGTTAGGGGGCATTTTGGGTTGACACAGTGATGAAGGGAGCAAAGACTGGGGACCAGGCCTGGCAATGGGTGGCCTTGCAATGGAAAGGAGAGTCTCGCACCAGAATGGCCTCTCCTCTTATATGTCCTGCCAAGACTTAGTGCAGCTGAAAACCTGTTCACAATAACCTGAACCTAGACCCTAACTCTCCCGACATGTAAACTTTAAGTATTTTTTGGACGGTTTTAATATACGCCAAATTTTCTAGAAAAGCAACTACTGTGTCGCTCAAGAGAAGACTGGACTTTGTATTGTTCATGACTTTACTAAGAAGGGTTTTAAATGAGCCTGGGGACCTTCTCAAGGCTTCCTCGTGAAGGCGACACCTAAACAGAGACTTGAAGAGGAAGCAGGAGCTGACAAAGGGAAGAGTAAGGTAATGTCGCAGGCAGGGTGGCAGGAGCAAGAGGGCAAAGAAGCTGAGGACTTAAAAGACAGGATTGTGTCTGAGAAGGTGCCCTTGGAGCAGAGGCCTGAAGTCGAGGGAGCACCTTGCCCGCGGTGAAGGAAAGGTGCTCCAGGCAAAGGGAGAAGCAAACGCAGAGGCCATGAGGCAAATGCGTGCCTGGCATATTCCAGGGACAGCAGGAAGGACAAGGTACATGGAGTAGAGGAAGCTAGTGGGGACGCGGTTGGAGCTGGCCAGTTTCACATGGGCCTTGCACTGTCTTTTACGCTGGGTGAGATGGGGAGCCATGGAAGGGTTGTGAGCAGAGGAGTGACATGTTCGAGGTCTGCTTTTCTCCCCTAGAATGTAAGCAACAAAAGAACGGGAACTTTGTTTTGCTCGCTGCCATATTCAAAGCCCTGGAAGAGCATCGGGATATTGATGGCTCTCAGTAAGTGTTTGAACAAGTAAATGAATGAACGAATGAATAAATTAATGAAATGAGGGGATGAGTCAATGAATAGCTATGAATCTAACTCCTTCGGGGATCCTTCATCCCACACGCGTGTGGAAAACCCGCCCGCCTCTCATCCTCCGCGCAGCTCCCACCCCCGCTGTTAGGCTGCGATCCGCGCCGCAACCACCAGACATCGCAGAGCGGCGAGGATTCCTGCACGGAGGGCTTTGCGTGAGGCACCGCGTGGGACGCTCATCGGCTAGGCCAGGTCGACCGACAAGTGGAACGCAACAGCGGGGCTGGGGCTGTGCAGCAGCAGCCGGAGCGGTTTGGGAAGCGCACGGGGCGAAGATGGCGGCGGAACGACAGGACGCGCTGAGGGAGTTCGTGGCCGTGACGGGCACCGAAGAGGACCGGGCCCGCTTCTTTCTCGAGTCGGCCGGCTGGGACCTGCAGGTAGCGCTGCGAAGCGGGTCGCCTTGGGCGGGCCGGGGACTGCGGGGTGCGGGCGCCCGGCCCATTAAGCCCGAGGCAGTCGAAGCGCACAGTCATCCCCTCCCGGCCGCGGCCCGAGCTCCGGCCGGGGCCCGACTCAGGCCTCACGGTCCTGGGGTCGCTTGCTAGGCGTTGCCACTGCGCTTGGGAGTGAGAAAACGCGGGCCAGCCCCGGCCTGCTCTGCCGAGCCTCAGTTTCTCCCTCTGCCTCGCCCGCTTGCGGGGTCAGCGGGACTTTGGGCACCGCCACAGCCCTCGTGGAGAAGGGTCGCTCGGGGGCGTGGCTGCCGCGCCGAGTGGCCGCTGTAAGCCGGGCTGTTCTGAATGACTGGCTCCCGGGAGGAACAGCACACGGGACGAGGTGGTCGCTCACTTCTATTTTCGCAGCCCGGCCCAGCCCAGGAGTTGGCCCACGCCCCCTACCTGATTGCTAAGAGAAGCTACCTCTGGGTGGTGGCGCCAGGTTGAGCCTCTTAACCATTCTTAGTTGATTTATCCGTAAGATGTGAGTCTCGTGGAATTTACTGGCACGTACTAAGTATTAAATATTTGCTAATTAATTAAGACGTAACATAAACTCCACGAGGCAACGATTTTTGTACACTGATGAATCTCCAGTGCCCAGAACAATGTCTGGCACATCATAAGCATTAAGGAAGTAATTGTAGAAAGAATTGCATAAATGTTCTCGGCCAGCCTACGTCTTAGGTAGATGATGATGACTAATATTTACTGAATACCTACCACGAGCCAGGGGCTGTTCTAAATGCTTTACATGTCTTATGTCATTTAACCTTCGCATTTTGCAGCTGAGGTTTAGGGAGGTTAAGTAACTTGCTCAAGGCCTCACTAGCTACCAAGTGGAAGAGAGGATTAGAACTCAGTTCTGTCTGCTTCCAGTCAGCTCTTAACTACCATGTGCCGAGCACTTTATATATGATGCTTGGTTTAATCCTAGCAACACTGTGAGGTAAAGAAGACTAACCCAATAAAACGAAAGAGAAATTCGAAGCCCAGGGGACAAGGGATGAGCCTAAGGTCATAGCCAGTAAGTAGTGGGGTTGGGATTTGAGTTGGGACTGATTCCACCATTTAAATTGCTTCCCAAACTTAAGAGAGTTGGTAAAGCATCACACCTGTATGGATGCAGAGTGCAGATGAAGCCCCTATGCTGGACAGAAATACAAAACAAAAGCATTTGCCTGAAAGACCTAAAAGCACACAGCATTATGGTCAACAGGTCATCTCTCCCATTCTCAGGTTATAGGTGGGGAAACTGAAGCTCATTCATGTGACTGGCTTGGGCCAGGACTAGAATGTAGGCTCCCTGAATGTCAGTTTAGTTCATGTCTCAAGACAACACACTGACTCCCAGCAGGCTGATTATATCTCATGAAGGCACACTCAGGCTAGGTACGTCTCATGACATGACCTTGAGGACAGGAGCCATGTCTTCATCTCTGTAGACCTCAGTGCTTTTTCTTATTTCTTTGTGCAAAGTAAGTGATTACATACCTGTTGGTTGAGTTGGTGAGAGGGACATACAGTCACAAATGACCAAAGGACTCTCATGTTCCTTCTATGTGTATAGAGCTAAGACATGACTATGCATAAATCTGAGTGGATAATCTCATCCAGAATGCATGGTTGGTGCAATGGATGTCCCCTTTTCACAGATTAGGAAACTGGGCTTCAGAAAGAAAGGAAAAGTAGGTCAAGGGTTCGAATCCTTGTACAGGCCAGCCGTCAAAAAGAAAATGAAGGAAAAATAGAAACCAGGACTGACCCCCCAGTTTCTGACTCCTGGCTATAATGTAAGACTGAGGGCCTGGGCTGGCGGGTTAGCTCAGTTGGTTAGAGTGCAGCCTTATACCAAGGTCAGGGGTTTGGATCCCTGTACTGGCTAGCTACCAAAAAGTAGAAAGTGAAAGGCCCGAGCAGAGGGTCTGAGATCGAACTTGGCTCTACTCATTACCAACTGTGTAACCTTGGGCAGTTTTTTTTAACTTCTTAGTGCTTATGTATCAACTATAAAATGAGATAATAATGGTAATAATGGCATAGGGTTTTGTAAGAATTGAATAAATGAACACATGTAGAGTGCTCATGTGTAGAGAAAAACCTGGCACATAAATGCTCAATAAATGTATGCTGCTTTTACTAGATCGTATTTCTTCATAAAATGAGAATGAGGTGTTTTCCACCTCACCCTTCCTTCTTGCCTTCTTTTCCCATTAGTGGGTGGAATTTGTTTCAGGTGATATGTAGACTAACAGTTGGGATGTTATCTTTTGGTCTAATTTTCTGTGGTCCCCAAATACAGGCCACTTCATAGGTGTGGGCCATGGCTTTATGTCTTTGTTCCTTTGTGTTCAAAGGAGATATGTTTTAGGTGAAGGCCTATTTAAGGGTCCCAAGGTACAACCTCTCTATTTCAGATCGCGCTAGCGAGCTTTTATGAGGACGGAGGGGATGAAGACATTGTGACCATTTCGCAGGCAACCCCCAGTTCAGTGTCCAGAGGCACAGCCCCCAGGTAAGGGCCAACTTCAATTATTGCTACATGAGTATTTCCAGCCGTGATGAGCTATTTTCTGACTTGACAGAGGGCTCAGACCTGGGTGTGTGGACCGGAGGGTTGAGTGAGAAAGTAAGACTAAGTGATGAGTAGTAATTCCCTGCAACCCTCAGTCATTTCCTGTAAAAATATGCATTATTGTTACCTGAGTGCAGTTTATGGTTCAATCCTTGGGGAAACCACAGAACCTACTTTTAAGATTTTCGGGGGTCTTTTATGTATGAAATGTGAGGAGTGACCATTTTATCTCTGGAAGTTTTTAAGTAGAAGCCAAAGGACTTCCTTCCAGGGGTGCTGTAGATGTAAAAGATTAGGCCAGATGACTTTAGGAAGGCTCTTTTGATATTTTAGTATGCCCATTACCCTATTAAGAAGTCTTGTACAAAATAAATCTGTGTAACGAACCCTTTCCCAAGTTGATTAGGGAGACCTTTTTTATTATTTATTTATTATTTTATTAGATGAAACAGTATCAACCTTTGTGATCTCATTTGCATCCCTTATACCGGCCTCCCTGGTTCCCACGAGTGGGACAGTGCTGGTCTTCCAGGAGACAAGCAGGGGCATTTCCTGCCAAAGGATTTAACTATGACACCCCTTTCTGCTTTAGCCTGAGTACTTCTACTCTCTGTTATGTTTTAGCTAGAAAATTGTATTTGGGTTTAAATTCAACTCCAGAATACAGGTGTAGTGTTTCTTTGCCATGAAGTAGTAAGTTATGTTTCTCTCTAAGGGCATCTGAGGTTTAAGGTACATTTCCTCCCTTTGAAGAAGGAACACTAACCCCAGATCTCATTGCTTTCCCTAATGCCCATCTTCAGAGTAAAGAGGTAGTAAGAAAGTGATCTTTCAATTATTTGCAGGTGCAGAACTGTGAGGTGTGATTGATGGCACATGGGGATTTTACTGCCTGGAACATAGTTGTTAACATAAGGGCTGTTCTTGCAGCTGCTAGCGGAGATGGCTGATTTCCTAGCATATGAGTTTCTGACAGATACCTCAGGTTATTGCTGGGGTGTTGGCGTGTCAGAAGTACAGAGGAGGAGAAATTGAAGCTTGGCCTCTAATGCAGATCGCATGTTCACACCTCTCTTCTCCAGTAATCCCAAAGTCCTATTAGAGCAGTGGTTTATTAGAGCATGGGCCCAGGAGCCTGACTGCCTAGGATCAAATCCCACTCTGCTGCTTGGGCACTTTGTGACCTTGGGCAGGTTATTTAAAATCTCAGTCCCTTAGTTTTCCTGACCTGTCAAATGGGAATGATAATAGTGTCTGCCATGGGAGATTAAATGAGTTAATACTCACAAAGCACTTAAAACACAGTACGACGTGTTAGCTGCTACTATTGTCATTTTATTATTATCCTTTTTAGCATCCATTTTCATCTTCCCAATCCCCTGCCTCATTCTACAAGTATTTTTTATGTATATTAAAAAATAGACATGAAAGTAAAAGAATCAAGGAAATAGAGTTTAACATTAAGACCGAAGGGAGTAAAAGACTAGACACACATTCAGGCCCAAAGGCCTTGTCTTATTGCTTTGGTTTAGCCTCAGACTTGGTGCTGGGCTTAGGTGAAGCCAAGAAAAATGGGGAAGGAGGGCACAGTTTGTTACATTTTTGTGCTTGTCCAGGAGGAAAAATGCTGACTACATTCTCAGGAGAAGCCAAACTTGTGCTAGCACCTCAGAGGAATTCTGTGCAGGGCCTTCCCCTCTCTCCCCCACATTGACCTGGCTGTTGTAGGACACTTAGCCTGCTACTAGGTTTTTCCACCATCATCACAAATACCCTTTCATGTTGTCACTGCTGCTGCAGAACAACACTTTATCAGTGAGTTCTTCTTTGGCTCTAGAAAAGGGGTTCTTAATGTGGAGCCCCTGAACCCTAGGTGATGTAGGAAGGTCTATAAATTACCTGAAGTTGTAGGCACAAGTTTGTGTATATTTTGGGAAGTGTTTTTTCTGGCAAAGAATTCGTGGCTTTTATCAGATTCTCAAAGTGCTGGGGGACATAAAAGGTTAACCATTGCTGTGGGAGAAAGTCTAAACTCCTCAATAATAGCAGCTGTCATTTATTGAGTATTTAATAGGTGCCAGGCACTGGGTTAAGCCCTTACATATACATCTTTTTAGTCGTCACAACAACCCTGTGAGGTGAGTACTGTTGTCTCCATTTTATAGACGAGGACACTAAAGCTGGACTTCTTCCCAAGATCGCACAGCTAGTAAAATAAGGATTTAAGTGCAGGGCTATTTCTGCTTCCAGCAACTCTGCTGTCAGCCACAATGACTACTGCCTCTCCTTGTGGACATTCAAATTTGTCCAGAGTTTGTCCTGACTCTGCCTTCCTAACCTGACGCAGTTTTCCTTGTTTCTGAATTCCTTCATTCCAGCCAAACTGGTTTCTTTGGTGTCCCAATTCTGCCTTGTTTTTGGTTCTCCGGCTTTTGTTTGAGACTCTGATTGAGCATGCCCACTCTCTTGCTTTGTGTTTATCCAATCCCGTGCATTCTTCTGTGTTACCCTCCATCCCCACTCCTCTATTGAGCATGTTATCCCCTACCCCTGACTAGGCAGCACACCACAATCCTGTTCCTCAGAACTCCAGTCTCAACTATAATTCATTCACTTCTTTGACCATGTACTACTGGGTAACATCTCCTGTGTTGTCCTGCGCTCTTTTCCTGATATTTAACTTAATTTTTCTTCCTAAGTAAATTGTAAATTCCTGGAAGTGGGAGGGCTAGTTTTCAGGAGCACTGACTATCTGTCTAGCTCTGCCAGATATTCTCACCTGTGTTGTGTTCTCTTCTTATACCTCTCAGTAGCTTTGGAAGTAGGTGGGGTGCTCGCCATTACGCAGGTCAGGATGCTGAGTATTAGAAAGGTTGAGTAACTTGTAGCTGCTGTTATGGCAGATTCAAGCCCAAGTCTATCTAAATCCAAAGCTGCATCTACTGACACATGCTACTTCCCTGCCCAGGACCTCCTACCCTTGTGTACAGGTCAAGCGAGAGGTAACAGTTTTTTCCTTTTTTCTCTCTTTCATCCAGCAAAAATTGTACCTTCTTAGAATTTCAGGGACCACCATTGCCTGATTCCTTAAAACTACACTATCCAGTAAGGTAGCCAGAAGCTACTACCTTAAATTATTTAAAATTAAATAAGACAGATATCATTGTTCATTTGCACTAATTGCATTTCAAGTGCTCAGTAGCCAAACGTGGCTAGTGGCTTCCCTATTGGATAGTGCAGCTATAGCGTTTCCATTGTCACAGAAGAGTGCTGCCACAGAGCTAAAGTGAACAGATTAAAAGCAGAAAGTGATCTGACAAAGGACTTTTGTGCCACTTCAGGTGCCAGGGTAGCCTGAAAGATAGAATTTTAATGCCGAAAGATTGAAATTTCAGAGACATTTTGCCAATTTGTGGAAACCAGAGGACAGAGTGTTCTGAAATTGATAATGTCCCCAGGACATCTGCCATAAGGTAACTCGAAGCATTACTCCAGAGCAGTGGTTCTCAAACTTGAGTGTGCATCAGAATTTCGTAGAGGGCTTCATAAATTCACATTTCTGAGCACTTCCTCCAGAGTTCTGATTCAGGAGGTTTCCGGTGGGGCCTGAGGATTTACATTTTTCACAGGTTCATAGGTGATGCTGGTGCTCTCGGTACAAGGACCACACTTTGAGAACCACTGCTCAAGAGTAGTATTTAAGTGTGCCACACTATGCAGAGGGCTTTACACACATCGGTACCCCGACTGTCCATAGAAAGCCCATGAGGCTGGTGCTCCATTTACATGTGAGGAAATGAACGCTTAGAGAATTTAATTGCATGCCCAAGATCCCAGGTCAGGAAGCAGTTATGATTGGAATCAGGTACGTGAACGCAAGAATCTGTCAGATACCATCAAAGTCTGGGTGTGTGAATTTGGGGGGAAAGAAACAAACCCATAGCCAGAGCAAATGGTTTGCTCAAACAGGTGTACACGTGTATATTTGAAGGTGTTTAACAACAAGGAGATAGAGGGTTTTTTTTTTTTCCCATAGATACTGAGCCCAGTCATTTGAAGAGACTTTGGGCTGAGCATGTGTGAGAAACTCCACCTGGGAAGATGAGTGAGTGTAACTAGCCTTTCAAGGCACTAATACAGCTCTCATCACTTGGATGCTTTTGATTCAAGTCATATTGAGCCTCAAGCAATACCCAGGAGGCTGCTCTCAGTAGCTAACTCACACAGGGAGTGTATTTGCTATATTGATTGGTCTTTGTCCTTTCTACTTGATGGCACCTCAAAGCCCCTTCTGTCCCCTGATTGTCTCGTTGAAATAAATCTTCAAGACTGAGCTGGAGCTTTCTTCCTAGTAAATAATTCCTCTTCTCTGTTTAGCCTCATTCAACTTTTATTACCCTCTTCCTTTCATATTATAGGGAAGCTACTTTTTTCCCTCTAAGAGATATAGAAATTTTTTTTATCTTTATGAAACTTCTGTGTCATCCTTGAAAACCTAAGCTTGTTCCTTGAGGACAGGCTGAAACTGGGAAAAAAGTGGCAGTGTCAGACAATGTCAGAGGAGGGAGTTAACCATTCTCACCCTCATTTTTAGTTGTGCCCATCTTCACTGCACCCCACACAACACTGCTTTTTCCCTAAATAGTAATAAATACTTTTTCTTGACTAATCTACAACAAAAGCAGACAGGGCATTATCTCCAGTGCTGACACCCACATATTCATTTCATTTCTACTTTTTGACTGCTTGTCCTTTCTGTAATGTGTCATTCTCTCTCATCTCTGTACATTTGTGTGTGCTGCTTTCCTGTAATGCTATACCTATCTCCTTTCTCTACCAGCCCTTCCACTCTTTATCCACCTGACTGACTGGCCACCAGTCTTTGGCACTCAGTCCAGATTTTTTTCTCTGGGAAGCCGAAGAGGCTCTGTGCTCACACGGCCCTGTGTACTTCCCTCTGTCACAGCGCTATTGCACAGCCTTAAGGATGGTTTTCTGCCTATCTGTGCCCCTAGCCATTAAGCATCTCAAGGGTAAGAACTGTGTCTGATTATCTTTATAGACCTAGCATCTAGTTCAGTGTTTGGCATACAGGTATTCCCTCATTATTTAAAAATTATATGATGAAAGTAGATGTCCATTAGAAAGTTTTTAAGATAGTACAGACCCCATCTCTCCTACCCCTCCGCCAGGACAGCTTAAATTGGATTTCATTTTACTTTACAGTAGCACTTTTTAATTTATTCTCAGTCTTGTGTGACCTCGAAGAAATAAATGCCACATTATTTTACATATAAACTTAACGAGGTTAACCTTCTTTCACATATATTCTCTTCCAGCCCCACCAAAAAAAAGAAGATGTAACCCCAGTATCCTTAACTCCTTAGCAGCTGATGACAGGAGTTTCTTTAACTATCATTTTGCTCCTTTCTGTATCTCTAGCGATAATAGGGTGACATCCTTCAGAGACCTCATTCATGACCAAGAGGAGGAAGAGGAGGAGGAGGAAGGCCAGAGGTGAGTCTTTGAGGGCTGGGATGGGGTAGGGGGGATAGTCCACAGAAAGTCTGCAGTAATATGTGAATTGCCTAGAACAGGATCTGATAAACACGCTCAGTTATTATTGGCCATTACTACTACAGGTTAACCTGGGTGGGCTATATCCTAGGAACAGTGAAGGGATTCCTTGTCCCCTGTTACTATTTTTTGTTTTTTTGTGGTGGTCTGGGTTTGTTTTTGTTTTCTAAATTATTTAAATAATGTGTATTTATTGAGGAATATTAGGGGGAGAGAAACAAAATCATTAAGAAGGAAAAAAAGGATCTCGTAATCCTACCTCTAGGTATTTACCCAAAAACTTTTGAAGTCAGTTTGTCAAAGACATATTTAATATTTACACTCCTGTGCTTATTCACAATAGCCAGGTTATGGAATCTAAGTGTCCATAAGCAGATGAAGGATACAGAAAATGTGGGATATATACACAATGGAATACTATTCAGCCCTAAAGAAGGAAATTCTGCCATTTGCAACAACATAGATGGAATTGGAGGACATTATGGTAAATGAAATAAGCCAGGCCACAGAAAGACAAATACATGATCTGACTTATATGTGGAATCTAAAACAATCAAATTAAACAGAAGTAAGAAGTAGAAGAGTGGTTACACAGGCTAGGGGGGAGGTGATGAGGAGATGATACTCAAAGGGTGCAAAATCTCAGACAAGAGAAATATGGTTTTTAGTGGGGGTGGAGGGATCTGTTGCAGTGTGTGAATATAGTTAATAATAGAGTATGGCACATTTCAAAATTACTAAGAGTAAATTTCAAATGTTCTCACCACAAAAAATGCCAAGTATTTGGGGTGATGGATTGGTTAACTGCTTTGACTTAATTATTCCATATTGTACTCATAAATCAGAATATCACTTTGTGGGCCGAGCCTGTGGCGCACTCGGGAGAGTGCAGCACTGGGAGCGCGGTGACGCTCCCGCCGCAGGTTCGGATCCTATATAGGAATGGCCGGTGCACTCACTGGCTGAGAGCCGGTCACGAAAAAGACAAAAAAAAAAAAAAAAGAATATCACTTTGTACCCCATAAGTACATACAGTTATAAATTATCAATTTGCAATAGAAATTTAAAAAATGAAAAGAAGGAAAAAAAGTCATTATATTACAACCCAGACATAACCAGTTATTAATATTTTTGGTGTATTTCTTTTCAGCCTTTTTTTAAATTGAAAAATTAATACTTTACATAATTAATAGAATAACAGACTTATAAATGTAATCCCCCCTCCCCCCCACACACCCCTACTGATTTTAATTTTTAGGAATGTTATAATAAAATTAATGTTTATTGTGGAAAATACAGACTAGTCTGATGAAAAAGTATAACACTCATCTCCCTTTGGTAATTATGGTTAATATTTTGGCATATTTCCATTCATTCTTTGTTCTGTGTATAAACATACTTTGTTTTATATTGTATGTTACATGGTGAAGTTAGATTATTTTACTTCTTTCTTTTTTTCAATTAACACTACATTTTAAACACTTCTTCATATCTTTAAAATTCTTAGTAAGCATTTTCACTGGCTATAATAATTCATCATATAGGATGTCTAACATTTAAGTTGTTTCCAGTTTTTTACCACTGCAAATATCAGTGCTGTGAACATCTTTGTGTATTGATCTTTGACCACATCTTAGATTATTTTCTTAGGATAGTTCCTAGAAATGAAAATACCAGGTCAAGGGCGTGAATATTTTTAAGGCTTTTGATCACAGGCTGCTAGTTCTTAAGAGCCGAGGCTTTGAGATCCCTTAATAAAGACCTTACAGTCCATTGAGCAGAACTTAATCTACCTGGAATGAACAAGAATGAAATGACTACAACCTCATTGCGTGGGTTTTGGCTGTCCATGGATCTGCCTCAGTCTGTCAGACATTCCTAAGGAACAGTGTACAATAACCGTTACGGAAATGCAGTTACCTCATTATGGTTAGTCTTTGGGAAGTGGGCTAAGAAATTGCATGTGTTCTCTGTTTTCATCCATATTGTGACTTTCACACTGCCTCAGAACCAACCTTTTAGATATACAGGCCCAGAAATATATGTTAATTTTAGGGTTTTACACTCCTTGAGTGAAAGACAGTGTCATCAAGTATGTGAATGTCCAGCTCCTAAATGAACTCCTCCTCCTGTCCAGTCACATCGTCCAGGCAATGGCTTTCCTTTATTTCACATCCCCATTACTTCCTTGGGCCCTCAGCATTTCATACCTAAAAGGACACTGGTACTGTTGTTCTTGCCAGGGCCTGTGGCTTTGCCTCAGATTCCTTGGCAAATGTCAGGAAATAGAGGGCTGGGACTAATTTTTATAGGTTCTCAATTCTCCCCACTTGGGGAAATGCTGTTGACTTAGCTGTACATAGGAGTGATAAGGAGGCAGCTGGCCAGGCTACATGACAACTGGTTTTCAGATCCAGGTTAAAAAAAAAAAAAAAAAAGTACTAACTTAATCTCAAGCCATGCTTAGCCTATTGCAAAGTCCAGTGTGGGTGTCTTGGGGCTTGCATCTGAGATTGGAGCTTCCCTGACCTTCTCTGGTACCCTCTCCTCAGTGTTCCTAGTGTGTGTCACAAGAATGGCAAGGTGATTCAGGCTTGGGGGAGCTCTTGGTACTATACCACACCACCTTACACGTGTGCATTACTCTGCTTGTTCTTTTGCATACATCTGCTGATTTGAACCTCATGGGCCTGACTTAAGGAGCAGGTAGGTAGGGCATGTGCTTCTTCCTTCCCGTTTCAAAGACAAGGAAAGTGAGGTGCACAGTAGTGCACTGGTTTATCCAGGGTCACACAGTGGCAGAGCCAGGACTGGAGCCTGGCTGCTTGTACTAACCACACCACTGCCACCAATAATCCACAGCTACTAGTGGTAGCTGTTTTTGACTGTGATCATAGTCACTGTCTCCTGGAGAGGTGCTGGCTACTGGATGAATAATTCCCAGCTAAGGCTCTCTCGTGAGCTGACATGCTGTTGTGCATGCTTGGAATGCCCTTTCCTGATTTCTTCACCTGATAAACTCATCATCATCCTCAAGACTCAGCCCAGAAGATACCCTCTGAGGAAGGCTTGGCTGTTCTCCCCAGCTCAGTGTTCCCAGAGACCCCTTACTGACATCTGCTGCTACTCATACCTCACTGTACCTGCCTGCCTCCTTACATGTATCCCACCTAGCCAGTAAGTTCCTTAAAGATGGACATCATACCCTTCACCTCAGTGTACCCAGCACCTAGCCCAGAACTTAGCGCATGCTCTACTCATGTTTTCCAAGTGTGTTTGGTGTTAGAGGTGTATTTTCTACACAGGTTTTATGCTGGGGGCTCAGAAAGAAGTGGACAGCAGATTGTTGGCCCTCCCAGGAAGAAAAGTCCCAATGAGCTGGTGGATGATCTCTTTAAAGGTGCCAAGGAGCATGGAGCTGTAGCTGTGGAGCGAGTGACCAAGAGCCCTGGGGAAACCAGTAAACCAAGAGTGAGCATAAGGATCATTGTGCCCACAGGACTCAAGTTCCAGAGGGGGGAAGAAAGCCTTCTTCACTCCAGTTGTGACTGATTTTGTTTGTGTTTTTATCATTTGCTCACTTGGTCTCTCATGTGGAAGACTAATGTAGTTTCTCTTACCCTTTAACAAAATACCAAGATTTGGGGCAAAGTTTTCAAACCTGCCGCCTATGGTCTGGTGGATCAGGTCCTGCAAACATATTTTGTTCGTCTGTCTAATTAGACCTACTCAGTGTTTTGCTTCATTTTATCTTAATTGGATTAGTATCCACCTGTTTTATGTAATATCCGAGTTACTCTCATCTTTGGGAAAATCAAGTCTTTTGTATTATCCTACACCCAAATTCTACTGCCTTGATTAACAAGAGCTTAGTAGCAGCTGTTCCCTTTAGCCAGGCACCCCCACCCCTTCCAGCTTTCACCCCAATCTTGGCCATTCAGTTCATTTGGCCCTGTGGGCACTGAGTTTGATTCATACAGAAAGTGCATCTAGTAGTTAAGCTTGATCAGGAACCCTGTCCTCTTTCTTCCACTTATCTAAAATACATCATTGTATATGAGTAACCCCACCGCTATTGACCGACCCCTCAAGTGTTTATGAACTTGTCCTTTGTAGCCATTTGCAGGGGGTGGCTACCGCCTTGGGGCAGCACCAGAGGAAGAGTCTGCCTATGTAGCAGGAGAAAGGAGGCAGCATTCCAGCCAAGATGTGAGTGTTGATCTACCTTTCTTAGGGAAGCTCGTGGACTGTTTGTTCTGCCACTTTCGGAAAGGATTGGTCACATATTGTACATGAATCAGCAGCCTCTGAAAGGGAAGCCTACAGAGTCAGTGCCCTTGCTGTGGTCCATGCACAGGGAGGCTTACTGAAAAATCAAAGGCAGTTCTCTCTGGCTGTGGGAGGGGGCTGGTGGGAATGGTTTAGGGAAGGAGATGTACAAATGAAGGAGTTTTCTGTGCATTCCATGTCTCAGGTAGAGGAAGATTAAATTGGGCTTCTCTGGTGGTGTGGATATGGCTGAAGCACTTGGTCTTCAGACCACCAGAGACGACCTGAAGTGCAATTTTAAGTTTTCGTTGTTACTGTCCAGTACTTTTTTCCCCTGTGTAAACTCCCACATAAGTGTATATGGACAAATTTGAATCTTTTTAAAATTTAATACTATGCAACATTTTCTTGTGCCCTGTGACCATTAATTTCTGTAATGTATGTTTAAATCATTTTGGTTTTTATTCCAAAATTCATGCAAGAAGAAAATTAAAATCCTATGTACCTGAGACAGCAACTGCTAATATGCTGGTTTTTACCCTTTTCTGTGAATATGTGTGAGGAATTGTTGTTAACGGAAATTGTAGATAACACTTTTTATGACTGTAAAATAGTCTATGAGATCTGCCATGGTAGTTTAGTTGAACCCGAGCTACATAACAAGCATAGTGGCAACCCTACAGATAAGGAAGCCACAGCTTTGGCTGAGTCCCCTACTTAGGGCCACCCAACTAGTGAGTGGCAAAGTCAAGATGCAAACCCAGGATCTCCTTAAAACAGAGCCCATGCTCTTAACCTGTGCTACATCACCTTTCTATTTGAGGTTAATGCTTATTTGGTTTGGTTGTTGATTGATTTCCCTTTGCACACACACCTACATATGTGTGCGTCTGTACTTTAATAATAGCAACACAAAGAAATAGTAAAAACCTGCTAATTTGCAGGTTCAAATTGGTGTGCTTGCCAGGTTCCTGACAATGTACTAACCGCTTTCCTCCTGTCATCACAGGTTCATGTAGTGTTGAAGCTCTGGAAGAATGGATTCAGCCTGGACAATGGTGAACTCAGAAGCTACCAAGACCCATCCAATGCCCAGTTTCTGGAGTCTATCCGCAGAGGGTGAGTAGAAAAGTCCTCCTCCAGGTCTTGAATCAGTGAATGAGATGGCAGTTGGGAAAAGAAGAGGCAGAATATTTATTATTTGAGAAGCTTTTTGTTTGTTTGTTTTTGAGGGGGTTTTCCTGTAAGGACCAGAAAACTGCTAGACAAATTCCAAAAGAGCTATAATACTGAGAAGTAAATTTTTTGAAGCAATCAAGATACAGATTCATAGATCTGCTCCAAAACCCTTGTGTGTCCATTTTTCCCTCCTGGGCCTATGCCAAATAAGAAATAGGTGTCTGCTGTGACCGATCAGGCAAGAGAGAAGGTGGAGGCAGAGAGGCAGCCACTTAGAGTAGCTGGCTCCCTGTGGAGACCCAGTGATTTCCACCATTGGAACTGAGAGGTTCCTTCTCCCCTCACCCCATCACTGTCATTTCCATCCTGTTCTCTGTGGACCCTACCATTGCCTTTTCTCCTTCAGGGAGGTGCCAGCAGAGCTGCGGAGGTTAGCCCATGGTGGGCAGGTGAACTTGGACATGGAAGACCATCGGGATGAGGACTTCGTGAAGCCCAAGGGGGCTTTTAAAGCCTTCACTGGAGAGGGTCAGAAACTGGGCAGGTAAGGAGCAGCACAGCTGGGAGCTGGACTGTGTCAGTCATACCTGTCGAGTCCAGCAGAACTGTGTATTGCTCACTTTCGATAGCTCTATTTGCAAAGTAATTCAGATTTTATTTTTATGGGAGGAAGAATATGGAGAACGTGAGCTGCAGAGTTAACAGACCTGAGTTTAAATCTCTGCTTCTTCACTTTCTGGCTGTGTGGCTTTGGACCATATAACCTCAGTTTCCTCCACTATAAATAGAACTAATAAGAGTCCTTACCTCCTAGGATTATTGTTGCAAGGAATAAATAAATGAGCTGATGCATACAGAGCACTGCCCCATGGTGAGCAGTTGGTGTGAGCCGTATGTGTAACCTAATTCCTGCTTTGACTCAGTAATCTAGGGTGTTCAGGGACAGTGTGATCTCCTTGATGACCTAAGGCTAAAATGGGGAATAAGGAATTTCAGACTCTCCTGCCCAGCTGTGCCTTGCAGTGGCATTGCTCAGGATCCAGGGAAGCTCAAGGACATTGTTGCTCCTGTGTGGGCTGGTGCTCCACCATAATGGCAGCTCAACAGTTCTTATCTCTACTTCTTTGTCCCTTCCTGACACTGTCACTTCCTGTGACTTTTTCTGCCTCTTGTCCTCTGCCACTGCCTTGTCTTCTCATTTCTGTGCCCTCAGCCAACAGATATTCTCTGTTGCATTCAAACACTCTGATGGGATCTGGTTGGTTAATAGTCACTGTTATCCCTGATGGGCACAGTTTTCCCTCTAGACTCTTGGCGGGCCCGTAGGTAGGCTGCCTTCTCTCTGAGCCCACTTAGCTTCAGCCATGGCCATGGCGTCACTTGGCCAATGTTCTTCAGAGGGAACTGTGTACATGATAAGCACTCAGAGCATAGTGGCCTTCTTTGCCAGTACAATCCTTATTTTGCAGCAAGAAACCTGAGGCTCTTGGACTTTAGGGACTTGCCCTTGGGTACATGGCCAGTGTGTGGCACAGCCAGGACTGGAACCCAGGCCTTCTGATTGACATTCCTTCCCACGCTTGGTCTGCACAGCAAGACACCCTCTCTGCCCTAGATCTAGCAGCTGTCAAGCTAGTCACTGCCTTGTTCACTTCACCATCTGCACAGCTCAGAGTGTGGTCTACCTGCAGCCGTGCCCTTTGAGCTTCTGCATCTGTCCCTCCTAGAACCCCCCCGCCTCCCTGTCAGCCATTTATGCCTCATCAGGAATAAGAGTCAGAGCTCAGGACGTCAGAGACCAATAGATTGTGATTGACCAGGACCGAAATAGTTACTTCAGCCCTGCTTTCATCATTTCATCTACCGTACTGGGGATTGTGGGCCAGCCCAGAACAGCTATTCTCAGAGTGAGCTGCCCTGTCAGCTATGGTGAGCTTTGTAGAGCACCTGATAATTTCATTTCTTTTATTATTGAAGTAAAACATGTTCATCTTCAAAAAAAAAAAAAATGGAAAAATGCAAATAAAGAATAAAAAAGAATGAAAAACTATTTCAAGCTTAACAGTCAGAAATATCTAATTAGTATCTAGGGAGTATATCTTCCACTCTTATTCACTTATATAATGTGTGTTTGTAAATTTGCTGTTTTATTGCCTGTTTTTTGCCTGATCATTGAAGTATGGCTGTCATTGCATATTAGAAAATGCATTTCTGCACTTTTATAATGCTTCTATAATTTTCTATCCTTTGGCTGTATTATGATTTAACCAGTTAACCTGTCAAACATTTAGGCAGCTGCCAGTGTTATGAATGTTACAGTGAATATCTCTGCAAACTAAATCTTTGCATACTCCTTAATCTTGGGTTAGAAGTAAAATTGTTGGCTTAAAAGTCCTTTTTATATTTTTAATGTGTCAAATTGCCCTCCAGAAAGGTCGTATTCTTTTTTTACCCCCACCATCAGTTATAAGGGAGGACTCAGAATGCCATGAAGTTTGGGTTTGTTTGATTTCATAATTCTAACAGGAAATACGTCTACTGTTGGGAAACCTAACTATATTATATGCACAAGAGTCCACATCTCAAAAAATGTAAATATTTTTGAGAAAGTCTATGAGGGTACTTCAAAAGTTCATGGAAGGATTCATATTATCTTTTAATTTTGTTTTTCTGTGAACTTTTGGAGTACCTCCTATTTTAGCTGGGCGAAAATAAATACTAGTCTGGAGAATGAGTGCAAGCTGAGATGGAGCTTTGATAATCAGGTGTGCTGTTTGTCAGCCGAATCAGTGGTCATTGCCACTTCCACTTGCATTTATTTCAGTTCTGGCTTTTTATGAAAACTGAGCTTAAAAAAAAAAAAAAAAGTTTTATATAGCTAAGTGAGATGGGATTTTAGCTTCTTAGTCTAACTCAGATGGACAGTTTCTTTAGCATTTCCCATAAATGTTGTTATGTTTTCTATTGTTTTCTTGTGAACCACAGTGAAAGCCAAAAGTTTAAGAAAATTTTCTCAGGTTTGCCTCAAAAATCACTCAGTCCTGGTTGTAATGATTCAGTGAGGCTGTGGATGTAAAAGCCCCCTTAGTTAAATGCCTGTACAAAGTAGGTATAAATGTTACTCCTGTTTTCCCTGTTCTTCACCCTTACCTGAATAGATGTTGGCTACTTTGGAGTAACAGCTGCTTTCTCATCATAGGTATGACTGAAAATGTGATAGCTCCCTTTTTGGCAGGCAGTCACTTCCATGAGTACCTGTTTTATATTTGGAATTATTATAAACAGTTGAGGGACAGGCTGCCTAAAGTCTAATTGAAGAGTTGACCTATTGCCTGTAAAAGTCATGAACTAAACAGGATATAATGAATCTTAGGCATTTACACGTGTAACATTTAACTTTTCACTATTCCCAAGCAACTGCTGAGGCCAGTGGAGGTATAATTTATCATGTCCTGGCCCACGTTTGAGTCCCACATGCTGTGACACTGATGAATAGAAGCAGCTCCTCTTGAAACTAGTAAGTGTAGCCAGCATTCTCCTTTGAGCTCCACTTTGTAATTCTCTAAGCACATATATTTCACATTCACAGAAAAGAATAAGTTCACTTTTCAGTGATTCTTTGCTAGTATATGCTCTGGAACCATGTTGCACAAACTGGGTTCCACAAAATACTTTTTCTCCAGGAGGTTAACAAGTATAACATGGAGAAAAAAAGAGCCTGGTGGTTGAACAAGTTTGCCTTAACTGCATGATCTCTCAAGACTTTTAATATGCTAGTGGCCTCTGATGCTGCTGGTATAATAGGTGGCATTGCCTAAACCTTCCTGTAGATATCTTAAGGGACTAGGATTCAATGGAACACACTTTGGAAAGCACTTTCAGTTACATTTGCTATGTGTGCCCTTTTTAGACTAAAGATCAGAAGCAAGAGTGAGGTACAAGAATTGATCTAATAGACGCTTTGTGTGGAAGTGAGCAAACTCTCATCTAATGGCCTCTCCTCTCTGCAGTGGTCCAGGCCAGGGCCATCTGCTGAGGAAAGGCTGAGAGTGAGGTGGATAGGTGGTTTAGAGGAGCAACGACAGCTCCAAATGGTTGTGGAGAATTGGAAGTCCTATGTGCATTTTGTTTGTCACCCACCCTGAATGCTTTATGTAATTAATTATTTACTTGAATCTTCACAAAATTTGAGCAAGGCAGGTAGCCTTAACCCTTATTAAAAATCCTTGTTGAAACTAAGGGAGCTTGAGTAACTTGCCTAAGGCCACATAGCTAGTGGGTGAATTCAAACCCTAGGTCTATCTGATTCTAAGATCTGCACTTTCAACACTGCAGCAGACACCATGTCCATTTCACTGAATCATTAATCCCCGTGGTATCTAGCACAGAGTTGGCCTTTGCGAAATCTTGCCCACAATCCCCCATAGTTGATGCCTGAGTGTAAATGAGGTTGCACCAGGGGATATAGGCCTGAAGATTCCATCAAGAGTCTGAATTGCTACCCTTACATCCCACCAGTCACCTGCCAGGCTGTGTGCAGGCTGCCTCAGCTGCAGATATGGAGTGCTACCCTCATTCACTCCATTGGTTAATAAAACTCCAAGACTTATCCTGGTCTGTTGGGTCCTCCAGCCTCATGATCCCATCTCTCTCACCACAGGCTGTCCTGTGTACTGCATTCCTCCCTTTCAGCCCTTGTTCAGGTGAGGACACTGAGGAGGAAGAAGGTTCAGTAACTTGCCCAGGGTTACTCAGGAGTGAGGGAGTTAACAGCAACAGATGACTCAGGGTTTGAGGTGAATTCTGCTGGACCTGTAAGTTCTGTCAGGGCACCGATATTCTGTCTGTCTAGGTCACTATATCAGCAGCACCAAACAGTGCGAAGCACACAGCAAATGCTCAGTAAAAACCCGAAAAGGGAGTTCCTTCCTGCTGGGGCTTTGTTTCTACTCCTGTCCTGATATGATCCTCTCTCCTCAGCACTGCCCCCCAGTTGTTGAGTACCAGCTCTCCAGCCCAGCAGGCAGAAAACGAAGCCAAAGCCAGCTCTTCTATCTTAATCAACGAGTCAGAGCCTACCACAAACATCCAAATACGACTTGCTGACGGTGGGAGACTGGTGCAGAAATTTAACCACAGCCACAGGTACCTTGCATTGCTGGTCTGGCTTATTCTAGGAGTGTCCCAGAGACTCCTGCAAATGTGTGGGAATCAGGGAGCCACTCTTCCTCCTAATCATCAGCAGGCATGTCATGCTCTCTCTGAAGGAGGCAGTTGGTTGGGAAGGACTACAAGTCTGGAGCCTTTGGTTCTGCCCCCACTTTCATTGGTGTGGCTTGTGGCTGCTCACTTTCCTCCTGTGGATCTCATTCTTCATCTGTAAAATTAAGGGGCTGGGTTCCTGAGGGTATTTTAGCCATCAAACTCTGTTCAAAGGGAGTCTCCTAAAGCCCACTTGTAGAAGAGATAGAACTAGAACTGCTGCAGTTGATGGAGGGGAGAGGGGTGCAGTGCCAGCATCCCACCCACATGGGTTTCTCTACCTCCCTCTCCAAGTGGGGCCTCTGAAAACCACTAGGCTATTAGGGTCTCTCCAATATGTATATGGCCTTTGAGAATTCTAGGAATACTTGCTCTGCTGTCTCAGACCATCTGGGCTGGATCGGGGCAAACTGTGCCTCCCTCATGTTAAAAATGAGGAAACTGAGGTACAACCAAATGAAGAGACTAGCAGGGGAGGTGCTGGATTACTATTGCCAGTAAACATATTTGGCAGTTCCTTTCTCAAGTATAGGGGCATCTAAGTTTCATCAGTCATGGGCCAACTAAGCCAGAACCCCCATATGGGGCTAGTAAAGAGTTTGACGATTCTTGAGTATTGACTGGTTCACCTGTGGGTTAAAGGCATGAAGTAAGCCACAGGTGTGAGCCAGGAGCATCTGGAGGCTTGTTCATACTTTTTTTCATGAGGATCCTTCATTACACTTCAGGTGCTCAGATCTCTCTGATCTGAATTATTTGCTTCACTTATTTCACTTATTAACCCCAGCATGACTGCTGCTCACTCCCAGGGTAAATAGCCCATACAGAGTGCTGGGCTTGTTGGCTAAAGGCCTCAGGCTTCATCTTGCATGTCCAAGCCTTTAGATGTGCCACATTGTAGATTGCATAAATTTTAGGGGTGGGGGCAGAAAGAAACTTCTATTGACATGCCCTAGGGAAGGAAGCTGCCTGTTTGCAGGTGATTTTGTTCTCATATGGTCACCAGGTTCAGGAGACAAGCAGTGTCTGGAGAAGGGATTCCTGGCACTGAGGAGTTGCTAACCTTTGTTAATTTTTCTGACAAATAGTTTGAGTGCTTCCTGTGACATACAAAAGAGACATATTTTCTGCTCTTGTGAAGTTCTTGGCCTACGTGAGGAGACAGTAATCAGAGCATCCCAGAAATGTTTGCTTACAATCTTGATCAGTACCATGGCAGGAGGGTCAGGGGATGGAGACCAGGAGCTGGGGAAGGCTGCCCTGCAGGGATGGTATTTGAGCCAAGGCCTTAAGTGTGATTAAGATTACAGGAAGGGGATCAGGCAGAGGAGTCTCTGGAAAGAAGGACCCCAGTGTGGAAGGGAGAGCGGCTTGAGGAAGAACTACAGGGAGAGAGAACAAGGGGGGGTGGCATAAAATGAGGTACCCCTGGGACCAGAGTAAGGATGTTGGTGTTTATTATCCCAAAGCAGATGGAAGCAACAGTGAAGGACTTTTGGCAGGGGAAGGACATGATCCAGTGTGCTTCTAGATGATAGCTTTGACTGTTGAGAGGGAGTGGGGAGGGGACTCAGGAGATGTTCAGCCTTCTGCAGGGTGGGGGTTGTAGATGGCAGAGAAGGGCACTGCTCACCGCCTCCCCACTTACCCCCACTCCTCCAGGATCAGCGACATCCGACTCTTCATCGTGGATGCCCGGCCAGCCATGGCTGCCACCAGCTTTGTCCTCATGACTACCTTCCCGAACAAAGAGCTGGCTGACGAGAGCCAGACCCTGAAGGAAGCCAACTTGCTCAATGCTGTCATCGTGCAGCGGTTAACATAACCACCCCACTGGCTGCCTCACCACCCTCCTTGTTTCCCACGGCCGGCAGCTATGTCCGTGGGCATCTCCTCTCCCACCCCATTGTGCACACCCAGCAGTCCAGTGCCACGTTTCCTTCGTAGCTCTGGGTTCTTAGATCTTGGTTGGACATTTGTTTTCTCCTTAGTTGCATTTCCTGGGTTTTTGTGATGATCAATGGACTTTAATGAAAAGAAAAAAAATAAAAACAACCAAACAAATTGAAGGAATATCACCAGCATGTTGTACAGAAACTCTCCCACTGAAGCAGGCTTGATTGCTTTAAACTCATACTTACCTTGGGGACATGTGGGGTGGAACCTTCCATCTTTTTGCATAAAAATTGCTCGTGGCACACAACACTCATCCAAACTGTGTGTCCCACCCACCACCCCCAAAGATGACTATGTGGAGGATATCCCCCATTATGGGCGGGTCGGGGAGGATGTGTAGAGACTTTACAGCTATGTGCTCCAACAAGAATATATAACAGATAAAACTGGGCAGCAGCAAGAGTTGCCTGAAGTGTGAGGTCAGACCTAGCTGCACACAACTCCTTCAGGGGAAAATAACTACTTCCCTATGCTCCTTTCACTCAAGCCTTGGGAAATCAACGCTCCCCAGACCTTGGCCAGTTGAGATTCTACACTACCTGTCCGCCCCAGCCCTTTCTTCCTCATTATCCAGGCTGCTCTGCCATTGCTTTATTTACTCCACATGGAGAAGTCTAAGTGTACCTAGGAGGTAGATGAGGTATTTGTTCATTAGAATACAGCTCATGCCAACCCAGAAGTTCAGAATCAGTATATCTTGGTTAGAGAAACAGAATCAAAATGCCACTGAGCTATTCACTAATGGTGTGTGGCAAATCAGCTGCTGAAGAAGGGGTGGATTTCCTGTGCTACAAGCACTTTTTACTGTGTTGATGTTTGCAAGAAGCTTCTGCTGAGGGAATTTTGAGGGTATGTGAAACATCAGCACGGGGCTTTGGTTTGCAGGCTCTGCTCCACAGTTGTTCTCTGCCCACTAACTTTTGACTTGCAGACATTTTGGCAGTAGTCCCAGCCTGATAAAGACCCTCCACCTCCATAATTGGCTTTCTGTGCAAATTTGGGAGAGGAGGAGCCTTGGGCTTCTGGATGGAATCCTTTCCCCTTCCCTATTAAATGAACCACAGACTTAGAATCAACACTGACTTGGAATCTCCTGGTGTTGAATCATAAACGTGCCTCGATCCTCTTTCCAAGCAGTCATCACCAGTCACTTTCACTTTTCCACTTCACCCACCACAAGGAGCCAAGAATGCACACCATCCACTCAGAGCTGCGCAAGGGCTTCTGGCATAACCAAGACCTATCCTGAGAAAGGGACTTGGTGCTTCCGATCCCAAACTTCCCAAACTGGCAGTGGCCAGCCGGAGCTGCAGCATCTGCCAGTATTTCCTCCAGCAGTTGGAGGTAAAAATGGAAACTAAATGTGCGTCTGGAAAAACTAAGTTATTGTCACCTTGACCATTAAAAACCAGAATGAGGATGATGGAGTTTTGTACTTTCTAATGCTTTACTTTGAAGGTAATTAACAGCAGCCGTCGTAAGTACTTCAGTGCTTCACAGCATTCCCACTTCACTGCAAAACCTAAAGCCCAGGTCACAGCTGGTAAGTGGTAAGGTGCTGCCTGTCAGCCTCCAAAGCCCACAGTCTTAACCACCATGCCCCTGTATGCATATTCTCCATCCCCAACCACTGGGCCCTGTATACATACACTCAATGCCCTCCTATCCCCTTCTCAGTCTTTCTGCTTACATTGATTAGTATGTACCAGAAGAGATAGTAAAAACACCCACTTAGAACCTGCATCAGCTAGAATAGTTTGCAAAGGGCTCTTAGAAACTCTGGGAAGTGAACAAGGCAGGTGATCTTACTGCTGTTGCCCTGTTGATGCAACCACCACAGTTTGGATAGTCCCAGGCCTGGCCCAAGGTCAGAAGGGTTGCTGGCCACAGTCAGGGATCTCACTGGTCTAGCTCCAGGCTGGAGAGGGATGTTTCCTGCCCTAGTTTTCTGTTCTGGGTGGCCTAGATGGAAAGGTCCATCCACCCAGATAGTCTTTCACAGGTTTTAAAAGAACAAAACTCAAGGCTACTCAACAACCATTGGTTCTGGCACTTCTGAATTCAGGGCAGTTCTTAACTGGGGAATTTTGGATCATCCCAAAAATTGGGGAGTAAGGGAACCTCCCAGCATTAAGTGGGCTGGGCCAAGGATATATTGCAATGCAGGGGACATGTCCTAATGGGAAAAAGGTATCAGTAATTCTTCAGAGTGAAAAGGGTAAGTTAACTATCATGATGTCCTTTCTAACAAGTGCAGTTGAAACTAGTCTGTACTGTGGCACGATTGTTGTTTGGTTGGTCTTGTTAACCAAGCCAGGCATCCATCCTGTAGGTAGAATTTTGTGCACAACTGGCCACTTCCTCAGTAGATGGCTACAGGAGGGAGCAGGCATGTAGGAAGAGAGCTAGGCACATCTTTATGGCTTAGGGTGGCATTGCCAAAGTGCCTTCCAGAGGAGCAGCAGCTGTTTGCATGCCCACAAACAGTACAAAGCATGCCCTTTGCTGCCCACAACTTAAAGGTGACCTGGAGCTCATTCAGGGGGAATAGCTGGTGCAGAAACGTGGCTTCCCTGCTGCTCCCTCTGTTCTAACCATCAGCATCTTGGAACTGCAGCCTCAAGAATCCTTCCCAGGCCCAAATAAAAGGAGGCCTTCCTTCTTTAAAATGGGTTTGGGTCCTGTGTCTGTAGCCTCCCACACTCTTGCCAGGACAGGTAAGCAGAGTAGAAAACACATCCTTGACTTGCAGCATTTGTCCTGGGTCCGAGTGTGAGCCAGCTCCCGCATTGTGTGACTGCACCTGTTTCAGTGGCCTATCCCTCACACCATGTCCAGTCCATCAGCAAGTCCTCCAGTGCTGCTTCAAATGCATCCCCAATCCAGCCACTTGTCATCTGTCCCCTGTGATCTCCCACGCCAGCATCTATCATCTGTCATACCTACCACAGTAACCTCATTGGTCCCCCAATTTCCACCCTTGTCCCACAGAAGTCTAGTCCCATCCAGGCAGGGAGGCTCCTTTTGCAACGCTAACCACAGCCTGTTACTCCCTTCCTCTAAAGCCTTCAGGAGCTTCCCATTACCCTTGGAAACATCCAAGACACAAAGAGCCTCCCAGTCCGTGGCCCCTGCCTGTCACCCTTTGTCCCTTTGCCCCACTTTACTTTCCTTCTTAGCCTCCAGCTGATACGTTATATGCTCTTGATTTATGTGTTTGTTTCCTTTGTTCTTCCACTAGATTATAAACTCCACAAGGGCAGGGATTTCTGTGTTCTTCACTCCTGTGTCCTGAGCAGTTGGCGCAGTGCCTGACACATCGTAGATCCTCAACAATAACTGGCTGCATGAAGCTATGAAATGGAGATATGACCTCCTTATCTAAAGGATGGAAGACAATATCACTTAAAGCTCCCTCATATGGCAGGTGCTTGGTAACTGCAGTTACCCGCCCAAAGCAGGTTCCCCATCAGCCACAGGGTCATTGTTCTGCAGGGCGCCTATAGCTGCAGGTTCTTCCTGCTCAGGTGCTGAAAAGAGAGAGCAAAAACAGGTGTATCTGGGGGTGGGGAGCAGGGAGTGAAGGGAATGCCCCCCAGCACCTTCCCCACCTGCCTCAGCTGGAGTAGGAGGTTTATTAAGGGCAAGTTACCACCATACTGCGCACCTGAGACCCTCAATGCCAGGACTAGGCCCACTGATAACAATAGTAGTTGCTGTTATTTGAGCATTAACTTTGTGCCAGGCCCTGCATGTACCTTACCTCATTTAGTTTGACAACAACCCGAAGGTACCATATATTAGCCCATTTTATGGAAGAAGACACTGAGGCTTAGCACAGCGAAGGGGCTTGCCTGAAGTCACACACGGAGTAAGAGGCAGAACCACATTTGAATCCCTGACTACAAAGCCATGGCTCTTGACTACGAGGCTCTACCTGTGAAAAAGGCAGGGCCAAGTTCAGAGGCAGGAGGGATGACTAGGACTGGGGAAAGGAGAGGGAGGACAGAATGGCTTCTCAGAAGAGCTGCATTGTGAAGCATGATTAGGGGTTGGTTCTTTGAGAAAAAGGCAAAAGGTTTTCGTTTCCTTAAAAGACAACAGACCCGGTGGGCATGTAAAGGCATGAGACAAGCTGATCTGGCCTTGAACAGGTTCATTCTTTTACCAGGTAAGGCCTTACACAAGACCCTAAGCTTCTCTGAGCCTTGGTTTCCTCGTTTGCAAAAGAGGGATTAATAGTAGTTTCTACCTCTTACACTGCCGGGATTAGAGGTGTCTGTGAAACATTTGACACATAGTAGGAACTTTATAAATGATAATAATAGCTGCCATTTATTGAGTCTGTACCATGTGCCAGGCACTTTGTTAGACACTTTATTAAGCATGATCTTGTTGACTATTAACACTTCTGTGAGGCAGGTGCTTTTATTATTCACATTTTTACAGAGGAGGAAACTAAGTATCTCGTAAATAGTAGGCACCCTGTAAATTAAATATCTGTTGGATAAATCAACTGAGAATCGGAGAGGAGAAAGCTTGTCAAGAACACACCACTAATAAATGACAGCCGAGACTTGACCCAAAGCCATCTAACTCCATCCTCGTGCCCTCTGTACAAGCTCATTTTAAATCAGATTCTGGGTGAACCTCATGCAGCAGGAAAATTTCAGGCTTGGGAGTCAGGCTGTGGGGTACTAGCTATGTGACCTTGGGAAGTTCCTTAGTTGGATCACCCATGTGACAGTACACGAAGATGGACCTATTTCCGTCCTGATTTGGCTGGGGTCCCAAGACAACAGGGGGCCCGACATTCCCACCTCCCAAGGTGAGATACTGCCCACACACAGGGTTTACAAAGAGGGGGTTGAAAACCAGCTGTCACACCAAGGACGTGAAAGGATCAAATTGGAGATCAGAGAAGGGTTTTCTTTGAAGGGAGTTGCTGGAGGGCTTTGAGTTCCCAGTGGAGGAGAGAGTGTGCTTTCCTCCCCCACCAGCCTAGTGAATGAGGTCTCAAGGAGGCCACCCGAGAGTTTGAAATTATGACGGTGCCAGGCATCTGCCTGACACCTGAGTGATCTCAAGAGCAAGAGGCTGCCGGAGCTAGAAGAACTTGCTGCCTGGGAGAGCCTGTACCCCTAGAGTCTGTGGAACCAAAGGGTGCACAGTGTCTCCCACAAGCCCGATGTGGGCCCCACAAGGCAGCTGGACTGGAAAGTCTGGGGTCCTGCTCTGGAAGAACAGAGGGACCTCAGTGGAGTATGGACCTTGGATTCCAGGACTGAGGGAAGAGACACAAGCAGCGAGCCAGAGACTTACATTAGCCTCCTCAAGTGTGGGTGAGAGCTCCCTGCAGTGGATCACGATCTGAAGAGCCTGTGAATGCACTCCAGAGAGGAGCTCAGAGCATCTGCCCCTGCCACAGGAAGCCAGCAGGCGCTTTCCTGCCCCTTGCCTCTCCTGCGACCTTAGCCCTGAGAGAGGGGGAGAAGCTGTACCTCTGAATGAATTTGGAAGTTTTGACTATGACATAGGAATGGCCTTTAAAAAAAAAAATCTGTTCACATGGTTAATATTCACATGGTTCAAAAATTTTTTTTTACCTATCTCCCTTCTACCCTGTCCCTTATTTATTCAATTGCCTTCTTTCCCTTCTCACTATGAGTTTCTTAGGTATCCTTCCAGAGTTCCTAAATACAAACCAATACTCTATGTCTATTCTGACATACATTTCCCCCCACATTTTAACATCTCTTAAATCAGAATGCATCATACAATCTGATGTCACTGAATATCTTAACAAATTTATTTTGCCTATATTTTTCCTTTTAATCTGTGCCCAAAATTGATATATGATAGAAATTCTTGTCTAAATAAGTCTAAATGAGCTCTCAAACATAAAATTCTAAGCATTGTGTCATTTTACTCAGCAGCTGCCTGTCTTTCTTAGTGGCACATAAATTAATAGTGCCTTTGCCATCCCTGGTGTCTTAAATGCAATGACTCTGCAGTGAATCTTGTTCATAAATATGGCAGCCTGCCCATCACCGTCTGCATCTTTTTCCATTTAGCAGTAGATATTGGAGATCATTTGTTGTGAAGGACGTGTGGGTGTCCCCAGTGTTTTGCTATTATAAACAGTGTTGCAATGGGGCAGCTTGTACCTGCAAATGTATAGTGAGAGTAAATTCCTAGATGTGGAAATGCTGGGTCAGGGCGTTGACCAATTTACTCTCCCACCCGCAATGGATGAGCGAGACTGTTTCCCACAGATTTGCCAGCAGGGTATGCGGTGGGCACTTGCCAATCAGGTAAGTGAGTAATGGATTCCCAGTGTAGTTTTTTGTGTGTTAATAATGGCTACCATTTACTGAGCAGTTTTCTGTGCCTCATTATAAGCTAAATCCTTTCTGTGCATTATCTCATTTAATCCAACCCTAAGAGGCAGGTATTGATTTTAACCCCATTTTACTGATGAGGGTTATGGAGGTTATGCAACATGCCTATTGGATATGCAGAGCCACAACCCCAATACAGTTCATTTCAGAGCTTGCAATCCTAGCCACTCTGCATATTGCCTCCCCAAACATTTACTTGTGCATAAAGCATTGAATAGTATCATGTTTCCTACTTAGGGTTTCCTGGGATTGATGTATCCTAGCTTCATCTTCATTATGTATATCTTTATGACTGATCATAACATCTATTGCAAATTATAGTCATTTCTAGCTTCAGGATGATGTTCATACTTTTAATCCTATATGGCCAATCTTTGGTGAGTTGCTAAAATATATATCGTTTCACTTTTTTAGGTCTCAGATATATGAGCAAATAATTATGTTCCTGTAGGATATTGCTGGGTGCAGTTACTGATTTTCTATCTTGTTTTCTGTGTTTCTTTAGAATGTTTTGTGGGTATGACAAATTGATGAATATTGCTATCCATGTTCTCAAAGAAAAATATGCTGATTGGAACACTTCTTCCTTCCTTCCTTTCTTCAGATAGTGCTGGCTTCCCTGATGAGCCTGTCTCTCTTCACTGTTGGGCTGGGCTTCTCATTACTCTCTTTTGGAGACCCTGTGATCCCCTGCATTGTACAGACAACTTCCTTCATCTTTGGAATGCATTTTGAGTTGTCTTAGTTCTTTGATCTTCATTGATCAAATGGCCCAGATAAGAACATAATTTTTCACAAATTTTATTTATTAGAGTTTTAAAACATTTTTTTCTTGAAGACACTTATGATCAGCCACCCTGTATTTTAGGAAATTCAGTTGTTGAAAATCTAAATTGAAAAAAAAGGGTGAGGGGTTCTTATCACCCTCATAAAAACATGTAGATAAATTGTAAAAAATCCTAGGAAATTTGAAGAAAAGCTGTCACCCATTACCTGACAACTCAGACAAATCTGGCTTTGAGCCCCCATCTAAGTCAGTGAAGAGGTTATGGACAATAAACACAAATGCCAATGCCCAAATCAGGGTCTCAGCTCTGCCACTTATTAGCTCTGAGGTCCTAGGCAAGCCACACAGCCTTCTGGGCCTCCTTTATCTGCAAAATGGGGGTGTCAGTATAACCAACTTCACAGGTCAACAGTGAGGAAAAAAGTTATATGTATGGCTATATGAGTATTAGCTGTTAACATTTTTCTAATTAATTTTACTTTTTAAATCATCATGTAGTACAGTCGACTGTGTTGTGTACAGTGAATTTGGACACGTATATAGATTTATGTAACCACCACCATGATCAGGACACAAATCAGTTCTATCACCCCAAATATCTCTCTTCTGCTGTTCCTTTATAGTCACACCCTCCTCCCATCTCTACCCCTGATGACCACTGATCTGTTCTCCATCAATGTACCTTTGTCTTTTCCAGAACACCATGAAAATAAAATCATACACTATTTAACCTTTCGAGACCATCCTCTTTTACTCAGCATAATGCCTCTGTGATTCATCCAAGCTGTGTGTGTGTCAAAAATTCATTGCTTTATATCATCAAGTAATATTCCATGGCATGAATGTACAATAATCTGTTTATTCTTTCAACTATCAGAGGACATTTGGGTTGTTGCCAGTTTGGGGCAATTAGAAATAGAGCTGCTATAAACATTCATGTACAGGTTTTCGTGTGAAATTAAGTTTCCCTTTCTCTAGGGTAAATACCCTTAAAGATGGCTAGGGTCTGGGGTGGCTGGATCATATGGTAAGTGTATGTTTAACTTTATTTAAGACTACCAAATCATTTCCCAGGGTGGCCGTCCCACTGCACATTTCCATCAGCAATATGTGAGAGTTCCAGTGGCTACACATCCGCACCAACACTTGGTTATTTTCTTTTTTTTCCTTTTTTTCTTTTTTGTGTGTGTGTGTGACCGGTAAGGGGATCATAACCCTCGGCTTGGTGTCGCCTGCACCGAGCTCAGCCAGTGAGTGCACCTGCCATCCCTACATAGGATCCGAACCCGTGGCCTCGGCACTCCCAGCGCCGCTGCGCTCCCAGCACCGCACTCTCCTGAGTGAGCCATGGGGTCGGCCCAGTATTTTCATATTTTTAATTTTAGTCATTGTAACAGATGTGTCGTTATCTCTCACAGTTTGCGAGATAACTCTCTCTCTCAGGTGTGGTTATGATTTTAATTTGCATTTCCTTAATGGCTAATGATGCTGAATATCTTTTCCAGTGCTATTTGCTATCCAGAAATCCTTTTTGGTAAAGTGTCTGTTCAAGTCTTTGCCTTTTTATTTATTGGAATATTTGTTTTCTTACTGTTGACTTTTGAGAGTTCTTTATATATTATGGATACAAGAATATATATCCAGAGTGTGTGTGTGTGTGTGTGTGTGTGTGTGTGTGTGTGTCTGTGTGTGTCTGTGTGTGTGTGTGTGTGTGTGAAATATGTGATTTGCAGAAGTATTCTCCCAGTCTGTAGCTTGTCTTTTCATTCTCTTAACAGTGTCTTTTGCAAAGCATAAGTTTTTAATTTTAATGAACTTCAATTTATGAATCATTTTTTCTTTTATGGATTATGCTTTGATGTTCTACCTGAGAAGGTCTGCTCCTATGTTTTCATCTGAAAGTTTTATAGCTTTATGCTTACATTTAGATCTATGACCCATTTTGAGTCACTTTTCATTTCAAGTGTAAATTTTAGGTTGAGATTTGGTTTGGGCTTTTTTTTTTTTTCCTTTGTATATAGATGACCAAATTTTCCAACACCATTTGTTGAAAAGACTGTTCTTTCTCTTTAGAATTACTTTTGCACATTTGCCATTATTTCTCGGCAGTTTGATTTTGATCTGTCTGGGTGTGGATTTTTTTGAGTTTATCCTGTTTGGGGTTCACTGAGCTTCTTGAATTTGTAGGTTTATTTTTCACCAAATTGGGGAAGTTTTCAGACATTATTCAAATTTTTTTTTATCACTGCATTCTTTCAATTCGTTTTCTAGGATGCTGATCACATGAATGTTAGACCTTTTGTTGTCCAACAGGTCCCTGAGGTTTGGCTTATTTCTTAGATTATTTTCACCTTGTTCAAATTAAATCATTTCTCTTTGACCTATCTTCAAGTTCATTGACTCTTTCCTTTATCACCTTGTATTAGTGGCCTAGGGGTGCTGTAACAAAGTCTCACAAACCTGGTGGTTTAAAACAACAGAAATTTATTCTCTCACAGTTCTGGAGGCTAGAAATATAAAATCAAGAGGTTAGCAGATCAGGTTCTCTCTGAAGACTTTAAGGGAGCATCCTTCCTTGCCTCCTCCTAGTTTCTAGCAGTTGCCAGCAATGGTTGGCATTCCTTGTCTTGTGGACACATCACTTCAGTCTCTGCCTCCATCATTACTTGCTATTCTCCCTGTGTCTGTGTGTCTAGGTCTGAATTTTCCTCTTCTTATAAGGCCACCAGTCATATTAGAATTAGGGCCCACCTTAATCCAGTATGACCTCATCTTAACCTGATTGCATCTGCAAAGACCCTATTACTAACAAAGGTCACATTTACATGTACTAGGAGTTAGGACTTCAACACATCTTTTGGGGGGGGATTCAATTCAACCCCTAATACAGTTCCATTTTGCTATTGAGCCCATCAAGCTAATTTTTAAAATTTCAGTTATTGTATTTTGCAATTCCAAAATTTCCATTTGAGTCTTCCTTTTAGCCTTTATTTCTTTGCTGAGAATTTCTATGTTTCTATTTGTTTCAAGCGTGCTCACTTTTACCTCACAACATATACAAAATTAACTCAAAACAGATCAATGAAATCAATCAAGTATAAGAGCTAAAATTACATATCTCTTAGGAGAAAATATAGGGGGAAATCTTCATGAACTTGGATTTGGCAAAAGATCATTAGACATGACAACAAAGCATGAGTGACATAAGAAAAATAGACAAATTGGACTTCATAAAAATTTAAAACTTTTGCACAAAGGACATTATTAAGAATGTGAAAAGACAGCCTAATAGGAGAAAATATGTCTGATAAGATATGGTATCCAGAAAACATAAAGAACTCTTACACTCAACAAGACAAACCACCCAATTTTCTAAGTGGGCAAAAGTGAATTCTACCAAACATTTGAAGAAGAATTAGTACAAATCCTTATCAAACTCTGCTTAAAAATTATGAGTGCACACTTCCTAGCACAGTCCATGAGGCCAGCATTACCCTGATACCAAATCCAAAGATACCACAAAAAAAGAAAACTACAGACCAATATCCGTTATGAATAGAGACTCAAAAATCCTCAGCAAAATACTAACAAACCAAATCCAATAGCACATGAAAAGGATGATGAACCATGACCAAGTAGAATTTCTCCCAGAACTGCAAGGAAGGCCCAGAATAAGAAAGTCGGTGTCACATACCGCATTCATAGAATGGAAGGAGGAAGAGGACATGACCATGTCAATACATGCAGGAAAAGCATGTAAGAAAATTCAACACCCTTTCATGATTAAAAACACTCAGTAAACTAGGAATAGAAGGGAACTTCCTTAACACGATAAAGTGCATTTATGACAAGCCCATAACTAGCATTGTACTCAATAGTGAAAGACTAGAAGCTTTACTGCTGAGATCAGAAACAAGACAAGTGTTCCCGCCTTCACCATTGCTATCCAATATTGTACTAGAAGTCCTAGCACAGCCATGAGGCAAGAAGAAGAAATAAACAACATCCAAATTAAAAAGGAAGCAGTGAAAAGCCTAAGGTCAGCCCCCTTGACCCGGATCATACAGTCACGACACAGAGCTCTCCCAGGGTCTCAGGCAGGAACCAAGGGCCAGCCCCCTCTGCCAGAAAGCAGGCAAGGAGCATGCCAAAAACACCACTGCCTCGCAGGTGGCCCACCATGGCCCCCGCCACAGCCACACACCTGCCGCAAAAGCGGCTCGACATTCCAGCAGCAGCCACAGCTACCATGTAGGCAGCCCGCCAGATACCCAACTGCAGTGACACAAGGAGAGTCACCAGCAGAGACCGGAGAAAGAAGAGGACGTCTGTCTCCTCAAAGCCCATTCCAGCATAATAGAAGAAGCAACTGCTCTACCATGCCCCTGCTGTATTTCTGATTTTAGTCATTTCTGTCTTCTCTCTTTTTTTCTTGGTCAATCTTGATAAAGGTTTGCAAATTTTATGATTCTTTTAAAAATCATAATTGATTATGCATATTTTTGGGATTCAATGCTGACATATGTTGACCAAATCAATATTACTAGTATGTGTATTGTTACAAATTGTGCTTATTCTTTATGCCCCTTGTCCAATCTCTCCCTATTCCCCCTCCCACCACTGATAACCCTAAATTTCTTCTCTTCCTCTGAAAAAGTAATGGATACTCTTGATTTGTTGCCTAGATGATCTGTCCAATGCTAAAAGGTGTATTCAGGTCCCCCAATATTATCATAGAGCAGATGCTTCTTCTGTCACTCTGGAATGGGCTTTGTGGAGAGAGACATCCTCTTCTTTTCTTTATCTCTGCTGGTGACTCTCCTTGCGTCAATGCACTCCAGTGGCTGGCGGACCATCTACATGGTGGTTGTGACATCTAGTCACTTTCATGGCAACTGTGGTTAATGTAGTGGCTGTGGTGGGCCACCCACATGGAGGTGATGTTTTCAGCATGCTCCTCGGTGCTGGCATGTGTGCCTGGCTGTGGGCGAGGGGTCCAGTCCCCAGCTCCGTGCCCTAGCCCCCCAACCCCCAGGTATGCCCTGAGGCACTGGTGTTGTGCCTGGGCAGGAACTAACTTTTTGTCCTTATTTCTAAAACTGGGGGACTTCCTGTGGGAACCAGTACTTGAGCTGTGTGGTTGAGCTAAATTGCTGCTTTGCTGCTGATTCCCTAGGGAAGGCTTTTTGTGCAGCTCAGGGTTTAATGGCTGACCTTATAGGTACTTCCAGCTCTCCAGAGACCTGGTGCACCTGGGTTGTGTAGAAACTCTGATCTGGGCCTGAGTTTTTTCATCAAACTGCACCCCGTGCAATTCTGCATTCCCGACCAGTCTCCTCTGAGTGGCCCTGAGCTGATTGGGGGGCAGATCAGCTGTCTTTCCTGTGTCCCAGTGTTCTCCTGGTGGGCCCATCTCCCCCACTGCCTGTGCTCCAAACAATTCCCATGGGATGATCCCTGCACCAGTCCCTTGCAATGACTCACCAGCCTCTGAATGGCTCACCTTTTTCAGCTGTTCTGGCTCCTCACTTCTGCGTGGGTCCACAGGAACCCTATTAGTGGTCTTGCTGTCCTAGAGGCCACCAAGGCCCTCTTCTTCCCTGCTGCCTCTAAGTAACTCCATCCAAAGGGCACAGCTGCAGCTTCTGCCAGCTCCTGCTCCATGTGCTCTGCAGCTCCAGCCTTAAAGTGGTCACAGCCTGAAACACTCTGAGCAGTTTTTTCTTTCTCTCATCATGGTTTCTCCTACCTTCATAAACTCCGTAGGTCTCTCCTCCTCTTCCCCTGAGCTCCAGTGGACCCAGCTTGGCTGTTGTTATATTTTTATAGTTGTAAATTGGTTGATTTGTGGAAGAGAGTGACTCTGGGGACCGTCTATTCCGCTACCTTGACTGGAACCCTCATTGAATTTTTTAAAGAATTAAAAAAAAAAAAAAAAAAAAACCAGACTATTAAGCAGTCTACAGGCAACATTGAGGTAGATATTTTAATCAAACATTAACTTTACATAATTCTTTTAGGATATAATCGTCTTTTGTGTAACTTGTTAAATATGTAACTATCATTCATTTTCTTTGACAGACTTTGTTATGGGAGATTGAAATCAAGTTCAAAACTCATTTCTCATTATGATCTAAGTTTTTTTCCTTTATTTATTTTATTTTATTTTATTTTTAAAAAGATGACCAGTAAAGGGATCTTAACCCTTGACTTGGTGTTGTCGGCACCACGCTCTCCCAAGTGAGCAAACCAGCCATCCCTATATAGGGATCCGAACCTGTGGCCTTGGTGTTATCAGCACCACACTCTCCCAAGTGAGCCACGGGCCAGCCCTCCTTTATTTCTTTTCTGCATCTCTTCTCTTGTGACAGTTTTGAATTTTCTAAATCAGATGGTTAAGAACATTTCCGTTTTCAAGAGTTCATCATAATACATTTTTGTATTATTTAAATAAATAAATAAATAAATAAACATTAAAAAGTTTTAGCAGTAAAACTCTCTATTTGAAGATGAAATGAGTCTATATACAGTACAGAAAATCTCATACAATACACATACATGCACAAAACTATAAGACCCAATAAACAAATTCAGCAAAGTTGCAGGTTATAAGATCAAAACATGAAAATAAGTTGTCCTTTTATACAGCACCAATAAACAGTCTGAGAAGGAAATTAAGTAGCAGTTCCATTTACAATAGCATCTAAAAGAATAAAATACCTAGGAAAAAATTTAGTCAAGGAGGTGAAAGACTCGTATATCAAAAACTACAAAACACTGCTGAAAGAAACTCGGCAAGAACTAAGTAAACAGAAAGACATCCCATGTTCATGTATTGAAATATTAATTGCTAACATGGTGCCTTGGGTTGAATGTCCCCCAAAACTTAATTCCCACTGTTAACTGTTGGGAGTGTGGAATCCTATTATAGTAATTGAAAGGTGGAGCCTTGAAGAGGTGATTAGGTTGTAGGACCATGCCACAGTGAATGGATTAATAATGGTGGTCAGGGGCGTGGTTCTGGGGGCTTTAAAAGGAGAGTGCACAGTGAGGTTAGTTTCTGCTCTCTCTCTGCTTTGCCATTTCACAGTGTGATACCCTGCATCACTGTCGCCACCCCAAAGACCCTCACCAAATATGTTCCCTGAACTTTGGATTTCCTAGCCTTCAAAACAGTAAGCAATAAATTTCATTTTCTTACAATTACCCAGTTCTGTGTATTTTGTTATAGGCAACAGAAATGGACTAATATAGATGGCAGTACTTCCCAAATGACCTACAGATTCAATGCAACTCTTATCAAAATTCCAGTGGCCTTATTTAAAGAAATGGAAAAACCAAACCTCAAATTTATGTAAATTTGAATGAGTGAACCATTGTGCAGTATATGCATGTATTGAAACAACATACTGTACCCCACAAATATGTACAAGTAAATGTTAAAGTATTCTTAATTAAAAAAAAAAAAAAAACTTTAATGATCCCCAAATAGCCAGACTATTGAAAAAGAAACACGAAGTTGGAGGATTCACACTTTCAGATTTCAAAACTTACTCAAAACTACAAGTAATCAAAAGAATATGGTGCTGGCATCAGAATAGATATATAGACCAATGGAATATAATTGGGAGCCCATAAATACAAATATCTATGGCTAGTTGATTTTTGACAAGAGTGTCAGTGCCACTCAATGGAGAAAGAATAGTGTTTTCAACAAATAATTCTGGGACAAATAGATAACCACATGCAAAAGAATAAAGTTGAACTGCCTCACTCCATATGTAAAAAATAACTCAAAACAGATCAATTAGCTAAACATAAGAACTAAAACTATTAGAGGAAAACAGGGATAAATATTCATAACCTCAAATTTGGCTATGGATTCTTAGGTCTGACACCAAAAGCATGAGCAACAAAAGAAAAAAATAGGAAAATTACTTTATTTTACCCTTGATTTCATAAAAGGTAAAACCATTTATACAACAAAAGATATTATCTAGAAAGTAAAAAGACAACCCACAGAATGGGAGAAAATATTTTCAAATTATATCTGATAAGGGACACATATCCAGAATATATAAAGAACATTTACAACTCAACTACAAAAAGACAAACAATCCAATTGAAAAAGGGGCAAGAACTCGAATAGGCGTTTCTGCAACAAAGATATACAAATGACCAATTAGCACGTGAAAACATGTTCAACGCCATTGGTTATTAAGGAAATGCAAATCAAAATTACAGAAATACCACTTCACACCTGCTAGGATAGCTGTAATTAAAAGAATGAAAAACAGCAAATGTTGGCAATGATGTGGAGAAACAGGAGCCCTTGTGCCCGACTGGTGGGCACGTAAAATGGTGCAGCTGCTGTGGAAAACAGTTTGGTGGCTCCTCAAAAAGCAAAACATAGAATTACCACATTATCTAGAAAGTTCAGCCTTAGGTATTGTATTAGTTGGAGTTCTCTGGAGAAACAGAACCAATAGGCTACACATAGATATATGAGAAGATTTATAATGGGAATCAGTTCACACAATTATGGAGGCTAAGAACTTCCATGATTTACTATCTGCAAGCTGGAGAACCAGGACAGCAGGTGGTGTAATTCAGTTCGAGTCTGAGGGCATATGAATCCTAGGAACTGTTTGTGTACCTCCTGGTGTGAGGCCAAAGGCCTGAGAAATGGCATGGGGGTTGGGGGAGGGACTGCAGGTATGAGTCCTGGAGTTCAAGGGCAGGAGAAGCTGGATGTCCCAGCTCAAGAAGAGAGAGACACTTTGCCCTTCCTCCACCTTTTTGTTCTAACCAAGCCCTTAACTGAGTGGATGACGCCTGCCCGCGTTGGTGATGGCAGACCTTCCTTACTCAGTCTACTGATTCAAATGCTCATCTCTTCAAGGAAACCCTCACACGCACACCCAGAAATAGTGCTTTGCCAGCTATCTAGGCATCCCATAACCCAGTCGAGTTGACACACACAATTAACCATCACAGGTATACACCCAAAACAAATGAAAATAGGTACTCAAATAGGTACTTGTACAGCAATGTTTACAGCAGAAGTATTCACAATAGCCAAAAGGTGGAAACAATCCAAATGTCCAGCAACAAATGAGTGGATAAACAAATTGTATACACATAAAATGGATTATTCAGCCACAGAAAAGTATGATACACATGAAGTATAATACACGTTATAATGGATGAACCTCTGTGTTCTAAGGAATTTGGCCTCACCCAAAGAGAGGTCTGGAATTTTCCAAGTGATAGGAGTTTTCTTGTTATTCATGGTGTGTCCCTCAGACCACACGTGATAGTTTATGCTGACAAGATGACTCATGGTGGGGCTGGCCATGCCTGATAGTCTTAGGGTGGGGGAACTAGCCACACCAGAAAGACCAAACATACAATTTAGGGTGGGGGCTTCCAGTTTTATCTCCAGTGTTGGGGCTGGGATGGGCTGGAGACTGAGTTCAGTCAATCAATCATGCCTAAGTAATGAAGCTTAAATAAAAATTCTAGACACCAAAGTTCAAGTGAGCTTCTCTGGTTGGCAATACTCTATGCATGTTATCACACCTCATGGCCAGATGGAAGTAACTCTGTCCATGACCATGGGAGGAGGACCACAAGAACCTCTCTATTTAGACTCCTCCCAACTCCATCTTATGCGTCTCTTCCTTTGGCTAGTTCTAATTTGTTTCCTTTTCTTATAATAAAAATAGATGTGCATGTAACAGGTTTCAGTGAGTCTTTCTAGTGAACTATACAAACTGAGGGTGGTTTTACAAAAGCCCTGTACTTGCAATCGGTATCAGTCTTGGGAGTCAGACTTGGCAGTCCAAAGAGTAAACTGAACTTTAGCTGACTCTGGGTAACCTCAAAAATTACACTAGGTGACAAATCAGACATAAAAATCACACATTGGTTGATTCCATCTATAAGAAATATTCAGAATAGGTAAATCCATCGAGACAGAAAGCTGACTGATGGCTGCTAGGGGCCGGGTGGAGGGAGGATCGGGAAGTAATTGTTTGATAGGCCCTGGGTTTTATTTGGGGGTGATAAAAATATTTTGGAACTAGATAGAGGTAGTGGTTGCACAACATTGTAAATGTACTAAAATGGCTAATTTTATGTTACTTGAATTTCATCTCAACAAAAAGAATATTCACTCTTATTCATTGGAGCATGTATATAATATCTTCTTTAAAGACTTTGTCAGATAACCCCAACATCTGTGTCGTCTAAGAGTTGACATCTGTTGATTGTTTTTTCCAAGTATAGTTCAGATTTTCCTGGTTCTTCATATGCCGAGTAATTTTGGATTGTATTCTGAATATTTTACATATTATATTTTGAGACTCTGGGTCTTGTTTAAACTCTATGGAAAACGTTGACATTTTTTGTTTTGGCAGGCAGTCAGCCTGTTTGTGTTCAGGCATCAAGTTCCAAGTGATTCCAACATCAGCTGGGTTTGCAAAGCCTTTGCTGGACTATTGGATCTGTCCCACGTGTACATCACCCAGTGAGTCTGGGACCTGAGCAGTGGTGTCTCTGTTAGTTCATTTCTGAGTCTTTATATACAGGTTATGATTAGATCCCACATGTGCAGCTCAGGGGTGAGCCGAGGAGTTCATAAACAACTTTATGGGGTTGCTTTTGTGAGCTCCTCCTTTTTTACAATCTCCCTGGTACTTTCTGGTTTCCTGAGGCTCCCTTTTCCATCCTCCAGCCAGAAAACTACAGCTTCAGCACCCTGCTCTGCTGCACATTTCCATGGCAGAGGCCAAGTGGCAGGAGGACAGACGGGAAAAAGCAACAGGGGTTTGCCCCTCTCGTTTGGCAGCACAGCTCTGCTGATCCATGAACAAGATTCCCTTCCCTCAGAGCTTTGGCTCCCGCAGGCTCCCATTACCTTGTGTCCTCTGCTGTCCCTGCTGGGGTCTGCCTGGTGGCTATGGCATGGGAGCACAGCAAGAAAAAGAAACTGGGTGGCAGCAGAGGTCCCCTATTCTCTCTGGGTGTTAGGGATTCTCTTTCCTGTTCCTGAGCCAGAAACAGTGGGCTTCCTCTGAAGTTTTCTGCCTGGGCCCCACTTCTGGGCTACATTTTGTTCTGGCCAGTAATACCAGAAGGCAGAAAAAGGCAAACTCACAATGGTTCTCTGAATTCTGATCTTCTTCCTCAATTCACCTGCTACTGTTTACTTTTCAGAGTCCTCAAATAGCTATAGCTGCCCTGTCAATCCTGCCCAGATTTTACAGCTGCCTTCAGTGGGAGAGGCAGGGCTGAGTGCACGCACCTCTTATTCCATCTTGCTCAGAGCTGGATCTTGCCCCAGTGTAGTTTACTTTAACATTTTCCTGATTATTAGAAGCTATTGTATTTTCTTTTCTATGAACCTCTGTTCATATCCTTTGTTCACTTTCCTATGGGAAACAAGGGTTTCAGACTCAGGAGTAGCGATGGGATAAAGTTCTGGCCCAATGGGACGTGAGCAGAAGCGCACCCAGTGTCCTACCCCCGTCCCCTTTCTGCCCTCCCTCTGGCTGGAGTGTGGACATAGTGGGGAGCCATCTCAGACTGTGCAGAGGAGGGCAATACCCTAGGGATGGAGTGAGCTCACAGCAACCTTGCAGAGCAGAGCTGCTATAGCAGATTGGACTTTTCTGCAAGAGGGGACATTTAAGCCACTATTACTTTGGGTCTTTCTGTTATAAGTTGACATATCTCCATCCTCACTAAATTCAACTTTTAGCCGAAGCCGTGAGAAGGAAGTGGTAGAGGCCCAGGGAGGGATGCTTTTGGCAACAAGGACACAGAGATACATTACAGCTCAGGGCTCCTGATTCTGTCGGGAGCAGCTCTGAGCTCCCCAGGAGGGAGTAGATAAAGAGTTACAGAAAGAGAGGTCAAGGGAAGGCCCTGGGAGCCCTGATGGACAGACAGACAGCTCTCCTAGAGGACCTCAGGGCTATGCACACAGTGGCTGGCACATAGTAGGTGCTCAGTAATTAGTAGCTATTATTACTAAAAACTATTGTTCATTCATTTGTTCATTCAACAAATATTTGTGTACATCTGTTGAGTGAGTGGATATATGGGTGGATGGATGACTGCCATTTATTGAGCACTGGCTACATGCCAGACTCTGGTTTGCATGTCACACATGTCATCTCATTTCATCCTGATAATGACTCTGAGAGATAGGTGACTTAATTCCACTTTACAGATGAAGAAGCAGGCTCTTGAGCAGTCAAGACGTTTCCAGGGTCGTGTAGCCAGCCAGAGGTGGAACTGGGATTCAGATCTGGCCCAGTGAGAGTCTACAGCCCTTGCATATCATCACGCCATGAAACCACTTCCCTGGTGGCACCCAGCCTCTTCCCAATGGGCATCAAGAGGGCAACAGTTAATATAGACTCCGAAGTCAGCCAACCTGCATTGGAGTCCCAGCTCTGCCACTTTGGATATGTGGGTTAACCATTCTGTGCCTCAGTTTCCTCATCTATAAAAGGGGATTAGCACCTAATATTTCAGTTGTCGTGAGATTCTAAGCAGTTATTCAAGTGCTGAGAATGGTCTTGGGCCCTGTCCAGAGAGTAAACCAAGCACCTGGAGCAGCTTTCTGCCAGAGTCACAGCTAGAGAAGAGAAGACGAAGGCCCAGTCCTTGGCCAGGGAGTGACTTTGTGGCCACCACTGCATCAGCACCTGGAGAAGCGCCAGGCAGGTGGACCTGCATTCAACTTCTGCTCTTACTGTGTGAGTGTGGGCATCACCCACCTCTTTGAGCCTTGTGTCCCTCATCTGCTCAGTGGGGAGAAATGCCATCATCGAGCCTGCAGGGCAAAGGAGATAATGTATGCCCAGTGCTGGGCACACACTGGCATTCAACCGATGCTTGTGGAATCCCTGAAGACTCTATGTAGTATGTGTGATTATCACCCCTATTTGAAAGATGGGGAAACTGAGGTCTGGGAATGGGCATGATTTCCCCAGTCACACTGCCAGCAAGTGCTGGAATGAGTTTTAAGCAGGTCTTACCTGAATCTCTCCCTCTGGTGATTCTCATCCCTGGCTGTATCTTAGAACCTCCTGGGAAGTGTTTCCAAAAACCTGCTGCATGAGCCTCAGCCCCAGAGATGCTGTTTCTGTTCTTCTGGGGTAGTGCCAGGTGCCTGTATTTTTTTAACTCTCCCTGGGAACTTTGGAGGTTGATGCTGGCTGGGACCAGACACTACACCCCTCAAGGGCTGGTGCAGTAGGAAGGACATGGTCCCACAAGTTGAACTTAGATCTGATTGAGTCTTTGATCCAACTGCCAGCTTACAGGAAATGCAGGGGACACCACCACAAGGGGGACATTCTTCAGGACATATGACTCACTCTGTCCCACCAAGCAATGATGAAAAAGAGAGAGAAAGAAAGAGGAAGAAAAGGAAGTAGAGAGGAAGAGAAAACGTCAGGGAAGATTTCTATGGAGCCAAAGAAATGTAAGACAATGTCAGACACATGTGCGGCCCTGTTTTTCAGACAAATTCAAACCAACCGTTAAATAGCATACTTGAAACAATCAAGGAAATTTTATTATGAGTGGAGTTTAGATGACATTGAGGAATCTAGATGACATTGAGAAATTTTGACAAGTTCGATATTGTCAGATCATCAGAAAGAGTTGAACATTGAAGTATTCATGGGTAAAATGACATCATGTCTGGTGTTTGCTTTAAATAAAAAAAAAACACAAAAAAACAACAGGGGATGAGTGAATAAACGATATAATACAAACAGATCTGCAGGTGAGTGCATGGGCGTTTATGGTACTAATCTCATTCTTTGGGGACATGTTTGAAATTTGTCTTAGCAAAAAGTTTAAAAAGAAAGCTCCCCAGATAACTTTCATTTGCAGCCACAGCTGAGAACACTGGTCCAGAGGCATGAAATATGTACGGTGTTGTGTTTTATTTTATACATGAATGCCATCCTACGAGAGGTCTTCAAAAAGTTCGTGAAAAGATTTGCACTATCTCTTCATTCCATTTCTCCACGAACTCTTTTTGAAGTACCCTCATCCGTAGTACCATTGGTGTATTTCATATGACGACGCTCACTGCAATCTCCTATTCAATAATAATTCCTTGCCTTCATTGGATGCTCTAAGCAGATCTTTTCCTGCAGTGCTCTGCTGCATACAGTCCTGTCATGTTGCCTTAGTGGCCCTAGGAGGGGACAGAGCCTTATTGTCTTTCCTTCCAGGAAAGGAGGGACGTGGCTAAGAGAAGAGTGGTGACGTTCAGCTCTTCAGCTGGGGTTCTACCTGTCATGGGGCTTCTCCCAATCCCCAGAGGATCAGCCCTCATGAGATAATGGGCACGTAAGGGTCTGTGTGGTTGACTGGGCTTGATTTTATTTAAAGGTTGGGACTGGGGGCTGTTTGTACCCAGTAGGATAAACAAGGCCATTCTGGCTGGCTGGGCAAAGGCCATCCTGATACTGGGCCCAGAATCTCGGGCTGGAATCCCGCAGAAGGAGAGAAAAAACCTGGCCCCGGTGCCCTGGATTCCGTTGGAATGGCTCTTCCCACCTTCTTCTGGAAAAGAGCCCAAATGAACACGACTTCTGAGCAGCCTGGCCCTACCCTGTGGGCCTCCACCCCACTCCTCTTGCATATCAATTGTGTTACCCTGGGCATGTCCTTCCCCCCGATCCTCAATTTCCCAATCTGACAAATGGACTAATGATACTTGAAATGCTCAGAGGAGAAATGACAAGGCCACGTTCTAAGCACTTTGCATGCATTAACTTGTTTAATCCTCATCACACTTATCAGGTAGGCTCTCTTACCATCCCCATTCTACACAGGGGAAACTTAGGTACGGAGAGGTGAAGTAACTTGCTCAAGGCCACAGAGCCAGTAAGGGGTAGAGCCAGGACTCTGTGCCCTCAATGCAGTGTTGCTGTAACCTGCCTTAGTACCTGGGGGTAGGAGGCCAGAGATCATCTGGAAATGACCTGCCCCTTCTGGGATCAGTCTATCTGGAGAAACACATTACACTCTTATGCAAAGAAGGTGACCATTCCCAGCTCTGGGGACTTGGGGCCAGTCATGGCTGTGGGAGACCCCAAGGGTTGGGAGAATCTAGGAGGGCTTATTAAAGGGGGTGCAGTTTGATCGGGCTTCAAAGGCAGGATATGGTTAGGTGGAGAGAGGAGAGGTAAAGGCTTACAGGCCGGAGGGAAGAGTGGGCATGAGGGCATGGAGTCTGTGAAGCCTAGCGCAGGACAGGGAGAGGGTGTGCCTTCGCGGCAGAGGCTCAGGGCTCCTTCTGGCCCAGGTCTAAAACGCATGGCTCTCTGTGGGTGGGCAGAGTCCCTCTCCATATCCTCCCACTTCTGTAAGCAGAGCCACTGTGGGCAGGTAACAGGCACTGCCACACTCTCTCTGCAAGGGTGATCCTAGGACCGACTCTGGCACCTGCCCCTCTGGGCCACCTTTTTCTCATCTGTGAAATGGAGGTGTTGAGTGACCAGTTGCTGCAGAGGCCCCAGCCTCAGACTCTATCTTGGTGCCAGGAGATGGAATCACCATCCACCATAAGGAAGGTCTGCTACACCCTGGGGGGTACCACGTACCAGCTCACAGGCAACACCATGGGCTTCCTCCTCCAGATCTTCCTCCTGGATGTGGTGCAGGTGAGGAGCTGGGGACAAAGACTGGGAGCCAACCCAGGGCAGGGTGGGATGAAGCAACCCAGCCATAGGGAGAAAGTCAAGGTTCCATGACCACCCCAAAGGACCACTCATATTTGCACACCATTGTTATGGTCTGCAAAATTTGTTGGCTTCCTGCATAATGGAATGAATTCCAATTTTCAGATTCAAAAAAATAAAACAAAACAAATACAAGAGGAGTGAGCAGTCAGATTCAAGACCACGCAGCGCTGCTGGCTCACAAATGTCAGCCATTGGCCTCCAGAGCCTACACTCCCTTGCCTTCCTCTGGCAAAGGTGGTGAGAAGGGCTGGAAAGAGCAGGACCTCTGCACCAGACATCTGCTTCAGTCTTGGCCATTCCACTTACAGCTGTGTGCCCCCAGCAAGTTACCAACCTCTCTGCACCTCAGTTGCCTCATCTATGAAATGGGCCTAATAATAGAACCTACCTAAAAGGATAAAGAAAAGCATGGGAATGATTAAAAAAACAAACAAACAAAAATCCTGGTTACCTCAGGGGATGGGGCACAGCAGGGCTGTGTTGGTTTCCTATTGCTGACCAAAACTCAGTGGCTTAAAGCAAAATGAAGGTATTACCTTACATTTCTGGAGGTCAAGAAGTCGGCAGTACTGCACTCCGTCTGGAGGCCCTAGGGGAGATCCCATTTCCTAGCCTTTTCCAGCTTCTAGAGGCCACCTGCATTCCTTGGCTCAGGGCCCCTTCCTTTGTCTTCAAGGCCAGTAGCAGAGAATCTTCAACTCTCTCTCCCCACGCTCCTACCATGCACATGACGCACGTGCTCTTGCTCCCTGACTTCTCCTGCTGTCACATCTCCAGCCCTTCTACATGTTCTTATAAGGACCTTTGCGATTACACTGGGTTCTTCCTTAACTTAATCACATCTGCAAAATTCCTATTGCCCTGTAAGGTAACATATTCATAAATTCCAGGGATTGGGACAGGGACAGGAGCTTCCCTGTCTTGCAGACATTTTATTTCTTCAGTAGGGTAGTGGGTACACGGTTGGTCATTGCATTATTCTCCATGCTTTTGGTGTGATAATCTTAACGTCAAGATAGAATAATGTACTTGCCTCATGGAATGTGTCATGAGAACTAAATGAGTTAGTTATGGAAAGCTCTTAGCACAAGGTCTGGCACATAGTAGGTGCTTAATAAATGTCACTTATTATGCTTATTTTTATTCTTATTATTGGAAGAACAGTGTTCTGGGGATTTGGTACGTTTGACCCTCTGCCTAAGCTGTGTGAGTTGGAGCAAGTTTTTCTGATGTCTGTCCTTCCTTCCAGTCTCCAGGAATTTGAGATCATGAGGATGGATAAGATCAGGGCTCCCATACCTGCTTGAGTGTCAGGACCAAATCTGCAGAATTGGTACCCCCAAGGAAGGCTCCAGGTTCTGTTTCTCCAAGAGACTACCTCTGATTTCAGGCCATGATAGAGGGTCAGTGTATTAGTCTGTTTCTGTTGCTTATGACAGAATGCCTGAAACTGGGTAATTTATAAAGAAATAGAATTTATTTCTTACAGTTTGGGAGGCTGGGAAGTCTATGGTCCTGGGGGCACATCTGGTGAGGGCCTTGCTCTTGGTGGTGACTCTATGGTGACACAGGGTATCACATGGTAAATGGCCTGAGTGAGAGGGAGCTAACCTCCTCACTTGCTCTTCTTTTAAAGCCATCAGGACCATGCCCATTACCACCCATTAAACCATAAATGAATTAATCCATTCACAAGGTACAGTCCTCACAACCTAATAACCTTTTAAAGGCCCCACCTTTGTTTGAAAGGTTTGCATAATAGAATTTCCCACCTTCTTAACACTGTTACAGTGGGAATTAAGTTTCCAATACACGAACCTTTGTGAGGCACATTTGACCCATAGCAGTCAGTAAACAGTACCGGTACCCCATCTGAAGGTAACAGATCACAGTTGCATCTCTGATCAGCTGTGAGAACTTGGACAAGCCATTTCCTGTTTCCTCCTCTGTAAAATGGGGATGAAAAGAGGCCCTGCATCATAGGGCTGTCCCTGTGTGGGAGAGTTCTATAAGGCATTTAGCAGAGGTCTGGTTGTGGTATGTGCTCTGTAAATTTTTTGTGGGGGTCAGGGGGGATGGAGTCCCAGAGTAAGTCACACGTGGAGACAGAGGCAGCACTAAAGCCTGACTGAGTGCCCACCCCCACCCCCAGGGAAAGGCAGAGAGCCAACCCCAGGTTGAGGGACAGTGGGGGAGTGAAGCCTGAGGGCTGTCCCCTTCTTCCCTGGGCTCAGCCCCCAGACCTCCAACCCTGGCCCTAACTGCCCAAGCCCAGTCTCAGAGCCAGGGGTGGGGACACGGGACCCTCGTGGAGCTGTGCCTCCTCTTTTCCTTCCTAAGTCAGGATTTTCCTCCTGCCCCCCAATCTGCCATAAACACTGGAAAATTGAGGCTCATTCTGGGAGAAACCTTCCCCAGATTTCCCACCTCTCAGGGGCTGGGGCTCCCAGAGCCTCCTTTCCCTCCTCCTCCCCACTCCCTTTCCCTCTCCTGGACTCCATCCCTCACCCCTGCACTCAACCCCTTGCTCTCGGGCTGTGAAGGGAGCCTGGGCTGCTTCTTATGGTTTGTTAAGACAGTATCGCCTTCCCCAACACATGCACCAACTGGTGCCCTGGACCCTCTGCTGGCCCAGCCAGGCTGAGGGGGTCTCCCCTCCCTGCTGAGCCTGCCTCTCTTTGTGCCCACCCTTGGCTGATGCAGTGGAACCAGCTGCAGCTACCTGGACCCAGCTGGGCGACCGTGGGTAGACACCCTCTCCCTGAGCCTCATTTCCACACCCGTTCCATGAGAACAATAACACACTCCTCGAGGAGACTCAGGGATCTATGGAGATCTGTTAGGGAGGTTGTGATTACTTTCCATCTTGCCAAGTCACCATTCTTTAGGTTGATAATTCAACCTATGAATATTTATTGAGCACCTACTCACGTGTTAGACTCCGTTCCAGGTGCTGAGGATACAGCGATAAATGAAAAAGCCTAAGTCCCTCTCCTTTTAGAGCTGGCATTCTAGTAAGGGTGACAGATAATTTCCTTAAAATTATGATATATTTTTGTGGTGATGAATGCTATGAAGAAAAGTAAAACATGGCAAGGAATTGAGAAGTGCTGGAGGCTGGGCGTATAGCCCTATCTTATATGGCAGCAATTCTCAAACTTTTTGGCCTTAGGAACCCCTTATACTCTTAAAGGTTGGGGATTCTAAGAGCTTTTCTTTATGTGGGTTATATATGTCAACATTTACTCTATCAGAAATTAAGAAAAAAAAATTTAACACTTACTTATTGATTCATTTAAAATAACAATAATAAACCCATCACATGTTAATATAGATAACATAGTTTTAATGAAAATAGCTATGTTTTCAAAAAAATTAGTGGGAGGAGTGGTATTGTTTTACATTATTGCAAATCTCTATAAAGTCTGGCTTACTGGAAGGCAGCTGGATTCGCACATCTCCTACAGTCAACTGGCTGTGACATCACAGCTCACGTAGCCTCTAGAAAACTCCTCTTTACATTTGTGAAAGAATGAAAGGATAAAGGCAAATAATGTCTTAATATTATTATGAAAAGCGTTCTGTCCTTGTGGACCCCCTGAAAAGGTCTTGGGGGCTCCCAGGGGTCCCCAGACCCCACTTTGAGAACCGCTGTTACCTAGGCTAGTCAGGGACAGCCTCCCTGAGACAGTGACATATGAGCAGAGACTGGGAGGAGTGAGGGAGGGAGCCACGTGAAACTCTGCGGGAAATGCATTCTAGGCAGAGGGACAGCAAGTGCAAATAGATCTGGGTCCTTCTCTGCACTTCACACTTGAGGGTGATGGCTCGCAGAGCAGTAGGGACTTATCCAAGAGCCCGCAGCCCTCAAAGGCCAGCAGACTGTCCCCAGGATTGAGGGAGGCAGAGCCAGGACACAGGGCTCTGTCTTCAGGATCGCCGGCCTCCTGCTGACCCCACCCTGGCCTCTCTCCATTCCAGCTGGACCCTTTCTGTGTCTCATCCATACTCCTCCTGCGCTGGGCCTGGGATGCTGTGTCTGACCAGTGATCGGCTTCCTGGTGAGCAAAAGTCCCCCGTGGAAATGCAGCAAACTGATTCCCTGGTGAGTGGTGGCCGGCCCTGTGGCCAAAGTCTGGGCAGTTGGGCTCTGAAAGGCAGCCAGTGATGGTGACAGCATCTTGTCCTACTGAGGGACAAGAGTAGATCCCTCTTAGGACTTGAGGAATGGGAGAAGACTGACAAAACCAAGAATGGAACCCAGAGACGTGGTTCAAACCCCTCCTTCTTGACTCACCTTTCTCTATATTCCACAGTTTTTTCATCCGTAAAACGGGCTCTCAGTAGGATTGAAGGAACTGACACACATAACACCCAGTAACCTGTGTGAGTAACACTTTTTCCCAAACCTCTGAGTTCCCCAAATCAGCCAGGACTGTTGTTGGTTTTGACAACCACATTGCAACCTCCAGGGAGGATTTGGGACACTTGAACTCCCCACGGGTGATGGGGTGTGCCAGAAGATTTCAGAACAACAAGGTGGCAGGTTGGCTCAGGTGATCTCTTGGCACCTCTCTCCCTGGGCCAGGAGTTTATCCTTTTCTGGATGACTTTTAACCAAGAACCTGGAGGGCAAGCCTCCAATTAGCTGAGACACAGAAGGCTGTCGCCAGGCTCTTACCCTCAACCCTAAGGAGATGGAACAGCACCTCTTCCAAGCAGACAAGACACGTCCCCAAATCCTCAATGGTGGCCAGAATTCAAGAGAGACTTTGACCATCTGACCACCCGCAGCTCACCAGGCAGATGCCAGAGATTAGAAGTGCACTGGGTTTAAAAAAATAATAAAATAAAATAAATAATAAATAAAAAATTAAAAAAATTTTAAAAAAAGAAGTGCACTGGGGGTGAGAGTTATCACAAAGGCCTGCGGATTATCTAAACCAAGGCCTTGTAGCCCCAAGGGCACAGGCAGAAGTGAGCAGGAGACACTGCCTAGGGCCCTGAGCGGTATGTGGATTTGAATCCCCATCCCTTGCAGGTTGTGTGTCCTTACACAAGCTGCTCCTCTCTGTACACCTTAATATCCTAATTTATAAAGAAGATAATAATTATATCTACCTCAGAGCATTACTATGAGAATGAAATGAAATAACGCATTGTAGGTTCATGCTTGAGCATTGCAGGTGCTAGGACCAGAGCAGGAAGGAGGTGGCTGTGATGCCCAGACAACAAGCTTGGGACAGCCCTCAGGGCTGCCAGAGGCAGCTCAGATCTTCAGCACAAGAAAATGTGTTTTCTAAAATCCAGGTCTTTTGCAGATTTAGGATATTAAAACAAAGAAGCGAAAAGGACTCCGTGGTATTCATCAGTCAGTCAACAAGGGTTGGTAAGCACCTGCTCAGTGCCAGACCCTAGGGTGCATGATGAGCCCCCAGGCTCCTCTGGGTTCCCACCCCATGTGAGGTCTGCAGGCAAGAGAGACAATAACTACAGGACAGTAAGGTGGCAAAGGCAAGACAAGCTCTGGGGGCTTATCCCAGGCAGATGTAGCCACCTTCCCTGAGGAGCAGACTTTGGAGCCAAGAACTGGATATTGCACAAGAATTGGCCAGGTACTTCGAGAGTAAGGGAAGACTGTTCTGGGATGAGGGACAGCAGGGCCAAAGGCCAAGAGCTCATTGTAGGAAGTGAGCGAGGCATGCATGCATAAAGGAATGAAGAGCTCTGGATCACTCTTTGTAATATAAGAAGATTCTAAACAAATTCAAATGTCCATCAACCCAGATAGTTAAGTAAATTATGGTACATTCACATAGTAGAATACAATGCAGTCGTTTATAAAGAGTGAGCACTTGTATAAAAATGGGTGTTCTCCAAGATACCTGCTAAGTAGATTTCGGACACCGTTCCGAGTACTTTATAAATATTAACTGGTGATCCTCACACCAACCCCATTAGGGAGAGAGGAAACAGGGACATGGACTGTAGACTAGTTCTCAAGATCACATAGCCAGTGCATGGAGAAGGGTATTGACCGTGAGGGCCCAGTTCTAGCATCTGTGATTTTAACTGCTGGACCATTCTCTCTCTCTCTCACTAGGGAAAAGAAAAAGAAAAAGAAACCAGCAGAAAAGTATGCATAGTTTGTTTCCATCCATATAAAATAAAACGTTTATAAATATATCTCTGCTCCTATGTGTATAGTTCTCCTCTGGAAAGACCCACTAAAGAGTAATAGTGGTTATGGGGAGGGGGTGTGGGAAAACTGGTGGCTGAGGGACAGGGTGGGGAGGGGACTTATTTTACACTGCCTGGGTTTTTTTGTACAAATGGTTCCCAACTTACAATGATTTGATCTAATGGTTTTTCAATTTTACCACGGTGCAAACACCATACGCATTCAGTAGAAACTGTATTTCAAGTACCCCATACAACCATTTGGTTTCTCGCTTTCAGTAGAGTATTTAATAACTTACATGAAATATTCAACACTTTCTTATAAAATAGATGATTCTTCCCAGTTGTAGGCTAATATAAATGTTCAGAGCATGTTTAAGGTAGGGTAGGCATTTTCAACTTACACTATTTTCAACTAACAGTGGGTTTATTGGGACATAACCCCCTCATAAGTCGAGGAGCATCTGTACTTTAGAATTATGAATCATGCGCTTGTAATGCCGGTTAGAGATCATACCAGCTGTGGGATGAGAACGGTTTGGTAGCACATAGACTGTGAATGCGGATATACGTCATTAGGACCACCTGGGAAAATGAATGCTCCTAGGTGTATACACGAGAGAAATGAGTGCATATGTCCAAAAAAGACGCTTCAGTAGCCTTAAACTGGAAACAGCCTAAATTCTCATTAATGGCAACATACGTAATAAATGTGGCATACAGTCACGTGTCGCTTAACAACAGGGATTCATTCTGAAAAATGCGTTGTTTGGTGGTTTTGTCGTGTGAATATCAGGGTGCCCTTACACAAACCTAGATAGTACAGCTTACTACACACCTAGGTATGTAATACAGCCTATGGCTCCCAGACTACAAAGCTGCACAGCATGCAACTGTACTGAATACTGCAGGCAGTTGTAACATGATCTCAGCATTTATGGATCTAAACATAGAGCATTGGCTCTTAAGCACGACCTACTGAGTGTAGGTAACTAGGCTAACTAACTAGTGGGTCATCTATGTGTGTAAATACAATATGAATTTTTTTTATATGGGATCCTGGTTTTGCCCCTTTTTTTCTTTCCTATGGCGATACATCTCGGAGGCTTTTGCTGCCAGTTCTCCTATGGTACAAACTGATTTGACGAGAATCAGGATGCGTGTTTTTCATCTTTCCAAGGAAGCCGCAAACAGAATAAAGAAATAGATGTGCAGTGCATAAAAGTGACATCTGCTGGCCGGGACCCGTTCTAACCAGCAGTAATTCCTCAACATCACCAGGCCCTGCTAGTGTTCATGCTGCCCCAATTAATGTAAGCATTCTTCAGTTGAGGGGTAGGAAGTTCACATATCGCGGTTGGTTGCCTTCTCTCTTAATATATAAACTCCCTTGCTTGATGTTTTTTAATGAAAAAAAGAAACTAAAAAAATAAGTAAAAATAAAAAAATATGTAACCTCCCTTTCATCTTTTTTTATCCTTACATTTTTGTTGATGTTGGAGAAACCAGATCATTTATCTTCTAAGTTTTCCCAGCCTGCATCCCTGACTCCATCCCAAGTTGTCATTTTACCTGTCTTTTTAAAAAATTTTATTTTTTATTTTATTTATTTATTTATTTATTTATTTTTGGCGGCTGGCCAGCACAGATCAAACCCTGGACCTCGGTGGCATCAGCAACACACTCTAACCACTGTGCTAACTGGCCAGCCTCCTCTTTTCTTTTATTTTTTGTTCACTGGCATGGTCTGGAGCCTGGTCATGGTCGGGTATGGGGGTTTTCGCTAAGACCACTGTGCGCGTCCATCCACAGGCACACAACGGTTCTTCTGGTGATGCTGGCAGTCGTGGAAGATCACAAACGTATCTAAGATCCATGAACTCAAAGTGCATGCAGAATGGTGCCTTTAATTCTATCATTTCTTCTTCATTGATTAGCTGGAATAATTCCATACAGGGAAACCTCCCCTCAACAACAGCTCGGTTACTCTGAGGCACTGGTCGCATGTAAATGCAGGACAGTGCTGGGTCCTTTCCTTTCATTTTCTAGTTTTGAAAATAATGGGTTGGGTCTCTAGCATCCTCCAGACGTGACCAAGGAAGTTCTGTGAGATTTTGTTTATGTTTTTGTTTTGAGTATTGTCTTGAAGTTGTGGAATTAAATATATTTGATGTGTTACAATCCCTTGAGTTATTATTCTTTTAATTGCGGGTTTGTGGACTTTGGAAACCTTTTTGACTTGGAATCTTTCCACCGTGCCAGAGTCCCCATTTCCGCCCGAAGTGAGCCCAGGATCCTGAGCAGGCATATGCCAGTTTTAGAATGTTCATGTCGCCAAATAGCAATTGTTTTGTTTGATCCTGTGGCGTTTAACAAAAAATTCGTATCAAGTTCTTACAGGAAAGTTTACACATAAAAAAAACTGTCTAGATCTCTGGCTTCTTGAAAAAAGTGAATCAATATGAGGATTTCTAGAAGAGCATTGAGGAGCCAGAGTGCTGGGATTCAGATCCCAACTAGGTGAATAATGAATAATGAATAATAGGGTGAGCTATTTAGTCTCTGTGTGCCTCAGTTTCCTTATGTGTAAAATAGGGTGATAATTATATTGAATATATATGGCCTTTGTGTGAAATAAAAGAGTTAGTATACATAAAGCTGGAATGGTGCCTTGATAATACACACGTGCATGTCGTGATACCAATATATTCTGTACTGTGAGCCACTATCAAAAGAATTCCAAAGCCTGTGCTGAAACCGTGTCTCTTATGAAAAACAGTGTGTTGAATATTAAGAAAAGAGGTGAGAACACATTTCTTACCTCACAGGGAACCTGCTCCTCTCTCTTCTGATACCTGCATAGCTTTTAGGTGTTCAAGTTTTGGGAGCTGGTTGGTTAGTTCAGTTAGAGCACAGCCAAAGTCAAGGGTTTGTCTCCCTCCCCCCCCCCCAATAAAAATAGTTTAAAAACCAGGGGCCACATGAGGAGGAAGAACCAGAGAGGACAGTGTCCTGCCAAGGTCAGTACCCCCAGGCCCGAGTCACAGCCCTGTTTCCTCATGGCCCTCTGGTCCATTGGCCAGCAAGATCCTGGCCTCCATAACCTTCGTGGTCACCCTTTTCTGCCTGCTCTGGCTTGTACACAGCAATTCCCTGCCTGTCAATGTGAGGTTCTTCTGGTACCTGGTCACATACTGTCTGTTGCAGATGTGTCTGAGCATAAGGAGGGGCAGCTGGCATTGAGGGCTGGGGTCAGGGAGACAGGGCTTTGCCATCTTGGGGCTGGTACTCTGGTCTTGATTTCTGGTCCTGATCAGGGCTCTAGACCCTGCTCTGCTGTGGGTGGCCTTGACAAGGCCCTGCCCCTCTCTGGGCCTCATGATCCCCTCCCCTAAAATGGATTCAGTCTGGCTTGATTAGGGTCTCTGGCCTTTCCATTGGGAGGAATGACTTCTATTCACTGAAAACTTCACTGTGCTTGAGACCCTGAATTCAGTCCATTGTGCAGATGGAAAAATTAAGGCCAGAGGGAAGAGGGGACTTGGCTAAGCCCCGTGGCTCATCAGAAGAAGCTGGGGTGAGAGCCTTGACCTGGAGGTGGAGACAATGGGAGACCTGAGGGCAGAGGTGCTGATGGGGAGGGGGAGGCCAAGGCCAGGCCCCTCAGCTTCCTCGAATCTGGCCCACAGTGCTCCCATGTGCCATATACCTTGCTGTCCATGTTCCTGGGAGGGACTCAGGGGAACTGGGACTCAGCTACTGCATTCCATAAGTTGGGGAGGAAGTCATGCCTCTGCATGTCACCCCCACCTTAGCGGGCTCCTAGCCCCTGAAGTCTGACCTGGCCCGGGAGTCATAGGGCCTCATGAAGATGCCTGTGAAGATGCGGTCAGTTGTCAGGTCAGACAGAGCTGAATTTCAATCCCAGCTCCCCTCTTTCCTGCCGTGTGACCTCAGGCAATTCAGCATTTTCTCCTCTACAGGGTGGGGGTGATAATAGGACCTAATTCCCAGGGCTAAGGTGAGGATCAGAGATGAAACTCCACAGCACTGAGCACATAGTAGGGGCTCAGTAAATGGGAGCTGCTATTTTTTCATTCATTCTTTTACTAATTCAACAAAGTTGTCATTCACCTACTATGTGCCAGGGGGGACTCAAGGTGCTGGCAATACAGTGGTGAACCCAGAAAGCGAATGGATGAACAAAGGTACACAGGGCCCTGTAGCAAGTGAGTTGTGCTGTGAATCAAAAGAAAGTGGCAAGGGGAGAGGTGGGACACCTTCCAGCTCCTGCCTCCTGGGTGCCCCGCCTCACCCTCAGAGCTGATGCCCACGGCCTCCTGTGCAGAGGAATGTCCCCAGCTGGGAGCCAGGCCAGAGCCCCACGAGGGCTCGGCTGGCCTGGCCACATCCCCCCGTGGGCATGGGCAGGGAGGGCTTCAGCACACTGGTGGGTGCCAGCGTCCAGGGGCGGCTGGCAGGCCACGTCTACAGCAGCATGAGCCAGGGCTGCTTGGATCACCACCACTCATGGGATAACGGCTCCCGGCGTAGTTCGCCAATGCTCTGGAGAACACAATAAGGAGGGGCCCATCAGCCTCTGCTTTCCTCTCTGTGAAATGGGCACAGGAAAGCCTGTAGCACTGACACACGGATCAAATGAGAGAGTGTGCATAAGGTGGCCTGCCCCAGCCTGGTGCACTGTGGGCTCTTGAAAAATAGTAATAACGGCTAGCACTTGTGGACTCTTTGTGACTCACACTCAGTAAACGCCACGTCCCTCAGCATGGTCTACAGGGCCTACATGAGCCCCCCAACCCCCTGTCTCCTGTCCCACCCTTCAACTCACACTAGCCTCCTTGCGGGTCCTCACACATGCCTGGCACTCTCGCACCTCGGGGCCTCTGCACGTGCCTTTTCTCTGCCTGTAACACAGCGTGGCCCATCCCCCCACACACGCACTTTACTCAGGTCTCCGATCCAGTGCCACCTCCTGGAAGAGGGTGCCCAGGCTCCTGTCCCCAACAAGCTTTATTTTGCTTCATAACAATTTTCATCCTATGCCACATTCATCTGCCCATTCAGCATATCTTTATAGAGCCCTTTCTCTGAGCCAGGTACATGCTGTGCACTGGAGCTGCAGCAGGGAAGAGACAGACACCCTGCACCCTCGCAGAGCTGACATCCCATAGGGGAGGCAGACATTACACAGGAGTGAGTGGAGCCTGCAGTGCAGGAGGGTCAGGCTGGGTGTGCTGCGAGGATGCAGGGAAGGGTACAGCGAGCTGTGATTTTAGGCAACATTTGAGCAGAGAGCTGAAGGAGTGAAGAAGAGAGCCTCACAGGAAACTGGGGGAACAGCATTGCAGGCAGAGGGAACAGCAGAGGGAAGGCTCAGGCAGGAGTGTGAGGAGAGCAGGGACATTGCTTTGCTTGCAGCTGAGTCCACACACCTAGCACAGTGTGTGCCACAAAGTGGGTGCTCAATAAAATGCTTACTAAGTGATGAAGCACTTTCTATTCCCCAGGCACTGTGCTAAGAGCCTTATGAACGTTTTATTCATTGGCTCCTAACAACAGTCCATCAGACTTGGACTACCCGATACCTTGTCCTCCATTTATGACTCTGTGGCTTGGACAGTTCCTTAACGTTTCTGAGCCTCAGTCTTCTCATCCGTAATATGGGGCTAATCGTAGAGTCCACCTTAGAGAGCTGCTGCAAAGATTAAATGAGCTAATACAATAGTAACTGTATAATAATTGCTAGCAATTATTATTATGATCGTTGTCATTGTTATTAGGCTCCGTAGGGAGGCAGAAAAAGAAGTCACTACTTCTACCCTCAGGGAAGTGGCAGAGGAGTTAGGAAGTCAGGTGTGACACGCATATGAGATCACCCGTGGTACCAAAGTGTTCCAGAGCAGGCAGAGAGACAAGCAGGGACACAGAAGGCATTAGAGAAAGAGCAGGCCTTGAGCTAGGTCTCAAAGAGGGGGTGGGATTTGGAGAGGTGGGACATGGGGAGAATCGAAGGTCCTCCAGGCGGGAGTCACTGCACAGACGGGTGGAGGCAGGACAGAGCGCGCCAGCCTAACGCACTTCTTCGTGTTGCCCAGCAGAGGGCGTACGTGATGGCCGCCTCGATCCTGGGTCGTCCCTTCTGCCTCTCCTGCCTGCTGCTGGTTCTGGGGGCGGGTCAAGGAACAGCCAGGTAAGGGGGCTGATGGGACTGAGAGGGACAGGAGCGGCCTCATGCTCTGGGGAGGGCCTGTGTTCCTTGGGGAGCCCAGGCTGTGGAAACATCCAGACAGAGGAGATAGTGGTTCACAAACTTTTTGATCTCAGGATCCCTTTTCAGGCTTAAATATTATTGAAGACCCCAAAGAACACTCGGTTATGTGGCTTTATATCTATTAATATTTACATGTTAGAAATTAAAATGGAGAAAATTTTTAAATACTTATTAATTTAAAAATAATAGTAAATGCATTACATATTAACATAATCTTTTCTAAAAACCAACTGTATTTCCAAAACATAAAGCATTTAGTGAGAAGAGTGACATTGTAAGTTTTTGTGATTCCTGCACTGCCTGGCTAACTAGAAGACACGTGGAGTTTCATGTCTGCTCTACATGCACTCTGTTGCTCTATCCCACGCACGTAGCTCCTGGAAAGCTCCACCACACCTGGGGACGGAACGAGAGTGAAAACGGTAAAGAGCATCTTAGTATTGTTATGAGAAGAGTTTTGACCTCACAGACCCTCTGAAAGCATCTCAAGACCCCTGAAGTGCCCCAGGGCTCTCCAAACCACATGTGAAAGACCACCCACCGTCCTAGGAGTCTCATCCTAACTCATGGCCTTAAGCACCTCTGTACAAGTTCAGCTTCATTAACAGAGGGGCCCAATACTAACAGTGGATTAGAGAAGATGGTTTATTTCTCTCTGTGTCTCTCTCTCAAAAACAAGCCAGCCTGTAAAGCAGCTCTTCCAGGAAGTGTCTGGAGCTCAGGCTCCGCCCGGCTCATCACTCAGCTGTCCCTAAGGTGCTACCCTCCTGCTGTGGTTCAAGATGACTCTGCACCATGCCACATGCCAGCCCCTCCAGGGAGAACAGGGGACACGGAGGGCACTTCTCTGCCCTTTAGAGGAAGGACCCAGACATTACACACATCACACTTGTTCCCATCCCAATGGCTAGAATTAGTCATATGGACACAACCAGCTACACAGAAGTCTGGGAAATAATGTCCATAATCAGAGGCCTCGTGTGCCTGGACAGAAACCAGGAGGTCTTTCACTATGGGAGAGGAGGCCAGAACGGTGGCTTCCCTGACTGAATTGCCGCCAGGTCTTCCCCAGCCTCTCCCTCCCTGTCCCTCTCCAGCCTCCCTGGCCTTCCTCCTGTTCCTCTGGTTGTTCATGCTCTTTCTGCCTTCTAGAACACGCTCCTCCCAGACACCCTCCTGGCTGCTCCTTCCCTTTCTCAACGCTCAGCCTGACCACCCAGGCTCAAGCAGCCTTCTACCACCTCATCATTCGTTCTTAGCATTTTTTTCCTTCGCATAACACAATTTTGTAATCATTGTGCATGAGCTTGTTCATTTGTTTGTATCTTGTTCTTTTTTTTTTTTTTTTAACAGAAGCAAAGATGGGAACTTCTCTTTTGCTCCCCACTGAGAAAACAGAGCATGGGAAGCACAGGAAGTTATCAATAAATACTTATTAAATGAAGAAATGAATTTTGAGTAGCATTCTTACCCCCTTACCCTCTAGAAAAACCTAGAACTCTAACGGTGGAAGACACTTGAAAGAAAAAATACAGATCCGAGAGGGCTTTGTGGCAGGAAGCTTCCAGTTGCAAATGATGGAAACAGCTCCAACTGCCTTAACTAAAAGGAGAGTATTTTGGTTCACATAACTGAAAATCCCACTGGTGTTCAGGTATGGTTGGATCCAGGTGTCCAGACAATGTCCTCAGGAATCTGTCCTTCCCTCAGGCTCTCAGCCTTGCTGTCACTGTGTTGGCCTCTTCGCAGGCTTTTTCTGTGGTGACAAGATGCCCACTGGCAGCTACAGTCTTGCATCCTTCCAGCCCAGGTCCTCTTTCACAGAGGTTCCAGCAGGAATCCCGGAGCTGGCTCTCACTGCTCAAATGGAATCATGTGACCTTTTCTGCACCTATCACTGTGGCCAAGGGGATGAAGCTCACTGGCTGGACCTTGAAGCTGGGAGTGCGGAGTGAACACAGGGGGTGGGGGAGGGCTCCCCAAAGGACAATCTGGGTGCTGTTCCTACAAGATGAGACAATGAGACTGAGACCACAGGTGCCTGGCACACCAGACCTGATGTGACTGAGACACCCTCCACTCCCAGGATCCCTCAGCTCCCTGGTGGCATCCTGGCTGCTCTTTTTTCCCAGCCTACAGCACATCCTCCTCCATCGACCCTACCCCCTGCTGCTTAGTGGCTTCTTCATCTCCTTGGCTTTCCAGGTGAGAAGGAGGCACATGAGTGCAGCCCGGGGCAGCAGAAAGAGCACTGGGCTGGGAGTCCAAAGCCTTGACACAACCCTGGCTCAGCCAAGCATCCCTGTGTGACCTGGGGCTAGTTCCTGCCCCTCTCTGGGCCCCAGGAACCCGTTGGCAAAGGCCTGATGACTTCTTCCTTCAGACCAATCTTGCAGTCTCAGCAGGATCTCTGGAAGGGCAAAGGGTAACTTCTCCTATTTTATAGATGGGGAAACTGAGGCAGGCCTCAAGCTTTCTCTGGCTGCTTCCACCTCAGGAAGGCAGGAACCCCTGGAGCCCTGTGCTGGGCTGCTGGTAATTTCCTCCACATCCCCCATATTTTCTCCAGATTCAGTTATCTCCAGAGCCCACCCCCCCAAAAGGTCCCAGCTCAGACCTTTCTGTGCATTGGCCATGGCCAGCACATGTCACTGTGCCTGTCGTTCTCTGCCCTTCCTCACCCAGATGCCTCAAGGGATCTTTGCCTCCTCTGCACTCACACTGTGGGCCTAGCTGGAAGCTTCCAGTACCCAGCAATCATCATGCTTGTACGTCCAGGATGTGAGAGGTGGCTCCAACGTACAGCCACTCTGCCGGGGCCCACCAGCCTTGCAGCCAGAACAGCCCAGGGTCAATGCTGGCTCAGCCCTTCTCAGCTCTGTGATCTCGGCAAGTGGCTTATCCTCTCAGAGCTTCAGGCTCCTCCTGTAAGACTTGTGGGTTGTTTCTAATTATTGGTTACTATGAGTGAAGCTGCTGTGGACATTGATGTACAGGTTTTTGTTGAGTTTTGGAAGTTTTTGATTTTTGAGGAATTTGTCCATTTCTTCTAAGTTGCCAAATTTATGAGCCTAAAGTTGTCCACAGTGTTTTCTTACTATCTTTTTAATGGCAGCAGGATCTATATTGACATGTCCCACTTCACTTGTGATATTGGCGATTTGTGTTTTATCTCTTTTTATTGTCAGTCTTGCTAGAGGTTTATCTCAATTTTATTTATTTGATAAATCCAGTTTTTGCATTGATTTTCTCTATCATTTTTCTATTTTCAGTTTTATTGATATCTTTTCTGATCCTTACAGTTTCTTTCCTTTGGCTTGCTTTGCTTTAATAGTTTCTTGAGGTGAGAACTTAGATTTTTAATTTGAGACCATTCATCGTTTCTAATTAAGCATTTAGTGCTGTAAATTTTGAAGCCCCACCTTAGCTGCATCCCACATATTTTGGTATCTTGCAGTATTGAAGAGGCTTTCTGGACCAGGCTGGGTGTTGTAGCTGGGTCCCTCCTGCCAGCTCCACCTGCCCACCCCATCATCTGCCTGCGATGAAGCTTCCACTAGATGCTTATCCTTAGAGGGGCCCCCGTCAGTCTACGTTGCCAGCAGTGTTGGCCTCACCTGACACTGTCAGAAGAGCTCCACTCAATCCAGGGAAGCCTCCCCGGGCTGCCTTCTGTTGCCAGGGTGGGGGTCAGCAAGTGCTGGGTCTAGGTCCCTTCTTCTGTTGGATGAGGAGACATATGCTGCCCTGCTACTGTGCTGTTTCTCCAGTCCTGGGGTCCCAAACCAGCTCGCCTTCTTCTTACCACCTTTCAGAGTTCTGGGGTTGCCTCTTGCCTTATAGTTGTGCTTAACAGGCAGGAGCAGGGAGCAGTGGGTCTATGTCATCTCATCCAGACCAGCACATTTTTAAGGCTTTTGATTTGTTTTGCCACACTGCATTCTTGAAAAGCTGTTCTAATATATATTCCCACAAACAGTGCATGAGGATGCCTTTCATTCCCATTTTACAGATGAGGAAACTCACACCCAGAATCAGGTCACCTGCCCAGTGCCGCACAGGGGCAAGTTGACAATGTGGGGTCCTGCCCAAATCCTGTGTTCTTCCCCCTGACATCCCACCTGCTGCAGCCATGCTCAGCACCGTTTCCTAGTGCTCCAGGAAGCTCTCAGCCTGGCCGGGAGAGCAGACCTGGGAGTTCTTGCTCTGGGAGAACTGGGAGTGGGAGGAGACCTGGACCTGACATTGAGCAGAGCTGCTAGAGGGGATGTCTCTGATCTGGACGTCCATGTCCTGGCCCTTGGCACCATGTCCTGCCCTGAGCCCTTGCTCCTGCCGCTTCCAGCCCACTAGTGTCTGTGTTAGAAAACTTCAAGCTCCAGGCCACTGTGACCACTGCAAGTGTGGCTTCAAGTTCCCCAAGCATGAGGACTCCTGCATGTTGCTGGTGATTGCTGCCACCTGTCCTTGGGGTGGGGGTTGGGGGACTGATCCAGGCACCTTGTGGCCAAATAGGCACTGACCCAGGAGAGCTTGGAGGACCAGGTCCAATCCCAGCTGAGCCGATCCCACTGGGAAAACCACTGCCCCTTTTTGGACTTCAGTTTCCTTCCCTGTAAAACGGGAGTAACAATCCCGATCATTCAGAGAACCCATGTTTTTAACAAATTTGATAGATTGCAAGTTTGGTTAAAATGTGAGAAATAGCTATGAAATCTTTTTTAAAAACAACTCAAATCTTGGCTCTCTCTGGCTCAAAATACCATTCAATGGCTCCTATCACATTAGAATGAAAACTAATTCTAGTTTTAATTGAGGTGTTTTAATTTTACACCCCCACCCCCATTTCTGCTCTCCAATCAGGGCTGCTCTTTGTATTAACCCAGCAAGCTCACACCCCAGGGCATTCGCACCTGCCATTCCCTCTGCCATGAATGGTTTTCCACCAGATCATTGCACGGCGTCATCCCCTAACTCCATTCAGGTTGCTGCTCAAATGCCATCTCCTTGGAGAGACCTTCCCTGACCACCTAAAATAATACTCTCCATCCCTGGCTTTCCTTTGCCATGCCCTATTTTTCCTCCTAGACTTTAAATCATTTGATGTATTACATACATTTATGTTAATTTCTGTCTCTTTTCAGAAGCTCCATGTAAGCAAGAACTGTTTCCACTCCATTCACTGCTCCATCCCCAGAGCCTAGAACACCATCAGGCATGCAGAGGACCATCAGTAAATAAGTTCTGGGTGAGTCGTGTGCATACATAGGGGAAGAGCCTTTCAGGCAATGGGAATAGCAGGTGCAAAGGCCCTGAGGTCCAAGTGTGCTGGTGGGGAGCATAGGCAGGGGCTAGCTATGATGGGCCTGTGGGCTACAGTGAAGACTTTGTCTTTACTGTGAATGAAATGGCAGCCCCTGAAGGGTTGAGCAGAGGAGTGACATGATCCAGCTCATGTTTTAAACAGGCTGCATGAGGAGATGGACTGAGGGAGTGTGATGGGGGCTGGGAACTAATCTAGCCCTTTACGTGCTGAAGTCTAAATCTCACCTCAAGGAGGGAAGCATGTGTTCTGCAACCACAAACCACCAGTGTGAGCTGAAGAGGCGAGGCTCGGGACATCACAGCCAAGGCCACCCAGCATGTCGGCAGCAGCAGGGGATTTGCACCCAGACCTTGACAGAGCTGCCTCCTCCAGGACACCTGGACCAGGGTCTGTCCCTCTTTCCTCTCCAGATCATGGCCTCTCTCTACATCCTCTCTGGCAGTGGTTCCTGGTCAAGTTTGGGAAAAGAAAAACAAAAACAAAAAAACCTCCACCTTGGTGGGCTTCTTGGTGAGTGCTCCCGCCGGGGTCCCCGGGTGGGCTGGCTTCCTCTGCTCCTCCAGGGGTGAAGGACCAGTGCGTACTGCAGGGCTCTTTCATGGCTGTCCCTCTTAAACCTGCCCAGGGCCATGTGGAAGGTCAGTGAACCTCAGCCCTTCAGCTGGAAGAAGCCTATATTTGGAATCAAACCGGGATCAAGTCCTGACTGCACTGTCTAGTAACCAAGCACAGCGCTTTGTAACTAGTAACTGATCATCTAGTAACTGAGCATCGGCACTTCCATCTGTTAGGTAATACTGCAGTAACAACAGTAACAATACTGGCTAACATTACCCACTCCTCAGTCTGGGCCAGGCAGTGTCCTAAGTGCTCTGCATATACTAATTTCTTTAAGCCTTTCCATATCCTACAGTTGCACCAATCTGTATACCTCTAGTTTATGAAACTGCCTTTTTCTGCTCAGCTTCGCCAATGGGGGATTGGGGACAGCATTATCAAACTTTTGGATTTTTGCCAATCTGGCATATGAAAAACAGTATCTCAGGAGGGCTTTTATTTGCCAACCCACCCGCAGGCAGCTCCAGGAAATAAGCCTTATGATGTTTATTTCGTATTTCATTACTTTTTTATTTTTTGGTGGCTGACCAGTACAGGGATACGAACTCTAGATCTTGGTGTTATAACGCTGAGCTCTCACCAACTGAGCTAACCAGTCAGCCCTTATCCAGTGTTTAAAACAACAATGACCACTATTTTTGAGGTTGCTTTTCTACTAAGTATAAAAACAATCATAAAATAAGATAAAATTTGGAAAATATAGAAAAGATTTTTTAAAAAGCTACCCTTGTCTTGCCCCCATATGCGTCCTCTGTTAGGGTTTTAGCACACGTCAGTTTCCCTGCTAGCCCAGTCCTTTGTCTGCCTTGACCAACAGCGCGATTCCACTGTCTGTAGAGCCCCGTGGAGAATCAGGGTCTCTTTTGCACTTTCCCTCCAGCCAGGAAAACTTGGTCAAGCTTTATTCTGGAGAGTCTCTGTTAGGAAAACAGTAGGGAGGTAGATGGATGGATGGATGGATGGATAGCTACATTATATAGAGTCCAGCATGTCCTTTTTTTCTCAATTAAGATAGGAAGAGCATTCCCCATGCCATTTAGTGTTTATTTTCTGAGCTTTTTTCAGTCTGATTTCTCCATCTATTTTCCTAATGGGGACATTCAGGTTGTTTTCAAATGCTCCTGTGACACAAGTCAGGCACAGAAAGAGAAATACCACATGTTCTCACTTATTGGTGGGAGCTAAAAATTAATATATAAATTCACACACACACACACACACACACACACACACACACACAAACCGGGGGGGGGGGGGAAGAAGATATAACAACCACAATTACTTGAAGTTGATACAACAAGCAAACAGAAAGGACATTGTTGGGGGGGGGAGGGAAAAGGGAGGGAGGTTTTGGTGATGAGGAGCAATAATCAGCCACAATGTATATCGACAAAATAAAATTAAAAAAAAAAAAATTTTTTACACTAAAAAAAAAAAAAAAATGCTCCTGTGATGAACATCTTTGTAGACAACTTAAATTACTTCCTTCGATTCCCTCCTAGAAGTGGCTTTGCTGAGCTAAGTCCTTCACACATTTTTAAGGCTTTTGATATGTGATATGTCAGCTTGCCCTCAGCAAGTTCCCTGCCTTTGACACCCCCTGACTACCGCTGCAGGAACGCCGATTCCCTACCAGCACTTGACGAGTAACGGTGGCATCTCAGTGTGGTTTAGTGAGGTTTCTATGATTCCTGGGAAGTCTGAGTTCATTTCAGAATGCCGGTTGATCATCTGTGATTCTTCTGTGATGACTGGTCTATGCAGGTGCCAGCCATGTATGCTTAGCCCCATTTCACAGGTGGGGGAAGTTAAGGCGCAGAGACACCTTGAGGTCTGTCTGGCCTCAGAGAAAGGAACTGGCTGCAGGGCTCCCCCAGTCCACACCCACTGTCCCCACTGTAGGCATCCCCTTTGTGTTTCTGACACATCACTCTTCCTCTCCACCTCCCGTTCCTGCTGTACAGATCACAATTCCAGCTGTCATCTTCCTCGTCCAAGTGAAATGAAATTTCTGGGTCTTTGCCCTGACCATGATCCTGGTGGGCTGAAGTCGAGCAGTGGTCTTCCTGCTGCCTCGGTAGGTGAGGTCCCACTGGTAGGGGAGGAAGAATGCGAGATCTTGCAGGACCGGGGAGGAAGGCTGCCCTCAGCCTGCTTGCCTTCCTTTCCTTCCAATAGTCCTTCCCTCCAGCCTGCCTGCCTTTCTCCTTCTTTCCTTCCTCTAACCTTTTCTCCCTTGCTTTCATGTCTTCCTTTCTTCCTTCTAACTTTTCTTCTTTCCTTCCTTCCCACCTTCCTTCCAGCCACCTTTCCTCCCTCCTTCTTTCTTACTTTCCCGTCTTCTTTCCTAAGTTCCTTAGTTTTGCCATGCCCTGTGAAGAGCGATGCTGGGATCCCAGAAATCAGTCAAGTCAGGCCATGCCCTCTGGGAGCTCACAGTCTAGTGGCGGAGAAGACAAGTACCCGAGGCAGTCACAAGGCCAGGTAGCGAGGGCTGTGAAGGCTTTAGCCCAAGGGAGTGTAGGAGCCACAGAGGCACAGCATCCATACCTGTAATGGGCAGAATGCTTTGTGGAGGGGAAGGCACCTGAGCTGAGTCTTGGAGGATCAGCAGACCTGGCTAGATGCAATTACCCATTAGAACAGACAGCATAGAGAGGTTTTAGCATATATGAATTATTTATGAGGAAACAGTTATTTTGAGAAGGGTGGTTTGTTATAAAGCTCTATGATAAATCACTGTTTATAAGAAAATAATTTTGAAAAAGAGGGACAAAGTTGAATAAATCACACTACCTGATTTCAAGACTTAGGATAATGCTGTAGCCTCAAGACAGTGTGTTATAGGCTTAGTGTAGACACAGAGATCGGTGGAACAGAAGAGAGAATCCACATTGGGCCACAAATATATAAACAATTGTTTTTCCATAAATGTGTGTAGGAAATTCAATGGGGTAGTCTTTTCAACAAACAAATGCAAAAAATTGAACCTCTACCTATACCTTGCACCATATATAAAAATCAATACAAAATGTGTCACATAAATAAATTTAAAAGGTTAAGCTATAAAAATCTCAGAATAAAATATTTATGGCCTTCAGCCTTGAGCTAAGCAAAGTTTTCTTAGGTCAGAAAGAACAGTTTTCTTTTAAAGGGAAGGCATAAATTACAGACAGGGAGAAAATATTTACAAACTGATATATCTAGCATAAGACTTGAAGGGGACATAAGACAGTTTGGGGGGACGAGAGATAGCACAGTAGTTGTAAAGTACTGCCATGCCTAGGTGCAGGAAGAGCAGGATGGTGAGAACGAACCTAAGAGGGCAGGCAGAGAAGGGCCTGTCTTTTTTACTTTTTTATTTTATTTCATTTTTTTAAAAAGATGACCGGTAAGGGGATCTTATCCCTTGACTTGGTGTTATCAGCACCGCACTCTCCCAAGTGAGCCACGGGCCAGCCCAGGGCCTGTCTTTTTTATTATAACAATCCTAATGGATGTGTCTCATATTTCATTGTGGTTTTAATTTCTATATTTCTAATCACTGTGATATTGACCATATTTTTATGTGCTCATTGGCCATTTGAAAATTTTCTTTGGAAAAATGTCTGTTCAGATCCTTTGCCCATTTTTCAGTTGGGCCATTGGTCTTTTTATTATTGAGTCCTAAGAGTTCTTTATAAACTTTGCATACTAGAACCTTATCGGACATGCAGTTTATGAATATTTTCTCCCCATTCTGGGTGCACAATTTTTAATTTTGATGAAACTAATTTTATTTTTGCTTGTGTTTTTGGTGTCATATCTAAAAAACTATTGCTCAACCTGAGGTCAGGAAGATTTACTGCTATATTTTCTTCTAAGACTTCAATGGCCTTTTGTTCTTACATTGGGGATCTATGATCTGTTTTTAATTAATTTTTTTGTAATTAACTTTACAATTATACATGTGGGTATTTAGTTGTCCTGGCATTATTTGTTGAAAAGTTTTTTTCCTTTCTCTCACTGAGCCATCATGCCACTCTTTTCAAAAAATCAATTTACTTTAAATACAAGGTTTATTTTTCATAGTCGCATTTCTATCACACTGATTTATATATCTGTTCTTGAGCCAGTACCTCACTACCTAGATTACTGTAGCTTTATAGCAGGTTTCGAAATCAAGAAGTATGGGTCCTCCAACTTGGTGGGATTTTTTGTTTGTTTGTTTGTTTTTTCTTTTTTTTGTCAAGATTGTGTTGGCTATTCTGGGTTTCTTGAATTTCTATGTGAATTTTAGAGTCAGTTTTTCCATTTCTGCCAATAAAACTATTAGGATTTTGATAAACATTGTGTCAATTTGGGGAGTATTACTTTTTAACAATATTAAGTCTTCTGATCCGTGAACATGGGATGTCTTTCAGTTTGGTTTTATCTTTTCATTTCTTTCAACAATGTTTAGTAGTTTTCAGTGTACAAGTCTTGAACTTCTTTTGTTAAATTTATATCTCATTATTTTATTCTTTTTGATGCTATTATAAAAAGAATTGTTTTTTAATTTTATTTTCAGGTTGTTCATTGCTGGTATATAGATATACAATTTATTTTTGTACATTCATATTGTATCTGCAACTTTACTGAGCTTGTTAATTAGCCCTTATAGTTTGTGTGTGTGTGTGGATTCCTTAGGATTTTTAATATACAGTATCATGTCATATGCAAATAGAGATAGTTTTACCCATTCTTTTCCAATCTGGATGCCTTTTATTTCCTTTTATTACCTAATTGCACCAGCCAGCACTTTCAGAATAATGTTGAATAGAAGTGGTAATAATATGCACCCTTGTCTAGTTCCTGATCTTGGGAGGAAAGCATTCAGTCTTTAATCATTAACTGTGATGTTAGCTGTAGGTTTTTCATAAATGCCCTTATTCAAATTGAGGAAGTTTTTTTATTCCTAGTTTGTTGAGCATTTTTATCATAAAAGAATATTAGATTTTGTCAAATACTTTTTCTGTGTCTATTGAGATGATCATGTGATTTTTTTCCCCATTATTCTATTGATGTTGTGTGTTACATTGGTTTTTTGGATATTTAAACCATCCTTGCATTCCTGGTATAAATCCTACTTGGTCATGGTGTACAGCCTTGACATACTGCTGGATTCAGTTTGCTATTTTGTTGAAGGTTGTTGCATCTTTATTCATAGGGATATTTGTCTGTAGTTTTCTTTTCTTGTAATGTCTTTGTCTCATTTATTTTTTGCTAGGAAGAAAACTCTTTCTCCAAAGCCCCCTGGAAGATTTTCCCTCGTCACATGAACGATCCTTACTGCAAGGGAGATTGGGAGAATAAGTAACTGGCATTTTAGCCTCTATCTTAAAAGATAAGCTCTGTGAGGAAGGGAGAAGTAGGAAGAGAATAGCTGTTGGATAAAGTGTCTTTCCCAGAGGACACATAGGCATCAGAAAGACCATTCTAATTTTGGTGTGGAGAGTGGGTCGGCATAAGAAAGGCTGGAGGTACAAAGACCGGGTAGGAGGCCACTGCAGACATTCAGGAGTGAGATGCTGAGGCCCAAACCTCAGCAACAGAACGAGCCTGAAAGCAAGAATGTAGGCATTTCTGTTGTTACCACTAAAGTTGGCTTTGCCACACTCACTCCTCTTTCTCCTGCATTCCACTACCATTTGTGCTATGGTGTGGGGATGGCCTGGGGAGTCAGGAGGCCTGGGTTCTATTTCCATCCTTGTCTGTGACTATATTAGTTAGGGTAAAGGCCAGCTCCCTAATGAAGTGGCTTAAACAAGATAGAGCATTATCTTTCTCTCATGTTAACAGTCCAGGGCAAGTAGGCGGGCATGTTCCATGAAGTCATCCAGGACCCCAGGCTGGCAAGGTAGCCCAGTGATCCTCAAGGGCCTTGCTGTCATCCCCATAATAAAAATTGGGCTTCTGTGTCAAGGTTCCAGCTAGTGGGAGGAGGAAATAGTGGAAGACACTAGCCTATTGTCTTAAGATTGAGTCCCAGGAGTGGCTTATATCACTTCTGCTCCAGTTCCATTGCCGGAACTTAGTCACATGGCCACATCTAACATGGCTGATGAATGTAATCTAGCTAGGTATGTAATATAGAATAAATCTAGATGAAGGGGGCACACGCTCAGCCTCATGGATTTGGTAGAAAACCAGCAGTTTGCTTAGAAAGCCCCTTCCCCTCTCTGGGCTTCAGTTGCCACATCTGCAAACATCATGTGGCCTGCTGTGCAGTCTAGTGCCAAATGGGATGAGTGTCATTACATTACATCTGTTTGAAGCTCCCACCTTTCCTTCGTGCTTTCACATGAATAGAATAGCTTCATCTCCCCACAGACTGTGAGGTAGAAACCTATTGTCCCATTTTTTGATGAGAAAACTGGGCCCAGACAGGTTGAGGGACATACCCACTGTGACAAAATAAGTCGGGGAGAGATGCAGCTAGAGCTCAGTGCTCTCGTCCCCCAGCCTGCATGCCTCTCTTCCAGAATGTCCTCCTTCCTTCTTCCTGTCTTCCTCCTCACCTCCTGCTGGGCTGCCTGCTGGAGGTGGGCCTGTCCTGCCTCAGGCCCCCAGAAGTGGGTGGGCAGCATCCAGCTGCCATCATTCCTGGAGTTATCTCTGCAGATCTATGCTGCCGGCCACTATGGAGGACTTCCAGCTGAAGAACCTCAACTGCCTCAGCCTGGAAGCCTTCTTCTGTTCCTTCTCCATCTTCTCCAGCAAGTTTGCTGGGGGAAGGGGGGGTTCGTGTCCCTCAGGATCTCCACTATGGACAGTGTGTGGGCATCTCCTGCCTTTTTCTGCCTGGTTTGGTGAGGACCATTGGGGCTTCCTGCTGCACATATTCCTGCAGAGAAGAAGAGAAAAGGGCTTTATTGGGGCATAAATAAATTTCCATTTGGATAAGAACTGGGGAGCTCTATTAAGAATTTGAAGGACCTTTTGGTAGATTTTTGGTATGAGATGTCACATCTGTCCCTGAAGTGGGTACCAGGCCAGGATGGACACACGGAACTCTCCCATCTCATTATCCTTCACCTCATTCCCCACTACCACAGTCATAGTGAATCAGAATGGAAGATAGCTTTGACCTTTCCAGACAGAGGCCTATGGAGGGAGGCTTGGAAAGGGTCACTAACCCCAGTCCATTCTGCATTTCTCAAGAATGGAGATGGCCATGTCTAGAGGGAGAAGTGGGTGGCTTACAGGTGGAATATTTACTAATTCAACTAACAAGAAATTATTGAGCACCTACTGTGTGCTGAACACAGTGAAAGGCCATACAGCAGTGAGCAAGACAAAGTAGATCCTTGCTGTCATGGAGCTTATATTCTAGCCAGGGGAGACCATCCTAACCAAAGAATTTAAGTATATATGAGCCACAAGAGCAAGGGGAGAATAGGTATAGTAAGATGCTTAGAAGTGACCTGAGGGTGGTTGGGGTGGGGAACTCTTTAACCAGAGTGGTCAGGAAAAGCTTCACTGGGAAGGGGCCTTTTGAGCTGAGACTAAATGGTGAGAAGCCCCCAGCCATGCAAGATATATGGGAATAATGTTCCAGGCAGAGAGGAGAGCAAACACAAAAACCCTGAAGCAAAGACAGGACGGGAGTTTCAGTAACCACAGGAGGCCAGGGTGGCTGGAAATACAAGGGGGAAGGGAGAAGGTAGGAGAGGAGGTGGGGAGAAGGCAGAGGCCAGGCTGTGCACAACCATGCAGGCCACACAAAGGGTTTGGATTGTATTCTAAGATCAGTGGATAGCCTTTGGAGGGTTTTAAGCAGAGGAAAGACACAATCTGGTCTAGATTTCTAACAGCTCCCAGTGGATGCTGGAGGAGAAGGAGCACGGGAAGGCCTGAGTGTCAGCCCAAGAGATGATGGTGGCTACCCTGAGGGGGAAGGGTGGATATGTGTTTTATGGAGTGAGACTACAGAAACTTAGCAATGAGCTGCATGTGGGAAACAGGGCGTCTGGTTTTGGGGGCTGAGCTCCTGGACTGCTGATGGGATCATTTATTGAGATGGAAGACTCAGGGAGGAGTGGGAGGTGTTAGAGGGGAGCCATGGTTGTATGACTATGAGCTTCAAACCTGGCTGCTCAAGCATCCCCACCTCCCCAAAGGCCCGAGAATGCCCCAAGATAGGGCCAGTCAGGGCAGGGGAGTCAGTGGGGACTGAAGACTCCCAGCTCCAAGCTGAGGCTGCACATGCTTGTGCCCCCCAGCTTTGCTGGGTACCATCCCAGGGACTGCAGGCCAAACCTTGCCGTGCTCCTCATGCTGCAGGTGCTCCTGGTGCCTGTGTCCATTGGCCTGCTTCTCCTCGGTCTGACCATCTTCTGCTTCTACCCCATCAGTGAGGAGTGCAGGAGGGAGATCAAGGCCAGGATGGAGGAGGCAAAGTGAACCTGGAGGCCTAAAGGTTGTCTGGGGTAGGGGCAATGCCTGGGGCAATGAGCCCACCCCAGACTCCACATTCGTGCCCGCCCCCTCCTTCCATGCTCTGTGACTGGCTGCTGGTCACTGATTTGCTGTGTGACCTTGGGTAAAGCCCCTTTTCTCCCTCTTCCTCAATTTCCCTGGATGTAGCATGTGTTGGATGTCAGTGGTCTGCAGGGACCTTCAAGACAGACACGTGTGTGATGGTGAGAGGGCTAGAGGGCTGCTGGAAGGGCTAAACCAGTTTCTAGTCAGTGCAGCCTCCATGGGGAGGAAGTATCACCTGCCCTGCTGCTTCTAGGACATCTTTTCTGAATCATTCCCAATCATTCCCTAACTTAAAGAAGCAACACCACCTCCTTATAGATCCCAGGAACAAAGCCACACCACACAGGGCATATTCATCCTCCCCAACTGGGCAGAAAGCAAGAGGAGTCAGTCTGGTTGGCCAGTAGAGGCAGGAACTTATCTGAGGAGCATCCCACTGCAGCCAGCTTTATGAGCAGAATCTAATTCCCTTCAACACACCGTCTTCCTGGACATCAACTATATACCAGGCTCTGTCCTTGGGATATAGCAGAAGAACAAAACAAAGAGCAGATCTCTTGGAGGTTTTATTCTGGCCAAGGAAAACTCAAAATAAACAACTCTATATATGAGAATGGACCAGAGAGTTGTAAGTGCTCAGAAAACATGAAACGGGCTGAGAGGGACTAGGTGGGCAGGTAGGGGGCACTACTCTAGACAGGATGGTCAGGGATGGTTCCCTGAGGAGGTGACATTGGAATTGAGCATTGAATGATGAGAAACCAGCCATGCCAAGATCTGGGGGAAGAGTGTTCTAGGCAGGAGGAACAGCAGGTACAAAGGCTCTGAGGTGGGACCACATTTGGTGTGGGAGAAGCCCTCAGCCCAGAAGGGAAAGGCTCTCCAGTTCATACCATCAGGGTGTCCCCTCGCTCAAGGGAGTTGGCCCCAGCCCTTGAGATCAACCCACCTCTCATACTTTTTCTCCAGGGACTTGCTCTGCCATCAGCTGTGATGCCAGATTTTGTCTGACCAAGTGAAGCCAAAGTTCCAGTCACCGAAACCTTGAGGACGGGGAAGAGTTGAGGAACCAAGAACAGGAGGCATCATGTTTCCCTCAGACCCTACTAATGAGCAGACAAACTGCCTCATTCCCCGAGGATCCTGACCAGAGCAGACTCAAAGGAGGAAATGCCCTCGGAGGGGAGCCTGGGACACGACAGTGGGAAATCCAAACCTTGGATCTTGAGGTCCCGTGGGGATAACAACACATCTTTGCAGGAGCCTCCAAGTCCAGCCCCTCCACGAGTGGTCCATTCTCCCAGGGCAGCAGTACCTGCTCGAGGAACCCACCATTGAAGATCTATGATTTATCAGCTTTGGTGGTTCAGAATCCAATTGCTGGGTTCTGAGAGTTGTAGAGAGAAAGACTGATAATAAACTTAGCAGAGACCAATGTAAAAATCAGGCACAGATATATAGTTTTCAATAAGAAACTTGCATTGGTTAAAATTCCATTCAGCTGAATGTAACAAAATCTGAGTATGTGGCATAATCAAATAAGGGGTTTACTTTTCTCACACAAGTCTGGAAGTAGGCACTCCAGGTTCAGGGGAGTGAAACCAACATCGTAAAGACCCAGGCTCCTTCCAACTTCCTGGCATGGGATGTTCATCCTCAGGGATACAAGGTGGCTACTGCACTCCAAGAAAGCAGTACACTAGGCAGAAAGAAGGGCAATGGGTGAAAAACTGAGCAGAATACCAGCCAAGTCTACTTTTTTTTCCTTTTTTAAAGCTGGAATACAATGGCTTTTCCAGAAGCCCCAGCCAGGAGACTTCTGCTTACATCTCATTAGCCAGAGCTGTTTACATGGCAACCCCTAGCTGCAAGAGAGCCTGCACAAGGGTGTGGGAGTAGGAGGAGTTGTGAGTTGGAGTTTTACAAGTGCTTCTTTGCTCTGCACAAAATCTGGTATATTTGTGAGGAAGAAGGGAGGGACTTGGGTAGATGGCAACATCTAGCACAAAATCTAACTATCCAGTAAACCAAATATGCTTGTTCACTGGTTTTAAGGCATTCCCTCCCAGTGGATGAATCTAGATGGGGAGATAACTTATGAGATTTCTTAATAAATTTTGATTCAGAACCAGGGAGTCAGCTAAAAACAGTGACAGTAGGTGGTTATGGTGTGCTTATCGTGTGTGTCTATGTCTGTGTCACTGCTTCTGACTCAGGAAGCAAGGTTTAAAGGTGAAAATTATGGTGCTGTTAACACCAAGGCCCCAGGTTCAATCCCTGTACTAGCCAGCCACTAAAAAATAAAAGTAAAGGTGAAAATCTTTTGCAGAATTTTGAAGGTCCCTACAAAAATGTATTGTTGAGAAACATACCTGGTGTGACAGAGGCCACTAACTCTCCTTGCCAGGTGCACTCCCCAGCCTCCCTTGCAGTTGGGTGTAGCCATGTGACTGTATTCTCTCCAGTGGGAATGATTAGTACCACTCCAGACCTGGCCAGAAAGCCTCCACGCTGACTCTTCCACACTCTTTCCCCCTCCCCTCGAGCTGAAGTGGCAATGATAGAGTGTACTTGGCTGCCACATGCTGAAGATGGCAGACTCGAAGCAGCCTGAGCCCTTGAATGGCCATGTGGAGCAGAGCCTCCACCCCTCCCTGCTGGAGCATTTGCCCTGGAATGTTCCATGAGAGAGAAATAAACATTCTGTTGTGTTTAAGTGCTTACATTATGGGTCTATTTCTTACGGTTGTTTAGGCCACCTTAATCATGATCTTAGCCATTTAGTTATTGAGTTCTCTAAATTGGAAGATGTTCATTCTCCCACCTCCCTGTCACACTTTCTGGCAATGGCCCACTGCAGTTCCTGACCATTGGGAGAGTAGTCAATTTCCACACTGGGCATCAGGGGAGAGGCAAAAGTCTGCTTCCCCCGGGACTCCGTCCCTTGCCCCTCAGAATGAAAACATTTTATTCATGGAGGAGAACTGTGGGTTTACATATCACACACACACCACAGACTCCCCTGCTGCTTGCCTGAGGACAAGGTGGAGGGACAAACCGGTTCTGTTGAACTCACAGGAGGCACAGGGTCTCCATCATGGAACCTTCTGAAGACCTGTCAAGAGTAACACAGTCATTCTGAATTGATGCCTTTCACAGTGAGTTTGGAAATTGACCCCTGGGATAGATTCCAGCTCCTCTGTAATTGACAGTGGTCCAGAATGACTGAGAAATGTCTCCAAGCCCTTCCCAAGAGCCTCTCGGGCACACGGGGCTTTATAGAGGGGGTAGCACATCCCAGTCCCTATCTCCTTTGACCCCACCTCACCACCAGTAGGGAGGAGGCCCCAGTGCATACCATCTCCCACCCCTGCATAGATCCCTCCCTTGTACTTCATTCACCAGCCCCCGTTTGAGCCTATACAATGTGCCGGGCACTGTTCTAGAGTCAATCATTGCAGCCTTGGCAGGCCCTTTCCAGTACCCTGGACAAGCCCCTTCTCTTCTGTGGAGGGAAGGAAATGGAGCTTCTTGAATCACTTGGCAATATTGGCAACACCAGATCCAAAGCCCAGGACTCCTGTCTTCCTGCCCACGACTCTTCCCACTACATCTCCCACCTCACCCAGAAACTTTCAAAGGATCTTTTGTGTTTCCTCCTGATGTGAAGGGCTCACATTTGGGGGAGAACTGCTGGTGCCCGGACGACCTTGCACATATCCACTGAGGCCACGGGGCAAGGCTTAACCACAGCTGACCTACTCCTTGGTGGAATGCCCTGTGACCACCTGTCCACGGGAAGTCAGGGGGGCTTGTGAGGGGCTGCCACAAAGCTGTTTCTCCCCAACCTCCCTACCTCCAAGGAGACTGTCGCTGGCCGTCTCTCATCTGCCTCACTGGCTCTGATGAGATGGGGCTTCCCACTTCGCCTCTTCCCCTTAGGGTACAGCTGCAGGCTATAAAACCTCGCAGCTGCAGCATGGCATTGGATCCTCAGCAAGGGCACCCCATCACTCCTGTCACATGTCATCTGGCACCTTCCGTGTCAGTGTCATCCTGTGCTCAAGGGACATGAGGAGCTGACACCACTACTATCTTGTACTTAAGTAATAATGTAAGTAATTACTTAAGTAATTGCTGTCTATGTAAGTAATAAATGGTCTCCATCCCTTTGGGCTTGATGTGTTCCTGCCAGCTACATCTATGGCAAAGTGGCAAGCTAACCCAGCAGCTTCTGATACTTAGAATCTGCCAGTCGGTCTGGCAGTGTTACTTTTCTCTCAGCATGGTTGTCCCTAATGAGGGCCACCTGTGGCACTTTCCCTCATCCTGAGTTGTCCCTGCCCACCACCCCTCCTCAGTATCCAGCCACTGGGGGCCCATAGGATCCAGGGTTGATTACTCAGAAGCCTGAACCAAGGAGCCTTTTTCAGGCTACCACATGTAGCAAAGACAATCTTATAATAATAATTTTTTAAAAAGCACACCATGCTCACCAAACCAAATAATGGTCCAGGTGGGTCCTCTTGCCCACACTGCCTCCATGAGAGCAGACTATGGGGAGTAGCATTTGTTTTCTCCTGCTGTGGCTCCAGCAGGCAGAGGAAATAGCAGAGCCACTGGAGCCAGACAGACCTGGATTTATTAGTTTCCTGAGGCTGTTGTAGGAAATTACCTCAAACACGGTAGCTTACAACAATAAAAATGGATTGTCTCACAGTTCTGGAGGACAGAAGTCTGAGATCAGTATCACTGGGGTAAAACCAAGGTGTTGGCAGGCCATGTTCCCCCTAGAGGCTCTGTGGAGAAATCTGTTTCTTGACTCTTCCAGCATTGGGCGGCTGTCATCTTTCCTTGGCAGCACTGCAATATTCAAGGCCAGCATCTTCAAGTCTCTCGGTTCCATGGTCACATCCCCTTCTTTTCTGTGTGTGTGTAGCAGGGCGGGTAAGGGAGTGAAATCTCCCTCTGCTTCCCTCTTATACACATACAATTGCATTTAGGGCCCACCTTGATAATCCGGGGTAATCTCCCCATCTCAAGATCCTTAACTTAATCACACCTACAAAGGCCTTGTTTCCATGTAAGGTAATGTTAACAGCCTCCAGGAATTAGGACCTGATTTCTTTGGAAGGCTATTTTTCAAGCAAATTACCCATTGTCACGAAGCCTCAGCTTTCCCTTCTGTAAAAGGGGTTTAATGACAGTGATGTTGGGATGAAGATTATATAAACCACGTATGCAAAACACCTACCACTGCAGTGCTTGCACTTGAGTCAGCTACCCGTGACCTTGACAGATGATGAAGAGCCCTTTCCCTGACCCCCAGGGGAGGGTGAGACCCCTGTCCTGGCCCTCGGTACATACTGCTTTATGACTACTCCTAGAACCGTAGGTCACTGTTTGTGGCCATCATGATCTACTGATCACAATTCCCAGTCCAAATATATGAGAGCACACGAGTCTAAGGACAATTTTTGCTCACCAAAGCCATCTGAGAGATATAGCTTAGCTTAGATCCACACAGAATAGGAATTTCCTAGACATTTAGAGAGCTGAGGAGGACAACAGAACAGAAAGTTTGCTGTCAGGGTGACCCAGGAAATCTCAGCTTGTGTGAGCACGTAGCTGTCGAAATAGCACAGAGAGGAGAGTCAAGGGAACAGAAGATTCTGTTCTCTTCCACATTTTTCAAGAAAGCCAGATCATGCAGGGCCTTGTAAGGCACCTGAATTTTACTGAGTGCAATAGAAAAGCCCTGCAGGCATTTTTTTTTTTTTTCCTGAGCAAGCAAGGCTTTATTAGAGCTTGTGCCTAGGCACAAAGGAGACAGTACAGAAGGGAGGTCCTTTGCCTGGCTCCCAGAGAGGGAGATTGGGGAGAATCTTAAAGGGGCTTAGGCAGGAAAAGGGTTATGTCTAAGTATGCGGAAGTGGGGATTTCATGGCACTTGTGCATTTGAAGATCATGCTTCTTCATGTATCACATGTCTCATTACCATGTTAAATATCTGCTCCTGAGCATGATTTTTAATGTTACAATGAAGGAAAAAGTCAGTGAAAGTTCAGCACTGGAGTCCATCTTGACAGTCCAGTTTGGTCCGGTTCCTGCAGCGGGGTCTTCTGTTTTAGGTAAATACCCTGCTCCAGCATTCCTGCAAGATACTGCTTCAGAGATATATGGCTTAACCGTCCCTTAACTGGGTATGGGTTGGATTCCTGTGGCTGGGAAACTATTTGTCTCCTCCCTTTGTAGTCATGGGTAAGGGGTCTGAGTCCAGTCCCTATTCTGTCTCATTCCCCCCTGAGAGATTTTATCCTCCTTAATCTTAAGGAGAAAGGGGCCGGAGGTCTCATTCTTCTGAAACTACTTCCTACCATGCATGGATGTTGGCCTTGCCTATGTTCCAGAGGCACAAACATCTCTCGCTGACTGTTCTAAGGACCTGTAAGGACCGGGGGCCTCTTGTGAGGTTACAGGTTGGAATCTTTGCACCACCACCATCTTGACATGAAACTCATAACAGACATTTTTAAAGGTTTTCTAAGAAAGTCTGTTCTGGAACTGTCATACCTTCCCTTTGGGAGCTAAAAGTGGGATTAAACTTCCCATGGACTCCTGGGACATACCAAAATGTTTCTCTCCCATTGAAGCTCCACTTTCCCTCTTGTCCCAAGCTTGGATCACTAAGATTCCAGGTGTCCTCATTTCAGGAATCAGGGGCTTCTGTTGGGAACTCATTAGAAATGCAAATTCTCAGGTCACACCTCAGACGTACAGAATGAAAAACTCTCGGGGTGAAGTCCAGCAATCCACTCTCTACCAAGTCTTCCAAGTGATTCTGATGCAGCTTAAGTTTAAGAACACACTACAGTCATTACACACACACACACACACACACACAAGGCAACTGATTAACCAGCAAGTGCAGCCTTTGGAGATCAAGTGATCTGTGAGTTTGGGGATCATATTACTCAAGAATCATTTAGTTGCAAGTGGTAGAAAGTCTGATTCAAAGTGTCAAAAGGAAGAATTTATTGGCCCATGTAATAGAAAGCTTAAGGGTCATCTAGATTCAGACACCACTGGATCTACTACAATTAGGGCTCTGTTTTAATCAGTCACTGCACCCACAAGATTCCAGGATTAACTCTGTGCTATGAACTGAACTGTGTCTCCCTAAAATTCATATGTTGAAGCCCTAACCCCCAATGTCATGGTATTTGGAGATGGAGTCTTTGGGAGGTAATTAGGTTTAGATGAAGTCATGAGAGTGGGGTCCTCACGATGGGATTCGTGCACTTATGAGAAGAGACACCAGAGGGCTGCTTATGTTCTCTCTCTCTCTCCTCCCTCCACCCCCCTCCCCATATGAGGGCACAGCAAGAAAGCAGCCTCTGTGAGCTAGGAAGAGAGCCCTCAACAGAACAAAAAACTGCTGGCACCCTGATCTCAGACTTCCAGCCTCCAGAACTGTGAGAAAATAAATTTCTGTTTTTTAAGCCACCCAGTTTATGGTATTTTGTTATGGCAGATCAAGCTAAGACACTCATTTAGATCATATATCGTTATGGTCTGAATGTTTGTGTCCCTCTTAAAATTCATATGTTGAAATCCTGACTCCCAAAGTGATAGTATTAGGAGGTGGGGCCTTTGGGAGGTAATTAAGTCATGGAGTTGGAGCCCTCTTGAATGGGATCAGTGCCCTTATAAAAGAGGCTCAAGAGAGACCTCTCATCCCTTCCGCCATATCAGGACACAGCAAGAAGGTACCATCTATGAGCCAGAAAGCAGGCCCACCCTAGACACAGAATCTGCCTTGATCTAGGACTTCTCAGCCTCCAGAACTCAAGAAATAAATTTCTGTTGTTTATAAGCCACCCAGCCTATGGTCTTTAGTTATATCAGCCCAAATGGACTAAGACACATACCCATCCCTAAATCAATCACTGTATCCAAAGAGATACTCGGCTCTAGCTGGCCAGGCCTCAGTCACATGCCCAACCCCTGGAGGTGAGAGTGGCCTTAGTCCCATTCGAACATTACAACTGAAGAGTGGAGGAGGACTGGTCCCCCAAATGAAAACCAAAGTGCTGTTACCAGAAAAGACAAACACTCCCAAATGTCCACCATAGCAAAGCAGAAGATTTTTAATTAAGCATCTCTGTTCGACTAGTTTCACCTGAGCCTGCTGTTTTGTGCAGTACAAAGCTCAGTCCCAGTCATTCTCTGATATAGCAAAGCATCTCACCTCGCTGTCCTGCTTCCCATCACGTTTAGCACCTTCAGAGTTGGGCTCCTGCACCCACTTCCACAAGCAGAAAAGCCAGTTCAATTCTTCTTCCCATTTCAGGGTCTCTCACTCAATACACAGAGCTCTCCAGAAGGTGAAAGTTTCGACTCCTGGAGGTAGTGGGTTCCCTGTGAGTGGGAGTATTCAAGCAGAACCTTGCCAGTCTCTTGGATGTTTGTTTGAGGAGATTCAAGCATTTGAGCAGAGTGGAGGCCATGTCTCCAAGATTCCCCAAGCCTCCAAGACTTCAAGAAGGTTCAAATGTATGAACTCCATCTACTGGCAGAGGCCTGAAAGTTCACCATTAGAAACTATTCCTTAACCTGAGATCTCAAAACCTTTAAAATACGGTGGACCCTCAGATTGGTTCCAGGACCCCCCTCAACTACCAAAATCTGTGGATGCTTAAGTCGCTTATATAAAATGCTGTACTATTTGCATATAAACTACACACATCCTCCCGTATACTTTAAATTATCTATAATACATTATACAATGTAAATGCTGTGTAAATAGTTGTTACAGTGTATTGTGTAGGGAACAACAACAAGAGAAAAAAGTCTGTACATGTTCAATACAGATGCAATTTTTTTTTTTTTTTTTTTTTTTTTTTTTAGTTTTTTCGATCCACAGCTTGTTGAATCCACAGATGCACAACCCACAGATACGGAGGACCAGCTGTATAAACCCTTAAAATATAGAGTTAAGATACCATCAGTCACTTATAAATTTGATACTTTAAAAATCCAGAAGGTTCTCCAGTGAGTGGAGAAGAGGGCTATGGAAGCTCAAGGGGAAAAAGAGTTTGGGAATTTGGGCAATTCTGCCTTGGGAGTGGGTCTCAGACCCCATCCACCTCAGGTATGTTTCCAAAACTTCACACTTGCAGAGCCTTTCAGAATGCACATTCTGCCGACCCGGTGGCTCACTCGGGAGAGTGCGGCACTGGGAGCACAGCAGCGCTCCCGTCGCGGGTTCGGATCCTATATAGGGATGGCCAGTTCACTCACCAGCTGAGCACGGTCACAAAAAAGGACAAAAGAATGCACATTCTGCTTTCAGGGGCTGTGGGTTCTGTCTCTTGGCTTAGAAACACAGCCTCACTGCTGCGTATGTGAAACTGAGTGTTGCAATTCTGCGTGGCAGTCACAACAGGTTGACCCAGTTGCTACAATGGCAAGAAGGCCCAGATTTGGAGCTCTTGGCTCATTATTGGGCAGAGGGACTGGAGGTGAGCATCCTCCCTTGCTGCTCATGCATTTCTACATTAGCAAAGTTTTGTCCAGCATGTGCCCTGCCAAACCTTGTCACCAGTGAGCAGCGCGGCTAGGTCAGCATGATGGCTCCTTAGAGATCACAGAAACATAATTTCTCATGTTGGGATGCGAAAGTGATACCTTATTTCCTTGGACTGGTAGTCTTGTATCTGAATTACCCTGCCTCCTTTTTTATTGTGGTAAAAAACACATAACATAAAATTTATTATCCTAACCATTTAAAAGTGTACAGTTCAGTGGTGTTAAGTATATTCGTGTTATTATACAACCATCATCTCCAGAATTTTTTAAATCCTGCAAAACTAAAACTGTACCCATTAAATGATTCCTTATACTCCCTCCCTCCAGCCCTTGGCAACCGCCACCCTACATCTCTATGAATTTGACAACTCTAGGAACCTCATATAATGGAATTATACAGTATTTGTCCTTTTATGACTGGATTATTTCACTTAACATAATGTCTTCAAGGTTCATTCTTGTTGTGACATATCTTGGAATTTCCTCTCTTTTTAAGGATGAATAATATTCTATTGCATGTATATACCACATTTTGCTTATCCGTTCACCTGTTGATGGACACTTGGCTTGCTTCCGTGTTTTAGCAATTGTGAAAAATGCTGCCACGACCATCCAAATATCTCTTTGAGACCCTGCTTGCAATCCTTTTGAGTATACTCAGAAGTGGAATTGCTGAATCGCAGGGTAATTCTATTTTTAACATTTTGAGGAGCCACCATATTCTTTTTCACAGCGCTGTACTATTTTATATTCCCACCAACAGTGCACAAGGGCTCCAAATCAGACATGACCAGATTATATGCCTCAGTCAATAAATAAGCCTGGGACTCAGCTCAGGTCTGGAGCCATCTCTCCACCTTGCCCACCTAATCTCTGCTGGAGGATTTGGTGAAGTAATGGCAAACGCCCTGGGTCAAGATTCAAGACATTTTCAATAAATGGTGATGGGTAAACTGAATATCCACATGCAAAGTCATTAATTTGGACCCTTTCCTCACATCATACGCAATAATTAACTCAAAATCGTCAATCATAAGAGCTAAAACTATGAAAATTAAAAGAAAACATAGGAATAAGTCTTTGTAAACTTGGGTTAGGCGATGTTTTTTTAGATATAAGAGCAAATGCACAAGTCACAAAAAAATAGATAAATTGAACTACGACAAAACTAAAACTTTTGTGCATCAAAGATACCATCAAGAAAATGAAAACACAACCCACAGAATGGGAGAAAATATTTATAAATCATATATCTGATAAGGGACTTGTATCTGAAATACATAAAGAACTCTTACAACACAACAGTAAACAGATGAATAAACCAATTTTTAAATAGACAAAGGATTTGAACAGGCATTTCTCCAAAGAAGATATACAAATTGCCAATAATGAAAAGATGCTTAACATCATTATTTAATAGAGAAATGCAAATCATAACCACAAAGAATAAGACAAAATAAAACCCCAAATAACTGAAAGGTAGTTTAAGTATTTCTGGGTATTCCATAGTAGTACCAAGGGGAGTGTACTTTCAAAAGACACAGAAAATTATTGTAAAAATCTTCTTTTCATGTTGCTCTCACTCCAGGACCTCCCAGTCCTATGTCTGCCCTATTCAATGTTCCCCCATTGTCTCTTCTCTCCCTTCTCTAATAAGCACATTATCATGAAGGTCACCTGAGTCTTTTTGTCTTATTTCAGCTCACCTCTTCCTACCTTGCCCACATAATAGGGATAATATTTTTGGAATTCTTCCCCAGGCACCTGCCAGTCTCTCCTCTGGCTGCTGTTATGGTCACAGGGAAGGGGGCATGTGATGGAAAAGATTCCACCACAGCTGATAACACCAAGGTCAAGAGTCCAAATCCCCATACTGGCCAGCCACAAAAAAAAAAAAAAAAAAAAAAATCTGCCATGGGAGAAGGGAGGAGGTCACAAAGGGATAGGGGCAGGTAGGTAGATGTTCACATGTCCTGGCTCCCCTACTGAGGGTATAAATACTGGAGAAGGCAGGGTTATAATAGGATAAGGGGAAAGTCAAAAGCACTGGGAATGGGAATCACACTAGGAGATAAAGCTCTACATCTTAGATGAGGCATACAAGTTTTCACCAAGCCCTTAGGTCAGGCTGAGGAGCCTACCAGAGGAGGATGCCTCAATACCAGAGGTGATACTCGGAAAGTTTAACTAGCAAGACAATGCCAATCATAAGACTTTGGTTCTAGGCTGAAGCAAGTTCTTGGGGGTCCCTACTGTGTCATGTTATCAATTCTTTAATTGTTGGATCATAGGAAGGTTTGAGGAGGGGGTGTCCAAAGGGAGAATATGGAGAAGGGTAATGGGGGACTCAGGGCACTACTATGCAGTAAATGTTTTGGAGGTATTTCAGTGTTTTAATAATAATTAAGATCTTTGTGGCAGATTGTATGTTCCAGAAATGGCCATAACAATATCCCCCATTCCACCTGCTCTTCTCAATGATGTGACTTTGACACTCCTCCCATTGAAAAATAGGGTCTAATTCCCTTTCCTTTAATCTGGGAGGGAGGATAGTGTGATTGACTATGGAAAAAGTAATGCGATAATGACTACCAAGATTAGATTGTAAGATGTAATATAGCTTCCACCTGGTTCCCTTGGGACATTCCCTATTGGAACACAGCTGCCATGCTGTGAGGAAGCCACCCAGCCACACGGAGAAGCCACATATAGGTATCTGGCTATTATGAACTTAATATTCATGTCTCGCCCCCACCCCCAACACTGATTCTTATGCTGAAGCCCTAACCCTCAATGTGATGGTAGTAGGAGGTGGGGCCTTTTGGAGGTAATTACATGTTTAGATGAGGCCATGATGGTAGAGTCCCTGTGATGGGTTTAGTGCCTTTATAAGAAGAGGAAAAGCAGTGTTTCCTTTCTTTACCATGTGAGGATGCAGTGAGAAGGCATCCATCTGTAAGCCAGGAAAAGAACACCCACCAAGAGTCTCTACAGCACCTTGAACTTGTACTTCCCAGCCTCTGGAATTGTGAGAAATAAATGTCTGTTGTTTAAGCCACCCAGTCTATGATATTTTATTATAGCAAGTGGAACTGACTAAGACCCTGGCTGACTGTCCCAGCTGAGATCTTAGCAACAGTTCACATCAACTACCAGACATGTGTGTGAGTGAAACCTCAGTTGATTTCAGCCCCCAGCTGCTGAGTCACACCCAGCCTCTGAGCCACCCCAGGTGACACTGCATGGAGTTCAGACTAGCTTTCCCCACCAAGCCTGCTCGAATTGAAAACTTATGAGCAAAATTATAGTTGTTGTTTCAAGGCACTAAATTTGGGGCTACAGATAACCAGAAACATCTTTAGCCACAGATGCCTGGAGGAATATTAGACTGACCACCCCTCCATGGGTATCTCACGTGAACACCCAGGGCAGCATCTCCCACCCCCAACTCCAAAGGGACCTTAAACCTTTACCTGCCTCAGATGCCATCTTGTGGAGGGGGATTGGGAAGCAAGCAACAGCTTTGTTCTTTTTAAAATTTTTTTATTGTTTTTTTTAAATAAAGACTTTCTACACCAGTCATAATTTTTATCCCCAGAGGTTTTCTTTTTTTTAAAGATGACTGGTAAGGGGATCTTAACCCTTAACTTGGTGATGTCAACACCACGTTCTCCCAAGTGAGCGAACCGGCCATCCCTATATAGGGAACCGAACCCTTGGCCTTGGTATTATCAGCACCACACTCTCCTAAGTGAGCCATGGGCCAGCCCTCCCCAGAGTTTTTTAAAAAATATTTTCAAACTTACAAAAATGTTACAAAAGATAGTAAGAAAACTTCCCATTATAGCCTTCACTCTGATTCCCAATTGTTAGTATTTTACACTTTTATAAAGATGTTTTATAAAATCAAAGGGGACAGGGTCTTGCTCAGGGAGATGGAGTAAGCACACTGCACCCTGTTTCTCAAAATGGATGTGATGGTAAAACCTGGACAAAATGCACAGAGTAGCTATTTAAGAACTCTGAAAAATAAATAGTAGCAGATAGATTGGGGAACAAAGCCAGAATTTGAAGTCCCACCAACCCAACAGTGAGTTTACCATATTTTTCCTCTAGAGTTTCCCAGTATGGAATCAATGCAGCTTGAAACCTGGACGTACATAACAGGGCAGACAGAGAAAGCACCTGGAGAAGTCCTCCAATTTTGGTTTGAGGAGAAGTAAAAGGTCTCCTAATGCCCAGAGCAGGGAAAATCTCCTAAGTATGTTTTTCCCCCATTCACTTGTGCCCCAGCCCCCAAGAAATCCTTGTTAGGTGGCAGCAACAGCAACAGCAACGATGTCCTGCATTGGCAGAGCCTAAAACTGAGAAATGGAGTCCATGGCTCCAGTCAGAGGAGCCATGGTCCCAAGAAGGTAGGGCAAACTTCTCTTACTTTTTCTTTCTCTCTGTTCACTCAGTGCTTAGTGCTGAACACTAGTATAGTATGGGAAGTGGCTGGCCTAACAGGGTAAAAAAGGCCCCAGATTTCCAATTTAACGACCAAAAAGGAGGAGCACCCAACAACCAAAATGTATTGAGGAGATCACAGAGAAGACAGAGCTTGGGAAAGCAGCCTAATAAAGTTGTTATGAACTTCCGGGCTTATCCCCTTGTTTTGCATGTGTGAATTAAACACTAAACATCTTGCAAAGACTTTGAGAACTTAATGAAAGGATATATCATTGCCCAGATCCCAGCTAGATCTATGAGTGCTGCAGATACAAGATAGATCCAAATGGCATTGGAAATCCTTTCAAAATAGAACTGACATTGAAGTCCCAACCCACAGAAGCCTGGTTGGAACTTGCGGCCTGAGCCAAATCTGGTCAATTGCCTACTAAAAACAAATATGCCAACACTCTCCACAGGGTTTAAAAAAAAACTCTGAATATTATAACATGATATTTTAAATGTCCAGGATATAATCCAAAACTACTTGACATATGAAGAAACATGAAAATCTCAACTCACATGGGAAAACACAATCAACAGATATCAATGCTGAAATAACACAGATGTTGGAATTATCTGACAAAGTTTTCAAAGAAGCTTTTAGAAAAATCTTTCAACAAGTAAGACAAATAATCTAGAAACAAATGCAAAGATAGAATGTTTAAGCAAACAAATAGAACATATAAAGAAGGACAAAATGGAAATGTTAGAACTAAAAAATAAAATAACAACAACAAAAACTCCTTGGGTGGGTGCAATAGCAGAATGGAGATGGCAAAGAAACAAGCCATTGTCTTGAAAACAGAAAAATAGAAATTATCCAATATGAACAACAGAGAGAAAAATGATTGAGAAAAAATAAACAGAAACTGCAGGGACATGTGGGACAATTCCAAAAGAGCTAATTTTTGTGTCAGCAGAATCCAAGAAGAACAAGAGAAATAGAGTGGTGCAAGAGAAGATATTTGAGGAAATAATGACTAAAAACCACCCAAATTTGGTGAAAGACATAAACCTACAGGTTCAAAAAGCTGAGTGAACCACAAACAGGATAAACCCAAAGAAATCCAAGCCCCACTTTTTATATTTTGGAACTGCAAAGAAGGAGTCATTACCCTTGTCATTAGAGATACTTACACCTTGAGATCTTGAGACTGTCTCCTGTTATGAACCATAAAAATAATAAATGTAGAGAGTAAAACTAAATTAAATCAGTTCAGAGTGGTATGAAATGAAAATTCAGAATTTCCTGCCCTTTCAGTTGTACCTCTTAGGGTCACTCACTATTTCTGTTTTTAGTTCTTCTAGTTGCTAAAGAATGATTTCAAAAGATTTAAAGACTTAACATAGCTAATGATTAATAACTACACTGTATATGAACATAGAATCAAAACCAATTTGTAAAATATCTCTTCCAGTCATTTCAAAAAGCACATAAATGTGAAATAAGTGCCCCTTGTATTGCATAACACACATCAGTCCTGGGGTCCAATTCATCTCAGGTCTGTGCTGCATATAACCACTGGTGACTGAAATGGTACCTACACGCTTTCCTTCCTTTCCCCAAAGCAGTGCGGAAGAGGTGGTGTGAACACGAGGTTCTTAAGGAATCCCTATAGGAAAAGGTAAACAAAGTCTCATATCTGTGGATTGGGATGGCCATTGTCTCAAAGGCAGGTCTATGTTTCGAACAGATACCTAAGCCAGAAAAATGAGAGAACCATCAGATCACAGGATTAATGTGAGGCAAGCCTCATCCTTCAGGGAAAACTAGATCCAGGAACTCTCTCACCCACTGCATGCTCTCTTTCTCCATCATTAATCTTCTCTGCAGTCTTATTTTCTCTAGGTGGTGATTTTAGTGAGGAGGCAATGTCCTGGCAAGTGCTGGGGCTCTCCCTTTTTAATTTTGTCTCTCAGTATCCATTCTTCTCTTCTGTAGGCACAGAACTCCTGATTTTTAGTTGGGCATTTGTCTGCCCAGAATGAAGACTATATTTCCCAGCCTCCCATGCAGCTAAATTCGGCCATACCACTAAGTTGTAGTCAGGGAGGTATGAGGAGAAGAGATGTGTGCAAGTTCTAGGTCATGCCCTTAAAGCGAAGGGGATGTACCCTCACATTCCTTCTTTCCCACTTCCCACTGGTTGGAATGAAAATGTGGCTGGAGAGCCATCTTGGGTCATGCCTGAGGGTAGGATTCTATGGATAGAGAGGCACAAGCAGAAGAAGCACAGGTGCCTGGACGCCTGTGAAGTCCTACCTGCACTGCACCATCTGCCTCTGGACTGTTAAATGAGAGAGACAGCAACTTTTGTCTCATTTCAGCCACTGTTAATTTGGTTTCTGTTACAGCCTGTATCCTAACAAATGTAAAAATTACCAAAACTGTCACAAGCTCATTGAGATCCAAGGGAAGGGGACATAGATGGGGGGAAGAGTGTCAAACTTTGAGGTCATGTTTAAAACACTACTAGAGCACACACAGGGAGACCAGAGAAGGTTTAGTCCACATCTGCCTTGCTAGGTCCTAGACTGTTTCACAATGCTCCCTTGAGTCACAGTGCCTCTGTATGTACTGTTCCTTCACCCTAACACGCACACATAGATGGTCAACACCTTCGGATCCTGGCTAAACTTGGCTAATTCAGGGAAGGATTTCACCATACTCCAGGCTGAGACATGCATCTCTGTTACATTTCCCTCATAGCATGACACCATGTATCAATCTCTCACATACTTACAGATTTGAAACTTTACATTTATCTGTATGGTTATTTGATTGTCTCTTCCACACAGACTGTAAGTTCTGTGAGGTCAGGGACTGAGTCTGTTCCCGTCGCTGCTGTATCCCCAGTCCCCAGCACAGTGCTAGCATATAGTAGGTGCTCAAAAATAATATATATATTTAAGCTAGGGGTAAACGAATGAATTTGGACAGGACAGGATTCATGCAGGGCACTGTAAATACCGACTCTTCTTCCAATAAAGAAAACCAGAGTTCAAAATCTTGAGCCAGACTGGATACTAACATGGAAACTCATGTGCTGACTTCTCACAACCATCCTCTTACAGGAAGAATGAATAACTGTGCGCTTAGAAGTGTGAACCTGCTCAAAGGCTCCCAGTCAGTAACGGCAGACCGCCTATTATTGTTCCCATTTCTTTGGTTAAGGAGATGCCTGCCTGGCTGGAAGAACATAGGAAGGTAAGGAGGGGGAGCACGATGGCCCCCGCAACACGGTTACATCGGAGGACTCGCGGCTTCCGGCTTTCGGGGCTTCCGGTCCCTCTGCCCCGCGGCCTGGGCTTCCGGGACGTGCGCGCTGTGCGGGGGCGCGCACGCAGGGCGGGGAGTGCGGGGGCGCGCGCGTGCGCAGGCGAGGCGCGGAGGGACGAAACAGACCCGTTGAGTTGCCGCCAGGTCCGCTCTTGGTCCACGCCGCCAGTCGCGCCGCCCGCCCGCCTAGCGTCCGCCGCCGCCATGGGAGTGCAGGTGGAGACTATCTCGCCAGGAGACGGTGAGTAGCGGCGCCCGGCGGTCCGGGGTGCTTCCACCGCCGCGCGCATCCGCTCACCGTGCCGGTCTGTCTCCGCAGGGCGCACCTTTCCGAAGCGCGGCCAGACCTGCGTGGTGCACTACACCGGTGAGTGGGCCGGGCCCGCAGGGTGGGGGGACCGGGCCGCGGCCCCCGGCCCGTGTGCGGCTGACTGCCGCGGACTGGGGGCTCAGGACCTAGGGCGTGGCAGCAGCGAGGCCCGCGTGGCCCAAGGCTGAGGCCTTAGTAGTGACTGAGCCCCGGAGGGGGCAGCCTCGGGCCTGCTGAGCCCGGGACGGTCCGAGCCGGCGGTCATGAGCGTTCGTTGTGGGCTAGGCGTTACTTAGTACATCAAAAGTAATTCTGGGCCTTAGATGCTGCCATATGCCCGCTGTACAGATGAGGAAACTGAGGCTTGGCGAGGCGAAGTCACTTGCCCAAGGTCACGCTCAGGAATGGGCAGAGCCCTGGCCAAGGACCATTAGGAAGGATTTGTGCCATTTCCGTGCCCGGATTGACACCCTGTCCTCGCTTCTGGCCCTCCCTTCAGTGGAGATAAGAAAGGCAAGGTAGTTCTGAGTCTGCAGAGTTGTCCCTTCTCCCGGGCAACTGGGAGTTTCCCCGTCGGCCGCGGGTGGGGAAACGTCCCACTTCCTAAGTCATTGCTTTGGCTGGTCTGGCCTTGGAGGAAGTAGATCTGCACGGACTTTTTCCTCTTCTTACTTCTGAGTCACTTACAAATCCAAGCCTCAGTGGCAGCGATGGCCCAGGCTGACCGGAAGCTGCCTATGTGATTTAGCCCCCCATCCCTTCTAGGATGAGAGATTCTTCTCCTCTCCGTTTCAAAAATAAGGAAACTGGGGGTTCAGTGAGGGTAATAAACAGTGATGTAAGCCAGAGGAAATTTTAGACCCCCGGCCAGAATTCAAACATCAAAGTCGCGCCTTGGAACCATCTTTTACTCCATGCCCTTACAAGGTCCTCCTGGGTTGTAGGGGGCGGGGAGGCGCGGGGTGGGGGGGCGCTGAGCTAGCCGAGGGAGACTCCATGACTGTGGGCTGTTGGTTCTAGAAGGGGCAGAATGATTGCTCTAAGCACAGTTGTTGGTTGGAATAACCTTCCCTCCCCCTCCTCCTTCCCCTTTCTCCCCCTTCCCACCCTTTCCTCTGTTCTTCTTCCTTCCTCTGTTTCTTCTCCTCCCCCTCCCCTTTCCTCCTCCTCCTCCTCATGGGCTGTGGGCAGTTCTGACCAAGCTACTGAGGGATAAGCTCTACGCTTCTCTCCCAGATCGTGGGGGGAGACCTCTGTTGAGAGAAATGACTTTCACTGGGAAGGGGGAAAAAAGCAACTAACATCTTGCCTCCCATACCCTTTTATTTCTCTGGTCCTTCTCCACTGGTAGAAATGGGGGTAGGATGTGGAAGGAGTTAAGGACTAGAACCTGAGAAAGGCTGCTGAAGGAGGAGGTATTGAAACCCATCTTTGTAGGGAACAGTGTCATGTTTGTGAACAAAACTGGAAAGTGGTTTTGACGTTTTAAATAGCTGTCCTTGTAGGCGGTGGTCAGCACCTGAGCCAGAGAGGTCTAGAAGATGAAAGCTCATCAGTTTGGTGGGTTTTGATGGGAGGGATGAGGAGAGTGACCAGTGCTTTTTATTTACAGTGCTGGGGTGAGTGGGCAGTTCATTCAGTGTCTGTAGTCAACTGGGGCAGATAATGGACTTCAGAGGTGAGAAGCTGCCCTCTGTTGCACCCCCTCCCCACCCTGGTTTGTGAGTAGCCACACTGGGACACTAGAGCATTTGGGTACATCTGTCCCATTTCCAAGTCTGTGCCCTTCATCCTTTGCTCGCCCATGTTCTGGTGCTGCTGTCAGGACTGAACACCAGCATGTAGCCTGGACCGCATTGCACTGTGCCTCTTGGTAGAATGTCCCCACAGCGTGTCTGGAGCCTTTTCCTAAGAGAACAGATGGTTGTGGGACCCAGAACACCATCAAGGCTCTCAGTGCCTCTTCAAGTCTGTGTTTTCCTCGCGGGTGGCACCCACCCACATGTTCCCAGAACAGCAGCAGGACCCTGGCATGCATTGGGACAAAAGCTTTCTTTTTTATTTCATTTTGATAAGCCCTACAAAGACGCCTTAGTGAGAAGCCAGCTCTGCCTCATGCTCCCAGAACAGGCTGTTCTCAAGCAGGCAGGCGGCTTTGTTCCCGTGGGTCTTTGCCTCCAGCTTCCCAGGAAGAACCTGTTTGAGACCTGTGGGGGCGTGAGAGGAGGGGGTAGGCATTGTGAGATCTCATCTGTAGCAGTTAAGGCTTTTAAATCACTGGGAACAGAATCCATCTTGAGGGAACATGATCAAAAGGAGGCTTATCATAAAGATTTGGGGTGGGGGGTCCTCAAAGGCAGGAAGTTCACTGGTCCTCCAAAAGGGAGAAGAAATTCTCATGCTTTTCTCTACCTGGCTGCCTCAATGGTCTCTTGTTAAAGATTTGCATTTTTCTGTTTCTCCCAACTGGTGGATGGGGGAAGTCCCCTTCATGCCCATCCCCCACCGCTCCGCATGCCCACTTTCTCTGTCTTCTTTTGAATATCTGGCTCAGATTGCTTGGCTGTGTGACTCTGGTAATTACAGTTCCTAAGAGAGAGGATCTTATTGACCCAGATTTGGGTCAGGTGAACAGTTCTGATCCAGTCAGCTCTGGCCAGGTGTCCACTACTGCTGATTTGGGGGCAGATCCAAAGAAAGAGTGGTGGAAGTAAGGTGGCCAGAATCCCCCCTCTGCCACCAGAGATATGCATAGCACGGACTGACTCTAGCAGCACCAGTTAAGCATCTCCTGGGAGCGTGGCAGGCAGTGAGGTGGGTGGGAGGAGGGAGAAAGGTGACTGCTGAGTAAGTGCCTTGAGGATCAAGTGGATTCTCATGGCCCTTCCCTGCCTCCAGGTAGCTCCCTCATTGTTACTGATGAGCTTGTCCTGGCAATCTAAGTGTATCTCCCTCTTACATCAGAAGGCCTTGTGCCTGTCATTGTGAGAGCAACCGCAGGTGGACTGAAAGAATTCTTTTTTTAATTCTTTTAAAAGTAGCTGCACATCTTGTCTTTGGAATTGGGTTTAAGTCATCCGTAGCCTTCAGGCTTCTGACTGAGAGAAACCCAGAGTCCCTCATCTCCTTAGGAGTCCACTTGGAGGGCCACCGAGGCTCCCAGGACAAGGGTGACCACTTTGCTGCAGCCCCCCTGAAGCCCCTTGCTTTTCTTTAGCCTCTGTGCCCCCCCTGCTTTATCCCCCTCCCCCACCGTCTTTCCCAGAGGGGTCTTTCTTGGTTGATGGTCTGACGTCTGGAGGAAGGCTCACCCCTAAGAGACACCTCTGATGGCTTCCCCTGGTGTGTACTGTGGTGAGGCAGACAGGCTGTAACTCTGTGCAGGGCTGCGACAGGACCCTTTTTCCTTCCTACAGCAGACGCTTATGGAGCAACAGCAACAAGGCAGGCACTGGGGATATGACCAGTGAACAGAATAGACAAAAACCTCATCTGGTTGGGCTCATGGTGAGGAGACTAACATCAGGTAGTCAGAGGTGCTATGCAGAGATTAAAGCAGAGTGAGAGATGGGAAGGGGAGTGGTGCTCTATTGTCTAAGAAATGGCATGTTAGCATTCACTCAGAGGAAGTTGGAGGTGAGCTCTGGGGGAGCTAGGGGAAGAAGACTCCAGGTAGGTGGGGGGAAGAGCTCGTGCAAGGCCCTGGAGCAAGACCATGCTTAGTAAGCCTTAGAGGAATAGCAAGGAGACCTCGTGGCTGGAGTGGACTGTGAGGGAAAATGTGGTAGGAGATGAGGGGGTGGTGGAGCCTTATAGGTTGTTAGGAGAATGTTGAGTCAGGTGGGAGCCATTGGCTGACTTGGATTTTAACAGGACCTCTTCCTTTCTGACTACTGTGTGGACAGTGGACTGTTGGGGACAAAAGCAGAAACAGGACCCTGGTTATAAGCTGGTTTTGAAATGTGTGCCAGCCCAGGCAGTGGGCAGGAATGGTGCCAAGTGGATAGTGATCCCCAAAGAGGATGTGGGTCCTTTGCTGGGTTCAGATCTTGTCTCTGTCATATGACAGGCTGTGAGAGCTTGAGCACATCATCCCACTTTTCTCAGCTTTCATGTGCTGTCAGTAAAATGGGAGCATAACAGCACTGCTGTGGGAGTGGCTGGGGGCCTTAGAGCTGGGAGCAAGTGCATTTTGGGAGGGCAGTGACAGTGATGGTATTAGTACACATACTGTCACTCAGGTTCCCTCTGTCCCAGGCACCAGGTGATGTATCCCTTGTCCTTTGTGATGTCTAGAGTGGGAGAAGGCAGAGCCCTGGTCTTGGCTCTCAAGCTCTGTGTAGTGGCCCAAACTTCGATGCAATCGAGGATTCGCAGAGTTGGATGGGGCTTAAGGCCTTGTCTTCCTCCTTTTTTCCATGTGGGGAAATAGGTGCCTGGAAAGGAGAATGGAGCTGACTGAATGAGGACTCACCTTACAACAGGTCTGCACATTGCCTGCAGGATATGTTGGCTGAGAAAACTGCAGCTGTTCTCTTCAACTTGGGGACCAAGAGTAGTTTTTAGTGGTTTGTTTTGGTGGGTATGATAGGAGCAGGGGTGGGCTGTACCGGCTTGGCTATGTGAGCAGGTTCAGGTATCAGTTTCCTTTAACACAATGAGATGTTAACACTTTGAAAACAGGCCTTGTTATGGAAACATTACTTTGTTTTCTCTGGGATTGTGATTACCAAAATACAGAATCACACAGGTGCTATCGTCCTGCTCTTCCACAGGTAAGAGCAGAAGGCAGTTCTCTGCCTTAAATGAACCAGAGGCTCCACAGCATTCTTATGTGTGTGTGTAACTCTTCATTGGGAAGTTTTCAAACAAAGAAAAATCAAAAAAGAAGAATGAATACCCATGTACTACCACCTAGATTCCAGGATGTGTGACATTTTGTCATATTGCCATTTCTGTCTACTTACATAATATGCATATACATTGATCTATAATTTTTTTGCTGAACCGTTTTAAGTTGCAAACATCATGGCATTTTATTTCTGAATACTTGAGCATACCCTGAGAAGAAGAATACTTTCCTTATCATCCTACTTGGCACATTTAAGAAATAAAATGGTTTAATAGTGTCTAAAACCAAATTCATATTGAAACTACCCCAGTTTTCTCCAAAATGCTTTTTATTCTGCTTTTTAACCACAATTCAGTTGAGCTTCACTCATTGGTAATATCCATAGTCTCAATTTAGAGTCCTCACATTGTTTTTTCTTAACAACCCTGATTTTTAGAAGAAAGAGGCTGATTATCTTATAGAATACCCCATAGCTGTCTCATTTTCTCATGATAGTGTTTAACTTGTTCCCTTGCCTTAATTTCCTGTAAACTGGACATTCAGTTTTAAATGTCTGAATAGATTCTGGTTTAATATTTTAGTGTGAAGACTTCATCCTCAGCACACAAGGGGGACATCACTCTTTGTGCTGCTAAATTTGATTTTTTTTGTAAAGGTCCATTTTTTCCTTTGCAGTTGGCAGTGATCTGTGCAGTGCTTGGATATCCCACAGATTCCATGTTCTTCGTCAGCCTTTCACCTTTCACTGGTATTTACCCCAATTATTGATCATTCTTACCTGAAGAAATGTTTTTATTGGCATTCACAAAGTGGGAATTTTTAAAGTTCTTTCATTCCTTCTAAATTTATTAGCTGCCATTCTATAATGCTAGAGTAAAGCTAAAATTTTCCCTTCAATTACCAGTTTTTAAAGTGAGGAATAGGTGTTAAAGTCATCCCCTGTGGTGGCAAGTGACTTCTTTCTGTTTATCCCTTCTTAGTGTGTTATGGAATTATAAATTTTACGCAGGACCTAAACATCAGTGATACTCATTATTCTTTTTGATGATAATATTGTCCTAAGTTTGGCTAGTAGGAGCCCCTTCAAGTGGGCTCCATTGCCTTTTTGGCATGCTCCTACTGTTCCTTAATCAATTCCTTGGTTTTGAGTCCTGGTATCTGTCCACAGAGCTCTGGTTCCCTTCAGTGGGGCCCATAGACTTTTTTTAAAACACTTTATTGAATATAATTTACATATCATAAAATTCACCCATTTTTTCCTCTAAAAATATTGTCACCTGGCGTTTCCCATGGAAAAGGCCAGGGTATCATGAATAATTTAGACATGTACCATCCAGTTCTCACTTTGGTGCTTATGGCAATGTTCGTTTGTTTATTTGTTTTTATTTCTGTATTGTCTTCTCTCCTGTTTTGTTTGTTTGTTTACCTATTGAGGAGCTTAGTCAAGTCCCTCCATTCGTTCCCCGGCCCCCTTTAATTGTGACCAGGTAAATTCTAGCAGTATAAAAACTGGGAGGAGGAAAGGGAAGGGGAGGGGAAATAATCAGCTCCTGAATGCTGCTGTTTCTTCTGTTATTATATTTACTCTTCCCTCCCAGGAGCTCACAGTTCCTTGAACACACCAAGACTTTCCCACGTGAGGGTCTCTACTCCCACTTCCCACCGCATGGCAGGCTCTTTCCTAGTCTTTATAGGGGTTGTAACGTAAGCAACACCCCCTTAGTGGGTTAAGAGGTTCTTCACATGTGTACACACATGGCCCTAATTCTTTGACAAGGCACCTGTCCATTTTCTTCTAAGCCCTAATCACAGTCAGGCTGTGTGTAGTTACATCTCCTCTTTCCCCAGCAGCTTGCAGGCTCCAGGAGATCAGAACCACACCAGCGTTGTTCTCTAGGGTCTCTCCATCAATACTTGGTGTTGAGTGGGTATTCAGTGACTGAATGAGTGGCGAGTTAGGCCCTAGCATTAGACTCTAGCTGGAGTGGACAAAGCCCACGTTCCTGTTATGACTGGTATACTATTTCTACTTCCTCTAGGTTAGAATGAAAAAGGAAATATTGACAACATTTTGGACTTGGCGCAGTCCCTGTAGAATAATTAAATTGTGACCACTCCTTCCTTTTGCACTCACTGCACTTAGGTCAGCACACCAAAACCTTCTCCTTGTCATTCAACGAATGTGATAGGAGCTGGGGAAAGCCTCAGCCTTGCTCTCAAGGTGCTTGCTTGCCCTGTAGGGAGTGGTCAGTTTTAGGCTGGAACTTGGCACCTATAGGGTAGAACTTTCTGGAAGAAGCACCAACTGGTCTTGGATGTATATTGCTCAGTCAGACGGCAGGAAAGGGTTTTCCAAGTATGCACAAAGGCCTGGAGTGGGAAAAAGTGCCTTTGATTTTTCCACAAGTACTTATCAACCATCTGCTATGTGCAAAGCACTATTCTACGTACCAGGAGCTTACAAGTGAAGACTCAGCACCTGCCCTCATAGATCTTACACTGTAGAGAAAAACACAGATAATAAATATGATTAATAAGCAAAAATACATTAGCCAGTGAGTGCTAAGGAGGAGGCAGGAAAAGGATGAGCTATTGGATAGACTGGTAAAGTCCTCAATAAGAAAGTGACTTTTGAGCAAAGACCTGAAACAGGTAAGGGAGTAATCCATGCAACTCTTTGGGCAAGATTATTTTAGGCACGGGAAAGCAAGTGCAAAGGCCCTGGGGTGGGAGTGCCCCAGGTGTATATGTAGAACGTAAGGAAGCAGTGTTCTTGGAGTGGAGAAATTTGAGTGTAATCAGAGGGGAGGTCAGAGAGATGCTGGTGGGAGTGGCAGCTCTTACGGGGTCTCGTCTCGTAGGCTGTTTTAAGCACTTCACTTTCTTTTCTGAGTGAGGTGGGGAGCCATGGGAGGGTTTTAGCAGAGGAGTAATAGGGCCTGGTATTTTAAAAGGATATCCATCTGGCTGCCATGCCAGGTTAAGTCTATAGGAGAGTAAGGGCAGAAGCAAGGAGACCAGGCAGGGAATTGTAATAATAATCTAGAGCAGCGGTCCAGAATCAGCTCATGCCTTTCACCATTATACTGCACAGAAAATGTATATTTCTACCATTTCCAGCTGGCTGCTGTGAAATAGTGTTTCTTCTCCCTTTCCCCACGTAATGTAACGTGACGATCTTCTTATTTATATTGTATGCAACGAGGCAATCCTCTTATTTATATTGTGATTAAAATGGAAAATGGAAAGATTGCCCACAAGGGCATACCTTCTGGTCTGTGTTCTTTGTATTGCTGCTGGGATCCTGTGTGTTTTTCTCACTGTGGGCCCTGCCTTTGAAAATACACTTTTGGTCATGGACTCTAAAGAGATTTAGCCAAAGGTTAGAGGCATTTTCATACTACTTATGGGAAATGTGCTTGCTCTCGGTTTATGAACTCAGGAAAATGCTGGGGGGAGGGAGCTGGTTCCCTCCTTGCGAAGGCACTTGACTTTTGGTCATACCACACTCGGGGGTTCTCAAAACCCCAGTTCAGGAAGGTTGCAATGGAATGCAGCCACAGTGCCCCAGAAATGGAACAAAAACGTAAGCTTTGATTTAATACCTCTTACCTACGTAAGTGGAGTCCCTTTTCACCCATCAGGATTGGGACAAGTAGGTAGCTGACATGTTAATCATAAAAGTGACATCATGTCTCTAAACATTTTTATTTGAAACACAAACATAAATCATGTGCTAAAGGGCCGTGTCTTTTTCTTTGAGTGTGGCTCTGCTGGTGGAGTTTCCTGTCAGAGTTTTTGTGAAAACCAATTTGGGCTTTTTTTAAAAGTAGAGTGAGGACTGTCATGAGATCATCTAAATACCAAACCTGTCCAGATTTTTAAGATTTCTTTCTCCACATATATAGTAGTCTTCGTCCCACTAGCAGTGCTTCTTAGCAACTTGCCTTTATTGAGTCTCTCTAAGCAGTCATCTAGGACCACTGTTTCTGTTCACACTCATATTTCATTGATTTACATACTGTTTAGTTAACGTTATCTGTATACACTAAGTATAACTGCCATAAATGGGTTAGGGGACAAACTCAGCTGTTGACTGCCCTTGGTAAGCAGAAAATTGACATGGAAATGAAGGAGTGAGGATGAGCTGGAGAACAAGGCACGAGGGAGCTCTTCTCCACTCCAGGCTATGCAGGCTGTGGGTTTATAGGGGTCTCTGGCAAGGCAGTTAGGCTAAGAGAGCTTCTGTATCTAAGAAGAAGAAGGAAGGGAAACAGCTGAGCCATCAGACTACAGGCAGGACACCCATCTGGGAATATTCTAAGAGGCTTTGAATGCACATCTGCAAAAAAATGTCTTTCAGTTTGGTTCCCTCTACTTCCACTGAGTCATTGGCACTTTTTGTACTTCAGAAACTCACCTGTGTATTGAAAATAGAAATCCTTTCTCCCTCTCCCAACTGTAAATGGTGAGAACTTTATTCTGTTTTGAAGGTCTGGGGCTTGAGATGTTTTGTTATTTTGTTGTTACTGGTTTACGATTAAGTTTTTTGTTTATTAATCTTAAAACTTTCCATATTTTGATCCCTGTGTAATGCTGCCTCTGAAAACCTCCTGCAAAGATTCATGAACACTGTAAACCGCATTGTGAGTCATGACCGTTAACTACAAGCGCTGAAGCCACAGTCTGTAGAGGTGCTTTCTTAGTCACCTTACCTTACCCAGCAGAGGGTATGTGAGTGCCCTGCCTTCTGCAGAGCAGCGTGCACTAGCAGTGACTCTGTTTCTGTTGTGTTATTACAGGTTGAGCATCCCTAATGCTCAGTGCTCCAAAATTTGAAACTTTTTGAGCACTGACATGATGCTCAAAGGAAATGCTCATTGGAGCATTTTGGATTTCTGATTTTCAGATTAGGGATGCTAAACCAGTATATGTATATATATATATATTCTGCAAATATTCAATAATCCAAAATCCAAAGCACTTCTGGTCCCAAGTATTATGGATGAGGAATACTCAATCTGTAGTGAAATAATAACCCAGTGGTCCTTGTGAATCTCCAAGTCCTGGTCTTGGATCTTAATCACTGCCTGTGTGGTGTGGGTCGAGCACCAGGAATACAGTCCAGGGGCATTGTCTGCCCAGCAGCAGCTGGCCAAGTCTGCCTCTGCTGATTCCTTCTGAACAAGAACTCTCTCACACAGGTAGGCAGCAGGAAAGGGCAGGCTGCAAGGAGGGGGACAGACTTGAGACTCTTCCCCATGCCTCCCCCCATATTTTTTTAAAGCCTACTGGTTCTTAAAAATCATGGAAATAAGTCAAATGCAGAAGCACTCTTGAGTGCCAGTGTCACGAGTGCCCAGGTGTGAGCTGAGTGCACGGAGCTGTGGAACTCTGAGTCCAGGTCTGTGACCTCGAGCTGCATTCAGTCAGAGTCAAGCCTCAGTACTTGGAATCAAGAATATGGAGCTATTCCAGGCAGTTTTTCAGTCATGAGGTATAGATTTGTGTATAGTCAGAAATTGGTTAGTTCTGCAACTGGAGTGTAATGCTGATGATGATTTATGCTAAGAATGGCCTTTAGAACTTGAAGAATGTCACCTGTCAGGTCTGAACTGTTACCTCAGTTGCCTCCTCTCAGGAGAGCATGCTTTCTCTAGGAAATTATGGCACTAACTTGGCAGGTGGTTTCACTGTTCAGGGACTCCAGGTCCTGGCACAGATTTCCAGAGTTAAAATTGGAGCAGCTGCTGAGACTTGACTTGCTGCCTGCTTTACCTGTTCCTTCCCCAAACAGAGGAAGCACTTTTTATCCATTGCCAGAATGGATGTAGGAGCTAAACAAATGCAGGATTTTTGTAAATGGCACTCCCTACTTTTTTTCCTCTTTATTTTTTTTTTAAAGTTTTATTGAAGCATAAACTGCATGTATTTAAAGTCTACAATTTCTTAAGTTTTGATGTTTCTTTGTTCCCCTTTGAAATCCTGTCCTTACTCTCCCCTAACAACTACTGGTGTGCTTGTCTGTCAGCATAGATTTGCATTTTCTGAAGGTTTATGTAAATGAAATCATGCTGTATGTATTCTTTTGTCTGGCTTCTTTTTGCTCGGCATAATTAATTTGAGATTTATCTGTGTCGTTCCATGTATCAGTAGTTTATTCCTTTTTATTGCTGAATAATTTTCTATTGGTATACTGATTTGTTCACCAGTTGATGGATGTTTGGGTTGGTTCTTAGTTTTTGGCCATTATAGATAAATCTACTTTGAACATTTGTGTACAAGTCTTTGTGTGGATGCAGCCTGACATTTTTCTTGAATAATATACCCAGGGGTAAAATGGCCGGGTCTGTGGGAGGTGTGTGTTTAACTTAAACTATCAAGCTGTTTTCCAGAGTGGTTGCTGCATTTTATATTCCCGCTAGCAGTGTGAGAATTCCAGTTCCTTCATTTTCTCACTAATACCTGACATGGTCAGTCTTTTCAGTTTTACTCATTTTAATCAGTAGTAGAAGGCATATCTCCTCATGGTTTTAATTTGCATTTTTGTAATGACTAAGAATGTTGAGCATCTTTTCATGTGCTTACTTGCCATTCATATATCTTTTTCAATAAGGTATACTTGCCTTTTTTTGTTGGGTGGTTTGTTTTCTTATTGTAGAATTTTGATGGTTTTTATGGTGTACAAAAATTTTCTTCTAGTCTGTGGCTGCTTGTCTTTTCATTCTCTTAACAGTGTTTTTTTTAACTACAGAAGTTTTTAATTTTGATGAAGTTCAACTTACTATGGATTGTGGTTTTTGATGTATCTAAGAAACCTTTGCCTTACCCAAGGTCAAAAAGATTTCTTTCCTGTGTTTTCTTCTAGAAGTTCTATAGGTTTAGCATTTACGTTTAGGTCTATAGTCCGTTTCGAGTTAATATTTGATAATAGTGTGAAGTATGGATCCAGTTTTTTGCTTTTTTATATATGAATACCTAGTTGTTCCAGCCCAATGTATTTTTCATTTCAGACATTGTAGTCTTCATCTCTGGAAGTTTGATTTGAGTCTTAATGTCCTTCTTTACTAATTCTAACATTTGTGTCAGTTCTGTGTTGGTTTCAATTGATTTATAAGTCTCCTCATTGTGGGCCATGTCTTTTTGCCTTTTTGGAGGCAAGACATTATGAATTTTAAGTTTGGGATGCTGGGTATTTTTATTCTTATAAATTTTCTTGAGCTTGTACTGAGAAACATTTAAGTTACTTGGTAACAGTTTGATTGTTGTGGATCTTGCTTTTGTAAGATTTATTAGGTAGGTTTGGAGCAGTGCTTACTTTAGGGCTGTTTGCCACTACTGAGGTGAGATCTTCCTGAGTATTCTACCCGGTGCCTCATGATTGGCACTCCAGTCTGGCTGGTGGAAACAGGCACTGCTCCCAGTCCCGTGTGAGTAGTTCTTCTAGGTTTGAGTCTTTTCGTCAAACACTGATTAATACTCTGCTGAATACTCAAGGAGGGTCCTCTGCAAACCTCTGGGGCCCTCTGTCTATACAGCTTTCTCCTGCCTGGTGCTGTGTCCTATGGACTCTAGCTAGCTGGAGTTACATCCCAGTTCCCTCTCCCTGGAATCTTCCAAGGATATAAACTGGAGCAATTGTAGGGCTCGCCTTGTTGGTTTCCTGTCCCTCAGGGATTACTGTCCTGTTACCCATGTCTAGTGTCTTGAAAACTGTTGTTTTAGCTATTTTGCTTGCGTTACTCTTATTTTTTGTGTGGGTTTTTTTTTTTTTTTTGGTTGTTTCAGGAACAAGCTGATCCCTATTCCTCCATCACCGCTTCTCTTATGTTCTGCATTCAACACTGACCAGCATAATCCCCACTGCAGAAAACACTACATGCACTCTCATGCCTGCTGCTTAATAGACAGTGGCTCCCCTCCTGCATCACCTCCTCTCTCAGCCTGCTGACATCTCCTTGTCCTATAGCTTATACCATTGTTTGACACCCACTTAATCACATACTGCTCTGCTCATCTTTGGGGATATTGTTTAGCTTTTGGACTTAAATTATGAGAAATCCCCTCCTCAGGCCTAAGGAACACCACCACCACCACCACTCAACCTTCCCTGTGAAGATTTCTCCTTCTGAGGAAGTAGATGAGATCGACAGATGGTGACTATGGTCTGAAGTTCTGGAGCATGGCTCATGTCCCTTTCCCGGGGACAACAGATCATCTGAAATAGTGTAGGAGAATAAGATAAACAGTGTAGGCAAAGATCCTGCATAAAGCGCCTTTACTTAGAAATCCTACTTCCTAGCTTGTATACTTTCATAAGATGGTGGGGAGAGGCTTTACCCTTCAATGTCCCAGATAAGATTAAAGAGCTGGGGTTATTAGACAGACATCGTCACAGACTCACAGTCTCTGCACTGAAGAGCCTCCAGGCTGGCTCAGTGGCAAATAGAGGCTGTGCCCCACCTTGTGTTCCCGGCCAGGTACTAGGCAGCTAGTTGAAGCATCTCACCTTAGGCAAAGTAGCGTTGATGCCTATAACATCTGGAGGTTGCTCGGCATTGCATTTGATTGGAAATAAGAGGAAAGTGTAGGGAGTCTGTCTCAGTACCCTGTAGTTTTTCATTGCAATCAAAATATGATCTTGTCCAGGTTGGGGCCATGTTCAAATGTGACAAGAAATACAAGATGTGGAATCAGCCTAAGTGTCCATCAACAGATGAATCCATAAAGAATATGTGGTATCTGTGCACAATAGAAAACTATTCAGCCATATAAAAGAATGAGATACTATCATTCGTGGCAACATGGATGAGCTTGGATGACATTATAGTAAGTGAAATAAGCCAGGAACAGAAAGAGAAATACCACATGTTCTCACTCATATGTGGAAGCTAAGAAAGTTGTTGATTGCATAGAAATAGATAGTAGAATGGTGGTTACCAGAGCCTGGGAAGGGTTGAGAAGAGCAAAGATAGTGAGAGGTTGGTTAACAGATACAAAGTACAGCTTGACAGTGGGAATAAGATGTAGTGTTCTGTAGCACTGTAGGGTGACTGTGATTACTAACAATTTATTGTATACATTCAGTTAGCCAGAACTGAGGATTTTGAATGTTCCAACACAAAAAAATGACAAATGTTTGAGGTAATAAAATTTTTTTTAAATCAGTGGTTGCCAGGGTTTCAGGGAAGGAGGGATGAATAGGTAGAGCACAGGATTTTTAGGGCAGTGAAGCTGTAGAATAATATAATTGTGAATACATGACATTATATATTTGTCAAAACCCGTAGAATTGTACAACACAAAGAGGGACCCCAGTGTAAATTTAATTTAACAATAATGTATAAATATTGGTTCCTAGTTGTAACAAATGTACCACACTGATGTAAGATGTTAATAATAGGAGAAACAGGGTGGGGGGGTGGTACTTTCTGCCACTATTTCTGTAAACTTAAAACTGCTATAAAAATAAAGTCTGTTACCAAAAAAAAAAAAAAAAAAAATAGGAAAATTGTTTTGTATGTACATTGTATTTTTTAAACAGGTTAAAACCCATTAGTGTATCATGAAATTTAGTGGGTCACAATCAGCATTCTTTTAAAAATGAAAAGTATCCCTTGTAGTAACTGTTACATGTAAATATTGTCTTGTTTCTACACAGCATGTGGATGGTGTGTACTGGGTCCTGACACAGAACACCGGTCAGGCTCTTTGTGGTCTTGGGTGTTGAGTTCCATGTCTTCGTTACTCCTCTCATGGCAGCACTACATAGGGGTGCACTAAGTAAATGTCAGATAAAGGTTTTCCTTGTACCAATTAGATCACATTCTGCTGCAAGTAACTGAAAACCTGACTTAACACAAAGCAGACTTTTCTTTTTTAGTAAGACTTAATTTTTTCAGAGCTGTTTATATTCTCAGCAAAATTGACAGGGAGGTATAGGGATTGCCCATACATCTGCTGGCCCCACACATGCACAGCCTCCCCCATTATTACCATCCCCCACCAGAGTGGTACATGTGTTTCAATTGATGAACTTACACTGACACATTATAATCACCTAAAGCCCGTAGTTTATGTTAGCATTTGCTCTTGGTCTTGTATATTCTATGGGTTTGGACAAATGTATAATGACGTGTCCACCACCAGAGTATCATAAAGAGATTTTCACTTCCCTAAAAAATCCTCTGTGCTCCATCTGCCCATCCCTCTGTCCACCCCTAACTCCTGGCAACCACCAGTCTTTTTACTGTTTTTATAGTTTTGCCTTCAAAGCAGACTTTTAATCACCGCAGAACACAAGTCTTGAGGAAGGTGCTTGGGGGCTGGTTCAGAGAACTGGAATGACTGACTATCCTGTGGTGCTGTTGCCTTTCTCATGGTCACATTGTGGCTGCTGAGGTTCCAGACATCACGTCCTCACATGACAGCATTCAACAGAAGAAAGGGCAGGAGCTTTCTTCCTGAGTGGCTCTCTTTTTCTTTTTACCGTGAGGCAGATTTCAGTAGACTTCATTGTAGGTGAAGTAGTGCCCAAACTAAGTAGGTCTTAGTGCCCAAACTGCCAGTAGGCCTGCCCCACACCAACCCTGGCATAGAGGAAAGGCTTAGGTTGATTCCAGTACTTCTCCTGGTCTGGCCTATTGCTGCTCCTGGAAAGTTGATGTTCGGTGAGAAACGGGTAGAGGTGCTGGGTCTGGATTGTGCCACAGCCTTGGTTCCAGGTGCCCCTCCGGTCATGTTTTTCTCTGTGGGTTTTGTCCAGCCACCCTTTGCAGACAGGGCTCAGTGGCCAGGGACCACGCTGCCATTCTTGGCCCTTTCCCAGGGTGCTTCCTTACCTAGTGTCTTGTCTACAATGGCTACTCAGGAAGCCCTGGACCCCGACTCAAGGTCTGCTCAAAAGAACGCAGACCAGGATATTTCTGGTTATCAGTCTCCTCTGTGCCCTACAGTTCCCATTGGGCTAAATAAAGCCTTTTGCTAGAGCCAGTCCCCACCACTCATTGGCTCTGACATTCTGCAGGTTACTGAGCTGTGGAGTTGATTTTCTTGTTTCTGTTACAAGCAGTCACATGAGGGTGGATGGAAAGGCTCCCGGCCTGGCCAGGGAAAGGATTTTGAGAATCATAGCCATTTGTCGCCTGCTGTCACCCTTGACTTTGAGTCCAGTTGGTTGTGTTCAGTGTATAAAGCAGAGCTGGAAGTGGGCTAAAGGGAATGTGTATAGTGGGTATTGTGGAGTGTGGAGACCTGTGCCTCTCCCAGTTACTCATTTATAGAAAACTGTTCAAATCCTGCCATTTGTCATTTCTTTTATCAGGTAATGATTGTATTCTGGTAAAGGAATGACCTAAATGTGTACACCAACTTGCCGGTTCTGGTTATGCACTGACTTGGAACCGGGCCGAGTTCCCACTTCCCACCTTCCTGTCTCCCTCTTAGTCCTTAGCTCCCAGCTCCAGACCCCAGGCAGTATCAGTGCCCATTCTGCCCCAGGACATCCGTCTCCCCGCCTGCTCTGTTAGGACAGAAGCACCCACCCTAAACCCCCCCACCCCCATTTCCTATTTTGCTAAAGTCCACGTAGTCTGGTGGCTGTGATAACACTGCCAATTCATCCCAGCTTCCCTGTCCTACTTACAAGTGTTGACATTGTTTTTTAGGTTGGGATTTTGTCAGGATTTCCCTCCTGCCCTAAACATACACAGACACACACACAACAGAATTATGTTTTGATGGGTCTTCTCAGTGAGGCTTAGCTCCATGGTGGGTACCCACCCTCAGCCTCCAATGAAATCAGTTTTGTGTCAATTATATGTCAACGACTGGCTGGCCCCTTCCAGTCTGGTATTCTAGTGTGAGAGTTTTCTCAGGGTCACCTATCACAATTGTGTGGAAGGCGCCTAGCCCAGTCCCTGACTCAGTGGAAACTCTGCCAGCAGAGTCGTTAGCAGTTTGCTGAGTAAAATTCTCTGAGGGTGCTAAACCCTCCTTATTACTATCCCTGTTCTCTCCAGCCATCTCTGATAGGAAGCGTTAACTGTGCAAAAATGTACTTCAGAGGTCTGGGGCACCACTGGATAAAGTAAGTGGGATGAAATGCTGCACAGGTTCTGTCTGGCATTTCTCTGGTTTCAGGCCAGGTCAGTTTTTACTTTTCGCAGGAAGATTATGACAACTCAGGAGCCAGCCTGCAAGGGCTCAACTTTGTGTCCCAGGTTCCCTATTGGTACGAGACCCCCAGTGCCCCCAGTCTAATGAAAACTCTCTCTTTCCACGCCCATGATGCTGAGCAAGTTCTCCCCTCCTCTGATGACCACCCAGTCACTCACGGCCTGGAAAGCAGCCATGTGTGTGGCTCACAGTCAGTGAACAAGAAAGGAGATCCTGGGGTGGCAGAGGGTGGAGGGATTTGCCTCAGCTGAAAAGTGGAAGCACAGCATGCCTATGTTTTGTGTGTAAAAGGTAATGGAGGTGTTTGGGGAATGAGTGTGGCTTCTTGCACCCTATGTGACTTTCAGCTGTTGAGTGAGCCTAAAGGGACCCCAGTTCTTAGTCTGGGAGGAAACCCACAGGGTGCTGGGAAAGTCACGCAGGAGGGATTCCCCATCTCCGGGACAAGGTAGACTGCTGCCCACCTCTGGTAGGTAAGGTCCCTTCATGGTCAACTTACTGCTTGGAGTCAGGGAAGAGCACCCATAGATCTGGGGTAGAGGGACTGTCCCAACTTCTTAGATGCCCAGTGAGGTCACAGGAAATCCTCCCTAGACTCTGCGGCTCCTCCCAGGCCTAGAGCACCCCGCCAGCCCCTTACGCGCTGGCGGCTGTAGTGAGAGCTCTGCTGCTGGCTTCTGGCTTGCCTTGTGCTGTTACTCCTTGTTGCTCATGTTACAACTGCCCTTTTTCACAGGGATGCTTGAAGATGGAAAGAAATTTGATTCCTCCCGGGACAGAAACAAGCCCTTTAAGTTTATGCTAGGCAAACAGGAGGTGATCCGAGGCTGGGAAGAAGGGGTTGCCCAGGTATGCTCTTGTTTGTTTTGTTTTGTTTCCTAGTATCTACCTTTTAAATTATTTTTATAGGGGCTGGCTGGTTGGCTTGGTTAGAGTGCATCCTTATAACACCAAGGTCACAGGTTCAGATCCCTGTACCTGCCAGCCACAAAAATAAATAAATAAATAAAAATAAATAAACAGAATTGTATAGGTAGCTCATTCATATGGTTCAAAAATCAAAAAAAGGTTTAAGTGGGAAGTCTCACTCTCATCCCATCCCATCTGCCCTGTACCCAACAAGTAACTCCTGTTATGAATGTTCCCTGTATTTAGAGTTTCTTTAAACATATATTCCACTGACCATACACTCCTCTTTCTCTTGCCTTCACACACACATGTTGTTCCGCACTTTACTTTTCCACTAAATCTATTTTTGACATTTTCCATACCAGTTCATAAAAGAGGAGGAAACTCTCTTATGAGGGGTCTTCAAAAAGTTTGTGGAAAGATTCACATTATTTTTTAATTCAATTTTTCCGTGAGCTTTTGACATTCCCTCGTGCAGCTGCATCGTATTCTCTCAGGTGAGTGTGCTATAATTTATTTGACCAGTGCCCTGTTGACGGGCATTTGGGTCGTTCCTGGCATTTTGCTGTCATAAACAATCTTGTGTGATGTGTGCAAGTGTTGCCATGGGACAAGTTCTGGAAAGCAGGGTGAGTGGTTCAAAGGTGGTGGGCACTGTGTTCTGACAGGTCTCACCAAGCCGCCAGCCAGGAGGACTGTACTCTTTGAACTGCCACTGGCAGCCACCAAGGTACTAACCCCACCCAGCCCCACCAGCACAGTGTGGTGTTAAATCTTGGTCTCATGACAGTATGATGAGTGGAAAGTGATATTTTGGTGTAGTTTTGATTTGTGTGGGTCTTATTATTGACCATGTGGCATCAGGCCACTTCTGAGAGGTCCCACTCATGAAGAAAGTCATTTCATGTCTGTTTCCTCACCTCTTCCCTCCGCATTTGTGGAAACTGCTCTTATTCTGCCAATACTGTGAAATTCCCAGGGGACAGTAGGGGACCCAGGATTGCCAAATTTCAGTTGGATTCTATTCTTCCATAAGCCCAGGAATTTATTCTTGGCCCTAACCAGGTAAAGGGATGTTTACAGTGGCCTGAGACCCAGGGGCTTTATGATTAGGCTCTGCATGATGGTAATTAGTTTCTTCCCTTCCCACCGAGGAGAAGTGGAAATTTAACCAAGACAAAAAGAAAGATTTCTATCTCTCTGTGTCTTTTCCAGAATACACATTGTTTCACTTCCTCTATTTTCACTGATTTATCTCTCCAGATCAACTGCTTCACTTTTGGAAACTTTAAGTGTTCCACTCCCAGGTGTCTGTGTTTCTGTTTGTGCGGGGGCAGAGGGTTGGCAGTACAAGGAAGATCTCTGTAGTCTGCTTCCCTTGGGAAACCTTGCCAACCATACCTTTTTGCCCCTGTCTCCTCAGTCTGGCTGGCTCTTTGGTCTATAGCCCATCCCCCATCTCCCGTGCCAACCATTGTCCACAGCACAACCCATCTGCTGGGACTGATGCAGCACTGTCACAATAACTGTGTTGTATGTCCCAAGGGCTCTAGCTGCCGTCGAGATAGTGTTACCAGCCTACTTCACATCCCAGGCTTGGCCAGGCTTGGTGAGGGATGCCCACACTCCCCCTTGACCCAGTGCTTTGGGGTCAGTCACAGCCCTGTCACTTGTGAGAAGTCTGGATAGTTTGAGACTTATGTAGAACATCTTTTAAACTCTCCTCCACAGAGTGTTTCTCCAGCAAGTGAGTTAAAAAGCACAGGAAGTGGGGGGATTGTCTTGTACCCCCTTCTTGTTTTCTTTTGATGCTGCTGTTTTGGTTTTACATGTTCACAGGTATGGAGTCCTACCACAAGTACTGTTTTGGCATCTTCCTTTTTGCATCTAATCGTTTATCTCGGACATCTTTCCATGTTAGTACATTTAAAGCCACTATATTCTTTCTAATGGCTACTCCATGGTATGGATATGCCTGTGAAACCATTCCCCTTGTGATGGATATTTGGGTTGTTAGCAGAATATTCTAGAAATAGAATTGCTGAGTCAAAGGATATGATTGTTTTGAATGTTTTTAGATAAAGCCATATGCTTTTCATTGTCCTTACCACCATGGTCCAACATGTCCCAGTTTCTGAGGGGAGCTATAGGAAGCAAGGATTCTAAGTTGCTTTAGAAACTTCCTTACGGCCTGTGGCTTCTTCTTTGGTCACCATCTCTGAGGCTGAGTCAGACAGCCAGGAATGCACACACAGAAAGTAAAAGTAGAGATAGGTAGAAGGACGGAAATACAGCAGAGAACCTGCTCACTGTTCAGAAAATAGATATTTATGCTTATTTGTGTATTTGATTAGAAACTGAAAAAATATGCAAATACATTTTTTAAAGTGAAACTTCCCTCTACACTGGTCCCTATCCACGCTATTTGCCCCATAGAAGAATGCTGGTATTATTAATGTCCTTACAAAGATGTTTTCTTTTTATTCAGTGGGAACAAACAAATATTGTCACAAATGATAGCATACTATACATGCTATTTGTACCCCAGAAAATCATGTTGTCTTTTTTGAAGTTTTTCTATATGAGTATGCATATAAATTTAGAGAGTACAGAAAAATAGACTACCCCAAATATTACTTTCTGTATGTGTGTGTGTTTTTTTAAAGCAATGTTTTGGTCAAAGTATTCCTTTTTCAAGAAGAGCATAGATGCAACTTTACAATATGTCCTTTGAGTGATGGGCCTCTGAAGGACTAGATGGTGAGACTTCTGGGGTGCTGAAGACCTGGGTGGAAAGGTTGACGGCCTGACCCTCCTGGGAGTCAGGAAGGCCATTGGGCCCCTTATAGCAACATGCAGGGATCATGGAGGTGGACTGCCAGTCTCCAAGTCCTGCACGGGGAGTGCCTGACACTTGGGCAAATGCAAAGTCACTGAAATGTCCTGATTAACACTGCTGGCCAAGGAACCACCAGGTAAACAGCTCCGCTTCTTGCAAACACACTTGGGGAGTGTGCCCAGCTGAGTCTTTCTTCTTTGTTCTTTTCACAGATGAGTGTGGGTCAGAGAGCGAAGCTGACTATCTCCCCAGACTATGCCTATGGTGCCACTGGGCACCCAGGCATCATCCCACCACACGCCACTCTGGTCTTCGATGTGGAGCTTCTAAAACTGGAATGACAGGAATGGCCTCCTCCCTTAGCTCCCTGTTCTTGGGTAAGGAAACTTAATGCTGAAGGCCCTTTAACTACCTGTGCTCCTCCTATGCTGTGCCCAGTCTTTGGTGGGTAGGAAGAGAACAAAAAAGCCTCAGGGGCCTTTTTTCCTCTACTGGATATCCTTTCAGTGTTAGTAATTAGTTTATATCTTGAATGTAAAAGTTTTGACCACCTAAGGAAAGGGACAGCATATGCTCTGCACGAATTCATGGGGATGGTAGCTGTTTAAGCAAGTGTTTATATGTAGCTGTAAACTAAAGCTGATTTGTGGCATTGTAGAAACATAGGCCCAATTTTTAGGGCCAACATTTTAGTTCTTTAGAACTAAATAAGACCCTTGAAGTGACTCTGCTCAACCCTGTGTTTCTAGAAGCTAGTGAGAAAAGCACCTCTGAACAGAAACATCATGTCCTAGCTTATGCAGCTCTCTTAGCCACACAGTTTGTGGTTACTGTCTGTTAGATGACATGAGGAACGTGTTACCACCTTGGTCCACCTGTGAACCTGATGGGGTAGGGGGAGGGGAGGGAAGGGAGAGAACGATGAAGGGCTACCAGCGACCCTGACCTAAATCTCTCCGCTGACTGCCAAAGAACATCTCAGAGCATCTTGCACAGGTCTTGAAGGAAAGCCCAAGGGCAAACCCAGAAAGTTATGTTTGAGTGAATAAATGAATACTGGAGACATTTCCCAAGTCTATTCAGCATGACAAATACCAGCTTGGGGCTGTGATTCTCAGTCTGGACTGCATATGAGAATCACCAGGGAAGCTTTTAAGACTTTCCTGATATCCAGGCCACACCCTAATCCAGTTAATCACAATCATGGGGTGGGATTCAGGCAGAAAGAGTTTTTTGAAAGCCCCCAGGTGATTCCAATATGTGGCCAAGTTGCAGACCCAGTTATAATGGGACCCATATTGTCAGCAGCGTGGGTGGACAGCCCTCCTGCCGTCCTTAGCAAAGTAAACTTAATCTTAGGTTAAAAACAAAAAAGCAAAACAAAACATGTGGACCAATTTAAGCAGGAAGAAGGTTGCTCACCTGGGAACCCAGCCCGAGCCCATCTGGCTTTCTCTAGCTGGAACACAAGTGGCTTGGTCTCAGACCTCTCAGCGGTTAGGGAAGTGACTTGGCATGGTTGATGGCACTGTGGCTGTCCCCACTGCATACAGAGAACACGGAGCTGCTGAAACTCACATATTTTCTGTCCCCAACAGATCTGCCATGGAGGGATCTGGTGCCTCCAGACGCGTGCACATGAATCCATACGGAGCTTGTTGGAGCTTTTCCTGATGTTCCACTACACTCTCTGTATAAACATCTGCCCCGACTGAATGTGTTCTGTCACTCAGCTTTGCTTCCACACATCCACTTCCTCTTCCCCTTTCTCCTCGTGTGAGTGTTTACCTAAACTATATGCCATAAACCTCAAGTTACTCATTTTATTTTGTTTTCGTTTGGGGGTGAAGATTCAGTTTCAGTCTTTTGGATCTAGGTTTCCAATTAAATATATGGTCAAGTATTAACAGCACAAATGATGGGTTAACTTTAGAATAGGAATTGGTGTTTGGGGGGTGGGGTGCAAGAATCTTTATTTTATTTTATGTTTTTTTGGATGAAATTTTTATCTATTGTATATTAAGAATTCTTGCTGCTGCGCTGCAAAGCCATAGCAGATTTGAGGCGCTGTGAGGGCTGAATTATTCTCCAAGTTGAGAGATGTCCTTGGGTTAAATTAAAAGCCCTACCTAAAACTGAAGTGGGGAGGCAGAGAGCCTTTGCCTCCACCAGTCCCCCTCCCTCCCAACCCTCTGCCTTTAGAAAGCAGATTATTTCCATTGCGATGTTGGACACTACAGGTATTTGTCCCTGGGCCAGCAGGGACCTCTGAAGCCTTCTTTGTGGCCTGGCTTATTTCTGTTTTTTTCCATCCTGTGGTTTTTCTAATGGATTTTCAGGACTTTTGTAATCTCATAACTATCCAAGCTCCACCACTTCCTAAATTTTAAGAACTTTAATCGAAAGTTTAAATTGAAGGTGCTGTTTGTAGACTTAACACCCAATGAAAGCCCAGCCATCATGACCATTCCTCGAATGTTCTCTAAGAAAATGATGCTGGTCATCGCAGCTTCAGCATCGCCTGTTTTTTGATGCTTGGCTCCCTCTGCCAATCACAGAGTTTCCTGGCTTTCCTTCCCTCGGCCCCTTCTCCTTGCTGTCCTGTGTAGTGATTTGGTGAGAGAAATTGATGCTACCCACCGCTCCCCACCCCCCCAGCACCACATATGAGTTTCAAGTTTTATTATTGCAATAAAAGTGCTTTATGCTGGCTTTTCTCAGCTCTGTGCTATGGTGGTTACTTTCAAGTGCTTCCCCTGCCATTTGGTACAGGAGGTGGCATTGGGCAAGGGGAAGGGTGGCAAAGAGGATTAGTAGCCAAGGCATCTTGGCAGAAGAACAGCAGTGGACATCGTTCCTCATTGGCCACTCCAGGGTTAGGCTTGCCAAAGAAACTGCTTGGAGGTCAGGCCAGGACATTCAGGGAGGATCCCCTCCCCCATTATCAAATGTTCATTAAATATGGGTTCTGGGTAGAGCACTATGCTGGGTGCTCAGGTTACAAAGAAATGGGAGATAACAACCAGCTCTCAAGAAGTGAGTCACATCCAATTGAAGATAGGCTATCAAAAAATTGATGAAGAGTTGCAAAGGAAGATTTTGATTTTAAATTGGTGTTAGTGACATTTGGTGAGGAAGGACTTGGTCATGTGGTCAGGCTGGGTGGTTTCAGTAGCTACTCTGGCCCCTACCCTGTACGTGCCAGTAACACTTCTCCTGTACTGAGTTATAGAGGTCACCAAAAATGCTCCCACACCTTTATAGCCACCTTTCAAAATTGTCCTGGTTCAGAGCCATTGATTTTAAATAGAAAGGTTATTCAAGCACTTGCTGCTTAGTGATTTTCTAAATCCTTCCCATTGTTTTATTCAGATTGCCAGAATAATATTCTACAATTATATTTTATTTTCCCCGAAATCGTTTTATAAAAATTGTCAAGCAACAAAGTAAAAGATTGTTACAGTAAACACCTATATATCCACCACCTAGATTTTATCATGAGCATGTGACTATACCAATTTATTACATCTCTCCATCCTACCATCCTTTATGTTGCATTTCATAGTTATAGTAGACATCACTACCCCCTAATACATATCATTAACTGGGGTGTACCGTTGGCTTACATTTCTGTACCCCTGTCAAAATATAGAATGACACCATCACCCCAGAAAATTTCATTACGCCCTTTCCCAGTCCCTACCCCAGCCCCAGAAGGCAAGAATTGTTTTGATTATTTCCCACCATAGATTATTGTTGCCTGTTTTAGAATTTAAACAGAATCCTACAGCGTGTCCTCTTGCACTCATGCACATAGGGAAGCTGTTAGTTCTCACTGAAATTGAAGTTAAGAGAAATCCTCTGGATTGGGGGTTAGGGGCCTGTGGCCAGTAGAATCATGGCTCTCATATATGCCCACATCCTAATCCCTGTGAGACCTGTAAGTGTTTCACCTTACATGGCCAGAGGGACTTTGCAGATGTGATTAAAGTAAGGGCCCTGAGATGGGGAGACTATACTGGATTAACTGAGCTGGGTGGACCCAGTCTTTTCACCAGGATCTATACAGAAGTCAGAAGGAGAGATGTGAGGATGGAAAGACATTTGAGGATGCTAAGCATTTGCCTTTGAAGATGGAGGAAGGGGCTGCAAGCCAAGGAATGCTGGCAGCCTCTAGAAGCTGGAAAAGGCAAATGTGTTCTCCCCTGGGGCTCCTGAAAGGAACACAGCCTTGCCCATAACTTTTTTTTTTTTTTTCTGGTGGCTGGCTGGTAAGGGGATCTGAACCATACCTTAATTTTAGCCCAATGAGAGCCATTTTAGACTTCTGGCCTCCAGAGCTGCAAGATGGTAAATTAGTGTTGTTTTAAACCGTTAAATAAGCAACACAGGAAACATATAAGGCCATTGTGGGTTTTAAAAAATTTTAATGTATAACAAGACAGAGTAATAAATCAATTAAAAAAATATATATCCAGGGTTCTACCACCCTAACAAATCCAACTTCAGTTTTGTTCTCCTCCTTCCTTTCCAGTTCTTGGCTTAGTTACTTGTAATTTTTAGTTTTAATCACAGCATAGTACAAATGGTGCATTTTTGCTTCTTGCCCCCTGACTCTCACCCTCTCTTTGCTGTTCCACCGTGGAGTGATACAGCGTCATGCAGCAAGAGGCCCTGGCCAGATGCTGGCACCTTGATCTTGGACTTCCCAGCCTCCAGAACTGTGAGAAATAAATTTCTGTTCATTGTAAATTACCCAGTCTGGTATTCTGTTACAGCAGCACAAAATGGGCTAATGAAACTCTCGCCCTCCCATTTCCCCTCATATTAATTGGCCAGAATTAAATCTGGAGAATTGACTGACTGGGACCAACCAATCAAGACCCATCCACTAGTGCTGGGAAAAGGCTCAAACTCCCCCAACCCTCTGAGCCACAGAGCCCCTCGACATAATTGTGTTCTGTTAATAAAGAAGCAGGGGGACCAGTGGGCCCAGCTGGAACATTTTTATGATGCTACCGACCATATTTTAATCTCTTTTTTGTTTTTGAGAACCATGATGGTTATATTCACAGTCCTAGGATTCAGAAAAACTTCTAACTCTGCTTCTGACCTTTGCTACGGCTTAGCCACTGAATTACCCTCTCTCTGAGTTTTTCCATTTGTTAAAAGGACCTGGTGTGGGAGTGGAGACACAGCTGGTCAAAGTGACAGGTGAACTTTAAGATTCCTTCCAATTCTAATATTTTAATTATTTGAAATTTGATGATCCATGCAAGAAAATTCCTGCCATGGCAGCAACACACCTCCACCACCCCACCCTATTCCATAAAAATCATGAAAACAGTTCAACTGCAAAAAAAGCATATCATTGACCCCCTCTTGTTCCAGGAAATGGCTGGCCACAGAAAACTCTCCGCCCCCTTCCTCTTTTTAAATGTTCCCAAACTTGCCCCCTTGCAGCTAATCAAGGATGGCCAAATGTTCTTGAAGTCCAGTTAGTCTCCTTCACTTCTAATAGAACATTGGCCGATGCAACCCTGTATTTCCTCTTGTACTCTATAAAATGTACTCAGTTCCTTCGATCCGCTGCTGAAACAAGGGTGATGGCAGAAGAGTTCCCTTGCTGCAAGCTTCTGAATAAATAGCCTTTGTTAATCTCTTCTTGGGCTGAGTTTTGTCTCTGACACAAATGGGGTTTGTGTCTATAAGAATTCTGCCCTTACACCTCCTGCTTCTTGGTTAAATGTGAGTTCACTTTGGTTGACAACCTTGGACTGTACCGGCTTCTTGAGGAACCATCAAGAAGCCAGTGTTGGGGTTCTCATTCAGACCTCTAATTAAGTTCAGTGAATTAATGAAGTATAGCTGACACCAAAAATAGATTAAAATAAAAATGTGAAGGGCAGCACTCCCCTGGCTTCTGCCCAGAGTGTGTGAGTCCATCTGAGTTCCCTGAGTTCCAGGCGTGCACTGGGAAGATCGATTACGGACCCATCAGAGGCTGGGCGCCCCGCAGCGGCTGCACTGTATGGCACGCAGCAAGACAGCTGTCAGCTCTTGTTGGGAAGGTAGAAATAGGCGCCAGTGGGTATGCATGTAGGATTGATGTATTATTGGATCTGCCTGCTAATAACCATGTAGTTCTTCCTATTTTGACACTAATTTGTGTGCTTTGCAAAACACTACATGCCCCAGATTTGGGGAAATCAGTTAACCACTGAATATACTTATGGTATGATATTCCTGTGATCCATGCTGTTCTAGGTGCTAGGAGTAAATACAGGATAGAGAAAGGCGCTGTCTGCAAGGACTTTTGAAGGAGACCCAAAACAGATGAGCAAATCATGTCAGATATCCAAGTCTGAAGCCAGTGAAGAGAGCGAAGTGGCCCAGTGAAGGCCTGGAGGGAAGTGGTTCTAGGCTACTGGAATAATAGCAAGTGCAAAGGCCCTGAGGGGTGGTGAGTATGGGTGCTTGAGAAACAGCAGTAAGGCCAGTAGGAGGAGAACAGGTGTGAGGGATAGAGTTGGGCAGGGGCCAGGTAAGGCAGGGTGTTACAATATTGGTATAATGAGCATGACGATGCCATTGTTGGATTTCAGCAAGGGAATGATGTCTGTTTTTAAGACCTCTGGAAACTGGAAAGCTGACTGAAAGGTTGGTGTCTAGTCTCCAACGATATGGCCCCCAGTGATTCCTCCGCAGCCCTTCAATCTAGCTGGCCCTGTGACTACTCGGACCATTAGGAAGTAGTGGAAGGGAGGTTCTGGGACTTCCAACGCCAGGCCTTAAAAGAAGACTGCTAGCTTCCACTTCCTTCCTCTCGATCTGAGCCCTCACCACACTAGGTCTGAGCCTGAGCCCACAGTCCCAGCTTAGGACCAGGCCATATGCCAGCACCACTGCCAGTCAGATGAGTGAGCCACTAAGGTCATTCTGCCCTGTGGAGCCCACAGATCTCCACAGCCCCAGCAATATCACATGAATGGGGGAACTGCTCCACTCCACCCAGGTAAACCACAGAATTTTAAGAGTGAATAACTTGGTTGTGAAGTGGTTTTTTTCACAGCAATAGATAACTGACACAGGCCAGGGTGGAAGCAGGACACCGGTGGGCCATCTTTTGGGGTCGTTTAGGTGAGAGATGATGGATGCCTTGACCAGACTAGTGGAAGTGAGGACAGGAAGTGGTCAGATTCAGGATACACTTTATCTGTGCAACTTTCAGGTTGGATTGCAATGGAAAGGGTTCTAAATAGAAAAGCAACAATTCCCTGCCTGGTGCCTCCTCAGAGCAGGACTCTAGACCACTCCTTAGCGACAACTACTTTAGACTCAGCTCGCTCTTCAGACAGCTAGCACCATACTGCACCAACAGGTTGATTCTGTTATTTATTTTTCTTTGCTTTTTTAAGTAAAAAAAGTAAAGTAAATCTCAAAGTGGAGAAGGCCTTTTTAATCAAGAAACAGAATCTCAAAGACAAAGGAAATTAATAGATGTGACCTTATAAAAATAAAAAACTTATTTATCATAAAAGATATAAACAATGTTTAAAAATTAGCCATAACAGAAAATATTTGTAAAATACAACATCAATCTCATACCCTAAAGATATAAACAATTCTAAAGAAAAAGACCATCTAACAGAGAGTAGCATTAAGCTTCTCTAAGAATTTCACATTATGTTGCTCAGTCTTGATGTATCAGTTGTAGACATCTGATGGAGTTTGGATGTGTTGTCCCCACCAAAACTCACGTGGAAATCTGATCCCCAACATGTGGTAGTGTTGGAAACTGATTGAGTCATGGGGGCAGATCCTTCATGAATGGATTAATGCTCTCCCTGGGGGAGGGCGGATTAATAAATGAGTTCTCGCTATATTGGTTCCTGCTAGAACTGGTGTTTTAAATAAACCCTGGCACCCCCTCTTGCTCTCTCTTGCTTCCTCTCAACGTGTGATCTACTTGTACCCACCGCCGGCTGCCTGCCATTTTCCACCAGGAGTAGAAGCAGCCTGAGGCCCGTGCCAGATGCAGCTGTCCCAGAATCATAAGCCAAATAAACCTCCGTTCTTTATAAATTACCCAGTCTCAGGTAGTTCTGTTATAGCAACACAAAATAGACTACTACAACATCTTATGTGGTCTCTCCTACTCCAGTAAACATGCCCAGGCTTCTCACAGCATGATGGTCTCAGGGTTCCAAGAAGATGAGAGGAGAAGCTTCGAGGCTTCATAAAGCCTCAGCTGCAGAATTTATACAATGTCACTTCTTCCACTTCCTACTGATCAGAACAAGTCACCAAGGCCAGCCCAGGCTCAAAGAGTGAAGAAATAGACTCCCTCTCTGGGAGGAACAGCAGAGTCACATTACACAGTGGTGTGGATACGGGAGGTGTGGTTCATTGGGACCATTAATATAACCCTCTACTGCACAGTGTCTAAAAATGTCTTTTACCCTCACAAGTGACTGATAGTTTGGTGGGAACATTAGACTGGTCATTATTTCCTATAAGAGTGAAGATTGCTGCATTGCCTTGTAGCTTCCATTGTTGTCAAGAAGGGTGGTACTGATTCCTGTTCCTTTGTATATGATGTCTTTTATTCCTCTCTGAAATTTTTCAGGATCTTCTTATGCATGTTATGATGAAATTTCATAAGATGGCCTTGCGTGGGTCTTTTTTTCTTTTGTCTACTCCTCCTCCTGTTTTTCATTTGTTGTGTTGGGCATTCAGAAGATTATTTTAATCTGGAAATGTGTCCTTCAGTTTGGAAGCTTTTGTTCTTTGTTGTTTTTTGGCAGCTGGCCAGTTGGTACAGGGATCTGAATACCTGACCGTGGTGATGGAGTAACATACTCTGTCACCAGCAATACAAGTGCATGGACTGGACAGCAGACAAACCTTAGTCTCAGGGTGTGGATAAGAATGTTTAGTGAGGTACTCACCGCATCACAAGCCACCAGGTATTCAGCATGGAGAAATGGGAATAGTTATGCAAGATTGTGATACTCTTAAGAAGAAAACAAAATGAAATGCAAGAAATCAAACACACTATAACAGAAATGAACTTTGATGGGCCCATCAGTAGACAGGACACAGTTGAGGAAAGAATCAGTAAACTTGAAGATACATCAATAGAAAGCTCCCAAAGTGAAATGCAATGAGGAAGGGGGGGGGGGGAAGTAAAGAAAATGAAAAAAAAAAAAAACAATATCCAAGAATTGTGGGACAATTATGAAAGGTGTAACATATGCATAAAGGAATACTAGAAGGAGAAGAATGAGAGAGAAGAACAGAAAAATATGTAGTAATGGCTGAAGATTTTCCAAAATAATGACAGACACCAGACCACAAATCCAGGAAGACGAAAAAACACAAAATAGGATAAATACAAAAAAAACTACACCTAAGCATTTCATATTCAAACTACAGAAAACTAAAGATAAAGAGAAGATCTTGAAAGAATCAAGAGCAGGGAAATGACATTGTCTGTAGAGGAACAAGGATGAAAATTATATCAGACTTCTCATCAGGAACTATTCAAGCAAGAAAAATGTGTAGTGAAATATTTAAAGTGTTGAAGGAAAAAAAATCCAGCAGCCTAGAATTTTGTATCCAGAAAAATTATTCTTCAAAAGTGAGGGAGAAATAAAGATTCTCTCAGACAAACAAAAACTGAAGGAATTTGTGGACAGGAGATGTACCTTGCAAGAAATGTTAAAGGAAGTTCTTCAGAGAGAAGGAAAATGATGTAGATTAGAAACTCAAATCTACAAAAAAGAACATCAAGAAGGAATAAATGAAGGCAAAATAAAATTTTAGTTCTTTGTATACCTTCCTGATCCTATAAATAATAATAGCAACAATGAACTAGGTGATTTTAGCAAATGGATATGTGAAACAAATGGCAGCAATGTTCTAAGGAATGGGAAAGAGGAATTGCTAATAATCTGTTAGAGGTACCTGTACTACCCATGAAGTGGTATGGTGTTATTTGAAAGTGGACTTAGATTAGTTGTAAATATATATTGCACACTCTAAGGAAACCACTAACAATTTTTTTTTAAAGAAGTATAATTGATATGCTAAGAGGGGAGAGAAAAAGCAATCATGTAGAGTGATTAATTAAAACCATAGAAGACATAAAAAGAGGGGAAGATTTAAAAAACACAAAGAAAAAGTGCAGTGAATACAAAACAGTTGCAAACATGACACATATTAATCCAACAATATCAATAATTACTTTAAATGTGAATGGTCTAAATATGCCAACTAAAAGATCAATTAAAATCCACTGTGAGAGTGGGTTTAAAAACAAAACAAAACCAAAAAACCCCACCTATGTGTTGTCTACAAGAAATCCACTTTCACTGTAAAAACAGATTAAAAGTAAAAGGATGGAACAACAAAAATAATATAACAAGTGTTGGCAAGAATGTGGAGATATAGGAGTCCTTGTGCCCTATTGGCGGGAACATGAAATGGTGCAGCTGCAGTGGAAAACAGTGTGGCAGGTCCTCAAAAAATTAAAAATAGAATTATCACTTGATCCAGCAATTCCATTTCTAGGCATATACCCAAAAGAATTGAAAGCAGGGTCTCAAAGAACTATTTCTATGCCCAATTTATAAGCAGCATTTGTCCACAGTAGCTAAAATGTGGAAGTGCCACAAGTTTATCAGCTGAAGAATGGAAAAGCTAAATGTGGCATATACAATGAAATATTATTCAGCCTTAAAAAGAAAGAAATTTCTGACATATGCTACAGCTTGGATGAACTTTGAAGGCATTATGCTAAGTGCAATAAACCAGTCACAAAAGGACAAATACTGTATGATTCCACTGGTACATGAGTTACCTAGAGTAGTCAAAATGACCTCACTATAATCACTATTAGTTCTAGGAATTTTTCTGATGAGTCTGTGGTATTTTTATGTAAACAATCATCTGTGCACAAAGACAGTTCTATTTCTTCCTTCCCAATCTGTATGCCTTTTATTTCATTTTCTTGTCTTATTGCATTAGCTAGGACTTCTAGTACAATGTTAAATAGGAGTGGTGAGAGGAGGCATCTTTGCCTTTCTCCCAATATTTTGGGGAAAGCATCCAGTTTCTCATCATTAAGTATGATGTTAGTAGTAGGAATATTGTAAATGCCCTTTATTAGTATGAGAATGTTTCCTACTATTTCTAGGTTGCTGAGAGTGTTTTTCTTGAAACGTTGTTGGATTTTGTCAAATGCTTTTTCTGCATCTATTGATATGATCATATGATTGTTCTTCTTTAGTCTGTTAATTGGCCACTGGCTGGGATGGGGATTTGAACCCTTCACCTTGGTATTACAACACCACGCTCTAACCAACTGAGCTCACGAGCCAGTACCCCACTCCCCAATTTAAAAAATAGGCAAAAAATCTGAAAAGACACCTCACTAAAGAAAATATACAAATGGCAAATAGACATATGACATGAGGTCCACATCATATATCATTAGGAGATTGAAGATTAAAATGAGGTATCACTACATACCTTTTAGAATGGGTAAAATTCAAAAAAACAAAACAAAACAAAAAATCCAGAAAAAAAAAAAAAAAAGAATGGGTAAAATCCACAAATGCTGGCAAGGATACAGAGTAACAGGAATGCTTTTTCATTGCTGATGAGAATCCAAAATGGTACAGCATTTTGGAAGACATTGTGGTAGTTTCCTATAAAACTAAACACTCTTATGAGCCAGCATTACCCTCCTGGGTATTTACCCAGTTGATCTGAAAACTTACATCCACAAAAAAACCTGCACCTGAATATTTACAGCAGCTTTATTCATAATTGCCAAAAAACTGGAAGCCACCAAGATATCCTTCAATAGGTGAATGGATAAACACATGTTGGTGCAGTCATTCAATGTTGTATTATTCAGTAATAAAAAGAAGTAAGCAATCACACCATGAAAGACATAGAGGAACCTTAAATGCATTATTATTAAGTGAAAAAAGCCAGTCTGAAAAGGCTACATACTGTATGATTCCAACTATATGACATTGTGCAAAGGGCAAAACTGTAGAGAAAGTAAAAAGGTCGGTGGTTGCCAGGGGTTTGGGATGAGGGCAGAGGGACAAATAGGTGGAGCACAGGGGATTTTTAGGACAGTGAAACTATCCTGTATGATAGTGTAATGGTGAATATATGACATTATGCATTTGTCAAAACTCATAGAACTGTATAACACAAAGAATAAACCTTAATGTAAACTATGAACTATAGTTAATAATAATAATATGTCAATTTGATTCATTAATCATACAAATGTACTATACTAATGCAAAATGTTGATAATAGGGGAAATTCTCCATGGGGGCTGGTGGAGGGGGATATATAGAACTCTGTGTCCTGTCTGCTTAATCATTCTGTAAATTTAACAGAGTAGTAAAAAAAAAGTCTGTTAATTATTTTTAAAAATCTTAATATGGACATATATTATTCTCTATATGTTATTTGACAAAATTAAGTTATCATTATGCCTTTACTTTAAAAAACTAAACTAAACTAAAAAACCACACAGGTAACCTAATACTTAGTGATAAATATGAATTCTCTCCCTCTAAGATCAGGAACAAGACAAGAATGTCTGCTCTCATAACATCTATTTAATATAGTACTAAAAATTCTAGCCAGCACAAAAGACAAGAAAAGGAAATAAAGGGTATATAGATTGGGAAAAGAAAAAAAACTGTTCCTGTTTGCAAATGACATTATTTGAAAATCCCAAGAATAAAAAAATTCTCAAAAATAATAATAAGTAAGTTTAGCAAGGTTACTAAACATAAAGTCAACATACAAAAATCAATTGCATGTTTATATATTAACAAAGAACATTTGGAGACTGAAATTAATAACACTGTACCATTTACAATAGCTCCAAAGAAATAAAATACTCATAAGCCTAGCAAACACGTACAGAATCTGTATGCTGAAACCTACAAAACATTGATGAAAGACATCAAAGTCTAAATATGAGAGACGTACTATGTTCATGGATTGGAAGACTCACTATAGTAAAATGCCATTTTCCCCCAAATCGATCTATAGGTTAACACAATTCCTATCAAAAGGCAAAGGAAATAGAATAGTTAAAACAATTTTTAAAAAAGAATAAAGTTAGAGGATTACACTCCCCAATTATATTAGTTTCCTAGGGCTGCTGTAACAAAGTTCCATGGACTGGGTGGCTAAAGGTATTACCTGGGACAATTCATCTCTGTCCCCATGGTGATTCTTCTACAAGCTAACCCAGGCTTCTGCACATGGTGGCTAAAGGTATTACCTGGGACAATTCAGCTCTGTCCCCATAGTGATTCTTCTATAAGCTAACCCAGGCTTCTGCACATGGTGTCGCAACATTCTAAGACAGGAGTTAGCAAACTTTTTCTTACGGGGACAAATAGTAAATAGTAGTAAATAGTTTAGGCTTTACCAACCACACAGTCACTGTCATAACTACTTAACTCTGCCATTAAAGTGGCCGTCAACTATATGTAAACAAATGAGCATGTCTATGTTCCAATAAAGTTTTATTTATAATACCCAGCAGTGTCTTGAATGTGTCCCATGGGTTGCAGTTTGCAGACTTTCGTTCTACAAGAGTGAGAGTGAGCCTCTTGAAGTCTAAGTTTGCAGAGTGTCATTTCTACCCCATCCTTGTGGTCAGAACAACTTATAAGGCCTGCCTGGATTCAAGGGATGAAGAAATAGACTTCACCTTTGGATGGGTAGAACATCAATGTGACTTAGCAAAGGGGGACATGAAGATGGGAGGAACTGTCATCTTTGCAAACAAGCTACCACAGATCCCATGGATTAATGTGCCCCAAAGAACTCAACCAGTCCTCCATTTCCTTTTGTCATTGCTGTTAGTTTTTTTCTTTTTGTTTTTACTATTTAGGCTGCTTTCAATTTGACGTTTTTAACATTAGCAGTATGAGAGAGGTCTTTTTAGCTAAGTATTTTCCCACCTTCATTGAAAAATTCTTTTGAGTAAATTTCTAGAAATTAAACCACAAGGTCCGAGAGTAGATGTTTTAAGCCTTGATACAGAGTGCCAAACTGTGCTCAGGAATGCATGGGCCCTGCTTCATATACCTTGCCCTTTGTGGTTATATTAGTCCGTTTCTGTTGCTTATAAGAGAGTACTTGAAACTGGATAATTTAAAAGAAAAGAGGTTTATTTGTCTCACTATTCAGGGACAGCAGCACTGGTGTTGGCTTCAAGCTGTTTCTACTCATGGCAGAAAGCGGCAGGGCAGCCAGTGGGTACAAGCAGATCACATGCTGAGAGGAAGCAAGAGAGAGAGAGAGAGAGGGAGGGGAGGTGCCAGGGTCCTTTAAACAACCATCTCTTGTGGGAAATAATAGAGCAAGAACTCACTCATTATCCTGCACCTCACCCCAGGGAAGGTGTTAATCTATTCATGAGAGATCTGCCCCCCATGACCTGAACAGCTCCCAACACTGCTGCACTGGTGATCAGATTTTGACATGAGCTTTGTGGGGGACAACATATCCAAACTCTATCACGAGTCTATCAACCAAGATCTGAGGGTTGACCTGCAGGGTTACCGCATCCCCTGATTGTTTCCTCTCCACATGGCCTCTCCATCTGGCTGCTGGAGTGTCCTCATAACATGGTGGTTGATTTCTCTTAGAGCAAGTGATCCAAGAGACCAAGGTGGAAGCTGCAATGCCTTTTATGGCATAATTGGAAGTCATACACTGTCGCTTCCACCGTATTCTACTAGTAACAGGTCGGCCCTGATTTACTATTAGAGGGGACTATGCAAGGATATGAATACCAGGAGGTGAGGATCACCCGGTACTATCCTGGAGGCTGGCTACCACAAGGACCAGAGCCTATTTCTAGATCCAGCTCCCACAGGCCTTGTGGTTCAGTCCCTGCTTACTACTGGGGGTTCTTTATTTTTTGTTTGTGGTCCACAGAGATTTTCAGAATGAGTGTGTGTGTGTGTGTGTGTGTGTGTGTGTGTATTTATATACAGTCATGTGCTGCTCAATGACGTTTTGGGACTGCATATACTAATGTGGCCCCATAAGAATATAATGTAATTGCCTATTGTCATCATAGCCATTTGCAAGGTCGTAGCACAGCACATTACTCCCCTAGGAGCAATAGGCTATCTCATACAGCCTGGGTATGTAGTAGGCTGTACCCTCTAGGCTATGATGTTCACACAACATGACGACATTGCTTAATGATGCATTTCTCAGAATGTATCCCATCACTAAGCAACACATGACTATACTGTATGTATATTTTTTCTATCATTTTTGTTTTTGAAATAAAAAGGGAGAAATTTCAGCATGTAGTAATCACCCTATTGACCCCAAAATACCCAATTTTTCTTTTGCAAATGTATTTTTCCATTATAAAATTACTATACCTTTACAGTAAAATAGAGAGGTATAGAATTCAAAACCTTATCTGTCCAAAACTACTTGTAATAATTTATTATTGTATTTTCTTCCATTTTTATTTCTTTTTTTTTTTTTTCTGGTGGCTGGCTCGTGTGGGGATCCCTTGACCTTGGTGTTATAACACCGTGCTCTAACCAACTGAGCTAGTATTTTTAAAATATACTTTTTTATTTTTAAAACTTGTGCAGCTAAGCATTAATCTTGAAAAATTTATTAAATGAATAAAAACAAAAACCAGAAAATAACCAGCATTTTTAATTCTTCACTCAGATATCCTGTGGTTTGTTCTGGGCTTTTTTCTTTTGCACACATACAGAAATGTGTATCTGTACATATACTCACTCTTTTTAAAAGTGATTTCTACTGTATATGCCACTATCTGCCTAGGTTATTAAATGTGTTCTTGCAGTATCATTTAAATTCCTTTACAGCGTTTTGTTATATGGGTGTGTGTGACATTCTTTAGTCAACCATTCACTATTTTTAACCACTTAGAATTTTTTTTACCATTATAAACCATGTGATGAAGATCCTTGGCTAAATCTTTATGCACATCACAGTTTTCCCTTAGAGCCAAATCCCAGTAGTTGAATTATTGGTTCAAAGAATATGAGTATTTTTCAGGCTTTTGATACATACCACAATCTTCTCCATAGGGTCTTCCTCGTACAGCCATGCAGTTGTGCAGTGCACAGCCTGTCCACCCAGCAAGGATGAGTGCTTATTTTCTTGCATTTTCATAAAAATAGGGTATTACCAACTTTTAAATCTTTGCTAAATGAGTGAAAAAGTATTTCTTTGTTTAATACATATTTTTAACATACCATAAGTGTAGCTTTAGTCACTTATTGAAGAAATATTTATTGAGGTCCTATTATATAGGAGTAAAGAAAAGAGCCCCTGTCATTATGGAACGCACCTTCCAGTGTATGCATTGTGGATGTTTGAGTGTCCTGTCCCTCCAGCTGGCTCACCTCTGTCAGGATAGGGACATCCCCATCATGGGCTCCTCCATGTTCTGGACAAAGGTAGGTATGACCCATCTCAGGCTCCTCTGTATGCACCAGGCACGGTGCATAGCTGTCCCTGAACGTTGCTAGACTCTGAACGCCTCCCAGTTCACAGGGGAACACCAGGTTAGGAACTGCCTCTGCCAACAAACGACTTTCAGACCTTTCTTGTTATGTTTAATGGCTAACAGGAGGTCCCTGCATGAGAATAAAAGATGCAGAAGGCCAGCAAGGTGAGCTTGGGAGAGCAGTTATCTAGGTCACTGGAAGGATGGAAATGGAAATAGTGCAGCTTCAGAAACCAGGAGAATCCAAGCTTGGTGAACACTTCTTTAGGAGGAAGTGCCTCCATTGTTACGTAGGTTCTTCTGGAATGAGTTGGAAACTAAGTATAAAGGACTGTGGCAGAGAAAGAACTCAGCCTTTTGTCTGCTCTGGAAGGATCCTATCTACTCAGAGAAAATAGCAACAACTGGGGGCCCACGGGAACCCAGGGGAAAGGGCAAAGCCAGTCATGACCTCCTGCATCTGCTCTTGCCCTGTGGCCACCTCGTTTCTGTTAGATCTGTGCCCTTAGCTAAGTCAATGAGAGAAACTTGGGGTGTGTGTGTGTGTGTGTGTGTGTGTGTACATGTGCATGTGCATGTACATGTGCATGCACATGCGTGTTTCCTTCCAGGCCATCTAGTATCCCCACAGCCCTTGCCATCAGTGGGTCAGGCTCGGCCATCAGATTCAAAGTGGCAAGGGAGCAGAGGTTTCCAGGAATGAGCTGCCTTCTAACCAACCTCAGCTGCAGCACAACCCATTGGAAAAGAGATGGCTGAGTGACAAGACTGAAAGAAGATATCATTTGAGGTCCCAGCCCAGTGCCATGGGGCCTTTGTAGCAGCTGGACACTGGAAAGGCATTTTTGTACAGACTGGGAAAAGAGTCAGCCACAGTGGCAACCATGAGGCGACTCCAGTGTCAGTTGTCATTGAGAGCTGGGAGTGTGCAGCATCAGAGATCAGCCCCTCCACGTGAGGGGCCCCACAGAGCACTAAAGGCCTAAGGTGCAAGGACAGTTGGGTAGCAGGAGTGGGAGGTTTGACTCCAATGAGGGTTTGGCTTCTAGAGAAGTGCCCAAGGTTGGAGCGGACATGTGTTTGTCACTTGCTTCTGCCCAAGGCCTGACATCTCCATCGTCCAGGCTGAGCAGAGCAGGGAAAGGATGACACCCCATCCGAAGCACAGACTGTGTGACTTTCCTGAAGACACACAGCATATTATAGCTGAGCAGGGCCTAGGACTCAAGCAAATAGCTCCCTGCTCTGGGATCACTCACTCGTTCACTCCTTTCTGGGGATGCCCCATTGGTGACAACGAGTTATGCTCATCAAAATGACATTACTGAGCAAAATGGAGTGCTGATGGTGGGTGGTGGAGGGTCAACCTTGGGTAGGCAATGAGAGGGGCATCGTCTGCAGAGGCTGAAAGCAGCAACAAAACCACCGAACGTTGGTCTGCTTTTAATTATCACTCTACACTGGCAATTCCCAGCAAAGTTGGTGATTAAATTGCTCCTCCTGGTAAAAACCCCTTGTTGGCCTAAGTTCTAAACAAGACCATGGTTACCGTTAAGTTTTAATAACATGATATTAGCACATTTACACTGCTTTTCCTATAGTAAACACTGAATTATATACAGAAGTTACTCCAGGGAACTTCCAGTTATACACTTGGCCCCCAACACACCAGACTCAATCGCTGGCATTTGTTTCAAGTTTGGTAACTATTGGGAATGGTTCAAAGTCAACTTGAGACAGTTGCCGCCTCCCATCCCGTGTTCTACACGCCTCTTCATTTAAGCGGCAACTGGAAGTAAACAGAGGCAGCAAGTGGTTATGAAGAGCCTGACCTCGGTGCTATCCTCCCATGTGCAAATCACACTCTGAACCTCACAGGCTCACTCTTCCACACGTTTCTTAATGTGCTGTTTTCCCTTTTTGCAAAAAGACACTAATGCAATTTAAAAGTATTAATTCATTACTATTTTCCTTTTTTTTTTGTATTATAATACTGTTTGCTTATTTAGTTTGTTGTTTCTCACTGGTGCAATATGTGAAGTCCAGTGAAAGAAAATTTTCACTGTCTGCATTTCTTTTCTGGACATTATTATCATTGTTCATTTTATTTCATGATTATTAATGAAAATAAGCGTCGTATAGAGAAGGGGGAGTGAGAAAGTGATGACCTGCAAGCAGGCTGCTGGCTGGAGGCTGACCCCATGCCAAGCTGTGCGCGGCCTTCTACGTGCTGACCTCACCTGAAACCTCACATCGAACCCATGAGGTCCTGGCCTGAGCTCTGCACTCACTGGCTATATGTTCTTGGACAAGTCCCTTCCCTCCCTGGGCCTTGGTGTTCTCTCTCTGGAGTTTTCAAAGGTCCAGGAGTCCACAAATCAGGCTAAGACAATGGTCTGGGCAGTAAGCTCAGCTGAATTTTCCCTGCCCCATGTCTAGGAACTGGATCCCCAGATCCCCCTGCCCCGCCCCACCCTGCACCTCTGGGGTTAGGAGCCCAGCCCCTGGCTGGGAGTGAAGATGGAATTATGGGAAAGAATATAAGCCTGGGTACTGGGCAGGCCTGGCCTGGAGCCCCAGGTCCACCACCTCTTTCCCAGGTGAGTGAACTCGGACATGCCACTTCTTGTTCCTGATCTCAATGTCCTAAACCATAAAGTAGGGTTATCATATAGTCCTCAAAGAGCAGTTGTGAGAATTAAGGAAAATGACATAATAGTCGATTATTTATTAGGCATTTCTTTTTGTGAAAAAACTGTTTTAAGAGTTTTACATGAATTTCTCATTAAATCTTCCAAAAAATTCTATGAAGTTACTATTATTCTTGATTATAGATGTGGCAATTGAGAAACAGAACAGTGACATTACTTGCCCAAGGACACATTTCTGCTCTGCTTGGCTCAGTGCCTGTCCTGGGAAATGGTAACTGTGACTATAACTAGCTCTGACACGGTGCCTCCCCAGCACCATCATCGTAACATTTCTGGAATGAGGATGTACCCCACACTGATGTCCAAGAACCATGCCAACCAGCAGGCAGACAGTGTTAGGTGTTGTCACTGCCTGCTGTCCAGTTGTTCAGGTGGCTGTGACCAAGACCCGTGGAATTTTACCAGTTTCCCTAATTATCACTTAAAATGACTTCTAAAATGATGCCACATGGAAATCAAATGTTACTAAGTGCACAGAAGACTGATTATCACCATCCAGGCAATGCAATTAGAAGAAATAAAAATTGCCAAATTCATCCAAAGAAAGTTTAGACTCTAGATGTAAAGAACTTTGATCATATCACCAAAGGAGACAGTGTTATGCAATGTTATAGTCAGTTTTTTAAAAAGGCACACTGATGTACATCTTCAGAAATTAAAAATAAAACACCTGTTATTAAATGAATTTAACATTTTCTTGAAAAAAATCTTCTTACAATTGAGGGTGTCATAGAGTCAAGTAAATTCAACAAAACCGTCAGGATTCTTCTGGCTGTGAGCAACAGAAAATCCACTTCAAACTGGCTTAAGTGAAAAGGCATTGGTTGGCTTTTGTACCTGAAAAGCCTGAGGGTGGTAGTTGGCTTCATGCACAGCTGGATTCAAGGGATTAAGTGACATCATCAGGCCCCCTTCTCTGTCTCTCTATCCCCAGCTCTTTGCTGAGATGGCCCAATTCTCAATGGAGGCAGGATGGCTGACAGCAACTCCGCCCCAAAGTTGCTGAACTTTGAGGCTTCCAGATTTCTCAACAGTTGGGACTGGCCATCAAGCCTGATGCCATTGGCTAGGATTCATCACATGACCCCCGATTCCTCGGAGGTCTGGGAAATGGAGTGCAGGGCTTTTGCAGGCCTGGTTACCGGTCACTGTCTTCGCCTTGAGTCAGAGGTGGAGTCAGCTCCACCCACTGCATTCGGCTCAGTGGAGGAGGAGAGGCTTCCTCAGAGGAAAATCGGGGACAGCCACCGTAAGAAGGGGAAATGGATGCTGGATGATCCCAAACAGCCATCCTTGGATGATAGTTTTGTAAATATATAATATTAAATACCACTACTAATAATAATTGCAGGTTCAGGAAGGTGTCCTCAGGGAGAGGAAGCATCCTTGTTAGAACACCTGTCAGTAGGAAGAGCCCATGGAGGTCCCTGGTGTGGTAGGGATGAGAAGCCAGAGGCCACCGAGGGAGAATGATTTGCCCAGGGCCAAACAGCAGCCCACAGGCAGAGATGAAACTAGAACACAGAACTAAGGTGTCTTGGTTCCCCATCCAGTGCTTCCAGTTAGTTGCCTTGAGAGGGCCAAAAGGGGGGCACTGCAAGGGTGGAACTACAGTTGGTTCATCACTCCTGGGGAAGCAGCCCCCTCAGCCTCTCCCAGCTGCTGTACTGCAGCATCATTAACAAGTCTCTCCTACTCCCCACCCACCCCTGCCCCCAAGCACAGGGGTCTCCCAGTCTGTCTCAGACGAAATGGAGTTGGGTAATAGGTGCCCCTGAGTCCCACAGGCCTTCCCAGTCATTTTTGGCACCAATCTGACGCCTTCATCTTTCATAAAATGCAGTAAGCGCAGCCCCAGGCCAGAGCCTCTACCCCTCCAGCTGCCTGTCCCTGCTGGAGCCACCACCACCAGACCAGGCAGAGTCTTCCCATGTCTTCCTGGGCTCCAAATTGCCACCCAACTGGATCCTAAGAAACCTGCAGTGTTTCCACATCTTGTGCTGAAAGCTAGAACCACTCCAGCATTAACCCACAAACCAAGCCTTCTGGAGAGCTTCTCTGTGGAAGGGCTTGGGTGCAGCAATCTGATTGCATGAGGGCAGGGAGGCCTGTCTTGAAGCTTATTATGTTTGCATAATAAGCACATTTTATCTAGACGGTGTGTCTATTTGGGTGGCAGAGGGGCTTTTAAATGAGAGGAACCATACCTTATCTCAAAGACAGACTGCCAGTGGTGGGAGTCCAGGCCTCTCAGGCAGTGGGAAAGACAGATCGGGTGGGGTGGGGCACATGGACAAGGTCTTGCCAACATGTTAGCACCTTGAACAAGGGTGATATTGATGACATAGAAAGCTATCAATGATATATTAAATGAAAAGGGAAAATTAAGAGAAAGAATATATAGCATGAATATATATGTATATTTACATATCATTTATATCACAGACACACACACACACACACACACACATCATTTATAGTACTTAAGAGTATAGGATCTGGAGCCAGACTGCCTGGGTTCAAGTATCGCTTTTATCTCTTACTTACCTTGAGCATTTTACTTAAACTCTCTGTGGCTCAATTTCTTCATCTGTAAAATGGGCTAATAATAAGGGTAAGATGAGGATTTCGTGAGATGATCCATCTAAAGCGTTTAGCGCAGGTCCTGGCATACAGTAAATGCCCCAAAATGTTAGTCAGTTGTTAATTTTATTGTTAGTCTCCTGCACAGGGACCTTGCTCCCCGAGTGGAGGGAGCCGCCCCACCCCTGACTCAGAAACCCAAGCATCCCGCTGCTGCTGGCTTCCCATTGTTCCTGCTTTCCTGTTCTGCTCTGCTCTGGGAAGGGGGCAGGAGCAGCTGCAGCCCCTGCCAGGAAAGCATCTGTGGTCTGGCTCCCTCCCCCACTCCACCATCAGGGTGTTGAGGCTCCTCCTTCCCGGATGCACCGCCTCGGTGTTGCGAACTCCAGACTGTGAGTCCTGAGACTGAGTCCTACTCGCCCATTTCCTCGCTAGAAAATAGGAAACGAAGGAACCCACTTGCCAGGGCTGCCTGAGGGTTGAGATCATGCGTGCACAATGCCTAACAACCTTGAGCATATCTGTCCTCAGTTACTGACTCAGAGTTGGCTTTCAAAATGCTGCTTCCAGCCACACTGCAGGGACCGGTTCAGCCCCTAGTGTGTGGGCCTGAGTAGATTTCTGAGGATCATGCTGCCTCTCCCTCCCCAATAAGGCCGAAAGTAGGTGAAAGGGCTGGGCAACTTTCCCAGGCTGGCAGCAGGAAGAAACCGGATCCGGAGCTGCTGGGTCTGGCTCTGCTACTGAATTGCTGTGTGACCTTGGGCAAGGCCCTCTCCCTCTCTGTGCCCCAGTTTTCCACTTCTGATGGTGGTGTAGGGGCCACCTTCCTCCTGTGAGTCCCCTGTGCATTGCCCCCCTCCCAGCATGTTAAATAATAAAATTTACTATGCCTTTTCTTCATATTAGTCTAAGTTTGTCAGTGATGTTTAATAAACTTCCAGGGGTGAAGAGAAACTTTTCCCCTGGGCCCTACAGTGGTAGGAAGGCAGATGTGGCTCCTCACCTGACTGGGTGGCTGAGTTACCATGGGAAAGTGTTTGACCCCTCTGGGGCCGTTTGTCTAATCCACAAAGTGGTATATTCACACAGATTAATGCCATAGCTCCTGATAGTGGGAAAGCTTATTTCTCATCTTTCTGCTGCCCTGTCCCCCATTACTCTGCTCAGACGAACTGTGTCAGCAAATTGGGGCTATCTGAGGTGTTCAGAGTAAGTCCCAGCCTTAGCTGTCTCTCTGCACCGGGCAGGACCAGGGCGAGGCTTGATATGCTTCTCCCATCTCCACCCTGGAGAAGTAGAGGATCTTTGTGTCCAGAGATTGGCTTTGACACAACATGGATAGCACAGGGCAGCATGTCGAGTGCCCACTGTGCAGGAGTGAGCCTCCTACCAACAGAGGGAGTTTACTGAAGATCGGAGGAACAAGGAGAAGCTGGGGCTTATGTCACAGCAAGACAGCAGTTCAGAACCTAGCCCTATTGTTAAAGTACCCTCCTGCTTGCCTTCCCCCTCCCAGGGGACTGTCCCTGGAGGTTCTGGTACCTGTCCAGTGTCCGTCCATCATGCTGCCTTCCTTCTTCTGCTCCCCCATCTGCAGACTGCCACAGGGACCCCAAATCTGTCTGAATGGGGACAGGCATTGGGGGCTTGGGTACCCTCATCTCTATCTACTCCCCCAAAACTGTCCCAAATAAACAAAGTCACCTCAAAGAAATCTCAAGAATATATTGTGCTTTTGAAAGTACACAGTCTTTACAATAAGTCTCTACAATAATCCTCCAACCTGACTGCCTCTCCCATGTCACTCTTTGCCAAGCTACTGCTCTTAAATTTGCCCACCCAAATTCAGCAAACGGCTCAGCAGGGCAAAGGGTCTTCCACTGAAAAGTACCACCTTCTGAAGAAGGTTGCTGGGAGTGTAATGGCACATTTCCCTCACCTTACTCAGGTACTTCAGTTAATCTTCACTAAAATTCTGCAGGTTAGGAAATACTGTCCAGATTTTACAGAAGTGGAAACTGAGGCTCCTGGCTGGGATTGTTTCTTAGTCCATTAGGGCTGCTGTAACAAAATACCTTAGACTGGATAACTCATAAACAGAAATTTATTGTTCACAGTTCTGGAGGCTGGGAAGTCCAAGAACAAGGTGGTCTCTGCTTCAAAGATGGCACTTTCTCGCTGTGACTCCTCATGGCAGAAGGGGCACACAAACTCCCTTGGGCCTCTTTTATAAGGGCACTAATCCCATTCACAAGGGCTCTGCCCTCATGACTTAATCACCTCCCCATAGACCCTCTACCTCTTAATACTATCACATTGGGGATTAGGTTTTGACATAGGAATTTTGAGGGGACACATTCATACCATAGCAGACTGGAAGGTAGGACTGTCTGGCACCACAGCCCAGGCTGGAATGTCAGATGTCTTTCCTGCTTTTCCACTCCCTTAACTCCCCAGGTTCATCCCAGAGGGGCTCAGTGCAGCCCCCCAGGGAACATCTGCTCCCCCTGCCCCTGTGCATGTGATCACAACTGCCTGGCAGACACCAGGGAACAGAAGGTTGAGGTTGTCATTAATGTCATCCTCCATGTATTTCCCACTCTGCCTTCCAGGCATGCGTGGGAGGGCACTTCCCTGCCCCTTGTGATTTGGTGAGGTCACCTTGTCAATGAGCTGTGATAACTGACATTTGTCACTTGAGACTGAAGCATTTAATTGCCAGATGGAGACCTCTTTCCCTCTGCCATGGCTACCGACAGCCTTTGAGATGGCAGCTGCTCCATCAGTCTGGATCCTGAAGTGAGGAGACATATAGAGACCCCTGGCAGCCCTCAATGGATATGTGAGGTGCTTGAGAAATAAACTTCATATTAGGTGCTGCTAAGATTTCGGGGTTGTTGCTGCAGCATGTCCTAGACTACCTTGACTGGCACGAATTGCCAAAAAGCAAAACCAAGATGGAGCTGAGAAATGGCATGGAGGATGTTTTGTCTCTGGAGACCAAATGTACAAATTAGACATCTGTGGTGTCTGGGGCCCAGCAGGGACTGGGAGTGACACTGAGATGGCCCCACATGGGATTCTTGATGGGGGAAATCTCAGAAATAATCCATCCAAACTCGTCCCTAGACAAATGTAGAGACTGAAGCCCAGAGAGGGCAGGGACTTGACAGCATGTTCTGGTAGAGGCTAGCACAGAACCTTGTGACAGAATCCTCTTAGACAAGGCTAGAATTACTACTGTCAATCACGATTCTAGTTTGACAGACGGGAAGATGAGGCTTGAAGAGGAGCAGAACATGGATCAAAACCAGATTCCCCATTCAGCGCCCTTCTAAGCCTCTTTTATGCAGATGTCCTCAGGCTACTGCTTGGGAGAGTCTGGCAGCCACAGAATCGAGCAGGATCATGGTTTGGCCTGGGGAACCTTAGCACACCTTGATAAGGGTGACTGAGACTGCTTATTGCCTACCCAATACCCATGCTCTCCCTTTTCCTTAGTAACAGAACCCCAATTATTATCTGGCAATGTGCCCAGATACCAGACTTCATTTCCCAGCCTCCCATGCAGTTTTGTGTGGCCATGTGATTAAATTCTTGCCACCTAAGTTGAAGTCTACCTAGGTTTTCTCGGTGGGCTTCCTACAGGGACTCTGACTCAGCTGTGCAGAGGTGGGAGACTCCTAGCACCCAGGCAGCTCCTGCTCACAGCCAAGGCCTGGCCTTACCACTCTCAGGCTGTGTGAACAACAGATGAGATCAGCTTATGTGCAGTGCCCAGCAGAGCACTCAGCATGCAGAAGCAGCTCATTAAATGGTGCTCTTCCTGTTATTATCATTCAGCAGCATGGATGCAGCTGTGGTGACATAAGCCCGGTTTCTGCACTGTGCAGAGGGTTGGAGTAAGCAGCTGCTGCTTCTCTGCCCAGCAGCCATTCTCCCTTCTTCTGGTGGAAGAGAGTGCCTCCGTTTTCATTTGAGCATGATGACTGAGCTTCTGCAACTCGCAGCCACGAGGAAGTAGGAACTAACATTTACTGAATGCCAGCCATGTCCTAGGCACTTTACATGACTAATTCATTTAATCCTCAGGACAAGCCTGTAAAACAGGTAGTTGTGGTAACAGCAGCTCAGATTGGTTTAGTAATTTGTACAACATCATAGACCTGGGACTCAGACCTGATGCCCCAGCCCAACCCATCTTTTAAATAAGGGTGAGCCATTTATGTTTATAACTGTGATTGACTTTACTAGGAGGGGCATTAACTCATTCAATAAATATTTACTGAGAGCCCACTGTGTGCAAGGCACAGTGCTAGGCTCTAGAGATAAGAACCCCACAGACAAGCTGCTGCAATCATGGAGTACCCATTCCAGACGATACAGGGATTTCACCTCTCAGGCCAACTCCAGGTGACAGTAGCTGCCTGCAGCATTATGATGAAGAGACTGCTGAGTGGCCTCTGGGAGGCCGATTACTCAGGTCTGCTACAGGTACTGTTGGGGATTTTCTGAGTTTATTATGTTGCATACTGGCCATCCAGGTTTTAGACTTTTTAAAATTGCTCATACACAAAGCAGAAATATATCCTGGTCAGAGCACAGGTTCTGATTGTTATTCAGTATATCTGAAAAGAATAGCCTTTGTAGATCTAATAACTAGGCCCTACCCTCAAGGAACTTAGAGTCTAACTGGTAGCCTAAGGTACACATGAACAATACAAGATGCCTATTATCAAAGAATTGAACAGGACAGTCTGATCCTGAGTCAAGGGTGGGAGAGGCCTTGGATGGGGATGATTGGGAGGCTTCCTGAAAGAGGAGCTCAGTGGATTTGGCTTGGCAGAGTGGGGACAGGGGAGATTTTCCAGGAGCAGCAGCAGCATAGGCAGAGGTATGGAGTCCAGGACAAGTGTCAGCTGGGGGTGGGAATGTGAGGATTCTGGCCTGGCTGAGGTAGAGACATTGGGGTGAAAGAAAGTGAGCTGAAACGCTGGGTACTGATCAAGCTTTATTAAAAGAAGAAATCTGCCAGGCTGCACTCAAAATGGTGTGCAGCAGCACTAAAGGGAGTACATGGGCACGAAAAACACAGGCGGAAAGGGGGAGGGCTGCTGGTGTGTAGGATAAGGCTGCTGATTGGTGCTGGCGTGGTGGGTAGGGCTGATGTAATCAAGATGGGAGGTACCTCTAGGCGGGAGTAGAAGAGTTTCTTTGTCTAAGAAAACCATGAGGTAGGGAGTTGCTTTGTCTAAGAAAACCATGAGGTAGGGTAAAGACTGGCTGCCATTTTGTACTCAATATGGTGCCGGTTGCATCTGGGATGACGCCAGTCGTGTCCCAGGTGACATGGCCACGTCCAAGATGGTGCTGACCACATCCAAGATCCATCATTCCTGCCTTTTAAGGAAAAGGGGAAATGGGCAAGGGTCTCGTTCTTCTGAAGCCACTTCCCGCTGAAAGTGGGCGAACAGGAAACATCTGGCCACAGAAAAATGTCGTCGTGTTGTTGTAGGGCTAGATCTTCCAAAGGGAGAGGTTGATATTTATGTTCCATGAACAGTTTGGTTACCCTTTGGTTTGCGACAGCATGTATACGGTCCTGCAAAAAACTGGAAAAACACCAGAAAAGATAGGGGCCAAACAGGTGAAGTCCCACTATGTTAAGGGGTCCCAGTAGGGGCATCAGCCAAGGAGTCCATTTCCATAGCTCGCTCCACCCTTCCCAAGAGTTGGTGGCAGCCTGTCTCCTTCTTGACATTTGGTCACAGAGTTCTTGGGCCATATTTCTAACGATGCAAGACTTATTAGTATAAAAGCAACATTCTTCTCCTAAGAATAGACAGAGACCTCCCTTCTCTGCTGTTAACAGGTCTAATCCTTGCCTGTTTTGTAAGACAACTTCTGCTAGGGAAGCTAATTGGTCTTGGAGGGCTATCATAGTTTGGGCTACCCGTTCAATTCCATCAGCCAGCTCTTGGGTTATTTTATGAGTAAGCTGTTGAGGTAGCTATGCCTCCCACTCCTGTTCCTATTCCTGCTGCTATACTGTTAAGGGATGCCCCAACCCCTACTGACCTTAACATATGCATTCTGCTTCTGTACAAGTCGCTTGCTAAAATAAATGGGGGAATAAACAGAGTAGCATGGCCAATGCCATTTTAGGTGGCTCTGCCATTTTAGCCTGGAAAGTCCCTATGGGGAATCCAGGGTTGGGAGGGGCTACAGGGCTAACCACAAAATTAGCTAATGTACCGCTGGCTTGCTTGCATTGGCTAGATTGTGTCAGGTGCGAAAAATTCCCACCTACCTAAAAATAAAAGCTGCGAGAGGTTTCAACTCGGGGCTGCGCACTTTGATTGGCCTGCGTAGCCCTGGCTGCCAGAAATAAACTCTTTTCCTTTTCCTATCACCCGGTTCTCGTGGGCAAATTTCTTTTACCCGTCGGACGTTGGCCATGACAATACCGAGCCCGAGGAGCAGGGGAATGACCTGAATAGCTCGTTTCACCCAGGTATGAGCCACCAGAGGGATTCTAAAATTTGGTTGCCAGGAACAGTGTTAATTTGGGGTGTTAAAATTGCTAAGGCACAAGTTCCTATCCAGTCCTTTGGAAGACATTGATATGAAAATGGCCCACAAACAAAGTAGACCCCTTCTGAGGCTACAGGTGATGTTCGTGTTGTCCCTTGGAATGGTCCGGTCACAAACTTTTACCATAAGATTGTCCACTTCTACATTGCCAGTAATTTGTTAGACAATACCCTGCCGGCTGAGTTAAGGTGATGTGGGTGGCCACCACACCCACGAGGACTGAGGTATGGTTGTCTGTAGGCCAGTTAGACAGGTTGAAATTAGATATGGGTGTACCCTGATACTGGAGAAGGGTTAATCGTAAGCAGAGCCAACATCCCCCTGCTAATGAGAGGGATGTATAATTAAGTAAAGGGTGGGTGGCACTGAGGAGCTATAAAACTTTGGGGTCTATTTGAAATGGGTGTCAGGGTTAAGGGAGCTGGAGAGGATGTCAGTTTGGCTGAGTGGGAGTAAGGTTTTTAATGATTTGTTGGATTTGTTTTCGATGTGTTTGGTCCTAGAGTCCTCCCCCATCACTATAACCTAGGTGTGTGGTCCTGGTGAAGCATACATATTGGCCTCTTGTAGGGCACTGGGCTCCAGCAGTATCCCCCTTGGAAAGAGCCATCGAGTAGTCCCTTTTTTCATGAGAACATGGTGTGGCTTTGGAGCTATCATAACAGGAAGCTGGCAGATGTGTAATAGATGTAAACCTATTTTGGACATTCCCATACCCAAGTCTAGCTAGTGCCTGTGAACTGACTGTCCATCCCAACCCGAAGGTCCTGATTTGGGTAATGCACGGTGTGCATGGTGGAGCAGAAGCATGTGTTAATGGTGAGAGCCACGGAAACAGGAAGAGGAAGAATGTAAGAGTGGAGGGGCTAAGAGAACAAACAGTATGAAAAAGGAGTAGAGGGTGAATTCGTAAGTGGTGTAATCACAAAGGACATCTTGCCAGGCTAGCTCAGTCACCCACTCAAGGATGTTGTCCACATCAAAGGAGGCAGGCTGGGATACGTCTTGGATGAGATTCTGAATAAACGACGTGAAGCAGGCAATAGCAGGTTGGGATCAGTCTTGGAGTGGCTCTTGTACGAGTGATGTGAGGTAGGCCTGTAAAAGCAAGAGGATGATTGTCAGGAGGAAAGATTATTTTTCTTCTGGAATTGAGGAAAGAGTGGAGGTCCTGGAAGTTTTCAATTTTGTAGGTCCTAAAATAGACGAAGTGTAAGGAGATGTTGGGTTGGGGGTTGAGCAGAGGGACCCCTCTGGCTTGGTGTTAACAGATTTTGGGGTAAAGTCTCAGGTGCTAGTTCTACCAAGGATGACACCAAAGGGCCTTTCCTAGTACTTTTACTGCCGTGAGGGTGGTGAGAAGTATTGTACAAGGCCCTTCCCAACATGGTGAGAGAGGCTTTGGGATTTGGGTTTTAATATACACTTTCTGTCCCGGGCTCAGTTTAAAGTCTGAAAGGGTGGTGGGGAAAGGATGAGGTTATAGAAGGTTGGCCTGTTCCCCAAGAAGATCCCTGATGAGTGAAAGAGTAGGGAGATACTGGCCTAAAGGTGATGAGCTTGAAGAGAGAGATGTGAGAGTGAAGGGTCTGCCATACATAAGTTCCAGAGGGCTGAGGCCTGTGGGCTTGCGGGGGCAGCCCATAGGCGAGTGAGTGACTGGTTTATCGGCCAAAATGAGGGATGATTTCTGAGAAGAGAGCATGCGTTACTGCTGTAGCATCCTCTGAAGTGCAGGGAAAAGCCTCAACCTAACCTGAAAAGGTATCGTTAGAAGATAGTGGTCCTTTTGTGGGGAGGCATGTCAATTTTCCCATCCTGGCCAGGAGTGTATCCTCTGGTCTGGTGGGTGGGAAAGGACCAAACTTGGAGGCCACCTTGATTGGAGCAACGAGTACACAAAGGAAAGTTTTGAGTGATCTGTTTTAGTAACGTGGCCATGTGGGGAGAGTAATATAAGGGCTGAAGAAGGAATGGTAGGGGTTCATAGCCTATATGAACTGAATTATGGAAATCGAAAAGGATTTGCTCAGCTTGTGTGGTAGGGAAGACATAGCAACTGGAGAGAGTATACCTATTGTCCTTCCTCTGTGCTCCCAACTGTTGGAGGTATTGTATTTTGGGGAGTGTGTATTGGGATAAGGGCATAGGGACCATGAGAAGGACATGAGCAGGAGAGGAAGGGTGGGTGCCTGGTGAATGAACAGCCTGTTTTGCAGTTAGATCTGCCAGTTTGTTTCCCTGGGCTATGGGGTCATTGGAGATTTGATGTGCTCTGCAGTGTATAACCCCAACCTCTTTTGGGAGTTGTGCAGCCTCAATAGTTTGTGTTAGATTTATTATAGCATAACCTGCCCGGGGGGGTGGGGCGTGGAGGTGGCGCTCCCATCTATGAACCGCATAATGGGATGCAAGGGGATGTGTGGAAAGGGATTGAGAAAGGAGTCTAAAGCCTCCATGCAATTGTATTCTAAGTGTCATGAGTGTTTCAGGATAAGAGTGGTTGGATTTAAGGGAAGGGCAAGATTTAAAGGAGAACTGGGAATTTTCAATGGAAGTAAGGTGAATAAATTGTAGGCGGAGAGGGGAGGGAATTGACTCAGCCTTATGCCTGAGAAGGTCTTGACTGTCTGTTGTCCAAAAGTTAGTTTAGAGCTTTCTTGTGCTAAAAAGGGGTGGCTGCCACCAAGGCCCATAAACAAGGGCCCATTCTTGAGCTGTGGTGTCTAGTTGTTTAGAGAGGTATGTAACAGGGGAGAAAATATGTCCTGCCTCTTGTCCCAAAACCCCAACTGCCAATCCTTGAGTTTTGGTGATGTATAGGATAAAAGGATGAGATACATTTGAGAGAGGTAGAGCTGGGGCTGTGAGGAGAGCAGCTTTTAATCGCTGGAGGGGAGAATGAATGGGCTTTGTGAGATCTAAAGGAATGCCAGGATCCCCTCTGGCTGCCCCATAAAGTGGCTTTGCTAGCAGCCAAAGTTAGGGATCCATAGACCAAGATACCTTTCAAGCCCCAAGAAAGAAAGGATTTTACCCTTCGTGGTAGAAGTAGGGAGTTGAGAAATTAAACTCTTGTGATCCACCATTATTTCTCTGGTGTTGGGGGTGAGGTGGACTCCCAAATAGGTGACTGAAGGAGAAGAAATTTGTGCCTTACTGGGGGACACTTGACCTCCCCTAGAGGCCAGGAGGAAAGTAAGGAGAGCAACAGTGTGGGCTTGTGAATTCTCATAGGAGGAGGTCATCCACATATTGTATTAAAGTGCTAGAGGTTGGGGGAAGTTCAGATAAGTTTTGAGCTAAGGCCTGGCTGAAAAGTGGGGGCTATCCCAAAATCCCTGGGGCGAAACTGTCCAAGCAAGTTGTTGGGAGTGGCGCATGTCAGGATTAGTCCTGTACTAAACAGTATGAGCCATTAGGCTTTATAACTGGAAGGATGGATATATTGAAAGCCGAGTGAATAGGCTGTAAGAGACGAGAAGAAAAGAGTTTGTGTATGACAGGTTTTAAGCTTATTAGGTGTTCATTAGTGCTGGGATATTATGGGACATTAGGGAACAAAGAGTGGTTCCACAATTTAACAAGGATAGGGGAATGGTGCATAGCAATGGAGGGAGAGGAAGTGTCCCATACTAGGGAGTAACATCGTCAGAGGGGGAGGGGAAGGTGTAAGCCCCAGGGGCCAGGTCTGGGTGTGGCCTGTAACAGGAATATTGTAGCTGGAGTTAAAGTGTTTAGGGTAAGAGTAGCTTTGAATTTGAAAAAAAAAAGTCCCCCAGTAAGGGGGTTGGGCATTGAGGCCTTATTAAAAATTTACGTGTGAATTGGGTGTGTTGTAGGGTGCAGGAAAGGGGTTGAGTGACCTGTGGGCGGTATTCCGATCCTATGACCCCTACTATTGCAATAGAAGACAGGGTTGTTAGTCCTGCATATTTAGGAAGGGTAAAGTAAGTGGCCCCTATATCAATGACGAGATCGGCTTACCTGCCTTGAGGCGAGTAACCCTGGGCTCACATGTGGTGATCTCTGTGGGGGCCTCAGGTTCTGGGCATTGTCAGTCCTCCTCCTGGGCAAAGCCTAGGAGCTCCAGTAGAGATGGCTGTGAAGCCAAAGGCTGTGGGTTGGGGACTGGGCCACTCCCTCTCTGGCAAGTGGCACAGTCAGTCCCCCCAGTGACCTGGCTGTTTGCAGTGAGGACAGGTTACAACAGGCCCATGCCGAGTGGCCCAGTTGACTGCATTTGAAGCAGTTCTCGGGTGGCTTGCCCCTAGAGGCAGCCAGCTTTGGAGTGTGTGAGCCACGAATGGCAAGAGCCAGGAGCTGGTATGTGGCCTGATCTCTTTTACAGTTTTTTTGAATATCAGGGGCTGACTGGGTAATGAAATGAGAGTGTAAAAGGGCCATGCCAGCAGGAGAGTTTGGGTCTATATGTGTGTATTCATGTAAAGCCTCAGAGAGGTGGGGTTGGGAACTCATTGGGATTTTCAGTGGATCTCTGTGTGATTTCTCTAAGCCTGTCATAATTGACTGACTTGTGAGTAGTCTCTTAGAGGCTGTGAAGTAGGTGTGTGATCATATTATCCTGGAGATCCCAATCCCCGTGGCCGGCCTGGTGGTCCCAATTTGGGTCTGTGTAAGGAACAGCAACGGCTCCCACAGGCCTCCTATTATTTTGAGCATGTACCTTGTCTGCCTATTGGGCCGCTATCCAGACCTGTTCCCTGTACATGGACTCGGACTTCCTTCTGTCCCAGCCACTTCACGGAAGGGTTATAAAAAGCCAGAGCTAAGGCAGGGTTGTTACCTGATGAAGGGGGAGAAGGAGAGGGGTTGAGCGGCTGAGGATGAGCGTCTTGAGACCAGGTAGAGGGAAGAAAGGTAAACATGGAGGGGCTGGTGAAGGATTTGGAGTGTAAGGAGGTAGTTGAAGTGACCCCTATTGTGAGCAGAGTAGTGTGACAGATTAAAAGATTAATCTGAGTCCAGAATGGGAGGTTGGGCATGAGCTAGAAGAATTTGAGACATAGGACAGTTTTGACAGAGAGAAGAACACATCCAGAGACAGGAGAAGGCTTGAACATAAAGGAATCTCTCCAGTTTTTTTTTTTTTTTTTTTTTTTTTTTTTTTTGCCGTTTTGGCGAGTATCTAAATCAAGTGCCATCTTGTGGCCACAGGGTTCCATTGTAATGAGGCGTTCGAGTTTTAATGTCTCCCTGGAGGCTGAGAAATTGGCCAGGAGACAGCCCGGAGGCATAGAGCGCAGAGTACAGTAGAAAACGAGATGTTTCGGTTTGGATTGTGAGGATCCCATTTAGAGGGTGGGAAAGGGAATGGGCAGTCCTGGTAGAAGAATGCCACCAAGGAGCATCCTCCCTGGAGTGCATCTTTTTTTCAAGTGAGAAGCCACTGACCAGCTAAGGGAGCGTCGTCCAACAGCTGGGGGGCATGAGAAAAGTTCCCTCAACCAGGCATCTGGGCTTCGAGAACAAGAGAGAGAGCAAGTTGGGGGAACCTAAGATGAGGCAGGACTGACTCATTGACTCACCCTGATTGGAGGCCAATGTTGGATGCATTCGTCTGAAATGGCAAAAGGAGAGAGAGTCCTGAGTGTACCCAGTTTTGGCAGGTCTGGGAAGGGCAGCCGGGAGGCTATCAAGCCAAGGAGGGGATCGTCTGATGGTCCAGCCAAAACCCTTCCCGGGTTTCAGCACCAAAATGAAAGAAAGTGAGTTGAAACGCTGGGTACCAATCAAGCTTTATTAAAGGAAGAAAATCTGCTGGGCTGTGCTCAAAATGGCATGCAGCAGTGGCTAAAGGGAGTGCGTGGGCTTATATGGGTCGGTGGGTGCTAAAAACGCAGGCAGAGAGGGGGAGGGGTGCTGGTGTGTAGGATAAGGCCGACGATTGGTGCTAGTGTGGTGGGTAGGGATGACGTAATCAAGATGGGAAGTACTCTAGGCAGGAGTAGAAGAGTTTCTTTGTCTAAGAAATCCAAGAGATAGGGTAAAGACTGGTGGCCATTTTGTACTCAATATGATGCCGGTTGCATCCAGGATGACGCCAGTCATGTCCAAGATCCATCATGGGGTACAGAGAGGTAATAAAGGGAGTGAACCATGGAGGCCTCAAATATCAGGCCTGGTGAGGTTAGTCCTGACTTTGAAGCAGTAGGGAGCCTCTGAAGAGTTTGAGCAAGGGCAGGACTAATAAAGACATTTCTTGTTGGCTAGCATAAGAGAAGTCAGAGATGGGCGGCAGCTATAAAACCAGGGAATGGAAAGAGAGCCCCTGTACGTAGGTGGGAGTTAGGAACCTGGGTTCTATGCTGACGTGCTGTGTGACCACAGGCAAGTCCCTTACCCAGAAGGGCCTGCTTCCTTCTCCACCTTCTCTAAAGGGCCTTTTAGACCATGGCTGAGTGAAATGAGGTGTGTGTGGGGGTGCGGAGGTGTGTCACTTAGTTCAATTAGGGTCTCTATTTTCTACTTTGATTTGGCCTTGGAGACCTCAGCTTCAGGTCCATATGGCTCATTCTTCAGGGGTGTTGCACACCTCAGTTTTCTGACACAGCATGTCTCACAGCACAGCAAACATGGCCTTGGAGCCACTTTCTAGCTGTGTAATTGGAGAGAGGAAATTTGTCTCTCTATATCTCAGTTGCCCCACCTGCAGGAATGGTGCTAATCATACCTACTCTGCAAGGAAGGAAGATATGAAAAGTCTTTGGAGTCACTGAGAAGAGGCCTTTAAAGTGCCTGGGCAGGATCTATGCTCCTTGGGCGGTAAGTGCTCAATCAGTGGCAACTGTCTTTGTTACTGTTCCTGTTTTGTTTCCTGCCAGGGACTCTCCACTGTAAACTCTTCAAAGGCAGGCAGTGTCCCCTCTGGGGACTGAACTGAGGATCTGACGCCCAAGGCTAGTGAAGCTCTGCCCAAGTTCATCATGGGGACTGTGATGTGGGCCTGCCTGGCCTGGTGAGCAGCCCCGATACTTGTCCCACCCTGAGTAGGTGCCCTGCGTCATTCCTCAAAGGACTGCTCAACACAGTCCCTCCCCAGGCACCAAGTGTGACAGCACCTCACCCAACCAAACCCACGAGGATCTAAACTAAGTCCCTCCTCCTTTTTGTGTTTAACTTTAATTTTATATGATTATTTTCTGAGACAAGTAATACATTGAAATTTTTCAAAATTTAAAAGGCATCAAAATATGTGCTATAAAAAGAAATTCCCCTCCCATCTCAACACATAGCTCCTTAGTTCCCCTCCCAGAAAACAATCAATCTAAATTCCTTTTTAAAACAATTAAACTTAATTTGCTTCCCCCTTACAAAAATAAGTGTTCAGAGCAAAGGCCAACTTAAAAATAAAAAGCACCACCACCTTGAAACACACACAAAAGTACAAAGTGAAAACCTTACCCTCAATCCCACCCTCTGGAGACACTCAGCACATTTTCGAACATGTCCTCGTAGACTGTTTTCAATGCACAACCACTTTTCAAAAAAGAAAACAGAATATAAGACCAGAATCACAATACTGATTTTCCAACATCTCACTAGCATCTCAGGAACACTTCCTCCTAGCTTCCTCCTTAAATGACTTGAACAACTCAGTGATCTTCCACAGATAATGGTTTATTTAACCAGACCAATGTGATGGGCATTTAAGATTTCTAGATTTTCCCTATTAGAATCAACAGTGATAGGCCCTGGGATCTCAACTGTAACAAATTCCTAGGAGAAATGCTGGGTCACAAGGAATGGCCATTTTTTAAGACCTTGGATCCCCATCAAACTGCCCTCCAGGTAACTGCCTTCCCCACAATCAGCAGGACTGGTGTCGAATCCTAAGACAGATTTCTTCAAGAAAATGCCAAGTCTTGGTACATACCCATCTCAGCAGCAGCTCTGTGTGTCCTAACCTCACTTCCAAATCTAAACTGAGGCCAAAGGTCTCTTCTGGGCCTGGGGACCTGCCTTGTTTACACAATCATAGGGACTTACCTGGGCCCATCCCAGTCCAAGGTGAGTCAGCTGAGCAGGAGGCGGGCACTACCCTTCCCAGAGCAGGAACCCAGCTGGGACTAGGGCCACCACCTTCTAGGGAGAAGGACACGCAGCAGCACAAGACCTGCAGGTAAGAGCTGGGGCCCTGGCTGGGACTGGGATGAGCAAGACCTGCTCTCACCCTGTCTCCTGCCCTCCCTGCCTCGACCCTTCTGGGATTCCCCAGGCAGTCTCCTTCCAATGTGCTTCGCTCTGGGAGTGAAGTATGAACTGGGGTTTCCTCTTCTGACCCCCACCCTGGGCCAGGTTTGAGGGCTGAATGACTTTATTCACCCAGACATCATGAAGGCCCCTTGTTCCTTCTGAGGAGTGCCCATGACTGCGCTCAAGGAAGTAGGACCCATGCTTTGCTCCTTGAGGTGGGCCCATGAAAGGCCAGGAAAGCTGAAATTAGAGGCAGAAGACAAAGAGCCTTCTTCCACAAGGAACCGTCCCTCTGCCCTGAAGCTGTTTCTATCAACTACTTTCTGCTAATACATCAGAAATCCTGCTGAGGAATTGAGTCATCACTCAGGAACCTGAGGCCCTGGGACGTCACTGTAACAAATTCCTCCAAGAGGAAATGCTGGGTCACAAGTGATGGTGTTGTAATTGTTATTAGCTTAAGCCACTGTATTGTAAAGCAGCCTGTACAGTGCCTGCCAGCACATAGCAGGCTCATTTTAAGCCCCATTCTCTGAGACCCTGCTGGGTGCAGGGCATATGTCCATTATCTCATTCAGTTCTCCCAACTGTTGGGCTATTTACAGTCTCCAGATGAAGCAACCAGTTTTTAGAGAATAAGAACTGGCCCAGCTCCCCAATTCTGCCTCCCCGCAAAGTACTTGCTCCTGCCCTGCCTCTCCTGAGCCTGGGTTCAGCAGTACCTGCATTTCCTGAAGTCCAGAGCTTTTCTCTAGCCCGGCAGTACAGCCTTGGTTGGGGGGCGGGGGAGGGAGTTGGCGGGAGGGAGGGAGGGACATGCTGGTGGCCTAGCAACAGACTCTTTTCTTTCCAACTCACTATATCCCTGGGCTAATTTGGCCTTCCAAGAGCTATTCCTCTGACACTCTAACCCACGCTTCCCTCCCGCACACCGTCTTCTGAAGGATGGATGAGTTGTCCACAGGAACAGGTGGGAGTCTCACAGTTTTAGTTCTTTGGAACAAAGTGTTCCAAAGAAATGTTCTCATTCTAAGTTCAAAGATGGGGGCTGAAGACCCTTTTTCAGCCCTCTGATCTCTGAGGACCTGATTGCTGGTTTGTTGTGGGTGTTGTTATTGCTTATAATATCAAAAAGTACAGAAGCTCAGGGATGGAAATTTGGAAAGTGCTGTGGGAGAGGAAAATTCCTCTGGGAGAAGGGTTAGATGGGTACTTTTCCTTTCAGAGGAGCCAATTACTTGCAGGGAACCATGAGCATAAAACTGAGCAAACTCTTCCGCTGTCAAATGGAAGGAGCCTACCAGCCTTTAGATTTACTTCATAAGGCCAATGTTATCTCTCATCTTCTAGGCCGAGGGTTTTTCTTCAAAGGATTTTCCATTTATTGATTGTAAACAGAGGTGAGAATGGAAAGGAAGACTGTATATTTAGGTTTTTCTCTTCCTCTTGTGTTTGCTTTTCCACTCCTTTATGAAATAGTAACTGGACACCCGCTGTGTGCCAGACTGTGCTCAGCACTAGGTATTTACAGATGAGTGACATTCCCTGAGCAGTGAGGGAGACAGGCAAACAAATATAGCACAGTGGAAATCCAACCCAGGAAATGCAGAAGGCCTTGCTCATAGTAGGTGCTTAAATGTTTGTGGAATGAATGAATATGAGAGGCTGTGATCTAGAGAAGGGAGGCTTGCCAATCTCCGTGGGTATGTGTGGGCATGAGGATTTTGGAGATGATTTAGAATTGAAGGAGGAAGAGTCCACCAGATGAGCAAGAAGGAGGGAGAAGGCGTGAGTGGCACTCTAGACAAAGGGAACAGCACCTGCCAAAGCATGGGGGCATGAACTAGCAGGCTGAGTGTTAGGACCAGCAAGCAGTTTGGAATGAATAAAATGCATAGTGAGTGTGGAAGAGTGAGGAGGTGAGACCGGAGGCATTACCAGGACTCAGGTCATGGAAATTTGAGTGTCAGGTTGAAGTTTGAGGTTTATCCTGAAGGCATGAGCTGGATATGGCTTCAAGAGAAAGGAAAGGCAGGATCCAAGGACAGTTCTCAGATTTCCAGCTTAGCCCATGGGGTGGATTTTGCGGGAGGTTTGTGGAGGGGCAGCACAACCAGGGAAAACTGAGACCGGTACGGATAACCTGCAGGAGGTAAGCATCCAGAAGGCAGCTAGACTCACAAGCCTGGGCCTCCTGATCCCTGGAATAACACACTCCACTCCCATAGCTTGAACCTCCACCACAGTCTCGTCAGGGTCTTCCTTTTTCTCTAGGACTTCCTAGTTGTCCTGACCTTTTACCTGCACCCGACAGACCCAACTGCCAGAGTCCTTTATAACAGGCAGTGGGTCCCATTTCGCTGTGGGAACTGATGGGCCTGGCCAAGCTCAAGTTCCTTCCCTGGGCAGCAGCGGCCCAATCACTGTCACTGGTGGATGGGACCCGGGGTGAATCTACGTGGAGTGGGGCCGGGCACTTTCAGCTCAGCACTAGCTCAGGAGTCGGAGCCAGGCAAGAAAACTGGGTGAGAGAGGGTGGAAGGAAGGAAGGATGACGACACACCGGGTAGGAAATACACAGGGACTTCAAGGCGCTTCCAAAACCATAAGGAATGAGGGGGCTTCCTTTTCAGCACGAGCAACAAGCAGCGGGGAGCGCAGGAATGTGGACTTTGTTCTCCTATCCCACGGCTGCTTCAGTACAGAATCTTGTAAGACAGGAGGGGGTGGCTCAACCGCACCCCCTCCTTCAGCGACCACAAATGGCGCTCAGAGGCCACAGCCGGTGAGGCGAGGGGACACTCGTCCCCTTTAAAGCTTGATTTGACCTGCGCAGCATCCAATCCGGTAAAAAAGGGACGCGTAGCCCGACCGAGCTTTCCTATCCGTTACTCTACTGCTTTACCTGATCTCTTTTTGTGGATGCCAGTGCCAGCCACCGACGCCTGGAGAAAGCACGGGGCCGGGTGCACTTTGGTAACCCACCGGGCCAGCAACCCACGCAGCTAGGAGGCCGCCATTTTCTGCTTCGCAGCCGCGGGGCATCCTGGGAGACACCCTTAACCGCGAGCGGGCCGAGGTGATCGAGACGCATGCGCCCCAGACGCCGAGGCGCAGCCTTGTGGAGTCTTTGCGCAGGCGCCGTAGCCCATAGCAATTGGGAGACCTCGGTGCTGGCTGGGTTTGGAGAGGCAGGAGGGTCGGAGTAGAGGTCGTTTGGAGATCATTGATAACTGGGGAAACTGAGGCGCGGTGTGGAGGACAGGCCCTAGGGGCCGTTGGGCCTCTCTCGGGTGCCCCAGAGCATGAAATTTGTGCCTGGCTGCTCCCATTTCCCAAAGCGGGAAGTTGAGGCCGAGGGAAGGGGCGGGTTTGTCCCTAGGAGACTGTTCTCCCGGGCAAAAAAAAAAAAAAAAAAAAATCAACCTGTTTTTATTATACAGAAGTGAGGGAAATGTGAATAATTCATAATAATAGAATATGTATATCCCGTTGTAAAAGCTCAGACTGGATTACACCAGATGATGCTTCTACCTAAGTTACATGAGTAAGTTTGGATTTAATAGATGACAATATTCAACCGAATTTTACCAACAGTTTATATCTGGCATCTTGAGTCAAAGGCTAAATATATTTATATCCTGCTACTAATGCAGACAGACATGGACATGCTGTTCTGGTGCCTCACCTGTGGGAAACATGGTCTATAGTGATTTTCCAAAATAGTGAACTAAACAAAGTATAACTTCCCTCAAGTAACCTGGTCTATAGTTTTCTAGAAAATTTAGTTTATATTAAAACCGGGGAAAAGTTAAATTATGTTTGTATGTAAGACAGATGACAAACATATTTTTTTCCTAAATGAAGGTTTGGCAGGACATTTGAAAGTTGTGCAGGACAGAGGACAATTTATTGTGGTGAACTGTCTTGTTCAAGGAGGCTGGGTCCCTGCTCAAGGAGTCTGAGTCTCCTATACAATGAGTCTGGTCCCTGCCCTGTGCCACCTAAATGCTAGTAGAGACCCCCAGTCTCGGGACACCCCAAAATGTCCACACAAATTTCCAGTCTGTTTCTTGGAAAACCACTGATTTATTCAATCAAATAATTTTTGCCAGTGTACATGTGATAGGCACTGTCTTGCTGGGGAGGGATGGTATATTGAACAGGACACAGTCCCTGCCCTTGAGAAGTAGGACTCAGTGTGAGAAAATACTTAGATAATAGTCATATAATACGATAAATAGCTTGACAGTAGGGACAGTACAGGTCAGGGCTGGAATACGCAAGATGACCCAGCCAGCTGGCAGGGATCACACAGCCTGGAAAAGTCGACCAGACAAGTAGCATCTGAACTGAGCCTTGAAGGAGCATCACACCAAGGAGGATGGTGTGCCAAGCAGAGGGACCAGTAGGACCAAAATAGGTCCAAGGTGCCAGGCACACAGTAGACACTCAGGTGTTTTGAATGGATAGCTGGATGATTGAATGAGACACAGATCGTATTTGCTGGTGGGGAGCCATTCCCCACAAGATGAACTGCTACAAGGCGGGGCTGTACCTGCTTCCTGACTCCCCCAGAGTCCAGCACAAAGTTGGGACTCAGAGAAAGTGTGAGTGGTGAAGGAGTCCCAGACACAGAAACGATTGTGTGGTCCTGGCCTGGGAGCAATTTCCAGGAAATGGATCTCTGATTTTCTGTTTTCCAGAGGACAGCTCCCCAAAATATAACTGCTCTGCTGCTTAAAGGTTAGAAGACGCAGGGCAGGGGTAGCCTCTTATTTTCACATCTGCTGTTCAGGCAAGATCCTGGTGGCAGGGTATGTTTTTGGCAGATAGTGACTGCTGAGGACTGTCCCAAGATGAAAACTCTCCTAGGGTGTGTGCTTAGTGGGGAAGGCCACAGGTAAAGGCCAGCTGATCAGATTCGGACTCCGTCTTCCCCTAGGAAATTCTTGTTCTCTTGGGATGGTCATTTCTGTCCCAGAAGCCAGTGTAGGGCAAGGGTCTGGAACTGGCTACCTCCAGGAGCCAGGCAGGCGATATGAATCTGCAAAGGGCTGGATGGGCACTTTGGGAAACAGGAAAGCATGTGCAGCCCTGGCTGAGTGTTGCCACGCATGATTCCTGCTCTTCCCTTGCCAAATACTTTGATTTTTTTTCAATACAAGTTAGAAATGAAGAATTTTATTTTTCAAGATTTTTAGATGTTGGCAATAATTCGAATTTAAAAAATAAAACGAGACTGCAAGAGGCAAACAAAACACATTTGGGACCTCTGGTCCTTGTTTTCATCCTAGGAAGGTGGGTGTCCTTAGGATACCAGAGCATTACTTTACGGGGAGAAAAGTGGAAGCCCAGGCAGAATGCATTGCTTCTGGCAGTATTACTGAGTTAGTCTCCATGCTGGGGATTAGATGTTCCACAGCAAATGAGAAGGTCCAGTTCCTGCCCTCCTGGAACTCCCAATCTAATGAGGTAGAGACAGACAAAGAGGCAGCTACAGGAGTAGAGAGTAATCAGCAGGTTTAAGGACATGGAGTGGGGCCTGGGGGGAGCACAAATCAAGGCAGGCTTCCTGCAAGAAGGGTCCTTTGGTCTGACACTTGAAAATTACTAGGAGTTAGCCAGGGAAGGAGTGGGGGGTGGAGGGGTATTCCAGATAGAATAACACATGCAGAGGAACATGAGAGAATTAGATTCATTCAAAGATCTGAAAGTAGGGGCCGGCCTGTGGCTCACTTGGGAGAGTGTGGGGCTGATAACACCAAGGCCATGGGTTCAGATCCCTATATAGGGATGGCTGGTTAGCTCACTTGAGAGAGCGTGGTGCTGACAACACCAAGTCAAGGGTTAAGATTCCCTTACCGCTCATCTTTAAAAAAAAGAAAAGAAAAGATCTGAAAGCTCATTGTGGATGGAGCTGAAAGTGGGGGTTGGGAGAAGGACTCGTGGCAAGAAATGAAGCTGTAGAGTTAGGCAGGGGTTGCAAACAAATGTCTGTTGGGACTCAGCGCCAGTGAGTAAAGTGGTCTGGGTATAAGAGACAATCTGGAGTGGTGGGACCTGGGGCACGCTGGAGTCTGCTGCCACTCAGCTGTAGCTACTCTGCTGCAGACCAGGGTTTCTGAAGCTTCCTATTTTTCAGGAGCAGTGGGAAATTAGATTATTAAGTGCAGTTCCTTGAGTTTTGCATTAAGGTCACTGATTTGGACATTTAATGTATTCTACAAGGTCAAATAAAATCTGTTTACATCTAGCCCGTGGGCCACCAGTTCCAATCTCTCGTGGAATTGTGAAGGCCTGTGAGCCACTTTAGGGAATGTAGGCTAGATTCTGAGGACATTGGGGAGCCACTGGGGGCTTTCAGCAGGGGCATGACACCCCAGCCTCATGTCGAAAGGGCCTGGTGGCTGTCATCTGGACAGCATCAAGAGGGGTGGCAGCCAGTTGTTTGGAGGATATTGTGACACCTGGGGAGGGGCAGAAGGTGATGGAGGTCTGCACAACTTGAGATGTGGGAGAGATGGGATTTGGTGACATTAAAAGGGACGGTGGGGGCGGGGTCAAGGCTGATGCAGAGGTCAGGCAGCAGGTGCAGAAGGAGGGGAAGGAGCAGGGATGGAGGAGGATGTTCTCGGTGTCAGTGGGTCTCCCAGGGAGGTGCCCAGCAGATCTGATCCCAGGGGGGCTGGAGTCACATCACCTCTGCACAGCCCACTCAGTTCCCTGTGCCAAGACTAGCTATTCTTTATTGTGTGCACCTGTCACGTGGGCCCAGTGGGGTGAAAAGGACACAACTTGACCCCAAGGAACTGCAGTCCACCTGGGAAGACAGACTGAGGACAATTGATGAGTCCAAGGTAGGAGGCTGGCCCAGAGGGCAAAGTCCTGGCTGGGATGGGCAGTGACTTCATTGCCTGGGAGCCAGGGGAGGCCTGTCCCACAGAAACTGAGGGTGACAAGGAGATGGGGCAGGGGATCCAGATGGAATGGACTGCCTCAGCATAGGCTGGGAGGTGTGATAGACCCAGTGGTTAGTGGGTAAAGGGAAGAATCTAGAAAGACAAACTTCTCTTTCCCTGCATTTCATCTAGGAAGGATAGAAAGCATTTCTCAAGAGGTAATAATTCCTTTGAATTTCTGTGGACACCTGCTCAGGGGCCCTGCTCTATTCTCCCCTGGCACAATTAGAAGGTGTTTAGTAAACATTCATGGCACTCCTCACCCCAACTCTCCCTCCTTCCTCTTGAGCAATGCTCTGTTGAGTGTTTAAATTCTGCTATCGTTTGTCTGTGCGTGTGTTTATGAATTTCCATTGATCTGTGTTCATTGTGGCCAAGATCAAGAGTTGAAAGGGTTGAGGCCCAAAATGGGTGGTATACAGTGGAGTTCAAATATTCAGAGGTGAACAGAGGTGTTGGGGTGGGGAAAGGAATTCTAAAGTGCCCTGCCCTCTCTGTGTTTTAATATTAAATCTCAACCCACTTGCTGTGGGACACTGCTGTGCAGACCCCTAATGCAGGCCTGGCATGCAGTGGGTACTCAATGCACACTTGCTTGATTGAGTTTAGGTCTTGAATGATCAGACATTGTTAGCCTATCTGACTTCTGGAACATGGCAGGGAACAATGTGGCCCCTAATCCTCAATTCCTGGCTTGCATGTCCTGGGTGGTCCCCTGAGCCTGTGTTCTAAAGCCCAGAGTCAGTCAAACATGGTAGGGTGGAATTTTGTGCATGGAGACCAGGAGCTTGGGAAACAGATTGGTTCAAATCTCAGCTCCCCCATCTCTAAGGTGGATGTAATGCCTCCTGACATCTTGCTCATATCTGAGAGTGCTGTGTGGCGCACACAGTCAGAGGCGACGTCCATGCTCCCTCTCAAGAGGGTACGAGCTGCGTCCTCATCCCTCCTCCCCCTCCGTGCTCTGCAAGGTGATCTGAGGAGCAACCATGTCTGCCCTGTACCCATCTCTGGAGGACCTGAAGGTGGACCAAGTTATTCAGGTAAGCCACCAGGCCCTGTTAGCCTGGCTCCCTGATGGAGGCCTTGAAGATCATCGCAGGGAAACTAAGGGAGTCTTGCCCTTGCAGGTGATGGGTGTTGGGGACCCTTGGGCGTTCTCAATAGGCCCAGGGCATGCAGGTCCCCACTGCAGGGCCTGCTGGGCAGAGAAGGTGTCCAGAGGCCAAGGCCAGTGGAATTACAGCAGGAATGGGAAAGACTGAGCAGCAGCGGGCATGGCCCTCTCGAGCTCTGCCTTGTCCCAGTGCTTCCTTTGTCCCTGTGTGGATAGGCCCATGCTCTAGGGCAGGCTTTCAGAGCAAACCCAGTGGGCACGGAGTTTGGCCTGCTCAGCCCCCAGTAGCCCCTTCTTTTCTTCTTCCCACCACCCTGTGGTCCCAGTGGGTTTTGAGAATTTGGAACTTTTCATCTGAGAACTTGGTTGAGAGGTGGGTCTTGGTGTTCTGGCTGCAATAAACAGATAGTGACATTTGGGAGGTCATGGGCCCCAGGAGAACCTCCTCCCAGAAAGATGCACATCTGCAGAGGCCACATTTACATATGACCTTGAGCCTTGAGGGTTTGTGGACACCCCCTAGTCCAGGCCCACCTATGTAACTAATGCCTGGACCCCTGGCCTCTGGGAGCCCCAAGCTCTGAGAGTTCTGGGGGTCTCAGACACAGCTAACTGGCACTCCTTGCCCCTCTCCAGGCCCAGGCCAGAGCCTCACCCAGGATGCCCTCCCTGCCCATCCAGGGAGCAGCCATACCCCAGCCTTCAGGTGAGTGAGTCAGGGTGGGGTACCCCTGGCTGAGAGTGACTGGATGCCCAGCCCTTTTGTGCAGAAATCATCAGGGCAGCATGGCAGTGCCAACACTACAGAGGGCAGGGCAGTACCCAGGCTCCCAGTTGCCACCGCCTCTCACTGCCTGGGTAGCCTGGGCCACATCACCTTGTCTCCCAGAGCCTCTGCCCAGGATGCGCCCCTCCCTCCTGATGCCTGGTTAACTCCTTTTCATCCTTCCAAACCCAGCACAGAGAACCAGGGAAGCCCTGGCTGCTCTAATGCCTCCAGCAATTCTGCCTCGAGAGCATGATATCACTTGTGGGGCCTCTGTCTATATAAACGATTTGAGGCATCCCACATCAGCACATCAGCACCATTCTGGTGACCTAGTCTCTCGTGATCCCAGGAGTGAAATACCACACTGGTCAGAGGGATGGAGCCACTTACTTGCCAGGCCTCCCTTCTGGATGTGGGGCTGACCCTGGGATGGGGTGGAAAGAGAAGAAGACAGCAGTGGAGGGTCAGAGAGAAGGAGCCAGAACCTCAGGCTGCCATAACAAAATACCATGTGCTGGGTGGCTTAAGCAACAGACATCCATTTTCTCACAGTTCTGGAGGCTGGGAGTCCAAGATCAAGGTGCTGGCCAATTTGGTTTCTGGTGGGGCTCACTTCCTGGCTTATGGAAGGCCACCTTCTCCTTGTACCCTCACTTGGCCTTTCCTCCAGTGCACGTGTGTGCTTGGGAGTGGGAGCGAGTGAGAGAGAGAGACTGAGAGACCCTCTGGTGTCTCCTATTATAAAGACACTAATTCTAGCGTATTAGGGACCCACACTTATGATCTAATTTAACCTTAGTTATTCCTCAGAGGCCCTATGTCCAAATACTGCCACCCTGAGGGTTGGTTGGAGCTTCAGCACATAAATTTGGGGATGGGGGACACAAGTATTCAGACGATCACACCCCCAGACAGCACTGCTGGTCCTAGAGGGTCCCAGGCACCAGGAGGGACTTAGAGGTGTCTGGGGGGTGCTCCCATGTGCAGGGCTGCAGCAGGGCCCGCTTGCCTGGGTTTGCGGGCAGCACTGTCCCTGAGGACACAGCCTCAGCTCTTCTGGCCGTTTCTGAGCACTTGCCTCTTGCCTGCCACTGTGCAATGGCTGTATGTACACGTCGCCCTCACTGAAACCCTTTGAGGGGAATGCTGGGGAAACCAGCTTAGTGAGGGCAGTAGCTTCCTGATTTGGGGCCACCGTAGAAGCACCATGGGGAGACCAGGATGTTGGTGGTGGCCCCAGAATTGCTCGAGGCAGTCTTGATTCAGGTCCTGGGGTAGCAGGCTTGCACTCAGGTCCCGCTCCTCCCCTCCGCACTGTGCTGGTGGGCGGTGGTCTTCCCAGATAACGCCCTTGGGCCACACACCCGCCAAAGCCTGTGGATCCCTCAGGGCCCTAGCACCAGCACTATGCTTTGTGGCAGGTGTCTGGCTCGTGCCAAGTAAAGCCAGCTGAGTTGAATATCAAAGCGGTACCTGAGGGACTCTTCTCCCCCTGCTGTACCCTGCTGTTCCTGCACAAGGCAAACGCCCAGCACCTCAGACCTTCTGAGGAGTCGACCCATGTCCCCTGCGAGTGCTCCTGGAGATTCACAGTGCTCTCAGGGCTACCCTGCATTCTCAGGAATAAACAGCATTCCCAGGCACCATTTCTTAATAAAATTGAGCAGCCACACAGGATCCAGGCAGGTATGGCGATGCACGTGCGCTTGACTAACGCCTTTCTTCCTCCTTCCTTCCCTTCCCCAGCAGTTTTGTACCCAAACCTGGCAGAATTGGAAAGTTATATGGGACTTTCCCTCTCCAGCCAAGAAGTCCAGCAGAGCCTGCCTCAGATTCCAGAGGGTGACAGTGTAGGTATTTGTCTCCTGCCCAGCATGGGCACAGCCTGTCCCAGCCCTCTTTCCTTCTTGGTCTTGCCATTTAAACGGACCTCCCTTTTCTCTGTGTTTGAATCTCCTCTTTCCCCAGCCTTCAACGGTTCTATTTCTTGACGGCACTTTTCATTCTGAGTCTTCACAAAAAGCTCTTTGAGGTTTCATGGTTTCACAGTTTCATGCCAGGGTGTGCTCTTTGACCTGTGGCTTCAGGTTGCTGGCCTGAAACCCAGCCAGAGCCTGGGAGTGTCTGACACTGGGCTTCCTGGGACTCAGGAAAGCAAGGATAGGCAGAGCCAAGAGGGCAGGAGCTTGTCACCCAGATCCAGTCCCCAAATTCAACAATAATGCTTGATTCCTACTTCCATGGCTTTGGGAGCAAAAGAAACCATAATACAGAAATATTCACTACTGAAAATATATTCACTTGCAGAATCAGTCCCCACTCAAACCCCATCCAGTTAGCTCTAGCATCCCTGTGTCCTATCTGTCAGAGTCTTTGTCTGCCAGCCTTTCCCTGAGCCAATGACATCAATGGCAGAATACAACTGTGAATCCTGCTGAGGCCAGAGGATTTCATGAAGTTGGTGGAGGTGATGATGGAGAACTGCCACAGTCACATACAAAGTCACTGGCAAATGAAGATCTGACAGGAGAAAATCGACAAGAAGGAGGACATGTGGGACCCTGAGAAAAACTGGTGACACCTTGGGGTGTTTCTCCTACTTGCTGGTCATGCTGTGAAATGCAGACATGAAACAAAGAAGGTCATGTTGTGTATAACTCCGCTTTAATCATTACTTGTTCCAATAATTAGGACATAAATGCATTTGACCTAAATCTGGATAAAAATATAAGATGATAAATGCATTTTTATAATTTAAGAATTTTTCATTGTTTTTAATTTTTTCTTTTTAAATAATAATAGGTTCACGGTAAGTTGCAAAGATAGAACAGAGAAGTCCCTATACCCTTCACCCAGTTTCCTCAATGGTTACATTTTATATAACCATAATATAGTATCAAAACCAGGAGTTCTACACTGGTACAATGTATGGCTATACATTTTACATCGTTCTGTGTCATTTTATCACTTAAAATAGATTGTGATATCACATATCACATAAAATAGATTGTGTGTAGATTCATGTAACCACCACCGCAATCAAGATACAGAACGATTCCATCACCACAAAGATCTCCCTCAAGCTATCTATTTATAATCATGACCACTTCCTCTTCCACACCCTCCTTAACCCCTGGCAACCACTAGGCAGTGTTCCGTCTCTATAATTTTGTCATTTCAGAATATTTTAAAAGTGGAATCACACAGTATGTGACCTTTGAGATTGGCTTTTTTCATTCAGCATAATGCCCTTGACATTCATCCACGTTGCTGTAGCAATAATTCGTTCCTTTTTTCTGCTGAATATATTCCACGATGTGGATGTGCCAGGGTGTATTTAATCTGTTGAGGGACATTTTAGTTGTCTCCAGTTTTTGGCTATTACGGACAAAGCTGTTTGTGTACAGGTTTTTGTCTGGACTTAAGTTTTTATTTCCCTGGGATAAATGACCAGAATGCAATTGCTAGGTCATAGGGTAAATGCAGTTTTAAGTTTTTAAAAGAAACCGCTAAACTATTTTACTTCAATAAAATGGCTGTACCATTTTAGTTCCCTGCCAGCAGTGCATGAGAACTTCAGTTTCTTCACATCCTCACTAGTATTTAGTGTTATCATTATCTTTAATTTTAGCCATTATGATCGGTGTGTAGTGATGACTCATTGTGGTCTTAATTTGCATTTCCCTAACAGCTAGTGATGTCGAACATCTTTTCATGCGCTTATTTACCATCTGTATATTCTTTTTGGTAAAATGTTTCTTTATATCTTTTGTGCATCTTTTAACTGGATTGTTCTTTCTTTTTTCTTTTTTTCTAAATACTCTACCTTGTTGTTTCTCTAAGTCAAGTTCTGAGAGTTCTTTATATATTCTAGAGTTTTTGTAAATATTTTCTCCCAGGCTGTAGCTTATCTTTTCATCCTCTGAACAGGATCTTTCGCAGAGCAAAAGTTTAATTTTGGTGAGATCCATCTTATCGATTTTTTTGTTTTGTGGATCATACCTGTCCTAACAAATTTCTAACAAGCCCTAGGTCCTGAAGATTTTCTCCTTTGTTTTCTTCTGAAATTGTTACAGTTTTATGTTTTACATTTAAATTTATGATCGAATTCAAGTTAATTTTTGTATAGGTTGTGAGGTTTAGGTCAAAGGTCATATTTTTGCCTATAGTTGTCCAGTTGCTCCAGCACTTTTGTGGAAATGACAGTCCTTCCTTCATTGAATTTGCTCTTGCAGCTCTGTCAAAAAACACACACCTACTTGTGTGAGGCTATTTGTGGATTTTCTATTCTGTTCCCTTGATTTTTTTTTTTTTTTTTTTTTTTTTTGGCCAATGGGGATCCAAACCCTTCATCTTAGTGTTGTCAGCACCACGCTCTAACTAACTGAGCTAACCAGCAAGCCCTTGCATTGATCCTTGTGTCTATTCCTTTGCCAATGCCACACTGTCTTGATTCCTGTAACTATATACTAAGTCTTGAAATTTGGCAGTGATTCCTCTCACTTTCTTCTTGTCAGAATTGTCTTATCTATTCTAATTCCTTTTTCTTCTTACAGAAAGTTTAGATAAGCATGCCTGTATCTACAAAACACCTTGTAGAAATTTTGATAGAAATTGTGTTAGATCTGTATATCAATTTGGGAACAATTAACAGCTTTACTAGTTCTTTGGATTCATGAATACAAAAGATCTTACATTTATTAGATTTTCTTTGATATCTTTTGTCATTTCCAGCGTACAATTTCTGTACATGTTTTGTTAGCATTTACACCTAAGTATTTCCTTTTTTTTTTGAGTGATTGTAAGTGGTATTGTATTTTTAATTTCAGTTTACACGTGTTCATTGTTAATATGTAGAAGTACAATTGATTTTTGCATATTGATTTTGTGTCCTATGACCTTGCTGACTCATTTATTAGATCTAGGAGTTTATTTCTAGGTTCCTTGGTATTTTCTAGTAGACTATCATCTGTAAATAGGGACGATTCTATTTCTCCTTTTATGATCTGTATGCTTTATTTTTCCTTTTCTTGCCTTATTGCTCTGGCTCAGTCTTCCAGTACTATGTCTAGTAGTAGTGGTGGGAGTGGACGTCCTTGCCTTTTTCTGCATCTTAGGGAGAAGCATTCATTAATTTTTATACTTTTAGCTTAATTTTTTTGAGGACATAATATCAAGCCTTTTTATTCCCATTGCTTACTATTTTTTTCTGAGATTCTTTTTCTATTTTAAGTGGACTTTGAAGAGATCTTTTCCTGATTATCAATTTTCCTTGGAAAATGAGCACCCCTCCCTGTATCCACGCCCCCTCTTCTCGCCCCGTTTCTCTGGCTTTTTAGGGGTGGACTTTGACGCCCCCTAATGGCTTCATAGAACCACGTCCCCTCTCCGGCCCGGGGAAGTGTGTGATGGGGAGGGGGGGGGGGGCCCAGGGACCGCCCGCTCCATCCTCCTTTCCCCATCCCTGTCCCCACCCGGTGACCCCTGAGGCACTGGGCAGACGGCGGTCTCGGGCCCCTGCCCCGGACAGGTGGCGGCACCGGTGTCTGGGAACAGCCTGGGCGTGCGGCGTGCGGAGATCAAGCCCGGGGTGCGCGAGATCCACCTGTGCAAGGACGAGCGCGGCAAGACCGGGCTGCGGCTGCGGGCCATCGACAAGGTAGGGCGGGGGCGGGCGGGGACGGAGGGGCCCTGGGCCGGCCTCGGGCAGCGCGCGGGGGCTTCCTCCGCGGGCTCAGGGGACCCCGTCCGCAGTAAGCGAGGCGGAGAGCGGGCATCCTAACTGCCAAGGCCACGCTCTTTCTCTCAATCCCCCTTCCCGCGGGACCCCCCGTCCTCGGGCTCGCGTCGTTCAGAGCTTCCCCGTTCCCCTCTTTCCCCAACAGGGATCTGGCTTCCATGTGACTGTCTGTGGACAGTGGGTGCCGGGGAAGCCGATGGCTCTGTGAAAGGCAGTACAGCAGAGTGGTTGGGGTGCAGCCTCCCGCCAGGGTGGAAATCCTGACTCGCCTCCTTCCTAACTGTGTGGCTGGAGGGTTTCTCTCCAGGAGGACGGGAATGCCATTGCACCTGCCCTGCAGGGCTGTAGTCCTGGTACCCTGTAGGCTCCTGGAGTTCAGGAGGAAAGCAGCGTTTTGGTGGAGGGGCCTGGGCTCTGGGTGGACTAGCAATGTGACTCTGGGCCCTGCCTCCCCCAGGGGCTCTTTGTGCAGTTGGTCCAGGCCAACACCCCCGCGTCACTCGTGGGGTTGCGCTTTGGGGACCAGATCCTGCAAATTGACGGGCGTGACTGTGCTGGGTGGAGTACAGACAAAGCCCATCGGGCAGTGAAGAAGGCATCGGCCGAGAAGATAGTCATGGTGGTTCGGGACAGGTAAGCAGCCAGGCTTCAGAAACCTCTCTGTCTGACCCTAGCCACATCCCCAAACTTAGCTCACTGTCCCTCCCCACCAGGCCATTCCAGCGGACTGTCACCATGCACAAGGACAGCGCTGGCCATGTTGGCTTCATCATCAAGAAGGGGAAGGTCACCTCTGTGGTCAAAGGGAGTTCTGCGGCCCGCAATGGGCTCCTCACCAACCACTACGTGTGCGAGGTGAACGGTCAGAATGTCATCGGGCTGAAGGTAGGCCAGGAATTGCAGGGCTGGGGAGACTGCTGGGTGCTAAGGCTCATGTCTGTGGCAGGCTGCTGCCCCACCCAAGCCTCAGCTTCCTCATCCTGTGGTTGCTGAGAGGATTCAAAAAGACAACATAGCTAAGCTCTGAGCACAGTGCCAGGCATGTAGCACGTACTTGATAAATATTAGCTGATGTTACTAACACATGGTGGTCAGAGGCATGACAGAAAGAGGGGGTGACAACATGTGTAAGGACACAGGCACCCAGGTGGCTATTGGCCGCACTACGCCTCATTGCTCTGTGAGGCACTTCTGTTTGCATACTGGATCACGGTCAGGAATAGAAATATCTTAGAAAATTGCTGTTCAGAAATCCATTTCTGACCTATGTTCGTTTTTCAAGGATGTGTGTGTGTGGTGAGTTTTATTTTTAAAAAATGAGAAGGAGCAGGTAATCTAGGGTCAGTGGTGTGGACATGGAATGAGGAGTGGGTGTCCTTGGGGATGAACAATGATGAGTCACATGAGTTCTGGTCCCCAAACAAGTGGAAGTGCTTTTATCCTGACTTGGTGGCACTTGGACTGAGAGTGGTTCTCAGTCCCAGTTGTGATTTGTTTTATTTATTATTCATTGATTTGGCTTATGGCTGGTACAGGGCTCAAACCCTGGACCAATTGTGATTTAGAGTGGGAGTCCTTTCTCCTCTTGCAGCCAGAGCTTTAGAGCATACGTGACGGGGCTTCCCTAGCAGAAGTGGCCTGGTTGGTGGCATCTCACACCATGGATGGCACAGTCTTTAGGCCAGTTCTCTGCTCTCCACAAAGGCCATCACCAAGCCATTTCTGTCACATGTCTGCTTCCTTGTGCTTGATTTCTGCCCCACCTTCCTTGGAGGCTGGTTCTGGTGGCTCATGACCCTTGTGATCAGGAACCTCTTCCTAATATCTAAGATCCCTCTTGCCACATCCTCTCCCCTTCCTCTGGGATCAGGCATGACAATCCAAAAGAAACCCACTGTACTTAATAAGTTGGGTACAGTAATACCAGTTCTGAGTAGCTGGAGTTTTCTGATATTAGTGAATACACTCCTTTCAAAGCATTATAGTTTCTTGATATTAACTATTCTGGAAAGCAGTCACTCTAAGATGTGATTCTCTCATCCTCACTGATGGCTCAAGCCATCGTCATGAGCTTATCAGTAACTCTACTAAACCATGGGATTGTGAGGCTCTTAGGGACTGGGTTGTCCCCTTTACTGAGCAGCTCCAGACACCTGTGCTTCTGGAGATCACTTATCTTTTCACGGTTTATTTTTTTCTACCCTGTGGCCATGACTAGTCCTATCTAGCACATCTTCTCCCATTTATTCTGGAATACCTAAGAAAACACATAACCAGATTACATATATGTACAAAGGTCGCTAGGCTCTGAATAAGGGCCAGAGGCATTTTTATGGCCTTAGCTTTAGTGTTTGGATCATCTGGCACACTTTGCTTGGAGACTTAGTTTCTCATTCTCTCCATGATCTAAATGTCTTCTGCAGGCCTTTCTCTTTTCACCAGTCAACAAGATGTAAGAGGAAGAGGACCCCTGTGGCCCTGGCTCAGGCTGGCCGGCCAGCAGGAGCTAGGGGGGTGGGGGTGGTATGCTTAAAGTCTCCCATTGGATGGTTATTGTCTTTGTGCTTTGGGGCCATGACCCAAGTGTCTCTGGGGACAGGGAGAGGAGGTGGAAAATATGGGCTCAGTGAGCTCCAGGAGCTGTTACAAGGGGAAGGAGAATCACGTCTGTGAAGCTTGGGATGTGTCAGGCCTGCACAGCTGGCCTTCAAGGAGAGGGTGGGAGAGCCATGTTCATTTGACCAGGGAAATCCTCTGGAGGAGGTCTGTGTTCTGACGCAAGCAAGGCCTTACCTGGGTGTCTGCCTGGGACTCTCATCTCACAGGCTCAGGGTCCCAGGGCCCCTGCAATCAGGTGTCAGAGGTGTCCTCCAGCAGCGGCCATGCTGACCCCTCCACACAGAGGCCTGCAGAGCTGCCCTGGCCCCTGCCCCCCAGGGTAACTGCTCACTCTCCTCCTCTGCAGGATAAAGAGATCACGGAGATTCTGGCCAAGGCTGGAAACGTTGTCACCCTGACCATCATCCCCACTGTGATCTATGAGCACATGGTCAAAAAGTAAGGCTGCACCCCTCCTCCATCTTCCCCCCCATCTCCCCACCTCCTAGGGCACACCTGGGCTCAGCCACTCCAGCTTCTTCAGCGTTGACATAGGGCACAGACCCCACTTTCTCCAAAAGCCCTCTTCCCTCCCCGCAAGGTGGACGGTGGCCTCTGGTGATTTGAAAGTCTTAGAACTGCAAGGGAGGGTGCACACGGCCTGCACGGGCGGGCTGGGGGTGGGGGCGGAGAGAAGGAGCTGCCAGTCTGGGCCACTGTTGTTGTTACTATATCCAGGTTGTCCCCGACCCTGCTTCAGCACACCATGGACCACTCCATCCCAGACGCCTGAAGCCACAGAAGGGCAGCTCGGGTCCTCCCGCCCTCCTGAAGGAAACGACAGCTGCCCTTGCCCTCGGATGACAGGCTGCGGCTGCCTGGGGTTGGGGCTGTCTTGAAGGGCGTGTTCCAGGTGGGTGGACTTCGGATCGTGTGGCTGTGCCATTGATACACAAAAGTCTCCTTGGAGCCTCAGACTCAGCCAGGGCGGAGGCACTGGTTTAAATACTGGGCACGTAGGCAGTCTGGCTACACACTTCTTAAAGTTGCAGCTGGTCTCTTTCAAGATCTTCCCTCTCTCAGGAAAAGTTACATGTTTTGAGAGGACAAAACTACATTCTTTGTGAGAATTTTTTCTTTGCCTTTACTTGCTCTTTGTCACAGGCTCTATATACTTATAACCCTTTACTGTCTTTTGAATAAAGATTTAATTTTAAACAAAATCCCTTGCTCAAAGGTAATTGAAAATTCCAGAATCTTTGGTTCCCTGATGCCTGCCAGTCTGGCTCAGGGATGGCTAGAACTGGGGGGACAGTGTGGGACTGTGGGGCAGCAGGACTAGTAGAGGGGACACTGGCTTTGGGGCACCCCACTGAGTGACTGCAGCTGCTTCTGCATCTGCAAAATGGGCCTGAGAACCCTCCTCCGGGGGTGTTGGGGAGGATAAAATGTGGTGTACTTAGCCCAGTGAGGTGTGACAGCTGGGGGCAGAAGAAAGTGGTTCTGGACCCTGTGCCTGACCCCCAGGGGCTGTGGCGCCCCAGCCCCATGCAGCAGGGCCTGGCAGGACTGAACCAGCACTCAGCTCTCTGCTTCCCTCCAGGTTGGAGCAGATTACTGTCTGCTTGGCTTTTCCCTGAGTGAACGCTATGACCCCTGTGCTGGAGGAGAGTGGGAGCCCCCCATCACCTCCCCCCTTAGAAACATGACACAGGATAAACACAACAGGCCGAGGGTCTCTCTGTGTTTTCATGCTTTAATTCAGAGCTGTCAGCTGCAGGTACAACTCTGTCTGAACAAAAGGACAAAGGAGACAAGAGTCAAGACCCCTTCCCACCTCCCCGCTTCCCACATCCCCTAAATTCTGTTTAGGGGATGGCCTAGTATGTGAGTGCACTGTGACCCATTTGCATTGTCCCCTAGGTCAGAGAGGGTTGTGAGTTCACTGGGCAGAGGTCCCTCTGTAGGCCTTTGCCCCAGAACCTTGTAATTTGCCCCACCCCTCCCCAAAATGCTGTCAGATACCCCTTTGCTAGTGGCAATTGGGAAGGGTGTTTCAGTGGAAAGCTAAGTTATCCCCTTGGGAGATATCTGTAATAAACCTCTCTCAAAGCCAGCTCTCTGTGCCCATTTCCAGGCCCCGCCTCCCAATTCCTGCCTAAGTCTGTACTGGAAGGGCAGCAGGGCTGCTCTGGCACAAGCCGTAGAACTAAGGAGAAGCCGCATCTGGCCACTGGGCTCCAAGACACTAGCAGCTCCAGGAGGTGGCTCCGGGGACATTGTTCCTCAGGACCTAATCAGCTCTGGCCAGAGGCTGAGGAGAGGGGAGGCCCCAGAGATTTCTGCTGCAGAAGCCGAGGGCAGGAGGGAAAGCTCACAGCCCAACAGGAGGAGGTATTCAGCAGGAGGGAAAAGGGGCACTTTGGCGGATGAACACTCTCAGTGAGAGGGCCTGGCCTCCAGCCACCAGTCCTGCCTCCCAGCCTCACATTCTGTGCCCTGCCCAGTCAGGGCTTGGAGCCTGAGCCAGCAGGCTGCTGCCCCTTCGCTGCCCGGAGCTGCACAGGTGGCTGTACCCTTTGCATAGATGTGGGATACTGAGCACACACACACGCACATACGCACGCACAAGCTGGGCCAGAGCCACCTGGCCAGCGTGGTCCCAGGGTCTGTCCCAGGGCTGGGCAGTGAGCTGCTTCCTCCACTGACAAGAAGAAAGGCCTGTCAAAGGCCTCACCAGTACTCTCCAAAGAGAGGACACTCAATGCTTTGGGCTCCGGCCCCTTGTGACCCACACAGGCAAGTCCCAGGCCAGAGCAGGAGTAGAATGTGGCAGCCCACCCCTCCACAAGTGGCTTCTCCAGCAGCAGGGACAGAGTGGGCTACGGCCCCAGCCCTGCCCATGTCTACCACAACACGAGACGCAACAGGAAAGCCACAGACAGCAAGACACGGACAGGAGCAGAGGGGCTACGCAGCTTGACTAAATTCCAGTGGTGAAAAATATATAGATTTTGTGTTGTCAAATATAGTTCATACATTTATTTTCTCAGCAAAGCTTTGACTGTTTCTAAGGAGAAACTATGTGGCTCTGTGAGGACTCGGCACAGGAGGCTTGGTCCACAGCCAGTCCCGGCTTGGCTTTGGATTGGTTTTGTCCACTGCCCCCTCCATGGCACGACCCCAGTGTCCTGTGGGGCAGCCCCAGGCAGGCCCCAGGCATTCAGATTTGGTTCAGCTGGGGCAGGGGATGCTCCACAAAGGATGGCTGGTCTGAGGCCCTGACCAATGTCAGGGAGCTTTGGAGGTACAAAGCGCATGGCAGAGGGGGCTCTCGCCCCGATGGCTGGGCTGGCCATCCACTCCTAATACATGCAGGTGCCCGCCATGAGCGGAGGACACAGAGCAGAGGGCAGAGCCCACGAGTCAGGCAGTGGCTGTGGGGGCAGTAGAGGTAAGGGCGAGCAACCCTGGCAGAGAACCAGAGTGGCCCCCTGGCCAGAGGGGTGAGACACAGGGTCCCACAACTTCCCAAACGTGCGGTCCACCCTCTGAACAGTGAAGGGACAACCAGATGGGTGTACCCCCTGCGGGGGAAGAAGAGCGAGTTTACTTTGTACATAATAATGGAAATGAAATACCAGCAGCTTTGCTCAGGGCCTCAGATGGGTCCCAGGGGAAGAATGGAGGATGGGGACAGCGAACCTGCCTAGGCCAACTGGGCTTGAGCTGGGAATAGGCAGGCTGCAGGGCTCCTGCCCGCCCTGCCCCGCCCCTTCCTGGAATCGCATCCCAGAGCACCTGCTTTGGCCTGGACAAACTTCATGGCTTTAAACCCCATCTTGTGACTCATCCTGCCAGAATTCCCTACCCTCCTCCAGAGGCAGAAAGATCTGAGATTTAGAAACCCTCATCCCAGAAAGCAAGCAGCCACCTCATGGGAGATCCTGGGATGGGCAAGAGCCAAGCCCCAAAGTGAATACAGTGCAAAGCTGAGTTGAGCCCGAAGCATCCAGAGAAACTCGGGCAAGCTCCAGGGGCAGTCACGGCCTCTGGCTTTTCATACAAGCTGAGGACTTCTGAGTCCAGCCCCGCCTGCCTCCCAGATGGCAGATGACATGGCCTCAGCTCAGAAGGCTGCAGGAGCCCCCGAGCTCCCTGTCCTGCCTCCTCTTCTCATGCTGGCGGATTCTACAGCTGGGAGCTGGGCTCAGCAAGGTTCCCACCCCAGCACTGAGTTGTTGGGCTTGGCTGTCTCCCAGGGAGAATAATCTGACAGACCCAGAAGTGCCAAGAGGGAACTGGATTAGGGGGAAGGCCTGGGATGAACAGACAGATGCAGAAGCCACAGTGCCCTCTGCCACCATGTGCCCCAGCACTGTCTTTCCCCCAGCCTGTGGCCTCAACTGTGTTTCTGCATCATGAAGTGGGGAGGGGTCAGGGAGCCTGGAGCTCCGACCCCAGCTCTGAGTCCTCGGGTCAGCTATCTGCACTTTGGGCCACAGCTGCCTCCATCTGTGGTGATAATACTGGCCCAGAGGCCTGGGCTGAGGGCAAGCAGTGGCTTGGGAGAGAAGGCTGGAGTGGGCATGGCACTGGACAGGATAGTGCGAGGTGGGGAGGCTCCAATAAGCAACTCAAGCCCAGCTTCCCCAGATGAATACAGCCAGAGACTTCCTGAGCAGTTACACTGTCTACAGGGCCAGGTGGACAGAGGGGCCAGATTGGGGGACCCTCCCACCTTCTCCCTCTGCAGTTTGTCCAATCACTGTGCCTCCCTGCCTTTGGTCTCCCTTCCCTTCTCTGTTGAAGTTTGGGAATGCCTTTTCCCAACCCCCACTCCCAGTCCCTGATGCTGTTAAATCCTGAAAAAAATGATTCCAAACCCACAACTAAATAAATAAGATGATGCTCCATGAGGAGATGCGAGGGGGAGAATGGCATCCCTACAATCAGTGGTCAGGCCGCCGGAGCCACTGCCCGGGACGGACCTCCTTAGAGCTGGGAGCTGCCGCCTGCAGAGCTCGGGCTCGGCTGGCTCAGCGAGCGGCAGCTGATCCTGCGGATGGAGTGCAAGGCCACGGTGCAGCAGCCCCGCAGCAGGGAGCTGATGTTGTAAATGGGCTGGCCTTGGCGCCGCTGGGAGCGGCAGAGCCAGGCCACCGTGGGCACGGCCGGCACCACCACGGCCAGCAGATCCACGATGTAGTGGCGGCTCCAGTAACTCTTGGGCTCCTTCTCGGCTGCAGCTGCCTCCTCCTCCTCTTCCACGGGGCACACCACGCTCACCGACGGGCCAGGGTTGGGATTGGCACCAGGCCGGTGTGGGGTGGGCCCGTGGGTGATGGGCTCCAGGGCCTCGAGCTCTTCACCCACTGTCACCACCACTGCTGAACTGGGGTCTCTGGGTCCCGGGGGGTGGGGGTCCAGCTCTTGGTGCCTGTCCCCTGACTCGGGGACTGTCCCACAGACCTGGGCTTGGGTCACTTTCTCCAGGATGGTGTCCAGGTCAGGCTGGTACTGCACGAAGTCTGTTTGGATAGCACGCTCCTGCATGCAGCTGGCCTGCACGCCGGCCTCCATGCCACACAGCAGCTTCTCGTAGGTGTTGCTGGCGGGGAAGCGGGGGCCCAGGCTGAAGGAGCTGTGTAGCGAGGCCTCCTCGGGGCCGCAGTCCACCCCTGATGACAGCAGGCTGCTGGCCTCCAGTGCATCCGTCCGGCTCAGTGTGTCGTCCGCTGCCGCAAAGCCACTGTCAGCCCCATCCTCAGCGGAGGCGCTGGGGTCGTCACCGGGCTGGCGGTCGCCGCAGACAGCTGGGTCACTCAGCTTGGTGTAGGTGGAGCTACGGGTGAGGGAGCGGGCAGGGGACCCGCCGGCCGACTCGCCGGTGCCGTCCTCCTTGGCCATCCCATTCTGGGCCACCTCCATGCTGTGCAGCAGCGTCTCCAGCTTCTTGTTCTGGATGTTGATGTCCACAAAGTACTTCTGCAGCCCCTTGTCCTTGTCAATCAGGTTGTTCTTGACAGTGTCAATGACTTGCTTGAGCTGCTTGATCTCCTTGCGGGCCTCCTTCAAGGCCAGCTGGGCCTCTACACGGTGGCACTCCTCCTCGATCCAGTCCTCTTGCATGCGTGACAGCTGAGTCTTCAGGTCATCGATCTCTGTGTCCCTGCAGGCAGAAGAGACACACACACACACACACACACACTTACTACCTGCTGCCTGGCCTGTCACTGCCACCAAGGAGAGGCAAGGAGGGGACAGTGTCACCAAGGATGGAGGGCCCAGTGCTGCTGTGGCTCAGAGCCAAAAACAAGAGGAAAGACTCAAGGCCTAGTTCCTCTTCCTTTTTATTCCACAGGGAGGAGTGAGTGTGGGAGAGGAGAGGGGCCGAGGGGTGAAGACAGGAGAGGAAATGTCAGTAGGAGACACCACCTGCATCCACACCGCCAGAGGCCCAACTGCTGACAACGTTCAACGTTCGAGTCATCAGCTGGAGAAGAGACTAGACAACAAGGGTTCTTAATTTCTGAGTTCTAACTACTGCTACAAAAACCCGATAAGATCCTCACATAAAACAACAAAAACTAGACAGAAAAGCTCTGCCTTATAGAAAGGGACATGGCCTCCTGCTAGCACAGGTTGTAATAATTTTAAATGGATTTTTTCAAATGGATATTTGGCCAGAGACCCCAGGAAGAGGGCAGAGGACTGCTTTGTCTTTCAGAGGGAGATGACCACCTTCAGCGTTGGGGTTGGGGGAGAGCTGACAACTTTACATCTCCCCTCAAGCAGAGGGAGAGAGGTGGGAGAGGCGCTGGTGGAGAGTGATGACAACGGGGTGGCTCTCTTTTATCCACGCGAGAAGTTTCTTCTTTGAATCTACTGTAAAGAGGAAAGATGGAAAAGACTGAAGAAAAAGGCACAAAGTTACTCCTGAGAGGAGGACCAAGCACTGGGAAAGACAGTTGGAAGACTCTTGTCCCGAAACATCCAGGCTTTTTCAGTCCCCAAGTCATAGATAAATCTAGGGGGTGCGGGGAGCGAGGTGACATAGAAAACTATCCCTTCAAGTCTAGAGCAAGACTGAACAGCAACCGATTAAGAGTAGTGAGAAAAGAGGAAAATCGTCTGTGGGACTTAAACCCTGCCCTGCGCGTTCCTCCCCCCAGCACGCTTCCTCGTGGTGCAGCCCATGTGCAGCTGCTCAGCCAAAACCCTATCCTCACCTAAATGAAATCTACAGATGGCATGGCTGTCACTTCGGGGTTTACAAGCCCAGCTGAGTGACCATCCCAGATCAAGTACATGTACTTGTCAAAGTCAGATTGGAAATTCCATTCAGGAGGTGGGCCCAGGAATCTCATCCCACAATATATTGAAGGGACTGGGACGGAGGGATTGCAGTGATCACAATGGTCAGCAATGGCATCATCTGGAAGGGGACTGAGAACCCAACAGCACACAGCTCAACAAAGGCAGTGGGGGTGGCAGCAGTGGGAGCTGCTTAGAGTGGCAAGAGCAGATGAACCAACAGGTACTGGGGCCGGGGGGAGGGTTCTTCACTCCTCCTGCCTCAGGGTGAGGGGCTCACTCTAGGGTAACCCTCCTGACCTTCCTCCCTGCTCCTCATCACACCTCCCCCTGGGAGGAAGAGTGACTTTGGAAGAACGAACTGGTTATGGTTGGCTCAACTGGTCCCTGCCCCTCCCTCCTCGGAGCCAGCTGGACTCCACGGACTAATGGCTTCCCAGAGCTGTTTATGCCTCAGTTGCTTGCAGGGCATTACATTTGAACTGGGTCTTGAAGGTTGAGTTTGCCAAGGGAGCAAGACGGGGGAAGGGCATCTCAGGTAGTGGGGACGCAGCATACAAATGTACAGAGGTGTAAAAACATATGGCGTCTTTGAGGCACAGAAGGCAGGCTATGCAGGAATTATGGGCATGAAACAAAACACACAGAGAATGGCAGGAGTGTTACAATATGGCAAGTAAAGAACTGCCACAGGTTCCTGCAAGAGTAACAGGCAGACTGACCAGGGAGTTGAGGTGTGGGCATGCCCACAACAGGGCATCCTGCCCAAATCACACAGGGCAGACGGTCTGCCTCAGCTGTGGGGCTGGCCCTAGAAAGGAAGCTGGGAGATGCGCCATCTGCTCCCTGAGGATATTAGTGCAAAAGACCATGCAGATCCTTGGCATCACTGGAAAGATGATGGGAAATAAAAACAGAAATCCTAGCTCTGCAGGCAACGAGGCTCATAGAGCACCACCTGTAACCTCCCACAGTTCAAAACCGCGACAAACCCAAAGTGGATTGGCTATGTGGCAGAGCTTTGGTCAAGAAACATGTGGTCATGCATGTTGCATGACTCCATATATATGAAATGTCCAGAATAGACAAATCCATAGAGACAGAAAGATCAATGTTTCCAGGGACTGATGTGGTTGGAGAGAAGCAGGGAGTGATTGCTAATGGGAATGCGGTTTCTTTCTGGAGCAATGAAAATGTTTATGAAATTAAATAGTGGTAACGGTTGCATAGCTCTGTGACTGTCCTAACAACCATTCAGTTGCATACTTTAGATATGTGAATTTTATGGTATGTGAATTACATGTCAATAAAGCTGCTATACTTTACGAAAAAGAAAAAAAAAATAATGTGGTCACAATGCCTACCCCGAGCTCCAGTGCCCCACACAGTGCCTTGTCCTGCTCACAACTGCGTGTGTGCAGAGTCCACAGAAGGATGGATAAGATGATGGGAGGTCAGAGGGCAGCCCTGAAGGGTCAATCATAAAGATGAAGCTGCCAGGCTGGAAAAGTAGAGCCTGGGAGGGTCAGGACTGGGCGTCCTTGTGGTCCTGAGAATAAGCTCAGACAGGTGGGCGGGGCTCCTGGGAGACCCTTGGGCTGGGTAGGAGCTCAGCAAACGGTTCCTCATGATCTTACATCATCTATAAGCAAGAAGCAGATGAGGAGGAAGGCTTATGGGTCCTGAATTGGTGGGTCAAGAGCCCTGGGGTGACTCACCCAGTGGCCAGTAAAGGAGGGATAAAGGGTTGTTTCTTCTCCACAGAGGCAGGTAAGCCAGAACTGCGCTCCAACTCCCCAGGGAGACAGGAGCCAGAAGATAAGAAGTGGCCAAAGGGGTTGCCAGGCTGAGGCACAGGTGGGAGGCCTCACAGGACAGGCCCTGACAGGGAACTGCTGCCCGCCTGGCCCCAATCAGCCTCCTGGAGCAGTCAAGGAGAGTGGCTGGGGGAGGGGACTTGCTAATGCACTCAAATGAGGCTTTGCCAGGAGAGAGAACGTGGGTGGATGCTGAGAAGCCCCTGGCCACTCCTTCCTCCCAGCGATGCCCCAGGGCCCTGGTTCCTCTGAGTGTGGAGTTGGCAGGGTGTCCCCAGGGCTGCCCCTGGCCACTCACTCACCGGTCCTGAAGCCGGTCTTGCGTGTCCTTCAGGCGGGCCTTCAGGTGCCGGATGCACACCTCCTTCTGCTGCAGTGGAGTCAGGTACTGCTCCGGGGTGGGGGGCTTGATGCCATGGTTGTCACTGCACAGCGTGTACTTCATGGAGCGCCTGCAAGGGGACACCCATCACTGGGGAGGGAGGAAGAGGACAGGCAAGGCACAGGTGCTGCGCCTCCAGGAAGCAAGGGCCTTTGTCCCACGACCATGGATGGCTCCAAGCCAGGCCTCCCACACAGGGCCTGTGTGGGCACGAGAACACCCAGCCTGCTGGAAGGTGGGTTTTAAGTAAAGCTCTTCTGAGTGAAGACCATAGTGTCAGGTTGAGGGGTTCAGTGCTCCTGTAGTTAGGGGCTGGGAGACATCACAGAGCCTGTGGCGGCACCATGACGAGTGCTTGCCCAGTGCCACCTCTGACAATCCTTATAGCAGCCCTGGGAGCAGGGATTGCCTTCAGCTTTCAGAGGGGGTTGCTGGCTTCAGAGAGGTTAGCTCTTGGGCCAGCCTGTGGCTCACTCGGGAGAGTGTGGTGAGGATAACACCAAGGCCACAGGTTCGGATCCCCTATAGGGATGACCGGTTAGCTCTCTGGGTGAGCGTGGTGCTGACAATACCAAGTCAAGGGTTAAGATCCCCTTACCGGTCATCTTTAAAAAAAAAAAAAAAGAGAGGTTAGCTCTTGCCCAAAGCTCCACAGACAGTCCCAGTGGTGTACCCAGAACCCAGCCTTCCAGCCTCCCAACCCAGAGAATGAGTTTGAAGGCTGGAGGCTGGGATGGGAGGGCAGACCCTGGGTCTGCATGGTGGTCAAGGACTCAGCCCCTGCAGAGGAGGAAACCTCTCCCAGGGTGGAGGGAGGAACTCTCTGCTGAGCTGAGAGCCCTCATGGTCTGGGGACAGGGAGAGAGACACGTGTGCAGGCACGGCTGTTCCATACATGCTGACACGCTCACTCCTCATCCGCCCTCATGTACACATGGGTGCACACTACCTGTGCACACACTAGGAGTGCACATCTGAGACTGTCGATTCCCAGTCCACCTGCACCTGCACGCCCACATACGTGTATACACACCCATGCCTGCACATCCCCACCATGTTGCTGCCCTCACAGGCACTCACACGAACTAGGACACCAGCCTGTGCACACATTCACACACCCATGCTCTGGGGGCACATGTGAGCACACACGTGAACACCTGCTGGCTCTGGGCATGGACTGCCAACAGCCGTTCCCTGAGGTGGCAGCGGGCTGGATGTGTGCTGCTCCCAGCACGGGGTGCACCAACATGGTACGTGTATAGCACACCCTGGCCCCAACAGTGCAAAAGGAGGAGGAATTCCCATTCAGAAGGCAGTCAGGCGCCAGCAGGGGAAAGGAGGGCCAAGGTTTTCACAAGGAAGGAGGGCACCTAAATGCCGCAACAGACTACAGCCCAGTGCCTCCACTCACAGCTTCCTGGCTGCTGGTCATTCTGTTCATAAAGAAACCTCCTTGGATCTTGGCTTAAAAACCTGGGCCTGTTCTGACACAACCAGAGACTCAGGTCTTTCTTGCTGCCATCTAACTCTGCTCCTTTAGGGAAGGGGTACTTCCAGGTCCAGAGAGGGGCAATGATACTCTACAGGACTGGAAAAGACAGGCCCTGGTGAAGTCCATTTGCTGAAGCAGCCACATTGGAATCCGTTTTAATAGCTTTGTGGAAACTGTCTAATGTTTACTGTGGAAGAAGCATTTCAAATTGCAAATTGTTGAAGAGAAAGTGGTGACAGGTGAGAAGGAAAAATGGTTCTCTTCCAGCTACTTACCTCATGGTCCCTAAGTTTAACTCAAACCATGTCACACCAGTCCTGTTTTGTGTTGGCAAGGGGCAGAGGAGTGGGGTGGGCTGGGGGCTGGGAGTCTCCCCGCTGGTCTAAGAAATCTCTTTCCGAAAGAGAAGAAAGCCCTGCTCACTAGCCCCCTTTGGCTGGGGGGCACAGACGCATGCTGAGCAAGACGACGGCTCCCCTGTGCCAGGCGGGAGGGGGTGCTGTAGCAGTGCGGGACCAAGTCTCACTAGCAAAAATTGATGATTGGACAGGAAGTAGCCATTTAGACTTCTTCCATTTGCTTTCATGAGTATTTTCTCCCAATATAACATTTAACGCTCATACATTTTTAGTCACTAGCTCTGTCTTTGTTTTATATACATATTTATATGTAAAACCGAGAAGAAAAACATGCTATAACGCATGTGTCTCAGCTATTCAAGCCTTGTGAAGCCTGGCTATTGCAGCAAGGCCCTATCGAGGCCCCACCGCTCATCCAGGGACCGCAACCCTCATGGTGGGCAAGAAGACCCGTCCACAGAAGCAGCACTCTGCCTTGGGGCTGGGATTGCCCCAGTGGGCTGCAGTTATGGGAAGTAGTAAAAAAATCTGTTACTCATGAAGCAGTATTAAAGTTGCCAATTATAAACTTTTCTTTTTCTTTCTTTCTTTTTTTTTTTTTTTGGTGGCTGGCCAGTACAGGGATCTGAACCCATGACCTTGGTGTTATAACACCAGGATCTAACCAAGTGAGCTAACTGGCCAGCCCATAAACTTTTCAAAATGTGTGTTAACACATCACTCATGTCCTCCAGGCCCTGGGTGGTGTTCTAGCCAGGATGTGGGGTCCTGCACATACACATCACCCATCAGGTGTGATAAGGTGGAAAACAGTGAAAACTGCTGCTTCAGTGGCTCCAGACATCACTTCACATAAATGACATCCTCTCTGCTGGAAGGGCTAAGACAAGCCTTCCCAGGAGGTCCTCCGGCCACGGAAGCTACAGGCCAGACATTTCTTGGCCCACCACCCTCAAGTTAGACCAAAGTCCTCACAACGGCAGTGACCAACTGTCAGCATCTAGGATGTGCAGATATCAACTCTCTGAAGCCTCTGGGTTATTAGCTCCATTTTATAGATAGGGAAATGCAGATTCAGAGACAGGAAGTGACCAAATCCAAAGCCCGTGCTAGTCACGCAAACTCCCCGATGCTGGGGAAACAGGACGAGGCACACTGTGACAGCTCTTACTTCCTCGTCTTCAGGGACCCACAGCTCTCGCTTCCCTGCCTCTCCAACCTGCTTCTGCTGACCTGATCCTGCTCTGGAGTCATGGTCACCTTACCTGAGACCACGACTTAGCACATGCTGTGTCTGTAACACATTTCATTTTCCAAACCAGCTCTGCTCTGCTACTCTCAAAGTGTCCCCTGAGAAGAACAAGAGGACACCGCCAGACACTGCCAGTGCCCTCCCACTACCCTTCTGGCCTTTCTTCCCAACACAACTCCAGTTTCACTTGGGGTGACACTATACTGGGGAAAACACTAACTCTCTCTGCACTAACTGGTCCTGCAGCTAAAGTTAGTCACGTGACTCAGTTCTGGCCAGCGAGGGGTAGGCAGAATTTTCTGGGGAAGTGTCCCTTCTCAGGAAAAACGACCTGTGAAGGAGGGCTTTGGTTCTTTCTACTTCTTTCTTCCTGGACGGCTGACCTGATACCTGGAGATGTAGGAGCTGTCCCCTGATGGAGGACAGAAGCTGTACACCAAGGATGGCAGAGCAGGAATAGAGAAGGAGATGAGGTCCCTGATGCTCCAGGGAGCTGCCAGCCTCTGGCTCCTTGTTCTGAAAGCATCACCCCTAGTTTGTGCTAGCCCCGTATTTGGTTATGTGCAGCTGGTTGTTATCATTTCCATCTTACAGACAGGAACTGAGGCTCAGAGGGGAGAAGTGACCTACTCAAGGTCACACAGCCAGCGTGAGTGTGCTGGAGTCAGGGATGGTCAGAACACCATGCTGCTCCCCCACCATGCCCAGGGCACCCCGATTCACAGCCTGCCACCAGGAAGGGAGAGGCAGATTACCTTGGCGTGGGGCTGCTGTCGCTGCCCTTGCAGGAGCCCGAGTTGCTGCTGCTGCTAAGGGAAGAGGTGCCGTAGGCATCCCGCATGCTCACGGGTGGAGAGGTGCGCCTGGAGGCAGGGAGAAGAGGCAGGTGCTCGTTCTGGCTGGTGGGCAGCTGCGGACACTGGGCGAACACTGCCAGGCCGCTGCGGCCCAAAGCACCCCCACTTCAGGGTTACCATGGGGAAAGAAGCAGCGGGGAGAAGGGGATGCACAGACAGGGGTGACAGAACAGACAGTACAAATCAAGATGGAAAATCGGAAGGAGGCTGGTCCTCCTGGCTCCCCAGGGACAAAACAGAGGCTGAGCAGGGGTGTGGGCCAAGGGTGGGGGCCCCATCTGCCTTACCAAGGGTCCTCAACTTTCAGGGTCCCCCAAGCCCAGGGGAGGAATGGGGACAGGAGGAGAGGCCCACGGGGGTGAAAATTCAGGAAGGTCAAGGTGAGCCTGAGTGGACGACTGGATGACGTCCCTCCAGTTACTGTGAAAAGCAAACAGTATTGACAAAGCCAGTGCTGGTAGGAATCCAGTGGCTTAAGCCTTCAGAGAACTTTTATATCAACTGTGTCATTCGAGCCCTTAAATAGTTTCAGGAGGAGGCAAGTGTTAGCATCCCATTTTAAAGGTGGGAAAACTGGGGAAATAATTTTTTCAGAGATACACTACAAGTCAGTGTTAGAGAGAGACAGAGGCCTGCCATCTTCCTGCCCTCCGAGGCCAAGGTTCTGGGCAAGGGGCAGACTCACCTGCGGGATCCAGCAGAGGCCCGTCTACTCCCCGGCAGGGACATGGCCATGAGGCTGCGGGTCCGGGTGAGGGGTGGGATGGGCGGTGTCCCCGGGGCTGAGGAGAGAGGGCGGGTTGGGGGGGCCGCCGGGAGGGCCGGGCCGGGCCACGTCATCCTCTCGCTGGGGCCACTGCCCAGCATGGCTTCTCCTCTCACCCTTCGGCAGGACACCCCAGGACAGAGCGAGGGCCTGACAGGCCTCCACCAATGAATTTAACAGAGCTGGGGCACAGGCTCCTGCCACCTGACTTAAAGTCACAATTGTCAGAGCTTCAGGAGTGGCTAGAAATCAGCAGTTTAACCCTGTGTTCTCAAGATGAATGAATATGTCCCAGAGAGAGCAAAGGCCTTGCCCGAGGTCACAGGGCCATCAGGAGCAGGGCCTCCTGATTGCTGGTGCAGCACTGAGTTGTCTATGCTATAAGCCAGGCCTGCTTCTTCCCCAGGTCTCTGATGCCCAGACTGCCACCCCCTCGCTGTTCAGTCCTCCCTCCTTGGTGGAGGCTGCAGCTGGAGGACTCTTGGAGCAGGACCAGAAACCCCGAATTAGGCTGGTCTGGTCTCGCTGACCATCACCTTCCCAGTTGGCGTGTGGTTCGGGGCTTCCCGTCTACAGGGGAGATAAGACAGACCAACGTACCAGCACACGTGTAGAAAGACATGTGAATACACACGAACATGAAAAGGTACCATGTCCCTGTCATTCCAAGACATGCCACCCATGCCTCAGTGCACATGCTCAAGCACCCTGCCCACGATGCAGGACAAGCAGCCAGACCCTCTTGCACCCATGCTGCACACAGGCATGCCCACACCCATCGTGCAAATGCGCATGCTGATTTTGGCATATGCCGGGAACTTAGGGCACAAGCTCAGAGTAGATGGGCACTGGGGTAGAGGGGAGCAAAAGCCCTCCCCCAGGGGTGGGTGGACCCAGTAGGAAGCACGCATGCTTGGCGAGACCCATCACTGGCCCTCTTGTAAAGGGGTAGGTAGACTCAGGCCCTCTGGCTCCTGCCCAGGAGTCCTTAGGCCTCTTTCCTGGGTGGAGGCTTGAGCTCCAAGGGCAGCCCTATGGGAATTTAAGGAGGGAGAAGCCCCATGCTGGGCTGCAGATTGGCTGTTGTGGGGAGGAAGACTACACTGGGCATCAGCCTAGAGCTCCCAGAGTGAGGTAGAAGGGCCTAGGCTCTTTGCAGCCAACATGCTGGTCCTGTGCCAGCTCCAGAGACCCCAGCCCCCTCTTTCCATACTCAAAGCAGTAGCCTGGGTCACAGGACACTCAGCTGAGGACATGTGCCCTGGACCTGCCCCCATGCTGGGAGAGAAGCGTTCGCTGAGCCCCACTCCACATCAGACCCCGTGCCAAGCACGTTACGTACATCACGCCATTGACTCCTCCCAACAACCCTAAGAGGAAGTGCTGTGATTAGTCCCCTTTTACAGATGAGGAACCTAAGCCACTGAGAGGAAAGGAGGACAGGGGCTTGCCCAAGTCACACCCCAGATGTGTGGCAGGGCCAACATCTGAACCAGGGAAACCTCAGATGCTGAGGGGCTGGATCTCAAACCTTGTAGTCCTCGGCCCAGAGACCACCCCCTTCCCACATCAGGGCCTCCCAGGAGCCTGGTCATCGTCGCCAGTGGTGGGGCTGCCTCCTGAGTGAACAAAGGTGCTGTTCAGGTGGCCTGTTTCCTGGCTGTGACACAGAACACGGCCCGTTCCCCTGGAGGGCCTGGACACAGTCAGCATTGTCTGCCCAGAGGTGTCGGGTGCTGGGCTGCAGGACCCGCTGACACCATCCTGTCACTTGAGCTGCTTGCCCCAGCTTGGCAACGCTTCCCACCCACTGTGCCCCGATATCCAGGCAGGGCTGTCTGGAACCGAGCAGGAACCACGGGGAGAACAGTGCTCCTCCATACTTGTCAGGATGGCCACAAATGGTTCACCTTGACCAGGAGCCACTGGGGGTGGAGGGGGCAGGAGATGATTGTCTTTTCTTGTGGGTGGGCAAGAGCTTCAAGGATCACTTGTCACTGTGATCCTTCTGTGGCCAGGTGACCAGGCTGAGTGCTTTTATGTGCCTCTTCAAGGCAGGCTTTGTTATCACATTTGGGCCCAAGGTCATAGCCCAAGTCAGCCTGACTTCACTGGCCATTCTCCCATCATCATCCCCTCCCCTCTGGCTTTTGGGAGGATGTAAAGAGGACGTTGTGCCTTCAAGAGGACTTCTCAGCAGAGGCAGGCCTCATATCTAAGGACAGGCCTCTCTCTTTCAAGCCATCTTAGATAAGTGTTGCTAAGAAGCCAGGAAAGTCCAGGTAGAGTTCTAGGCCTAGGTCCTGGGAGGCAGGCAAGATATCTAGTTTGCCTTGGAGCTTTGTGTGGCCTTGGTACAATGAGGGCTTTGTCCCAGCCGTCCCTGCTACTACCCTGCTTGGCAACCCCACACCTCCCTCCTCTTAAGTTCTTTCTTCCTTCCTCCCTGGCCTGGGGGTAGGAAGGGGGTGGCATTTGTACCTGGGTGCAGCTTGCAGTCTCCTGAGGGACCTGAGCCAACCATTCATCCGGGATGGAGTGGAAGTGGCATTTCCCCTGCTGGGACAGGACCTTACAGGTAGGATTTCTCATGGGAGGGTAGAAGCCACCCTCCAGGATCCTACTCAGAAGCCTCGGTGTATGCTCTGGGCTGTCTCAGGTTCTCCCTCCCTCTGGGCCCCAGAGAGGAGGCAGGTTGCCGTGGTGTTTATTGCCATGCCGCCTGCTCAGTCTGGAGTCCTGCAGTCCTGTCCCCAGGTGGCCAGAGGCTGCCACTGGAACGGAAGGTGGAAAGGAAACCCTAAACCACAGGGAACTGCACTAATAGCCTCTCATCACTTCAAATCCCGAGTAAACCCAGGCCCTCCTCACTTCATTTCCTCATCTTGCCCACACCATACAAACCCTGCTTCATCCACCCCTTTGACCTGTCCCTCGCATGCCCAACGTTTCCTGAGGCCTACAATGGGGGACCAGAGGATACAGCAGGGTCCAGGGAACAGGAGACTGAAAGATGCAAAAACAGTCAAACAGTTCTGGGCTCAAATCCCAGCTCTGTCACCCTCCAGCTGCATGCCTTGGGCAAGTCACACCACTTCACCAAGCTTTAGCATCCTCTTCTGTAAGTGGGGCTCTAATAGAATGCACCTCATATGGTTACTGTGAGAATAACAAAAAGAAATGCATGTATGGAGCTTGGGTACATCACACAATAAACACACAAAAATGGGAATGGTCCATATTTTGGAAGGAGATAATTGCAACATAATGTGGGCTTCAAAACAGAAACACATTCAAGGAATAATAGTGGCCTTGGGAGGGTCAGGGAAACCTTCTCCAAACAAGAAATTTGCACTGGGTCCCGAAGGCTTCACAGGAGTTCACCAGGCAGAGAAAGCAAGTGGGAGGGAAGAAGCCTGGGCAAAGGTGGTGAGTAACCCAACAGCAAGGCTCCGCAGGAATCTGGGGGGCCTGGTGAGGGTAGAGGCTGCAGAAGGAGGTGGCACCAGGCCACACAGAGCCACTTAAGCAGGATCTTATCCTGAGGGCAACAGGGAGCCAAGGAAGAATTTTTTAAGAAGGAGAGGAACAATCGGATTTGCATTTAAGAAAGCCCCTGGGCAGACACTATGCAGAGTACAACTGGAAAGGGATAAAACTACAGGGAGGGCCAGTTAGGAGGTTACTAGAAACTCCCAGGGGAGAAATTAGAAGGGCCTGAGTCAGGGCAGTGGCAGGAGAACTGAAGAAGAGAGCCTGGATCCTGCTCAAAATCAGGAGGCCCCTGATTAAGTAAAAATTCGGGCAAAAATCTTGATCCTGGTGTTCAAGCCTTTCCATCTGCACCCTCTCCAACTCCTCTCTGCTGACCCCTTGGGAGAGCCCTGCTAGTCACTCCCACCTCCACGCCTCTGCAGGGCTGTTTGCCCAGCATTCCCTGCCCCATCCTCATGCACATATCACACTCTCTGTGAACGGCACTGTGACTTTCCTCCAGGGACTTTTCCCATCACTTACTGTCTTGACCACTTAGCATGCCATGCCTTGGGCTGAAACTCAGGGAATACCACCCCCTGGGGAATTTCATAAAAACAAACACAATCAGCACGCAATTGTAGTGACACAAAGGTTTAAACAGGCACATTCGATAGACCAAGGAGTTAGATTACATGGTCTCTAAGGTATGTCTGGATCTAACATTCTCTTATTCCAGGGCTGTCTATGAAATAATGGGCTTCCAATTGATGCCTTCTCCCTCTTCGATTACTGGGACTCCTGAGTCTCAGTTTCCATCTCTGTAAAATTAGGAAGCTGTGCTCTTCAGAAACACTATAGCATTTTATTCAATCAGCAAGTCATGGGGCAGAAACCAGGTGCTCAGGTTAATCTAATATAATAGCTAAAGAAAAAGTCCCTGTACATATATATAGATTATCCATTTTCAAAAAACTAGCCATCAATAAAAAAAGAAAGCTATCCTAAAATCCAAGGGAACAGAACAATTTGTCTGATGACTCAAGCCACTGACAGCTGTGGAAAACAGGGTATTGCAACCAACAGAACAGAACTTGGGAGCTGCCCTCTCTCTGCCAAGACAACACTAGAATGCAGAACATTCCGCCCATCACACAGCAGAGTGCCTGGTGCTCCTTGAATGCTAATGCAGAGAGACGTGGGAATGGAAGACCCGTGTGGGAGTGTTCCAGCAGCCACGCTCTAGATCTCAGAGGATTAGTGCCACCAGGGCTATCGTGGCTGAGGAGTTCGGTACACCCTCCACTGACTTCTCGGCCTCATCCGCCACTACGCCCTCTGCTCCTCCACACTGTCAGCAAAATTCAAGAGCTTCTGTCATAGACTTGGGAAGGGAGGCAGTGGTGGCATTTCTCCAGTTCACATCCTGTTTCCCACACAAGCCACCCTCAGAGCTGGAACCACAGATGAAGAGCCACTGGATTCCTTCTTCTCACTGTGACAATCCCAACACAGCAGCAGGGCAGACCCACAACTTGGCCAAATACTGCTGGGGTTCCCAAGGCAACCAGGATGGGATTGAGGACTGAGGCTGCTGCTCTACAGAAAGTCTCCAGTGATTAGACTTGGATTCCAGCATCAAGCCGAGGTCTTCAAACCACTCAAGAGGACTTGCCTCTGCTACTGCTGAGCAGGGTGGGCTCAGGCCCCCTTCCCCATTTCACCTGAAGAGGCTCCTCTTGTATCTGCTGTACATATGGAAGATCTGAAGTAAGACTATTTTTTTAAAAGGGGTTTTCAAGTTAAAACCTTATGTAATATATATTTCACAATGAGATACTATTTCACATGCACTAGGACGGCTATAATAAAAAAGATGGACAATAACAAGTGTTGTCAAGGATGTGGAGTAACTGGAACTCTCACACATAGCTGGTGTGGATGTGAAATGGCAAAGCTCCTGTGGAAAACAGTGTGGTCGTTCCTCAAAAAGTTAAACAGAATTATCATATGAACCAGCAATTGCAATTCTAGGTATATACCCCAAAGAATGAAAAACAGGTGTTCAAACAAAAACTTGGATAGGAATGTTCACAGCAGCACTATTCCCAATAGCCACGAGCTGGAAACAACACAAATGTCCGTCAACAGAGGAATGGACAAACAAAATGTGACATATCTATGCAATGGAATATTACTTGGCCATAAAGAGGAATGGAGTAGTGACACATGCTAAAACATGGATGGACCTTGAAAACGTTATGATAAATGAAAGAAGCTGGACACAAAAGACCACATATTGTATGATTCCATTTATATGAAATGTCAAGCATAGGTAAATCCATAGAGACAGAAGGCAGATTAGTTATTGCTGAGGGGAGGATAGGGAATGACTGCTGATGGGTATATGGTTTCTTTTCTGGGATGATGAAAATGCTTTAGAATTAGATGGAGGTGAGGGTTACGACAATTTTGTGAATATACTAAAAACTCCCGAGCTGTATATTTTAAAAGAGTGAATTTTATATGTGAATTTTATCTCAATATAAAACAAATGTTAAAAAATCCATATAATATATATTTTAAATAATAGTTGTAAAAGGACAGGCATGGTCCAGAAAGGGGGAGGGAACAGCCCAGCAAGTTGGGGCAGAACGGGAACTAGAACCAGCACACCTCCCTCTACCTAACTTCAGGCAGCTGGGCCCAGGGCTTCCCTGGTGCTCCTGCCTCTGGGCCAGCCTGGAGGAGACATGAGACTGAAGTTCTTCCATATCTGCAACATCATCCGATCCTCATCTCAAGTACCCCATAGAGGGAGGCCAGGTGGAGACTATTCCATCTGACACAGGGAAACCTGACACCACAGAGGTCATGAGAGTCACCCAAGGTTGCTTGCTGGACTTCCAGGTCATGGCACCTGCATTTCTACTGCATCATGAAGGTCTCATAATACAAGACCTGGGACACATACAATTATGCTGCATAAAAGAAACATCTACTTTCCTAAGTGTCTTAGTCCATTTTTTATTGACAGAACACCTGAAACTGGTATTTTTCTTAAAAAAGAAATTTGTTACAGATCTGGAAGCTAGGAAGTCCAAGGTCAAGGAGCCGCATCAGGTGAGGGCCTTCTTGCTGGTGGGGACTCTCTGTACAGTCCTGAGGCAGCTCAGGGCATCATGTGGTAAGGGGGCTGAGTGTGCTTGCTCAGGTCTCTCTTCCTCTTCTTATAAAGCCATCACTCCCACTCCCATGATAACCCATTAATCCACTAATCCGCAAATGGATTAATCCATTTACGAGGGTAGAACCCTCTTGACCCAATCACCTCTTAAAGGCCCCACTTCCCAATACTGACACATTGGGGATTAAGTTTCAATATGAGTTTTGGTAGGGACAAACCATATTCAAATCATAGCACTGAGAGACTCTAAAACACAGTGGTGTAGATGAGCAGGTATATCCCTGCATCCTAGGCTGATCCTGCTTCCATGAAAGCAGAACAACCCAGAAAGGAGAGGTAAGCATAGTACAGAAGGTTGTTTAAAAAGAAATTCTTCATGTGCCTTCTCCCTAACCAGTGTAAGTCTTTCCCTGTTCCTCCAAGAATGAGCCTTGTGGGCCCTCACCATGAGGACGACTGCTTTTGCCTCTTCCAACAACTGCTGCATCTTGCCCAGCAGCCCAGGTGGTGCACCAGCCCACCACTGAGAGACCTTCAGCTCCTCCAAGCTACATCACATACATCACATGGTACTTCTTGGTGACCTTGGCCTTTGACCTCTTTAAGACTCCGCTACCTCATGCATTCAGTGGGAACCACCTTCCTGGCCCTTCCTGTCTCTTCAGGACCCAGCCAAGGTAATGAATGGAGGGACGTGGGTAGTTGTCAAAAAATTAGAGGACTGAACATTTCTTGCTATTAGTACCATTATCTGTCGAAGCAGGATCTCTCTTTTTCCCTTCCTCAGAGATAATTCTTGCTTTATCACCTCAGGGGAAGTCAGAACAGGCCCAGGGACAACTCTGAAATTACTGGCACCCTCTGCCAGGTCAACTGCCCTGGGATGGCTCTCCAGGGCAATGTCTGGCAGGCATTCTACATGGGTAGGGAGCAAAGGGGGAATACTGTTTTTCACCCCTCCACCATCCCTGTTGCTCCAGAGCTGCCACTCTGCAGATAGCCATGGGGAGGTGTGGGGAACAGAGGGGCCATGGTGCCAGCCCCAGCTTGGTGGCTGCTTGGCAAGTGGCTCCTAGCAGATGGAGGCCCTTCAGCAACCTTGGCCACAGCATATGCTTCCCTGGGCTTCCTGACTGATAGAGCTGTCAAGCCTCAGCCTGGCTCCTCTCTCCATCCCTTCATCCTGAGTTTCCAGCTCTAAAGCATCACAGGAAGGGGAAGGTGGTGGAACTTACATTCCTATGGTTTCTCCCTTTTTTCAGATCTCTGCCTTGGTTCTTAGAGTAAGTGTTCCTCCCTCCAGCATTTACCCCAAGTACCAACAGAAGCTAATACAGACTTAGAATCCTAGAATGGAAAGGATCTTGGGTAGACCTTGTTACAGCCCATCATTTTAAACTGATAAGAACATATAATACACTTCATCTTAGCTAAAAGGCCAAGAAGCAATGGCAGTCCATCGTTATATATATAGAGAAACTGAAACTCAGAAAGAGCATGTGATTTGCCTGAGAATACCCAGCAAGTGGGGGACAGAGCCTGGGCTTGGGGCTGGATGCCTGACCCTAGTGATAAGGCTTCTGCACTACAGCCCTCCCCTATTTAAATTCAGGCAAAATTTCAATAAAATAAGAACAACGGGTAGCTTTTCAAATAAAGAAGTCGTGGAAGAAAAGCCAGGAGAAGAAGTCCTGACCATTTTAAGGCAGCTCACAAATGACATGTATGAAAATATGCATTGAAACTGAGACCCAGGGAAGAAGAAAATAGTACAGCCTGACCACAAGTACAAAAAACGTGGTAGCAATAACAAGGTTCAGATTTGATTCTGAGCTTTCTGGCCACTGACACAAAAAGGAAAATTATACTCAGTCTAGTTGTTCTTTTGGCTAGGGGAGGGCAGGAAGCAGACTAATTCTTCAGAAGAAATAAAGATCTCTCTAAAATGAGTGTTAAACAAACAAACAAACATTTTTTTTTTTTTTTGCATGGGATTTGCTGCAGGGTAAGAAGACTGCCCATGGAGACCCTGCAATGAAGATCCTAAGGTAAAGGAAAGACAGTGCCTCAGAGCTCAACCAAGTCACCCTTTGTGTACTGTGCTTTGCTCAAGTAAGATGAAGGACCGATGGAACACAATAACCAAAGGGCAAAAGAGAGGTAGACATGTCATCTGATCTGCCTGAGACCACATCCTTCCCATGGAGATAGCCCCCAACTCATTCTGAGATCAGGGTCACATATAAGGGACTCCTCATTAGACTAACAGCAGATTTCTTAGCAGAAACCGTACGGGATGGTATATTCAAAATGCTAAAAGAAAAAAACTAGCCAAGAATACTATACATGGCAAAGCTATCCTTCAGGAATGAAAGTGAAATTAAGTCTTTCCCAGATAAGCAAACACTTAGGGAATTCATCACCACTAGACCAGACTTACAAGAAATTCTCAAGGGACTCCTATATCTGGAAGGAAAAGGATAATAACTACCAACATGAAAACACACAAAAGTATAAAACTCACTGGTAAGCAGATACACAAATGGGAAAGAAAGGAACCAAACCTTATCACTGCAGAAAACCACCAAACTGCAATGATAAGCAATAAGAGAGGAAGAAAGGAACAAAGAATATAAAACAAACAAACAAAATCAACAAAAAAGACAGGAGAAAGTTCTCACTTATGAATAATAACTTTGAATATAAATGGGCTAAATTCCTTAATTAAAAGATATAGACTTCCTGAATGAATTTTAAAAAACAAGATTCACCTATATGCTACCTACAGGAAATTCACTTCAACTGTAAAGACATACATAGACTGAAAGTGAAGGGATGAAAAAAATATTGCATGCAAACAGAAACCAAGAGCAAGCAGGAATAGCTATGCTTATATCATATAAAATGGACTTTAAATAAAAAACTGTAAAAGAGACAAGGTCATTGTATAATGATAAAGTGATCAGTTCTGCAAGAGGATACAACAATTGTAAATGTATATGCATCCAACATTACAGCATTCAGATATCAAGCAAATATTATTAGATATAAAAGGAGAGACAGACTCTAATAAAATAGTTGGGGACTTCAACACCCCACTCTCAGAACTGGGCAGATCATCTACACAGAAAATCAGCAAAGAAACATTGGATTAAAACTGCACTGTAGACCAAAAAGACCTTACAGACATTTACAGAATATTTCATTTAACAGCTACTGAATACACATTCTTTTGATCAACACATGGAACACTCTCTAGGATTGGCCATATGTTACACCACAAAACAAGGCTTAACAAATTTTTAAAAGTTGAAATCATATCAAGTATCTTCTCTAAACACAAAGGAATAAAACTAGAAATTAACAACAAAAGGAGGAACTTTCAAAACTGTACAAATACATGTAAATTAAACAACATGACCAAGGGGTCAATGGAGCAATTAAGAAGGAAATTTTAAGTTATTGAAACAAATGAAATTTGAGATCAGAGAGCTTCCATCTTCCTGGGAATCCAAAACAGGGAACCACATAAACTCACACTCTCTTGTGTGCTCACACATTCTGTCTGTCTGTCTGTCTGTCTGTCTGTGTCTGTCTCTCTCTCTCCCCCTCACTGCTACTCCCTCTCCCTCTTCCCCCCCTTCCTGGTTTCATGACAATCTAGTCCAACTGCCACATTTTCTAAGCAGAAAACTGAGGACTTGCCAAAGTCCACAATGTGAGCAGGGGACATAAGGCTAAAAGGTGGGCCAGCTCATTCTAATCCCATCAACCACTCCAGGCATGCCACTCCTGTTGGAAGCCAAGTCTCATCTATCTTTTTGTGGCTCCTGGGGGCTCAGCACAGAGATACATAGCCCAGCTCAGCCAACCATGCCTATTTCAGCCCAGGAGCAGGACCCATCTCACATCAGCATCCTTCATCTCTCCTCCCAGCTCCTCTCTCTTTCTCCAGCTGCCAGCTGCTCTGCCATTCTCAGCAGCTGGTTCCCATCCAGATGATTTCCTGTGGCATTTCCCATGTCATGTTGAATTTTTTCACCTTCAATAAGATCCAGGGCATTTGACAAGGCCCACAGTGGCTTAGATTTGCTGGAAGAGGGTGGGTGTTTAATAAAAACCCTCTCCTAAGAAGACTTCCCTCTCTGGAGAAACTGCCCTGCCTCTTAATTTAGCCAAAAAGAGCCAAAAAGAGCTTTACAAGGGATATTCTGCAAACATCCAAGTCCTATATTAAAAGCCCTGTGTCTCATAATGAGTTTTTCCCCTTTGCGGAGAGGCCAACTAATCTAACAGAAACCATGGCTTTGGAATCAAATATGCCTGGGTTTGAATTCCAAACTCCACAGCCCACTATCTTTATGACAGTGGTAATGCCACTTTACTTCTCTAAGCCTCAGTCTCCTTATCTGTAAAATGGGGCTAATTATAGTTGTGTACAAGTTTAGCAATAATGCATGCTAATGCCTAGCAAGGACCTGGCATAGGGAAAGCACTCCGGCAACAGTAGCAATTATTTATTCACCTAAATACATTCTGATCCTTAATGTTATTCACATATGTTATTTTTTATCCCAGCCCCAAAAATCTTAATCTGAAATATTATAAATTTTGTATCTCAGAGGTTCCTGACTACAAAATCATTTTATACCTTCTTTGGTCTACTGGCAAAAAAAAAAAAAAAATCATGAACCAGTAACTGTCTACCAAACAACAGAATCAGGACATGGCCATTTTGGTCTAACTGAGCATCTCAAAATTAACATGTCTAAAATATGAATTTCTGATCTTTCTCTCAAAAATCTCTTTTCCTTCAGCTCTTTTCATTTCAGTCAATAGCAATATCATCATTCCAGCTGTTAGGCTGATACTCTCACATCCATCCAGCCTGTCGGCTTTCTTTCCCTGTACTGTACATCCAGAATCTGACACCTCTCAGCACCCCCCCACCCCCCCCCGGTCCAAGCTACCATCACCAACTCTCTTCTGGATGACGCAACGGTCTTATTACCCACTGCGATCTCTATACAGGGACCCCTTTAGAACATGAATCAGATCACGTCGCTCTGCTCAAAACCCGTCCCATGACTCTGATCTTAGAATAGATTCCAAAGCCCTTACTTTGGCTGATGGAAAGCCCTGTACATCCTTCCCCCATCCCCCTTATCTCTTTGACCTCACCTACTGCTCAACCTCATTCACTCTGCTCTAGCCACCTGCCTTCATGCACATTCTCACTTCAGGGCCTTTGTACATGCATTCCAGAATGCTCTTCTCCCAGGTCTCTGAGGGTGCATTCTCTCTCCCCTTCAGGTCTTTGCTCCAATGTCACCTTCTCAGTGAACCTTCTCTGACCACGTTATTTAAAATATAGCTGCCTTCCCCTAGTACTTTTTCTTCCCATGCTTTATTTTTCTCCACAGTCCATAGCAACATCTAACTTATTTATATATTTACCTATTTTGTTTATTGTCTTTAGAATATAAGCTCCAAGAAGGTAAGGATATGTGCCCCCCCTTTTTAATTTAGTCCCCAATACCTGGATTAGTGCCTAGTACAATGTAGGACCTCAGTAAATATTTTCTGAATGAGTAAGTGGGTCCGCAATCACTTGGGTTGATGTTAGTACCCAAGTAAGTGTGGGCTTCTTAGCAAGTCAAAAAAGGGGCAAAAAAAAAAAAATCTATGTGGTGCTTTGTTTACATTATTATAGACCTTTCTACACACAGTATTGTATTTAGTGGATTTTTCTCTCCTACTAGGTTATGAGCTGGAAGGGTTTTAACTCAACTCTGAATCTTCAGTATCTATCAGAGACTGGAGTGCAAAACTCTCAACAACTAGATCTTAAGGGAGAGAATGAAAGCAGCACAGTTTTAAAGCTGCCATTTAATCAGCACCTACCTGTGCCAGGCACCATCCTGGGTGCTTCACATTCACTCTCTCGATTCACCTTTATACCCTCCCGTAGGTTAGGGAGGTTTCCCTCCATTTTACCACTGAGAAAGCTCAGGGTCCAGAGGCCAATGAACTTGGCATGAGGGCATGCGACATGTAGGTGGTATTGCTGAGAGTGGAACTCAGAACTGATTCCAGCTGTACCTACAAATTCCAGCTCCACACCCAGAAAAGCCAAGTGATTGTGCCAACAACCCCCAAATCCTGACAGCAGCCCTCAGAGAAAGGTGAAAGGTACACGATTACAGTTGATACTCATTATTCTTAGATTCCATAGTTGTGAATTCACCTACTTGCTAAAATTTATTTGTAATTCCAAAATCAATATTCACGGTTCTTTCAAAGTCCTTTGTGGACGCTCACAGAGTGCCAAAAAAATTGAGTTGCCTGACATGCATGTTCCCAGCTGAGGTCAAATGAGGTGACCTTCTTGTTTCAGCTCTTGTAAACAACTATCCTTTTTGAGGTCTATCTACTGCCATGTTTTTCACATTTTTGTGCTTTTTTGTTGGTGATTTCACTGTTTAAAATGGGCCCCTAGCATAGTGCAAAAGTGCTATCTAGTGTTCCTATGCACAAGAAGGCTGTGATGTATCTTACAGAGAAAATATGTTTTAGATAAGCTTCCTTCAGGCATGAGTTACAATGCTGTTGGCTGTAAGTTCAATGTGAATGAATTCACAATATGTATCGTTAAATTAAGTTTGGCCTAAAGGTTTCTTCAGACATAGTGAACTGTAACCTAACTTGATGTGCAAATAGACTGTAGGTTACTCTTGTAGGTTACAGTCTGCAAGGGGTGTAATGACTGTATGAAGGAGTTCAGATGGTAGAGTCAGACACTCCTGGATTCAAATCCCAGCTCAGCTGGGAGTTAGTTGTGTGCACTCAGGGCCAGTTTCCTGACATGTACATAAGGCTAATCATTGTCATGATGAGAGACTGTGCTGCTGAGCATACCACAGCCTTTGGTACATGGTGTATGTATATCACAGCTGGGACAGGAGTTCCAGCAGGTAGCAGGACAGAGACCTTGAAGGCTATGTATTTGGCACAGGCAAGCATGGGTGCCCAGGAGGGTCAAACTTAGGGCCACCTTCCCTTCCTCCTCAGCAGACTGACCTTCCTGCTCTCGCAGGCCTAGGCCTTATTCTACCCAGCACTAACTCCAGCAGTGTTTGTAGACCAGGTCAGATTCAAAATGTGCTCAGAGGCAGGTGACTATAGTGGTCACAAACTGGCAGCCCACAGGTCACATCATGCCTGTAGACCTGCATGTATATATATTTTAATTTGAGGCAATATTTATAAATTGAAAGAGTTCATATTTTTTTTAAAAAGCCCAGATTTGTGACTTGTCTGAAACAAAAGATCTTGCAGCTCTGTGCCTGCATTTCTACATGGCAATGATTGCCTGAGGCTGAGAAGTGGCTCCTTTTTGCCAGAGATCTTACCAGAGCTCTTATTCTTATACCTGGTCTGTTTTGTTTGATAGCTGCCTGGCATTGGAATTTGGAATCTCTAGTACAGTCCAATCCCATTTTATAGGTAGAGGATCTGAGATTAGGGTTGGGGCTGGGTGGCACTTGCCCAAGGCCACAGGTAAATTAGTGGTGAAGCTGGGACTGGAAACCCTCAGCTTGCAGCTCTGAATCCAGGGTTCTGCTGCGATACACAAGGAGGCTGGGGACACAGCCCTGCAATGTTCTCTTGGTTGGTTCTGAACTGTAGGTGAGAAGAGTCGGGGACTTGGGCTGAGGGGGAAATCTTTTTCAGGAAAAGGATTCAGCAGCTGGAGTGGTAAAGCAGAAAACACCAGCTCTGGCTGCCATTAGCAGAAAGCTCTCTTCTCCTCACCTGCTGGCAAACACTGATCTCCCTGTAAAATAAACTTGAGGGAAGGGCTCCACCCTACACCAGCTCTGTTGATACAGTGCTCTCAAGTGTCCCTCCCACTTACCCTTTCCCCTGAGCAGGCGGAGAGCTTCATAATCATAGGGGTGCCTGATATGGTACAGAGAGTACGGGCTTTGTCCTAGAGCAGAATTAAGCTGGAAACTTAGTTCTTAGTAGAGGACTGACCGTGAGCTTTAGCTTCATCTGTAAAACGGGGTTTCGATTGTGAAGATTTAACTACATGATGCATGCAAATATCCTGGCACACACTGCTTGGTGAGCAGTAGTTTCTTTCTCTTATTTTATAAACCAAGGCCTGGAGACAACTAAGTAACTTATCCCAAGAAAGTCACAGAACTAAAATGGCTTTCTTAGCTCCAACTGGGTAATATTTTAAGTTCTAAATATAGTTATAAAAGTAGCACACACCCTTTACAAAAACTCTCCAGTTTTGCTACACAAAGATAAACCACCAATTATTTTGATAGCTATGCCTTCTCAGATTTTTCATAAATACAGATTTGGGAGGAAAACAGCACGTTGTTATTTTTTCATAGTTACAACCATGGTATAAACACAACTCTGTATCTTTTAAAAATTTAACATGGCTTAAGAATTGCCTGTGATATAGCATATTCTTTATAAAAGTATTTTTGTGCTGCATATTCCGTTTCATGGGTCCATCATGGTTAACTTCTCCCCTCTGTTGAACATTTAACCTTTCTCATTATCAAAAATAATGCAATAATAGATAACTTTGTGCATCATTATTTTTCTGACTTTAGAATTATTTCCTCAGGCTGGGTCCCCAGTAGTGGATCTATAGGGTCAAGAAGTGTGAATGTGCCTCCACACTGCTTTCCTGGAGGGCTGGGTAGCCATAACGTTCACACATCAGCTGGGGTTCCTACTTGACCAAACCCCTGGCACTTAGCCAAAACCTTAAAAGGCGAAGAGTTAAAGCAGAATCACGCAAGATGATCTTTCTGTGTCTTCTCAGCCTGTGGCAAGTACCTTTGTCCCCATGTGGCAAGGAGATGGGGGGGGGCGCATGTGACAACTGAGGTCTAGCTCAAAAATGGCCTAGCTCCAAGATTGAAAGCAAGCCCCCACAGCTTCTCCTCCTCGTAATGACAGCACTGCCTGTCTGTGTGGCAGCTCTGGCGTGGCTGTTTCAGACAATATTTACCAAGTGTCATGTCCTCCTCTGCCGATAGTCCCAGTAATCAAAGCACGTGTGTGTATTGGGGAGCAGGGTTGGGCAGAGGAGGGAATGAACTGTCCACAGCAGTCAGGAGGAGGTACCCTTGAGCGGGGTTCTGAAGGATGGATGCATGGTCGTTCTTCTGGCACCCAGGAGCTGGCTGTGGAGGAGCATTCCAGGTTCAGCACAGAGGGCAGGGATTAATGTTTACAGAGTCATAGAGGAGTGAGAGAGCTGGAGGGGCAGGTACTGCTAGACCACACAGTGCAAGGGTGTAGAGAAGGTAGAAAGGAAGGCCCGGGCCAGAGAGCCGGAGGAGGGGGTGGGGGTGCCCTTTGAATCGATAGAAAAAAGTTCTCAGCAGCGTTAGTGTTCAAGTCAAGGCAGGTTTAGGGCTCAAGGTCAGGCTTACATTGTAGAAGATGACCCCGTACCAGCTCTGCTGAGAATGGACTAGGAAGAGACGAGGAGAGGTACCAGGAGAGCATGTGAGAGACAATGAGGCTTTAATGAGGGCTCCGGAGGCTAAAATGGGAGTAGAAGAGAAGAGGTGAGAGAAGCAAAGACGGCTTTGAGAGAAATTTAGGAGGCAGACTCTTCAGGGTCCAGAAGAGAGGGACTGTGGGGACGGAGGGAGCAGGGAGGATTGTGCTGGTGTCCAGGCCTCTGGGAGGCTTGGGGGTGATGATACTCAGTCCCCCCTTCTCCTTTAATAACAGAACCCTATTTTTGCTCGGAGGTGGCAATACAACCAGCTCAAAGCATACAAACACACACCCAACTCTGTATCCAGAGTTGCAGCGGCAGTTCCGGCCTGTGAGTTGTGAGCAGCAGCGACCTGGGCTTGAGAACCTGGCTGGCGTCTATTTGCCTGCAAGGGCTAAAGAGAAGCAGGCCTCATGGCTTCAGGAGCTCAGAGTCTTCCCAGGTGCCAGGAACAGGGCTGGATTCAGAAGGCTTAGCAAGCACCTGCTGAAGGAAGTCAAGCGGCCAAGCAGACAACCTGGGAGTCCTGAGAACCTCATCCAGTCAATCCAGGTACCAGAAAGAGGGGCCCTTCCTTGGGCTGAATGTCCACCCCAAACTTGGTTTTCACTGTGGCAGTGTAAAGAGGGTGGGAAGTCCTATTATGGTAATTGAAAGGTGGTGCCTTGTAGGACCACAACATAGTGAACGGGTTAAAAATGGTGATCAGGGGCGTGGTTTTGAGGGCTTTAAAAGAAGAGGAGAGTCTGTCTCCCTCTGCTCCATCATTTTCGCAGTGTGATACTCTGGGTCACTAGCATCACCACCAGATGTGTTCCTTGGACTTTGGACTTCCCAGTCTCAGAAAGTGTAAGCAATAAATTTCATTTTCTTTATAAATTACCCAGTTCCGTGTATTTTGTTATAAGCAACAGAAATGCACTAGTACAAGCCCCGAGAGAGCTCTACCCTCTGTCCCTCTTGGGACAAAGCCTGGCGCAGGACAGACAGCACAGTTATGGGAAGCCGGGAGACTCAGCTCTGCCACTGACTCACAGGCCTAAGGGTTCTCCTCTCTTGACCCCTTGGTACCTCAGCCTCCCCATCTGTAAAATGGACATAACGCTTCCCATCTCACAGAGCTGTTGTGACAACCTGACCTCTGCCTCGTCAGCCCCATCTCCCTTCACACCTCCTTCCCAACCACCTTCACTGAGCTTAGCTCGAGGGTTCACCAGGCTTTTGCCCATGCAGTGCTCTCTGCCTGGAAAGGCCTTCCAAGCCTCTTCAGCCCACTTATGTTCCAAGTTCACTTCAGGCATGGAGGCCTATGTGCGGCTTCACAGAAAGCAGAGTTCACTGCTCCCTCCCTGCGGCCCCATTGCACATGCTCCTTTCAGAGCACACCTTGCACCAATAGGACACAGGCTGTTTACACATATCTCCAGCTGTGGACCATAGTCTTCCACTTTTGGGGGGTTTCTGAGCCTATGCACACACACACACACACACATACATGTATGCTGCTGGCGAGCTGCAAAAGTGCTCTTGCAGAAGAGGTAATGGTGCCTTTACGTGTGCTCCACATGGCTCTGAGCAAAGCAGAAAAGGCTTTGAGCACTGCTCTAGCTGGTGCATCCCCCAACCTGGCCCAGTGTGGAGCTGAACAAACCTTCCTTAACCAACCAAGGCCCCTCATCCTCCGCCTCCAAAAGGCTTTTTGATTGCACTGGTGCTAACACACACTCCTCATCCTTGGACTTGGGATGGTCAGCTGGAGAGCTCTGCGCTAGCTTCTCACCCACAGGAAGGCACTGCTGTGCCCATCCTACAGATGAGGCGAGGGAGGTTAAAAAATTACCTGACACTCCCAGGGTCACAGGAATAAAAGGTATCGTGAACTCTCCCTCTGGAGATCAGAGTTCTGTGTGGGCTCTCACACTAAACCTCCACAGCATCTCTGGGACTCAGGTTCCCTGTGTGCAAAATAAGGCTGTTGAGACGTGTGACCTCTAGTACTTCCAGGTGTCCTTCCATGACTCTAGGTGGTAGAAGGGAAGAACTGAATTGAGAAGCAGGGGTCTCTTGGGAAGCCAGCCTATCAGTCTTTCTTTCTTAAACTCTTTCTCACCCACACATGCACTCTGAATATAAAACTCTCACAAGGCCCTCTAGGGCAAGCCACAGACTGGGAGAAAATATTTGCAAAATATATATTTGGCAAAGAACTTACATCTGGAATGTATAAAGAACTTACACTACTCAATAAGAATTCCAACAACACAAATTTTTTTTAAATGGGCAAAATATTTGAACAGTCACTTTACCAAAGAGGATATATATGGCTGGCAAATAGACACAAAAAGGTGCTCAACATCACTAGTCATTAGGAAAATGCAAATTAAAGCCATAAGGAGATAGCACTACACACCTATTAGAATGGCTAAAATTAAAAAGACTGACGACACCAAGTGCTGGTGGGGATGTGGAGGAATTGGAACTCTCATGCACTGCTGGTGGGAATGTAAAATTGTACGAACGCTTGGGAAACACTTTCTTAAAAAGTTTAATGTATCTTTACCAAATGATACCACCACTCTACTCCTAGGTATTTACCCAAGAAAACAGGCAGTATAGGTCCACTGAGGGATTTAGACACAAATGTTCATAGGAACTTTATTTGTAATAGCAAAAACCTGGAAAAAAACAAATGTCCCTCAATAAATGAACCGATAAACAAATCACAGTTTACCCTTATCCATACAATGGAATATTACTCAGCAATAAAAAGGAATAAACTATTAATATACACAACATGAATCTCAAAATAATTATGCTGACTGAAAGAAGCCAGATTTTTTTTTAAAAAAGTGCAGACCATGTGATGCCATTTATATAAACTTCTAGAAAATGCACAGTAATCTTTAGTGATGAAAAGCTGATCAGTTGCTGCCTGGGGATGAGGGGAGAGGAGGCTTGAGAGGGAGGAATTACAAAGGGGTGAGAGGAAGCTTTTGGGGGTGATGGGGATGTTCACTGTCTTAATTGGGGTGACGGTTTCATGGGATATACCTATGGTGAAACTTAATAAACTGTATACTTTAAATATGTGCAGCTTGGTATATCAACTATACCTCAATAGAGCTAGAAGTAGGAGGAGGGAAATGATGGAGAAAAAGAAAAGGAGAAAGAGCAGGAAGCAGCAGGGATGCTTGGGAAGCCAGCACACAACACAGACACACACAGGGTACGAAATGGCCACAAGCCTCTAGGGCGGCCCCAGGAGTCTCTCAACCCAGGATTCCAACTGATAGGAACACCAAGGCTGCTTGTCATTTAGTCAGCCTTTTTCCAGAGTATTTCCTGTGTGCCTGGCTTGTGCAGGGCACTGGGGATTCAGAGGTCAATCAAACACAGTCCTTGCCCCAGGTAATTCATTCAAGCAGCTGTGGGGTAGCCTTCCTCAAATTCAATTAAAACATGTAGCCACATGTGCCAAACCCCCAGCCAGGTTCCCTTCACAGGTTCCATCTTCTTGGACCTGACTATGTTTCTAGCCTTGCCACCTCTTGGGAGAAAGCTTTCAATTAGCTCACAACTCCAGCAGAATTCTGTCTTTTATCTGTGCTAAACAGACATCCAAGCTGAACCCCAACTGAGTTCTAATAATTGACTGATGAGATCTGAGTCAAGTCTTCACAGAATCATAGAAATTCGGGGCAGGAAAGAATCTGAAGGTTTCAAAGCCCAACATCCATGTGGCTGAAGTTGCATTTCCCTGAGTACCGTTCCTGTTTTGCAGTCGCCCAGACCCAGTTTCAACAGTGAGCAGGGAGCTCACTAGCAACTGAAGATGCACTGGATCTTTGGAAAACTGCGAAGTTATAAAGTTCTTTCTTTCTAACTATGAACGGCAGGGTACTGACATTTATTAAACACCTTCTGTGTGCTAATCCCTATGCTAGGGGCTTTATATGTAGGGACCCAAATGCCCCAAGGGATCACACCCCAATCACATAAGTCCTTCTCGGCCACACCCCATCATGGTGCTGGTTGCCCTTCTCTTCCGTATTCTCCTTCCCGCTGGCGCGAATTGCACGCCAATCAGCTCCCCCCCAAGCCCCATGCGGTATGCTAAGTAGGGATTGTATTTTAAGCCAATCAGCTTTCCCCTTAAAGCCCTATATATGTGTGTGTGTGCTGCCTAATAAACGGGCTCTCTCCGGTGGATCGTCAACTGGTGTTGACTCGTCCTTTCATTTGGTGCCGAAACCCGGGACGGAGCCGGGACGGAGCTTCTCTCGAGCAGCGACACTTTTCGGATCGCAGTGGCAGCACTTTTCAAGTCGCCCCTCGGGAACTCCGTCCTGCCAGGCCTCCCTTCCACCGCTCACCATTGACGGTCCACCCTCGTCCATTGTTTTCGGCGCTGGCTCCTTCCACTCACCACCGGCTCATCATTAGGTAAGCCCCCTTTCCTAAAGGGCACCGGCCCTTTTCAGGCTACCACAGGGAGTCTAGATCGTCCGGTAGCCCCTAACACCCATACCCACCCCGCCACGGTCTTCACGACCACCATAAATTCCCAAACTATAACAGGTTCCAAAGCCCCGGTAAACTTTTACTTTCATTTTTGGAGGTTAAAAGCCCCATTCTGTTCTCTCCTTCTCTCTTTCACCCTCTTGTCCACCACTCTCTTCTAATTTCTGTCCGATTTCCGTCTCTCTCCACTTCCCGGGTCCGGGACCGACCAGAAAATCCTGGCACTAGGTTTTCTTCAGGCACCGGGCTTTTGCCCTAGAGAAGTGAAGGTCTGAGTGACGACCCACACCTCCCTTCTCTCCTCCTGGTTCATACCTGAACCTGCCGGGACTGACGTGACCTACTGGGGACGCCCTCTAGGATCCTGCCTTTCCCAACCGGCGAAGGATCTGTCTTATCACTAATCTCTGTCCGATTTCTGTCTAAATTCCCATTAAGAGACCAGAATGGGCGCTTCCTCCTCCTCCCTAGGGGACTCTCCACTTCAATGCCTTCTGAAAAACCTCACCAACCTCTGGCTACGAGACCTCTTTAACTACTGCCAGCGCCTAAAAAAATGGAAGGAGATCCCCTACATCGAGGCTTTTTGCCTCTTGGCTCAGAACCCCACCCTCTGCTCCTCCTGTGCTCCCTCTCAAGTCCTTTTAGCCTGTAAACCATCTTCACAGTCACCCCTCGATCCTTGCACCTTCGATCCTGCTGATGAACCCCCACCCTACCGATCTCCTCCTCCCCCAGTGCCTCCCGCGTCTGCTCCTCCTCCCCCGTCATCCACGTCACCTTCTGCACCTCCTGTGCCATCCCCTCCTCCATCTTTACCCTCACCTACTCCTGACCCACTAAGCCCCCTTTCACCCATTCCCGAGGACCCCCCCTGCCCCTTTAACGATCACCCCACTATGTGAGGTAGCTGGGGCTGAAGGAGTAGTTAGGGTCCATGTTCCCTTTTCCCTAGCTGACCTTACAGAATTAGAAAAAAGACTAGGCTCTTTCTCTACTGACCCTACCACCTACATTAAAGAATTCCAATGGATCCTGCAGGCCTACAGCCTCACACATCATGACATCTTCATGCTCCTAGCCAATACCCTCCTCCCCAAGGAACGCCGCAGGGTCTGGGATACAGCCCAAACCCATGCCACTGACACCCATGTACCAATCCGAATCACCCGCCAGGCCCCCAAGCAGTCCCAGAACAGGAACCTAACTGGGATTATAACACAGCCCAGGGAATCCAGGCTCGAGACCGTTTTGCCTCTTGCTTAATAACTGGCCTCAAAAAATCAGACCTACTAAAAAAGGGGTATCTCCGTCCCACTCGTTCCCCTTTCAATACTCCCATACTTGCTGTAAAAAAACCTAATGGCACCTTTCGTCTCGTCCAAGATCTCCGCCTTGTTAACACCGCTGTCATTCCCATTCACCCCCTTGTATCAAATCCATACACTCTCCTCTCCAAGGTCCCAGCGACCTCTAATCATTTCTTGGTTCTGGACTTAAAAGATGGCTTCTTTTCCCTACCCCTGGAAACCGATACTCAAGACATTTTTGCCTTCACATGGACTGACCCCCACTCCCGTCACTCCGAACAACTCACTTGGACGGTCCTGCCACAGGGATTTCGGGATAGCCCTCATATTTTCAGGCAGACCCTAGCACAGGACCTCAAATCTTTTCACTTAAACCATCCAGAGTCCACCTTATTACAATATGTGGACGATCTCCTTCTATGCAGCCCTTCATGGGAACAATCCCAAGCTGACACTGCCCATTTGCTTAACTTCCTAGGGGGTAAGGGATATCGAGTGTCCCCCGCCAAAGCCCAAATCTCCTTGCCGTCTGTAACCTACCTTGGTTTTCTCCTCTCCCCGGGAAAGAAGGAAATCACCCTGGACAGGAAACAGCTTCTTACTGACCTGCCCATCCCCAAAACCAAAACAGAAATCCTATCTTTCCTGGGTCTAGCTGGATATTTCAGAGCATGGATCCCCAATTCTCTTTGCTAGCCTGACCTCTCTATAATATGAGTAAGGGTCCTCTTGAAGAACCTTTACTCTCCTCACCTCAGCGCCCTTTTCTCAAGCTTCGGCAGGCCCTTCTAACGGCCCCTGCACTTCATCTCCCTGATCTAACTAAACCCTTTTTCCTCTATGTTCATGAAAATGTGGGACAAGCTCTAGGCGTCCTAGGACAGAATTATGGCCCCTCCTTTGCCCCTGTAGCATACCTATCAAAACAGTTGGACCCCACTGTACAAGGCTGGGCACCCTGTCTAAGAGCCCTAGCAGCGGGGCAGTTGCTACATAAGGAGGCATCCAAATTAACATTTGGGGCACCTCTCACCATTCTCTCACCACATCACCTCAAAGACCTCCTTACCTGTAAGGCTCTCCAATCCCTCCCACCTTCCAAAATCCTAACCCTTCTATCCTCGTTTCTGGAAAATCCTGCCCTATCCTTCAATACCTGCCCACCCCTAAACCCAGCTACCCTACTGCCTATACCAGATTCCCCCAACACCCCTTTGCACAGCTGCGTAGAAAGCCTTCAGAATTTCATAACTTACCGCTGAGGGGCCCCTGTCTCACACTGATCTCACATGGTTCACGGATGGATCCTCATTCAAGGAAGGAAGCACTCATTATGCAGGTTATGCCATAGTCTCCCTTGATTCGGTTATAGAAGCCCAACCTTTACCCAAGGGTACTACCAACCAGCAGGCTGAACTTATCGCTGCCACGCGAGCCTGCGTTCTAGCTGAAGGAAAAACTCTTAACTTATACACGGACTCCAAATATGTCTTTCATATACTTCTCTCTCATGCCGCCATATGGAAAGAACGCGGTCTGCTTAACACCAAGGGAAACACAATCACCAACTCAGCTTTAATCTCCACATTAATCGAGGTATCCCATTTACCTTGTAAATTAGGAGTCATTCATTGCAGATCCCACCAGAGGGACGATTCCCCAATCACTCGCGGGAATTGTAAGGCTAACCTCGCCGCACGCACTGTGGCACGGCACCCACAGACACAAAACCAACTTCCCATTCTTCCTTACGGCCCCCAGGGTTCACAGACACCCTCTCAGCCCCAACCGCCTAATGATGATAAGTTCTCTCTCTTTCGCTTGCTCCATGACCTGTTTCACTCTAGCCCCCAAGCTTTATCCCAGTTTTTACAGGCCTTCTTCTCAATCACCCCATCTGACAAAGCCCTCTTACAAAAAATCTCCTCCTCATGCACAATCTGCCAGCGTACCAATCCTAACACCCCTCTCAAACCTGGGCCATACCCCTCCCACCAGGCCAGAGGTCTCACACCCGCGGCTGACTGGCAAGTTGATTTTACGCACATGCCTTCTGTCCGGCACCTCAAATACCTCTTGGTGTTTGTTGATACCTTTTCAGGATGGGTGGAGGCATTCCCAACATCCAATAAAAAGGCCTCCACCATAGCCCAGACTCTCCTTTCCCAAATCATCCCACGATTTGGGATGCCTACTTCCATTCAATCTGACAATGGACCTGAATTTACCACCCAGATAGTACAAAAACTCTCCCAGTCACTCTCTCTCCCCTGGCACCTACATTGCCCTTACCGACCTCAGGCATCTGGAAAGGTAGAAAGAACCAACAGAACCTTAAAAGACATACTAACTAAATTATCTCTGGAATTACACCTTGATTGGGTCCGTCTTCTACCTCTCGCTCTACTCAAGGCCAGAGCTCTCCCAAAGAGGCCCTCCAATCTTTCCCCTTTTAAAGTCATGTACGGTAGGCGCCTCCTACCCTCGGGGATCACAGCAACTGAAGGACCCATACCACCCACCATGGCCTTACCCTTGCTCTCCCACCTTCGCACCGAATTATGGAAGTACCAGGACTGGCTACTTCCAGATCCGTCACTTTCCAAAAATAACCTTTCACTCAGCCCAGGCCCTTCCTCAACCATTTATAACCCCACCGTCGCCCCACCAGGCTCTTTCTTCTGGTGCAATGGAACCCTCTCTGCCTCCATCCTGCCTAATCTTACTGCCCCATGCCTTCTTGTCACCATCGTCCCTCAACTCACTCTGTACACCAGTTCAGAACTGTTCCATTTTCTTCATCCCCCCTCAAGGCAAAAAAGGGCCGCCTTCCTCCCAATCAGGTTGGTATTTCCTTAACAACATCAGCAGTCGGAGCCGGCCTGTCGGGAGGAGCCTTAGGGAACAGTTTATGGGCGGTCAAAGATATCAATGCTAAACTTGAATGGGCTCTGACCTCCACTGCCAAATCTCTTTCCTCTCTACAGAGACCTCTTTAGCTCAGGTCACCCTCCAAAACCGCAGAGCACTAGACCTCCTCACAGCAGAAAAAGGAGGTACTTGCATCTTCCCTAGGGAATAATGCTGTTATTATATCAATGAATCCGGTCTAGTAGAAACAAACATCATCAAACTCACCGACTTAGCTTCCAGCCTACGAACCACATCCAGTTCTAACCCCTTTTCCTCCTTTATCTTAAGCCCTGTCCTAACTTGGATTTGGCCCATTTTGGGACCTCTAATCATTATCCTCATAACCTGCCTTTTCTTGCCCTGCATCATTAGGTTTCTTCAAACCCAAGTGGGAAAAATCTCTAATCAGGCCTTTAACCAGCTTTTGCTTAGAAACTACCAGCTTCTAGGTACCGATGAACCCCCCGCCTCATCTCGTGAGCGCCTCAGCCGATGCTGAAGAGACACCACCTTACAGAGAACGCGTCCTACACGCCCTCGCCACCTACGCCTGGCTGCTCCCTCGTCTCCAACTACGAACAATGGAACCGGTGCATATTCGACCTGTGGCTTCAAGGAACGTTTATGGACTTTTCCCCTTTTGAAATTACTTGTTTCTCCACCCTCCTTTGGGGTTTCATAATGGGTATTTGTGTACCTTCCTCCCTTTGCCCCCCCCCACAACACCCCAGTTCAGCAGGAAGTAGCTCGATGACTTCAACGTCCCCTTTCCTAAAACAAGAAAAAGGGAGGAATGTAGGGACTCAAATGCCCCAAGGGATCACACCCCGATCACATAAGCCCTTCTCGGCCACACCCCATCATGGCGCTGGTTGCCCTTCTCTTCCATATTCTCCTTCCTGCCGGTGCGAATTGCACACCAATCAGCTCCCCGCCAACCCCCATGCGGTATGCTAAGTAGGGATTGTATTTTAAGCCAATCAGCTTTCCCCTTAAAGCCCTATATATGTGTGTGTGCTGCCTAATAAACGGGCTCTCTCCGGTGGATCGTCAACTGGTGTCGACTCGTCCTTTCATTATACATATGGGATTTCAAAGTGTTAGAGAAATTAAATGATTTGCCTACAGTCACAAAGTAAGTTCGTGGTAGAGACTGAGACGGCAGTCCAAGTGTGTCCAACTTCAGCCTGTGCTCTCCGTTCTCCAGCACTCAGAGGGCAGGGTCAGGGGTCTGATGCTGTCTAGGCTTGGATCCTGTTCTCTTTCATCTTACAACACCGATCTTCTGCCAGTCCTAATAAACTCTGAGGCCTATCCTCTCTCAGGCTCAGAGTCGCCAGAGTAAGGAATCCCCCTCCTGTGGAGGTGGGGAGGGGCTCTCTAGAAGGAAGCCACAAAACATGAAGTTGTTTCAAATTGTCTTACAGCTCCAATCTGGGCCCTGGGTATCACCCAGCGGGGACTGGTCTCTGGAGGGTGTGGAGGGGTCAGGCGTTCTCCAGCCTCTGAGAGCACACAGCTTTGCATGGTGACTAGGAGCCTGGCCTCTGTGACAGAGCTGTGGGAGCTGGAAGAGGGATCCCCAAAGATAGCATTTGAGCTGGACCTTCAAACAGACCTGAACATGCGAGATAGAAGTAGTGGTAGAAAGAAAATTTCAGGCAGAGGGAACAGGGCAAGTAAGAGTATTTGAGGTAGAAAGGAACAGCATGGAGGAAACACTGCTGACCTTGAGTAGATCACACCCAAGGGTCACTTAGGGACTCTTCTGAAGTAATAAAACATCTAAATGTCCTTCTCTAGCTCTTAGGCCAGCTCACTCCATCTTGCTCTTAAGAACCCAGCTAAGAGTTGAGGAGGAAGGAATGGACAGTCACAGGCCTAAGAAAACAGAACTATGAAGAAAAAGAGAGTGAGAAAGCAAAGGGATAAAAGGAGAGGCAGCAAGAATTTGGGCTTTTGTATCAGATATTTGGTAGCCCAGTGACCATGTAATAGCTGTGGAACTCTGACATGTTGCTTAAATTCCCTATAACTCAACTTCCTTTATATAATGCTTTCCTCAACTGGGCTGTCAAGAGGATGCTATGAAGTCACATATCCCTGTGCCTGGCACATAGCTGTTATCATTATCCCGAGAGTTGGAACCTAGAGCGACAGAGAAGCAATCAAGGCTCACAGAGAGGAAGGAGACAGGGGGAAGCAGGATTTGTGGGGACATCAGCTGTACACCAAGACTTTTCACACAGAGAATCTCAGCAGATTATCCCATCTCTTTTCAGACAGGAACAATCAATCCCTCTTGGGTAGATGAGAAAATGGCTCACGGAGGTAACACAATTTGTTCAAAGTCCCAGGCTAACATGCGGCAGAGCTGGAAATGAGCCAGACCTCACTTTGAAGCCAGTGTTTTCCTGAGTGCTGCCCAGGGGGACTGGGGCTGCCTGAGCAGGTGCAGCTGAGGCTCCTCCCCCTTTGGCTCTCTGCCCCAAGTATAGGTCAGGTGGCCGCTGTAAGACGACTCAGGTGGCCTCACGGCCTCCACCTCACCACAGAGGTGATGCTTAGTACACCTTTCTCCCACTTGAGCTCAATGTCCAAAGTCTGCCACTTCTCAAAGGGAGATCGAAAGAGAGGTGAATGGTACGATGAAGAGAAGAGGGGATGGGTGGGAAGTAAGAGGAGGAAGTAATGTCAAACTGGCTTCCTAATGAGGCTTTGAAAGACCCAGGATTTACTGTGCCTCTGTCTCCACCACTGAAAAATCCGGACAGAACAGGGAACTGTCCTTTGCTGAGGGGCACCAGCCAGACTGGTGGGCACACTGCCCTAGGACTCACGCACCTTACACAGTCCTCCTCCTTCTCTCCCTTCCCCCAGCACTCACTCTACCAGCTCTTTAGATACTGCTCTAGTTCCTCCTCCTCCTCCAGGAAGCCTTCTGGAATAGTCCCAGCCTGCGGCTACCTTTTCTCCTTGGAATGCCCGTGGCACCCACTGTTTGCATCATCTGTGACCAGCCCTATACTAGAATTCCAGATTCTCTGTATTGCAACTGCCAAGGACAGCCATTCCAAACTCCATCCCATTGTAAGAATTCCTCCTAGAACACCCAGGCCTATGTGAGCAGTCCAGGGATGAGGCCCTAGTTCTCAAAACACACCATTTAATTGCTAGATTTTGGTTTTTTAAATGTTAGAATGTTCTCCCTTAACTGAGCCAAAACCTGCCTCCTTTGCTGCCACTTGCAAGTACTGGTCTGGGATCTACTCCTTAGGGCATGTGTAAGCCCACACTCTCCTGTGACTATACTTTGAATACCTGCAATTTTCTTTACCCCTGAAGACTACTCTTCTGTCACTATAGTGTGGGAAGCCACATCCAATATACACTGGGTTAGAGTCCTGACCCCAATGCTTCGAGGTTATATATACCTTTTCTTTCTAGGAGTCTCAGTTTCCTCAACTATAAACCTCACTGCCTCACCTGTCATAAGTGTTCAACAAATGGTAGTTTTATTTATTTATTTATTTATTTTTTGCTTATGAACCACTTATTTAGAAGCATAAGCCTTAGAGGAAAGAACATAGCTGTGATGTCAAACAGGTCAGCATTTAAGTGTAACCTCTCCTACATGGCAGCTGTGTCAACTTGAACAAATTACTTCCCCTCTCTGAGCCTCAGTGTCCTCATCTATAAAGTGAAGATAACATATGCTAAGTGGTCTGAATTGTTTTGTTGCTTCTATTTTTCTCTCGCCCATGTGTATTCTGGCCTTTCTTCTGAATCTCCCCAGTTTTCCGGGCCAGCCATAACACAATAACTACCTTGCTGTGTTGCAGGCACGGTGCTGAGTGCTTTAGATGAAGGTGCCATTCAATCCCAACATCCACCCTCTAACACAGGTACTATGATGGTTAGCACCTGACACTCAGAAGGCACACAGTTCAGATGACAGCTGTTATTAATATTTCTACCTGCCAGGAGCTATGCACTATCCATACATCTTCTCTCCGATGAGGCTAAAAAGCTCCCTGAGGATGGGGACACATCTTGGTGCCTGCATATAGGCGTTCAGTATGTATTGGTTGAATGAATGGATGTAAATACTTCTCTGCTTTCCCCCACCATGGCCAGAATAGAACCTTACCACGTTAGGTGCTTGATGAATATTTGATTAACTGGAGCCACAAAAACATAAACTATCATCAGTGGCTTTAATCTGAATCCCAGAAGGCACTGAAACCATGTCAGCAGGGTTCTTCTTGCTAATTAGAAGCTCCTCTGAGGTCCTTCTCTAAAAACGCTCTTGGCTTCCTCTGCAACTAGATCCCAATTCCTCTGTGGAGGCCATGTGGCAGAGCTGTATATGGAGAAACTGCTCTCTGTCCAGACCACATTACAACCCAAGCAGAAGGCAGTAGAACCTCAGCAGCAAGGTCGGCAAGGCTTCCAAAGAAGAGGAACTGCCCTTCCCACTGAGGAGCTGCCAGAAGCCTCTCCTCATGCTTGTCTCTCAAGAGTGGCTTCTGTGCCAGGTTTCACAGGCCATCGGCCAAGTTCCCACTTCTGAGGCTGCTGACCAAGCTTCCAGAGATCCTTTGGTAGGGAGGCCTGGATAGGGCCATCTTCATGGGGATACAGAGGTATCTGGAAGCCTTAGTCCCCAGAGACTCAATCCTGATAACACTGCTAAAAGAGAAGGGGCACAACTGGGGCCTTTGAAACTGGGGGCCCAGAAGCAAAAGATTACAAGCTGTCAAAACAAGACTAAACTCCCTAGCCTTGCAGACAAGGCATGCCATGTCCCAGGCCTGCCTTTCCAGCCTTGTTTCCCTTCTCTGCCCTCATCTGTGGACCAGCTGACAATTATGAGCACTAAGTGCCTGGCATCTAAAACTTTACATCAGAGATTGCAAACTGATGGCCAGCCACAGACACATTTTAATATGTGCATTTACAAATGTTGCCTAGTTGGTCATGTTTAAAAAAATCAGGAAATGTCACAAACAAATATCCAGATTTCTGTCTTATAAATCAGAAGATCTGACAACATTGGGTCCACATTCTTACAGGCAAGAATGGCAGGAGGACAGCCACTGCCTCTTTCAAGCAAGCACCTTCCAGTGTGCTACAGTCCCCAGACAGCCCAACCAACCATTTTGCCTTTGTAGACAAGTGCGTTTGAGGTACATTGCTTTACATGTTTTTTTACGGCATGTAGACCTGCTAATGACCTTAGAAGGTAGACAGCATCATTGTCCCCATTTTATACACGAGGAAACATAGATCTGAGAAAAAGTAATTTGGACAAGATTTAAAGCCAAGCAACCTGACTCTAGAGCCAAACACAAGGACGCTAGTCTGTGGCAAAATGAGCAAAATATGAACACTGCAGTGAGTTTTTAATAAAGCAAAATGTATTCAGTTTGAAGGAGTAGCTTTTTTTCTGAAATTATGGCACTCCTATTTTGGGGATAGAATACTCTTCTCTCACTATGTAACAGGGATAGTAAACAGAACTCTAAGTGTCATTTAAATGTCCTTATCTAGCAAAATAAAAAGCTGGCCAACCTAGCATAGATTCCCAAATGTACTGGATTTTGTGAAATCTAAATCCAGGAACCACAGCTCTGCTACACAGCCTTCCTGTCCCGTATGACAGCATGCTTCTGCCCTCTTCCAGGTTAACACACACACCCAACAACAATAACCCCATCTACCTGTATCTGCATCATCCTGTCTTTGAAGAGGTGGCTTTTGAACTGAGCCTTTTCCCAAGTCCTCTCCCTCCAACAAACATACAGAGCTTGATCATGTTTCTTGTTATCTTGTTATATTTATCCTATTCCTCCTCAAGTTACTGTTATCTGTCTCTGATCTACCCTTGTACCTCCTAAAGTGGTTACAGAACAGAAGCAAGAGTTGCTGAATTGTTAGCCCATCAGAGCTTGAAGGGCTCTGGGGGAATCACTGCCTCTGATTCCCATTTTGGTGCGGAAAAGCAAAGGGCCTCATCTCAGGCCACCCGGTGAGTTGATGGCAGAGCTGGGGTGAGGACTCGAGTCTCCGGACTCCTTGCTGTTGGCTCTTTCCACTGTACCAGGCTGATTCCCAGACACTCCCTTTTGGTTGGCTCAGCACCTCATTTCAGAGGGCAGTGCTAACCATGTGACAAACATTTCATAAATATCTGTCCATTAGGAGATGCAAAGCAGCCTGGGGAACACAGGCCTCTCCCTCTCTGAGGGCCCTCAGCTTGAGCTTTATATCACCTGCATCAACCCTTCCATTATCACCAGCTACCCATTAAATGAATTAATAGCTCTTCAAACCCCTCTTGGCCTGGATGTAGAAAGACCCTATGTGGCTCAGAAATGTAATCCCTATTAGGCCAGGATTACGGTCCCAGCCCTGCTGAGTAATCTTGGGTAGGTGCCTTCACCTCTCCAGGTGTTCGGCGTTTCTCCAAACAGGTGGACTGCTGAGAATAGACATGAGGAAGAATTCCCCAAGCCTACTAGATGCTTATAGGTCTACACAGGCTTCCCCAGAGGAATTCGGAGTCCTGCTTCTAGAAGCCTCTAAGGACACAAAAGGTTCTGATCCACCTGGGAAAAATGGATAGTTCAATCGGTACTATGCCACAAAGTAAGCTTGGATGGGTCCCTCAGACTCTGTGGCCACCTCCTGGGTTGCTGGGGACAGGAGCCAACAGGTCTTTAAAACTGTCTGGAAATGTCCCATCATGGGTAGAACCCTATGGTTGTCGTTATTATATTATTCACAAATACAATGCAGAAAATGAGGAGATGACAATGGCATCATTTCTCTAAAGCTTTCCTGACCCACTGAGGGGGAAAGACCATCGCCCCTCTGTGCCCCCATTATACCCGCATCAGTATGCCTCACTCGCAGCTCCTAGATATTTTTTCATACCTACATGTCTAGGTATCCATCTCTGTCTGTTAGATGTGAACTTCTTGAGACTAGTGATTACCTCTCACCCTTTCCTATATCCTGTGCACTTAGGCTGGGGCCTAGCTAATATAATAACAATAAATGCTGATCAATGTTTATAGCAAGACAAGGAATCCCCCTCCATCCCCCCATATTGGGACAAGGTTGCGTTTACTCCTTTTAGAGCCAGTGAATGCATCAAGTCCAACTGAGGAATGGAAACACTGAGTCTTGGAGAGAAACTAGCTTACCCAAGGTTACTCAGTCAATGGGAGGGGTCAGACTAAAAGCACCCCTTTTGACTCCCAGTATAGTGCGCTTCCAGCTAAACATTCTCCAGGCTCTACAACGCATTAGCTTTACAATCATAGGCAAGATCCATTGTCTAGAGCTCTGCCCTGGCTTCTCACTTGTAAAATGGGCAAAATTATATATAGGGCCCAAATAATGGGAGGGTCTGAAGAGTAAATATTGGACCTGTATAAAACAGAGCACAGCACATAGGAAGCACTCAAAAAGTGTGTCGTCATGACTGTCATTCAGGCCCAGCCATTCTCCTTGGTAAAGGGACATCCACCGCCTATTAGCAAAACAGTGCTCCTGGTGAAAGGAAAACGTTTCAGCCCCGCCTGACTCACGCACTCTCCAATTTAACCCAGCAAGTCCCCTGCAGCGATCACTTTGAGGCAATGCCTAATCTCTCATCATGAGTCCTTCACAGCTCTCCTGTCTTCAAACCCCCATGCTCATGTGCAAGCGTGCACCCAACTCACATGCCAGCAGGTGCGGGTGGGGAGGCAGCAAAACTTTTGGAAGAACGTGCTCTTTCCAGTCAGACAGACCTAGTATCAGATAACAGTCCTGTCACTGCTGGCTGTGCAGTCATGGGCAAGTCACTTAATCTCCCTAAGCCTCAGTCACCTCATCTTTCAAGTAGGTATAATTTTCCATGAGGATTACCTGAGACAGGTAACGGTCTGGAATTCCATACAGGATATTAAGAGTAATAAACAGTTGTCCATTTTTACTTAACAAAATCCACTCGACAAAATGTCAGAACCAGAAGGGGCTTTAGGGATCACCTAGTCCAGTCCTCTCATTATATAGATGGGGACACAGAGGCCTTGGGGATCACCTAGTCCAGTTCCCTCATTATATAGATAAGGAGGCCTTGGGCAGAGGCCTGATTGGCCTAAGGTCACACAATGAGGCGGTGGTTGAATGGGAGCTGGGCCACCTGACTTTCTACTACATGTCCATTTTGGCCTCCTTAATCCTCCTTATATTCTCCCCTCCTTCAAACACAGCAAATGGCTGGAATCACTCTCTTCCAAAACCTCTTCCCTTCACAGTCATCTTACACCAACCAGCACCATCTGGATCCCTGTTTGCCAATATCACCACCCTCCCAGGCACATCTGGCTTCTTTGGGCCTGGTCAGGAGCCCTAGGAGAGCAGGTAAAACATCTGTTAGCCACTGTCAATGGCAATAATAAAACTGTTAGTAACAGCAATAATAATGACAACCAACAACCTGTACAGTGCCCTACACTTAAAAGCACTTTTGCCTCTACCATCAACACAACACAGTTTTTCCCTACCTAGTTGGCTTAGAGACATAATTTCCTCAAATGTATTCAATTTAACTTACTGAACACCTACTTTCTGCCTAGCCATGAGTTAGAGGCTGGAGAAACAGGAAAAAGAGAGGCCTCTGCCAGGAAGAGCTCACAGTCTGATGGAGATTGGGGGTTGGGAAGGGGAGAGGAATATGACGACTTCTTTTGGCCCAAATGGTGCAGCAGCAAAATGCCCTGCCCCATCCTATGGGAAGCCTCCTTTATCATGCTGTCAAAAGGCAGAAGGTACCTGCGGAATAAATTGGAGCAAAAAAGGCTGAGTGTTAGGCTGAAAATGACAACAAGATAAAGAATAGAAAATTTGGGCTCCAAAAACTTGACTGCCTTGTCTCAAGGAGATTCTAGTGAGAGACTCCAGGGAGGGAGGGCAAGACAGCAGCAGTGGGATTCATGGGAAACCTAAAAGCCTTGGTCCCTGTCCTCACCCACCCCTAGCACACAAGATTCTGATGTTTTTGTTTCCTTAGGGACTTGGATGCCAGGATTTTCCCAACCTGGCGCTGGGCTATATGTGCCTCTGTGGGACCATCTTTTGCCAGAATGATGTCACAGCCCTTGCAGTGGAAATATTTGTATCTCCTGGTTGCTGCCTGGGCCCTCACACTCCAGCATTCATTATTCCCTGGCAGGGGCACCATCCACAGGGATGTAGAAGAGAATGGCCAGGGAGGGGGAAGAGAAGAGAGCTAAAAGCAGCCGCCTTCTCCCCTCTTCTCCCAGTCTATCTCCCGACTCCTGAGCCCCTGAGAACTTACTATGTGCCAGGCACAGACACTATTTTAGCTGCTTCCATTTACATCTCACTTAATCCTCACATCAGCCCTTAGAGGTATGTACCCATCCCTCTTCCCACATTTACAGATGAGGAAACTGAAGCTTGGGGACAGGAAGTAACTTGACCGTGGAGGAATGTCAACACAGGACAGTCTGATGCCTTCTGTTCCCTAAGGCTCACAAGGTCAGTGTTTCACTTCAGAAGTCCAGAGTAGAAAGAGATCAACTGAGAAAACCCCAATTATTTCATGGACCTAAATTTAAATTGCCTTAGTAGAGGGGTCCCCCTGATATGTAGGAGCTGCTTGAGTGGTATACTGAAACTGAACAGACCATTTAATCCAACTCCTGCATTTAACAGATGAGCAGACAGGCACCCACGCCTAAAGAATTTTAAGATGGCTACTTGTGGCCAGCCAGCAAGTTAAGGGCCTAGAACTCTAATCTCTGGTATTTCCTTACACCGCTGTGCCTACAGAGATCACCTTTTTCTGGAAAGACCCTCCAGCCCATCCCACACCTCCAGACCTGCAGAGAAGGCAGGAGAAACAGGCAGCCATGTGACCAGACTTTTCCTTCAGTCTTCAGGGTTGAGGAAGGGAATGCTGGGCTAGGCTAACAGGTATTGAAAACAGCCCAGCTCCCTGCTGGGGAGAAGAAGGAGAAAGCATCATACCCCACGGAAGCTCCGGGGAGACTGAGGCTCAGATCACCCACTCCAGGGGTCATGGGCGTTTTTTTTTCCAGATATACTCCAGGGCCCTGACGCTTCTCAAAGCAGTCATTGGCACTTGACCTTGGGGCAGCTATGGGGTTCATCCTTGTTCCACCCCCAGGTACCCTTGCTCCTCCTCCAAGAAGGAAAAAGAGAGAAGCTTAAATGTTTGCCAAATACCAGAAGAGGAAGACAAATAGAAATGGGGTTGGGGGAGTCCCTGAAACCCTCTACTCGCCCGCCGTGGGCATCCTCCCCGCTGCAGTCAGCATCCCCTAATTAGTAAATTTCACGGTGGGGGAGGGGGAGCACTTGGAAGGATGTAGGGGAATGGAGGGTAAGAATGAGTCACGGTTAACCCCTCCTCGGCTGGTGCCCTGGGAGGGATTCTACCGCAGGGAACGGTCGCCAGGTGCCCCCCACCCGCCCGCCGCGGGGCTCCCTCCCGGCTGGGCCGCGGCCTCCTCACCTGCGTCCGCTCGGCCCCGCAGCCCCGCCGGTTCGCACCCCTCCGGCCCGGCTTGGCGCAGCGCCTCTGCAGTCGCCGCTGCAGCCGCCCGGCCCTGATCAGCAACCTGCGGCGGGGGGAAGAGAGACAGGGCGGGTGAGCGCGGGCAGGGGACACCGGGCAGTGAAGCCCCGGCCGCTGACAGCTGGGCCGCTGCAACCAGAAAGCTTGGGGGGCAGGTGCCTCCCTGACGCTCCGGGCGACCCTCCTCGCGGCCCGCCCTCCCTCCCCCGGGCACTTGGCGCTCTGGGCTGCGGCGGTGCAGCTGGGCGGTGGGCCCGGAGGTCCCTGGGGTCCCTGTCATCACCTGCGGAGGCTTCCATAGCTCCGGCTGCCCTGCCGGGGCCGCCGAATAGCTCTCCCGAGCCTCTGCTGTGGGCGGCCGGCTGGGTGCTCGCCCGCGGCTGGGGCTGCCGGGAGGCAGGGGAGGCAGGGGAGGGCGAGGTGGAGGGAAGGCACGAGCCAGTCGGCGGCTCGCCGGCAGCTGCGTAAGCGGCCCGTCTTCACTTTCCTTCTTAAAGAGATAGTTGGTATCTTGCTCCAGAGGGCCCGGGAGCGGAGATGCGAGCACTCTGGGAGTGGGGTCCTCTGCCACCTACACAGCTGCCTGTACTTAGAGCTGGGCGATGGGGCATGGTGGAAAGCGCGTTGGTACTCGGAGAGGCTGTGTGACCTCCGTGGGCCTCAACTTTCTCATCCGTAAGATGGGCTGTTGATACCAATCTCACTCCCTGGCTGGCACACAGTCGGCTCACGTTAAATAGTAATTTTACCTGAACTCCTTTAGGAACATTTTTACTCCCCAAACCCAGTCTGAGTATCAGGGTTATTTAACGGCAACAGAACTTGGACTAAGAAAAATGATAGCAGGAATCTTAAATATCGAAGAACAGAAATATTTTCTTTTGAAGTATTACAATGGTGAATCAATGGAAAGATGGAAAGATAAGCAACCTAAAATATCCATCTGATATCACAGGGGAAACAAGGGGACCAAAAAATCCAGAAAACTGGATTCTCTGCCTAGCCCTTCCACTTCTAGCCATGCAACTTTAGATATGTTAGCTCACTCTCTGGGCCTGGTTTCTTCGCTGCTCCGTGTGTGGGAAGTGGGGTGGAGTGGTAAAGGGCTCCCTCTTTCTGAACCGGCTCTCTCTGACCAGTCATTCCTCTGCTCAAAACCATCCAGTGTTTTTTCCATCTCTCTCCATCACTCTCTGCCTTATACCTTCACACCTTAGCCTCCTTTCTGCTTCATCTTGGGTAGCTCACCCCACCACTCACTTCCCTGCCATCAAACTGTCCTACTTGCTAAGGCCTCCACTTCTGGGCCTTTGCATTTGCTGTCCCTCTTGTCTGGAACACTCCAAATATTCACATGGTTTGCTCCTGCACTTCCTCTGGGTCTCTGCTCAAATGTCGCTGTCTCAGGAAGGCCTTACTTGACCACCCTACATAAAGCACCCTCTCCTTCCCCACTCCCTTTTGCCCTTGTTTTGCTGTAATTAGAAGCGGACATAGTGTATATTTACTATTTGTCATTTAACACCCCCACTAGAATGTATACTTCATGAGAGAAGGAACTTTGGTTTTCCCCTTGATATATTCCCTATACCTAGGTTGGTGCCTAACACATAGTAGGTGCTCAATAAATATTGACTGAGTGGATGAGAGAGCAAGCACACATTGTGCCAGGCCCAGTCATCTATAAGAACTCTCAGCCAGATGCCATCCTGGAAGTCCTATGTCTTAAGGCCTTAAGTCTCTGTCTACTCTTGCCAAGGCTGAATTTGGTCTTCTCCACTCTCTGAACAAAATGCAGGTAGAAGCTATTTGAGGATTCTGAAGAGCTGACTTTTCCAAGAGAAGAATTTGTAAAGTGACTTCACTGCCTTACATCATAACTCTGCAGTACTGGCCTGGTGAGAAATAGTTAATATTTTTAGTGTACATGAAGAAATATGAGGGTATTTCAAAAAGTTCAAACTCCAGTCTTTTTCTGTAGCTCTGATTTGTAGTAAATCCATCACTTTTCAGTAACAAATACCTATAATTTTTTGGGTGGGGGGCCATTGGTTATATTTTTCTCTATATTCAATTAAGTTGAATTCTCCTATCAGATGGCCAGCCATCATTACATTATGCTTTGTGGAAAACCATGGCAGAGCAAAGCAATTGTAGAAGAAGTAGGAAATTGTAGCCATGTGGAATGTTGAGGCTTGCTGTCTAAAAAAACCTAATGCTGTATTAGCAAGTCAATTGATCAAATATTTTATCTGCCCTAATGCCCACCTAAATTATGTAAGTGAGTGACTTCTTTACACTTAAAGCAAAACCAAGGGAAGCCATGTAATTACTGTTTGTTTAGCAGGAGAAAATTTCTGAGATTATCATTAAAATTTTTTTTTGTTGTTGTCTGTCCCCATGTTTTTTTTTTTTTAATGCTTGGTACTTAGAAGACTACATTTCCCAGAAATCTCCACAAGGAACATCCCCAAAACAAGAGGGCATCTCCACCCCCATTATTCCCATCTGTAATGGTGTTAGCTAGTAAAGAATTCCCCTGAGCAACAGAAGGTGGGTGGTTGAGAAGAGAACCAGTGCTTAATTATAATGTAAATTGCAACGAATGAGGATTATAAGCATAAAACAAATTAAAATTATTCCATAGAATTCAGTAATTTTATTTTACTTTGGACTAGTTGGGAAATACTTTAATATTTTTTAGTTTCAAAAGCAATTTTCATTCTATTTCTGTATTCCATTCCTTCCACTGAATAAAACTTGAATGAAACGCATCTAGTAGCTATTTGAGGATTCTGAAGAGAAAATACTGGCAGTCAAGTTGGAGAAGAAGTCCAGAATTTGACATACCACTGCACTGGTGGTGAATTCACCGTTTTTTTCCTCTGGTATCCCACAGCCTGATCTCAAGGCAGACCAAAATCTGTAATTAGGACTCAACACAGAGAAAGATCCCAAAGGATCCCCTAGTTCTGACATGAGGATTAGGAAAGGAGACTTCTGCTGGTCAGAGTGAGTAGAGGAAATCATTTTTCTTTTATTTTCAAATCTGTTCCCCCTTGTCTCACAAACCAATCTCCAGACAATCCTGTAGTGGTGATTGTGATAGCAGGAATCCACAGTGCCTAAAACTATGAGGGAAAAGAAACTTCTCCAATCAGAGTAGCTGTGGTCCTGAGGGACGGTGAGCTTCTGTGGTTTTTTGTCTTTCTGTCCTCCCACCACTTGGCCCCAGATACAGGTGCAATTGTGGGATACAGAGAGTAAAGCACACAAATAAAGTTCCAAGCTCCAACTTTCAGGTAAACTCCAAAAAGGATAAACCAAATAATAATAATTATAATGATAATAATAAAAATGTTTTCAGATACTGCTGAAAACTAAAAACAAAGAAAATAATCTTGAAAGCAGTCAGAGAAAAATTAGGCATTAATTATATGAATAATAATTTGCATAAGTGTGGATTTCTCATCAGAAACCCCGGAGGGCAGACAAAACTGAAACAAATTTTTTAAATTACTGAAAGAAAAGCTGTCAACCAGGATCCCATACCCAGCAAAAATATCCTTCAGGAATGAAAGTGAAATAAAGATATTTTTGGATAAAAGGAAAACTAAGAGAATTCATTGCCAGCAGACTTGCTCTAAAAGAACTGCTGAAGAAAATTCTTCAGGAAAAAGGGACATTATACCAGAAGGAAACTTGGAACACCAGGAAGGAAGGAAAGAGAACAAAAATGGTAAATATGTGGGTAAATTGAAAAGACTGTTCTCCTCTTGAATTCTTTAAAATATGTTTGACCCTGGGGGCCCTGAGGATGACAGCGGGCCAAGGGCCTTGGCCTGCCCACCACCAACTGCAACCAGGCTGGAGAGACACGTGGCGGAGGGAGGAAGCCCCCCTCTCCCAACCAGGGCTGCAAAGGAGCCAGCAGTGGGCCAGATCCACCCTCCTTCTCCCTCCGCCCTCCTCCAGCAACAACATCTTAGAATGTACTTACTAAATAAAAAACAAAGAAAAAAAATAATAAAGTATTTTTGACAGTTGAAAGCAACAATTGTAACACTGATGGGGTTTTAATATATGAAGATGTAATCATGACAACTACAATATGACGGAGAAAGTGTAAAGGAACCTATATGGCATAAGGTTTCTACACTCCACTTGAAGTGGTAAAATACTGATTCTAAGTAGAGTTTGAAAAGCTAATTATGTCTTTTTTAATCCTTAGAGCAGTCATTTAAAAAGTCTGTAACAAAAAATACAATAAAAAACACAGTAGATAAATTAAAATGGAATTTTTTTAAAAGTTCAAATATTCCAAAAGAAGGCAAGAAAGAAGAAAACAGATGAATGAAAAATAGAGGAAACAAACAGTACGTGAATAATAAAATAGTAGACCTAAATCCAAACATGTCAATATTTACATTAAATGTAAGTGGTCTAAACACATCAATTAAAACAGAGATTATCAGAATGGATAAAAGTAATTTTATTAGATGCAGTCCACAAGAAACTCACTTTAAATATAATGATATAGGTAGGCTAAAAGTAAAATATGGAAAAAGACATACCATGCAAACACTAATCAAAGGAAAGTTGAAATGGCTATATTAATATTAGAAAAAGTTGACTTCAGAGCAAAGAAAAATCACTAGGAATAAAGAGAATCATTACACAATAATAAAAGGGCCATTTCACTAAGAGATATAATAGTTATAAATGTGTATGCATCTAATAAGAGAGTTTCAAAACATATGAAGTAAAAATTGACAGAACCAAAAGGGGAAAAAAACAGATCCACAATTACAGCTACAGATTCAAACACTCCTTTCTTAGTAATTAGTAGAACTAGTAGATGGAAAATAAGCAAGTATAAAGAAGAGCTGAATAATACTATTAATCAACCAGTCCAATTAACATTTATAGAAAACTTCACCTAACAACTGTGGAATATACTTGTATTCTTTTCAAGTACCCATAGAACATCCACCAAGACAGACCTATACTTGGTCATAAAACAGACCTTAACAAATTTAAAAGAATCAAAATCATTTAATGTATGTTCTCTGATCATAATGGAATTAGACTAGAAATCAATTACCACTGAAAAATAGCAGGAAAATCTCCCTTGGACAACATTCTTCTAAATAATCCACAGAGAAATTCTCAAGGGAATTTAGAAAATATTTTTAACTGAGCAAAAGTAAAAATACAACATATCAAAATTTGTGTGATGCAGCTAAAGCAGTGCTTGAAGGGAAATATATAGCATTGTGTGTTTATACTAGAAAAAAGGGAGATTATAAATCAATTATCTAAGCTTCCACATTAACAAAACTAGAAAATAAGAGCAAATTAAGTCTAAAGCAAGCTGAAGAAAAGAAATAATAAATACAAGAGCAGAAATTAATGAAATTAAAAACAGAAAAACAAAAGACAAAATCAATGAAACCAAAATTTGGTTCTTTGAAAAGACAAGTAAAGTTAATAGGCCTCTAGCCACGACTGAAAAGAAAAAAAGAGAGAAGACATAAATTAACACTATCTGGAATTAGAGATGTTATTACTATAGACCCTGCATACATTAGAAGGATAAAAAGGAAATACTCCAAATGACTCTACACAAACTCACCAATGTAAGTGAAGTAGATCAATTCCATGAAACTACAAACTACCAAACTCTCCCAAAATGAAACAGATAACTAAGTAGTCCTACAACTATTTTAAAAATTGAATTAATAATTAAAAATACAAATATCTAGATCCAGATAGTGTTATGGGGTGAATTCTAATAAACATTTTAAAAATAACACAAATCTACAGTCTCTTCCAGAAAACAGAATAGTGGGAAACACTTTCTAAGTTATTTTATGAGGCCAGTATCACTATGATACCAAAACCAGAAAAAGGCAGTATAAGAAAAATGCAGACCAATATCCCTTATGAACATAAATGCAAAAGTCCTCAACAAAATATTAGCAAATCCACATGAAAAGATCCTCAACATTATTAGTCATTAGGGAAATGCAAATCAAAACCATGAGATACCACTTTACACTCACTAGAATGACTATAATAAAAAGGAGGGAAAATAGCAAGTGTTGACAAGGATGTAGAGAGATTGGAACACTCATACATTGCTGGTAGAAATGTGAAATGGTGTAGCTACTTTGGGAAACAATAGCTCCTCAAGAAGTTAAATATAGAGTTAGCATATAACCCAACAATTCCAATCCTAGCTATATACCCAAGAGAAATGAAAACGTATACACAAAGTTATGCACTAATGTTAATAGCAACATTATTCAAAATAGTCAAAAAGTGGAAACAACCCATATGTCCATCAACTGATGAATAAATGGATCAACAAAATGTGGTATATCCATACAATAGAATATTTTTGGCCATAAAAAGGAATGAAGTACAGTTACATTCTACAACATGGATAAACCTTGAAAACAATACACAAAGTGTAAGAAGCCAGACACAAAAGGCAACAAATTGTATGATTTCATTTACACAAAATGTACGGAAAGACAAATCCATTGAAACAGAAAGTAGACCTGGCAATCCCACTCCTACATATTTACCCTAGAGAAATAAAAACATATTCACCCAAAAACTGTACACAAATATATATAGCTCTATTTTTAATTGTCAAAACTGGAAACAACTTAAATGTCCTTCAGTGAATAAATGGAAAAATAAACTAGTATATCATGATAACAGAAAACTATTCAGAATACACTGACAATTGCAACAACTTGGATAAATCTCAAAGGCATTACACTGAGTGAAAGAAGCTCTCAAAAGGTTACAAGCTATATGATTCCATTAATATGATCTTCTCAAAAAGACAAAGTGTAGTCATGGAGAAGAGTGGCTGCCAAATATTAGAATGGGGAAAGAGTGTGACTACAAAGGGTTAATACAATGATGTCACTGTTTGTGTCCTTATCATCATGGTGATTACAGGATTCTATACATATGTTAAAATTCATAGAACTGTGCACCAAAATTAAGAAGTTGGTTTTTTTGTATGCTAATTTAAAAAATGAAAGAAAAAATTTAAAAGCATTTTGACATTTAAATTTATTTAACATATTCAAAGAGGCTATTTAGAATTCAGTTATTTGTAGCATAGTTCCAGATACAACAGTATATTAAAGAGTACCATAAGCTTCATTTTATAGTATATATATATATCTCTCACAGAGCATAATATGAAAACTTCCTAATTCAAATTTCAACTAAGGAAAAAGAAAAACAATGGTTTTAATGTCAAAAATGCTCCATAAACACCAAGTAAAAGAACATTTATTTTAGTGATTTTTACTCAAATAGTAGCTGCAGACAACATGCTGAACAAGTGTCTGCTAATTTTTTTTTTTTTTAACATAGAAGCAGATTTAGTTTTTTTTTTTTTTTTTTTTTGTCTTTTTCGTGAGCACACCGGCCATTCCTATATAGGATCCGAAACCCACGTTGGGAGCGTCGCTGCGCTCCCAGTGTGCACTCTCCCAAGTGCGCCACGGGGTCGGCCCAAAGCAGATTTAGTTTTGCTGACACATTAATGGTGTTTACAATAATAATTAAATAGTAAATACAAAGGTTAAACGATCTATAAATAAACTAAATGCCACTCAGATATTTTAAAACAAAGATGAATTTCATAAACTCTTCAATTAATAAGTTAGATTTAAAACCAAGGCATTAGGTTAAATCAAGGATGATATACACTAAAACCAAATAAATTATTGTCTGCATACAAATAAGAAAGTATTAATTATTAATCAACCCCACAGAATTTAAGTATATAATACAATGTAAAATGGCCTTTTAAAAAACATCTTCAAATGTTTCTCAAATGCATATAGTGTTTAAAAAATGTATCCTAAATGTGCCCTAAGTGCAACAATCAAGTCAGGGAAATGATAAATGCTCTACATTAAAATAGGCTAAGTTAAAAAAAATTACTTAACTATAATTATTTCTTCGAGCATATAGGTTTCCAATTCTGGCTATGATTATTCTGAACTTACAGAGAGGAAACAGGAGATTGGCCTATGCATGAAATAGGTCAGACCTTCAGCTCCTTACAGGCAGTTTCTGCATGAAACTAAGCAATCTATACAGAAATTCCAGTGATGACATGAATCCATGTTGTGGATTTTCTTCATATTTTATAGAACATTGGTCCCACCGTAGCTATTATATCTGCATAGGGAGCACTCTGGCTCAGCTCAATAGCCTGATCTTTTTTTAGGACAAGAAAGCCATAAAATTTGATAGATGCTTGTTTTTGGTCACTATTTCTGTTAAGCTTCATCAGATTAAAGGACTGCCATCCCATCTTGTTGTATTGCTGGGAAAATAATTAGAAAAGAAAAAAGAAAAGAGAAACAATATCATTAGACGTAAAGCAGGCTGAGGATGCATAATGAACAATAAAATATTGATATTTTTGATAACTGACTGAAATCCTTAAATAAAGAAATGCAAACGACTCTTTAGTAAATTTATAAAAACAACATAGGTCTCTGAGCACAAGCTTGGTTCATAAGAAAATGAATGCAAAAGAATTCTAAAGTGCTATATGAATTTATAATGTGTTATACAAATGTTAGGTCTTTTAAAAAATTGATGTTAATGTATATTGGTAAATTAAAATAAAATTAATTAATTAATTTTTAAAAATTGATGTTAACATAAATGGCTTCTGTGGAAAGTGAAATTAGTTTAGCTGTGCAGGGAGAAAAACCCACAGGACCTTAGAAGGCTTCAAATACAATGAAAATGGTCAACTTATCAGGCCTTTTCTCCTTAAAGGTATTGGGGGTGGGAGTGACTATAACTCTAGTGGTAAATGTAGAAGCACATGTGTATGTTTCAGTGGCAGGGGAACATGACCATGTAAACATTTCAGTTTCTTCACACAGATGATGTTGGATTCACCACATGGCACCTGTGTACCTACTAGAAATAACTGAGGTACAATAAAGAATTTAATTATGAATGAAGACTAAAACCTTTCATGAAGACTAGAACTTGGAATCAGATTCCTAGAGAAATACAGTTTTTTAGTTAGAAATAGTGAATACTGGCCAGTATTCCTGTGAATATTGTACTGCTTGGATAATTGTGAAGTATTTTTAGAAATACCATATACAAGTTTTTGCAAGTCTGTAACATTTAACAAATTAATAAATGCTTTATCTTAACCAAAGGTGTGGCCCAGGGTCAACAACCTTTCAGAAGTGGCATACCCAGCGTTCATTTATTCTCTCCCTTGAGAGACACGATGTGGATTGGGTGGCTTTTCCCCCTGGCAGAGAGCAGGGACAGTTTCTTTTGAAGAATTCTTTTGAAAAACCCTGAGGGGACAAATATGCGAGACTAAACATATGTACTCATTTCTGTTCCTTTCAGAAACCCCTCTAAATGAAGGTAAAGGAATAAAAAGTGATAAAGGAAGGAGATAAAGACAAAGGAAGTGGAAGACATAACTGACTTAACAGAGTAGAGAAAGCTGAAACCTAAGTGCCAGCATGGAGAAAAGTCAGCTAAAAGCAAGCCAATTTAAGATACAGAACCCTGGAAAAGCTCAGGAATTGGAGACATTAGTGTGTAATAAACGGGATGAAGGGCGAAGCTGAAAGCAGGAGAATTCCTTGAGAATCTACCTGGGAGCAGTTAGACCCTCTGTCCACTCCACAACCTCACAGAACCAGAGACCACTACTCATATAGCAAGAGGCAAGAAGTTGCCTTTCTGGAGATACCAATCACTGAGACTGCGGACTTGGGACACTGGCACTGTGGATGACGGTGAAGTGTCATACCACAGCCTGGGGATTAAGTGAAATTCTACACTCTGAACAGTGAGACAACCAGCCTCTCCCTTACTTCCTTTTTGGTTCCTGAACCACTGTCATCATGCTTATATGTCCTGGGCAATAGATTTAAAGATTACTCTGGGAAAATTGACCATTCTAAGGAAAAACCCTTAAGATAATGGCATCTGGAGAAAAGGTGGGGGGTGGGGAGCGCCATCCAGTTACCTCACTTATAGTGAAACCACAAGAGTACAAGCCTCATCCATGTCCATATAACTTCCCATCAATGTTTTGGCTTCTCACTCTTAAATAAAAACAGATAACTCAAAATCTGCCAGGCATTTGGGTAAAATATCTAATATTAAAGAGTAAAAAAAACAAAAAACAAAAAAAAACAATTCAAGAGAATCACTAAGTAGAGAATGCAGGAAGCAGAAGAAAGCAATAACTTCCGAAAGTTAAGAGAAGACGCAGCATCCATGAAAAACGATTAGGATGATAGTGAGAGAAAGGAGATCAGGGTTGCGTGGGGATGGGGGAGGGGAGACCAGCGGGAAGGTTGGGACAAGGGATTCATAAGGGGCACAAGAAAACTTTTTGGGGTTTTAGATTATGTTCACTATCTTGATTGTGGTGATGCTTTCACAGATGTATACATATGTTCAAATTTATCTAACTATACTTTAAACATGCACAGTTTATTGTACATTAATTATACCTCAATAAAGCTGCTAAAAAACTAACTAATTTAATAATTAAGTTAAAAGATTAGGATGCTATAAAACAAAAGAATGGTTAATAACTAAGAAAAAACTCCTGGAAAACAAAAAGGTGAAAGCAGAAATGAAAATTCAGTGAAGACTGGAAGACAAGTTGAGGAAATCTTCTAGAGAGTAGAAAAGCACAAAGACAAAGAAAATTAACATAGGGGATAAAAGATTTTTTAAAAATTAAAGGAGTTGGTGCTGGCTGGTTGTTGAGTAGGTTAGAGTACCACCTTGTTAACACTGAGGTCAATGGTTCGGATCCCTGCACCAGCCAGCCACCAAAAGAAAATAAAAACAAAGAAATCAATTCACTTTTTGGTGGTCAGTTAGCTCAGTTGGTTAGAGCCTGATGTTATAGCTCCAAGGTCAAGTGTTTGGATCCCTCTACCGGCCAGCTGCCAAAAAAAAAAAAAAGGGTAAAAATTAGAAGAGCAATTCAGGAGACCACAACATCTGACCCATAAGCCCTCCAGGAAGAGAGAACACATAACAAGAAGTCCAAGACAAAAAAATTCCTAGAACTCAAGAACATGAAATTTCTGATTAAAAGAAGCTACTACATGATCAGCACAATAAAGGAAAAAACACAAAGCACACCATCACGAAATTTCAGAGCACGAGGGATAAAGAAAAGATCTAAAAGCTTTCAAAGAGAAAATAAAGGTCACCTCAAAGGATCATGAACCAAGGCAGCATCTGACTTACCAATAACAACACAAGAATCCTAGAAATATTACTAAGCCTTCAACATCTGAGATAAATCATTTTCAACCTATGTCCAGAGAAAATCAATCAAGTTAAAGGTAAAATAAAGAAATTTTCAGACTCGTATGCAGGGTCTCTACCTCTTATGCATTCTTTATCTCAGGAAGTCATGAGAGAATGTTAACCACCAAATAATTTAAGATAAAGGAAGATCAAAGCACCATAAAACAGAGAAACTAGTATAGGAAGGAGATGAAGAAATTCCCATGTTTATGATAAAGGAATGTCCCAAGACAAAAACTGTGGAGCAGACCTAAAGAGCAACTAGTTTGGAGTAGAAACGAATGATGAGTTCCAGCAGGGATATCTTCAATTAAAAAAATGGAATTGATGGATCGACTGATAACATTTGAACATACTAAAGGGAGTTTTATTATATTGTCAGAAAGTTCGGAAAAATAATTAAGGATTGATATATAGACATGAAGCAAATGGAAAAAATGAGGTAGTGATTAACTAAACAATAACAACAGCAAAACATCCATAAAGTTGACAAGAAAAGAAATGTAACTACACTATAAAGCTTCAATGTGAACTAAGTTTTACATAGGCTTTGTGGCAGCAACTGCTAGTTGTCCCTTAATACCCATTGGGCCTACGGTTACCAAATAAGGACTACATTTCCTGGCTAGATGCGGCAGGTGACTAAGTGCTGGTCAATGAAATGTGAAAAGTGACACACAATTTCTGGATTGTACCCTTAAAGGAAACTTTGCTGCTGATTGGAATGCAGACATAATTCGTAGTTAGCCATTTCAGATCTTGAGAAAGAGGAAAACAAGATAAAGGGAACCTACATCCTCGGCAACTTTGTGAGCCTAGCTACCCTACCAGATTGTATTTTTACCTGTGAGAGAGATAAACTATTTTTTTTAAGCCACCGATATTTTGGCTCTCTGTCACAATTAAACCTATATCATAACTATTACAATTATAACACTGTAAACACTGAACACTATGCTACAAGTATAACTGGGGTGGGAAACATAAATAAGCCAGATTTTTATTTTCTGTCAAAAAAGAAGTCAATAGATAAGATTTTAAGCTGAAATATCAAGAAAGAGCAGTAAAAACATGTTAATTAGAAATATGGACATAAATACTAAAAGAAACAGCTTAATATAGTTGTTTCTCGTGGGGAGAATTTAGGGATAAGATAAAGGACTCTGTCTTCTCTGTTCAGTCTTATAGCATAGTACTATTGAAATTTTAAAATTATGTACATATATATTTGGATAAAAATATAAGTTAAATTTAAAAATTACATGAGTTATCACTCAAATTGTTATTAACTTACTTCTATATTGAGAATTAGTTGATAGTCTGCTAAAAACAAGAATGGTACACAGAGTACATGTCTGGGGGCATGAATGTCGGTACAAAGTTGTTTAGAACATGCAGGCACCAAAATCAAATTCCTATATTTAGCTCTGGGTATACCACTTAAAATCATCTGTCTCTAGTTAAATTTGGCCTCAACAAAAACATAAGGATTTTTTTTTTTCATTTTCATTAATATCTAGAAGCTCAAAGTCAATATTTTATTTATTTTTAAAATAAAAATAGGGCTGACAAACCCTACCATCTTACCCGTAAACAATTTAAAATCTGAAGTATTCCTTGATACCTCTCTGCCTCAATATTTTGTTCATTCCATGATGACTCCTGTATGAATGATTGATAAATAAAATATTCCAATTAAGCAAATTTTATTAAACGTTTATTACTGGCCAAGCATAGTGTTAGCTGCTACAAGAAACAAAACTATAACACTGGGTCCTGCCAAATAAAGATCTTATAGTCTGATAATAAAATAAGACTAACATACAAATGTTGCTCAACGTACACAGGATTACACCTATCCTGCTCAGGCTATATTCTGATAAGGGCCTCCAAAGTAGGAGATTCTGCAGTCTTTATTGGTAATGCATCCCAGAGTGTTATGCCCTTACTTTGAAAAGTAAAGTTAGCAGACAACCACTTTTGGCTACAACTATCCTAGTTCTGGTCAATCTGAACTCGGGAGTAAATATAAAGTTATAGAAAAACTGCCTTGTAAAGGCCTTTATCTGAAATTACCTGGTCATACAGAAGCTCTAAAAATAACTAGTGTTTAATAGTATACAATTGGGTTAGAAACTTCAGATTTCGAGGGTGCCTTGTCCAAAAAAGATTAAATCACAGCTTGTCATGTTACCGAATAGATTTATTCTTTTCAGTCTTTAAAGCTTTAACCACCTTCAGAAATACCTTAATATTTAAAAATTGCAAAGCTGAAATCTCTTTGTAATAACTCACTCTAATCCCTTACCAAATAACACTTGATGAGCCGAGAACAGAAACTAGGCATAGATAAGGTGTTGCTGAATCTGATAAAAGTGCACACCTATAAAGGAGGAAGGGAAGTGGCCCAAATCTGACCTACTTTATAATTTCTCCTAGGCTAGCTCTGACCATACAACGCAATGGTATCTGTGTTACACTTACCACATGCCCACCATTTATCTAACCTTTATGTATAGCTCTGGAGCCCAGAAACTTCCTAAAAGTGCTTTCAATTTCATATACTCCAAAATAATTACAAAAGCTCCAGAATATTCTGCATGACATTTTAAATCATTTGAGGTTAAAGGGACTCCTTGACTTAGTCCGGGAACTACTGAATCCCCATTCCCACCAGCTATACCAGCTTCCTGGTCCTGCCTATGCTGTATCCTTTCTTACATCCCAAAGAGACTGATTTGAAAATATGGTCACTTTATTCTGAAGAGTGTTCCAAATCCCTCCAGCTATAATTTATGTTTATTCCTTTCTGGTCTGTCCTTGGATAAATGAGTTCACCCACTTACTAATGTTTATTTTATTGTTAAATACACAAATGCTATTTTTGAAATGTAAAAAGCTCTTTGTTAAAGATCCATGAGATGGTAGCTTTACCTATAATGCACAACTAAACTAACCAGAAAAAGGCTCAGAAGAAATAGTCTGTGCATTTTGCTAAAGCCTGTCCATTTGATCAATCTGGACACCCTGAAGCTGAATCCATTGTGTGGAAAGCCCAGCGGATTATGAAAACAGCTGAACTTGTGCTGTGTTGTGCTTTGCTAGACCATGTATGAAAATAACCTGTGTCTATAGAAGCAAAGAGAATGGTGAAAATGAACCAACCCACTTCTTGCTCAGCTGTTTGGATGTTTCAGGTAAAAAGTTCAGGTTATTTATTCTGTCCTAGATTATGCAGAGAATTCAGTCTGTTTTCCATGTATGAAAAAACAGTATAATAGTCTTGAAACTCATTACATGATAATTTATTTAAAAACAAATTAACAGCAGGCATTAATAGATGTTTTGATACTATTTACTCTAAAACTTTTGCTAAAATTCCTTACAATCTTAAAAATACCTTCAGTACTTTGGGGCAAGGACCAGAGAAATAAGGCAGTAACAGGGAGTCAGGTGAGTCAGATTTTACTTCTGGCTTTGCTATCTACATGTGGATTTTGAGCCGACAATATTTTTTTTCTGATTCTGAGAAGTCTTGTACAGATATAGGACTTGAGCTATGTAATGTTAAGGGAAAAAAGGCCCACACTTTTTTGTTAAATAAAATTAATTTTCAAATGCCCTAGGCCATATCCCTAATATAGATTTGTTTCTCTAGAGATACTATAAGAATAACTTAAAACAGAGATTCTCAACATTTTAAAACCAGTCACTACCTTCAATAAGCATAAAAATCTTATACTTTCCTTTAAAATTATTTGAAGTTTCAAAATAAATTAGAGATAAAAGTCAGAGTAATCTGTTTTATCAAACTATTCATAAACATCTCTATTGAGATTATGAATTTAAATTATAAATTTAGAAAGCAATATGAAAGCTCTAAAAACAAATTTTCAGATAAATAAGGTTTTAAATATTTAGGAAAAACAACAACAACAAAAATATTTAGGAACAAAGTTTTTAAGAACATCCCCAGGATTACACATATATTTACCAATTCAAGCAAACAGTTTTCAATTTTTTGTGCCAGGAAAGCATTCCTTAAAGATGATTCCTCATCAGCTGAAGAAACCATTTCAACAATATCCTGCTAAAGCAAATTAGGAAAAGATAGTTAATTCTGCTAGTGATTATCACAGGAACAATCTAATTATGTTAAATGCTTTAATCACATGAATGCTCATTTCTCAAACTTTAAAAATACTACCCACATTCTAAAAATATTTTTTCTGAGATATCCGAGATAGGCAGTCCCTCACTTAAATATTCCTGTTTTCCATATGCCTCTCACAAATGAAGAACTTACATGCATGCCCCTTCCCTTCTTGCTTCCTATCCTTTTCCTTCCTATTTCCCTCTCCACTGCAGACCTCATATCAAAAGTCTCTACTACTGCACTTCTGAGATTACTTTCCTTTGAGGCATTTTTATCTATCCCCAGTCCCCTACCTCTATTCTCATGCCAGTACCAGGTGGCATAGGAAAGAGGTCTGCAGTGGGCAGGCTGAGGGAGTGAGAGTGAGAGGAAAGGGATATAAATATCCCTACTCAGGGCCATGACAGGATTCCTGCCACCACTGCTAGAGCTGTCACAGGAAACAGGGAAGAAAAATGGTGTCCTCTGGAAGGGGAAAAACAGACATAAAGGAAGAAGAAAAAAGACAAAGCCAGAAATTCTCCATTCCCCATCATCTCCTCCCCTTTTCATTGCTGTAAAAGCCCTTTTCATCTTCAGCCTGTCTCCAAGCTTCATTCCCCACCTGTTATCCCTCATCTTGATTAAGTTAAGAGTTTCCTTTAACATAGTTTACTTCAGCTTCTTAAAATTTTAGTGAATATAAGGAATTGCAATTTATTCTTCAATATACACATTTGTGGAGACATCATATTTTTTTCTCTTAATTTCCACAAATACTCTACATTTCAGATACTCTCAGTTTTGCAATTACTATATATAAAAATTCTGTTTTATGAAGATTTGAAAACGATTAATCAGAATCAATATTTTCCTATCCCTTCAAACTGACTGTGCTCCCATACTTGACTATATTTACATTTCTTCACAATTTTTGGAAACAGAATAAGAATGGAATTGAAGGTTAAAGCATAAGCATAGGGTAAAGGAGTAAAGGTTCAAAGAACTGGTACATCAATCTCTTTCCTTCTCTCTACTTCAAGCACATAGGAAAAATCTATTTTATTAATTTGTCTATGATAACTGCAGTTATATTTTCCTTTCAAAAAATCATAAACCAAACAAGTTCACCTAATCATAATCTTCAGTAGGTGCACTCTAAGAAATGTCTGAGCCCAAATGAGGAGAGAGTAGTATTGGCAACACAGAAGCTCAATATCCAGTATATTATCAAATATTTAGTAAAACACATTCTGTTTTAATGCATTGTGAAACTGTCTTTCCTTCCAAGGGCATTCAGTTTCAATGTGGCTTGACTCTGAATTCCCTGAGTGGTTATCCAAATACACTGATGATGGAACACACCAGAAAAGCACTGGTTTATTTTTATCTGGTGTAGCTATAATATTTACATTTGTACAACCAATGAGGTGACAACTGGGAAAATATTTTAAAGCACATTGTTTCCAACTATGTTTTCAACTAGCTTTGTTCTTCAAGTAAAAATTATGTCTTCAAATAAAAACTTTAAAAAAATTGGTTTTGGTCATGGATCTTTAAGTCTTTCAGATTCAAGGCCGAGGTAATTGGTAGGTCTAAAACATACTATTCCTAGAGGTAGGAAGAGTGAATTTATGATTAGAAACAAAACACAGGTTTATCGGCTAGAGTCCCAAAAGACTCCATGGTATATTGAATGTGGAGTTTAGTAAAATTCTCGGCATATAACTAGATTCAAGTACAATCATTAACTTAATGTATCATGCAAAATACTATTTCAGTATAAAACTATCCTAAACTTCTAGAGAATATTGTTCTGCAGATGAAAATCATGTTTTACTCTGCAGTACTGCTACTTAACAAAGAAACTACAGAACAACATAAGATGAAATGTGAACTATAAATGTAAGAAGATATACCAGAAACCCAACATTCCTTCACTATATCTCTGACAGAAAAATAATATGTTTATGATTCTCTCTGGCTAACTTACCTCAGAGTTAATATTTTTATTGGTATCCTCATGAGAGCTACACATAGATCCATCAATTACATTCTTCCAAGTTTGGGGGTGACTTAACTCTTGCTGGGAATTTGGCTCTTCCATCATGGCCTCTGAATTATCAAGGAGGTAAAGATTTCACCAAAATACCTTTCAAACTTGAATCAAGATATGGTTGTTATAAAAGAAAATTTCTGATGGACAACTTAGAATCCAGGAATTTAAACAAAGGGTGCACACACTTTCATACTGCTCCCCAAGTCTCACATATTAAACTTCCCTTTCCCTTCGTCTGCCTCTTTATCACCTCCACTTCCTGTCCTCTGCCACTATCTCCTCCACACTCACTCTCACACACTCACCTGACAACATGGAGTTTAAGCCCATCTTGGTATATTATTCAGCAGATTTTAATGCCTTCACGAAGGGTGATCAGGAAGCGGAAGCTTACTCACTACATAAGTTGGTTTTATTATTACTTTATAATTGTCACAATAATAATCAGTGATTATTAATAATCCATGTACCCTCTGAGTGATCTCTGTCTCAGGTTAACTGTATTGCTTCAGTGCTTTTCTTAACCCTACCTGATTTTTCATATTAATTGTTTTAAAGTAAAACATTATCCTGACATAAAGATTTTCTTTTTTGAGGGCTGTGAGTTTTGCCTTTGGGGATAGGGAACGTGGGAAAGAGTAAGAATGGTCCACATAGTACATATACTTTTTAATGAGTCTCTGGGACAAACATTAAACTAAAAAGCAGAAAAATTCAATACTGAAGTAACAATTTCTTCTAAATTCAAATATTCTTCTAGATATAGCATTTATATTTGTAAATATGTAATTGGATCCCATCTTCATCTTAAAAAGTAAAATGAAATTTTTGTTTCCACAGCATTCCACTCAACATCAACAGAATTAGGAAGTCTTACCTACTATGTTTTGGCTTCCCACTTCTTTCCTTACTGACTTCTTCTGAATCAATTTTCTTCCAAGTTTAAAGCCAGAGGACAGAAAGCAGCATTTTGTAAACAACTGTAAAAATATACATTTTTGTTTCTTGGTTTTGTACTAGTAAAGCAATTCAATAAAACACAAGCATGTATGTTGAAAAGTAAAAACTATAATTCATACACACATGCAGCAAATTAATTCAAAAGTGAGGGAGTATTTTTTCACAAGTTTAAATTCTGTTGTATATATGTATGTAAATATACATTTATTTATTTATAACCAGATATATAACCCATGTAAAAGGATGGATACTATTACCATTTTCAGTTCAGCATGAATCAAATCCTGGGCAGCAGTTGACAGAAGTGTATCCACTCCTCCCCTCTTCTTCCACATCATCAGTCTTTGGGTAGGAGGTGCAAGTTCCAAAACCATGAGTGTGTCCATAAAGAAAGTAAGCTGTTTATGCATAGTTTTTCTACTGATCTTCTTGATTGGATCTATAAGCAATTTCCTCTTTTTGCCTTTCCTTTTCTCAGCAATGTCTAAATATAAGAAATAGGCACAAATGTGATTGTGGGATATTATGAAATGTATATATGGTCTTTGTACCCCTCTCCTGAAATCCTTAAAATCTTTAAAGTAATGAGTGTCTTTTTGTATGTTAATGAGTTGACTGATGACTGACATTCCCTAGGTAGCTTCAGGATGAGGGCGGCTCACTGAAAAAACCAAGGCAGGATTAGAGGGCTGGGACTTTCAGCCCCACCCCCACAACCTCTGGGAGGGGAGAGGGACTAACGGTTAAGTTGATCACCAATGCCAAGTGATTTAGTCAATCAAGCCTACATAATGAAGCCTCCATAAAAACTCTAAAGGACTGGGTTCAGAGAGCTTTCCCATAGCTGAACACATGGAGGTTCCTGGAAAGTAGCAAGCTCAGGGAGGGCATGGAAGCTCCACATTCCTTTCCCCATACCTCGCCCAATGCATTTCTTCAACTGTATCCTTTGTAATATCCTTTATAATAAACTGGTAAACGTAAGTAACTATTTCCCTGAGTCCTGTGAGCCACTCTAGCAAATAAATCAAACCCAGAGAGGGGCTCATGGGAACCTCAACATGAAGCTGGTCGGTCAGAAGTTCTGGAGGCCTGGACTTATGATGACTAGGGTCTGAAGTGTGGACAGTCTGGTGGGACTGAGCCCTCAACCTGTTGGACCTGACCCTACCTCCAGGTAGATAATGCAGATGATGTTGGAATTGAATTGGAGTATACCTAGTTGGTGTCTGCTGCAGAACTGATTGCCTGCTTGCTGGTGGGGAAAAACTCCCACACATTTGGTCACAGAAGTTTGTCTTCTGCAATGATTGTTGTTGAGTGAGAGTATAGAAAAACACTTTTGTTTGTTTATTCCTATGTATTTTCACAGATTGGTTATATGGCTTTGTAAAATGATATTTTATGCACTGCATATCTAAGAAGTATCTAACACAATACAACCTACAGAATTGCATTGGGAAGAAAATCCCCCTTCACCTCTCCTTTGAAAATTATGCTTTACATGGTTTTTGCATAGCTAGAGTGCCTAGGCAGCCAATATGATACATTCTATAAGGTGTTGCTTGAAAGTGCTTAGGAGGGACTCAGTTGATCTGTTAAATGGGCAAATGAGGAAATGTGCAGCAGAGGCTATATTGAGAGGGATGTCAACCAATTCGGAGGTTCCTTAAAATGCCTATATAGCCGGATAAATTTCTGAAACATTAATTTGTATTTGTCCAGTGTATTTTTCCCTCCTCCACTGAAATTCATATACAAATTCCAAGTAGGTAGATAAGTCCATGGGATTTAGCTCCTTTAGGGAATTTTACCAGGCAGAAAGCAGAAGTCAAGCTTTTCTTTAGTAAAGCTGCAAAAGGAGAGAGAGGGTTAGATTTCCCAGAATGGGTGAAGATCTAAGATCAGACGGAACTAGAAGGAAGAAGAACCTGCTTACTGATGTGCCTCTGTAAAATCCCAGGAACATGACAAGATCCTAGAGGGGCTGGTTGTGGGATGATCCCAGATACTATGTAGGCTGTGACACAGGGCACCACAAACTGGTGTGGCTGATGACCAGGGGTTCCCTTCTACATCCCACATACCTCCCCCAAACTTTGGCACTACATGTCTCAGGGAAGATAGGGAGGCTGTGCAGATTCCATTTCCTGCCAGCCATGGGAATAGAGGTTCAGAGTTGAATTCAGTAAAGAAAAAATTTAAATGCTTTATTTCTTGCACGCTTGACTTTATAGACCGAAATTCATATCAATTATAATACTTAAAACTAGGATATTCCTAAAGGATTTAGTTATATATTAGATTCACACTTATTATTTATTCCTAAAAACATAGTGCCTCTCTTCTGATCCTTTCATTCTGCCTTATATTATATTGACTTATGTGTCCTAATCAGATTGTAAGCTTCTTAAAAGTAGGAACCATGTCTTCTTCATTTCTGTGCCCCACACAGAGTAATGGCTCAATAACTTCTTGAACTGAACTCAGTTCAAAATTTTCCAGTTTCCTAAACAATATATATGGTTTGAACAGAACTAAATATAATGAAAGGATCACTTCAAATTTCTTCCACACTCTTCTCCTATTGTACTACAAATGCTATTACTAGATTGACTACCTTCTATAATATTTCATAGATTATTTAGATATCTCAGAGTAAGTAAGATAGCATATTAAAAATAAAAAAACAAAAACATGAATGCCTCTGACCTGAAACATCAATTGGGTCAAGGACAAATCCTTCCTCTTCATCTGATAATAATGTTCTTTCATCCATTTTTTCTTTTTCAGGTAGACATATACACTCAGGGTTATCTGGTTCTACTAATCAACATCGCCATAAAAGTAATTATGAAAAAATGGTTATGTAGCAAGCAAGAGGACCACATGAGAATTAAAGTGAAAGATAAACAAACTGAAGATTTATGTTGCTAACTGAAGCCACATCTGAATTCTTAGAATCATCTATTAAATAGAGTTGAAGAAACTCAGAGATTATATAGTCTGGGACCCACAGCATTCGGGTGAGTCAAGTATCATCATCCTCTTTTGCCCATGAGAAATCTAAGTCTGAGCTACGGTCATAGCAGAAGTGAAAATAGTGGTCACAACTACAATAAATGACTAATATAAATTTGACTATATGTCTGCTGAAAGGTTTGTATTCTGTTAAGTCACTTATCAGTTTACCCATAAAGAACCATAACTAAAATTTTACTGCCTAACTCTTTTCACATTTTCAATTTCTACTATTGTATTAGAAAACAAATATAACATCGAAAATTGTGAAGAATCAAAACGGGGCTAATCGTACTTTTAATTCTTAAGAAAAGTCAGACTAAAAGACTTCAAATCATCTGAGGTACTTTTGTATGAATTTCAAGTGGGGAAAATATGCCCACATTTGTAATTTATCTCGAGTTGTATATAGATTGTTAAACTACAGTATTTAATAATTTTTTCTTATCATGTAACATACATTATTTGAATGATTCAAAAGCTCAGTATTTTGGCAGAGTATTTAAACATGCTCTCATACTAAACCCAATCTTGGTCAAACACCCTTCATTCTACCTTTCTCAGAACACAACTTCCTATTCTATATTGTCTAGTATCAAATTAAGAGAGTTTGACGGACAGCCTTCTCTATTATCTTTCACTGTTCTATACTGTTACATAAACTCAGAAGTTCTGAGGATTAATTTGAATATAAGCATCTGTCCACTTTCTCCACAAAGGAAAATTTCAACATACCCACTATAGAACTGGGAGGCTCAGGAGGCAGGGAAATTTCTCTGTTCAAATGCACGTCTTCTAACAGGATATCCTGATCATCTTGCAATAGATTGTCTTGAAAATACAGTAAACTTTCGTCATATAGATTTGAATCTGTTATTTGTTCACTGAACATTTATTAACATTACTTTATGCAAGGCATTGTGAAAGGAAAACCAGACTTTTAATGTGAACTAGAGAATTAAAAAAAAAAAGACTTGATATGAACAGTCAATAGACAATCTTTAAAATATGTGCATTTGGATTTCCCAATTTGTCTACCTTATTTCTATGATTATTTTATGATAATATCACAATGTAAATATAAAATAATGATTAAAAATTCTGGAAAGATCCTTTTGAATAGATGTCCCACAATTTGTGTTAAAGAAAACCATGTTGTCTGGTATATATTCTATTTTGTGAGGAATATACTAACCTCATTCCTTCCCCTCCAAAAATTAGGAATTTGTAAAAGTAAAAACAATCAGTAGTTCACGGCCTCTATGGAAAATTTTTAAACAGATGGCTATTTACTTAGGCCTACCCTAAATATTTAAATATAACATAGACTTTGAAAACTTGTATAAAAAATTGTTTTGACCTACATGACACAGAAACATATCTGAAATTTTAGTTTGATGTAGATTTATTATTAATATGTTTTAGTAATTTAATTGAAATAGATATTTGATTTTTATATGACCAGATAGCATACCAATCATTTCTCCTGCACCTCCTTCATCTCCAAATCCACCTCCACTGTCATAGAACAGAGATTTTTCTCCAATGCAGCATACAGAACTATGTTCAACTAAGGGACCACTGGAATTCACGCATATGTTGTCATCAAAGAAGCTATCTCTTCTGAGAATTTCAGATTCCTCCCCTAAATAAATACATATCATTAATACTAAGTTAGTCATAGAACAGAATTTTAGAGTTAGAAGAAAATTCAGATATCATCTAGTATAATCCCGCCTCATCTTATAGATGAGGACAATGAAAGCTGTAAAACTTATTTGAATTATTTAACTGAAGTCATTATATGCATTTTATGACATAGTAGGAGATACTATTACAATACTTACTGTACAGATGAGGGAACATTTCCACAGAAAGGTTTTGTAACTTGCAAACAGTCACACCCTAATAAACGTCAGATCCAGAATCTGAACCCAGCTCTCTCTGATTCCAAAGCCTGTGTCTGATAGCCACTACACTATACTGATAGTTCCAGGGAACCAGAAGTCAGCTCTTGCACATTCTTTCCCTCTCTTGGGTTTGAATCTCTAATCTCTAGGTCCATGAGTCCGAAACCCTAAAAATCAGAGATTCGTCTTCTCTTCCCTCCCTCTGACAACCTATGTTAGTGTTAGACAATAAAGAACATAATGAGGTATCACTCAAATTGACAATTCTTCTATAGACCTATATCTTCTAGAAAAGAAGAGCTTAAAAAAAGCAATCGTCATTGTGCTGGACTAAAGACTTGCTCAACAGAAAAGATTAAGAGACTTGTTCAAAAGAACTAAGAATACGTTCACATCATCCAGGTGCAGCTTGACAGCTCCCAAAAGAAAAATCATCTTTGGTCACTCAGAGAATAACATTTATGTACAGAGTGGTGACAGTCAGCTTTGTACCCCATGAATATTTATAACCAGTAAAAAAAGATAAAATAAAATGCAAATAACAATATAAAAATTTATGAACATACACTATATTCTAAGAATTGAGCATCACAACAATCTGAGATTACATAAAAGAAATTTAAAAAATCATTGCCTTTGATTTATACTGTTATCCAGAATAGGATAGATTAATATTAAACATTTCTATGAGGACGTTAGGGTCAAGGTAGTTTTTGAAGGGAAGAGAAATCACATATTGATGGAGAGGACTGAAGGAGGGAATAAGGGAAATAACCATATTATGTCGCTAGTAGTATCCCAACTTTCCAAATAGGCTCAGAGAGATTAGGCAATCTGCCAGGCATCACATAGCAAGTCAACAGAAAAAGTCCAGATTCAAACCCAGGTCTATCAGTCTACTAAGAACAAGTTCTTCCCACCTTTTTGAATTGTATAAGGAGATGCAGAACTGTGAACAACTTAATTGTATTGGTTGGATGGTAAGATGTTTGCTTGACTAGAGCAAAAATTTTATATTAAGAGTAAAACACATAAAGTTGATAAAATGAAGAAGTGACAAATTGGTAAAGGGCCTTGAGGATAGGCAGAGATGTATGACACAGTAAGTCATAGGGGCCCAAGGCACTTAAGCAGAAGAAATGTTATATGAAAAAAAATTTAAAGAAAATTGCTCTTGCAGAGGTGTACAAAATATGGAAAGAGACCAAAAGAAGATTCATAGGAGGGTTTTGTAGTACTCTTGGCTTTTCATATTGGTGAACTATATTGGTGGCTAAGGAAATAGGAAGAAAATCTAAGAGACATTTCAGTATTTTTTTAAAAATCAGCACTAGTATGAAGCTGACAGAGAGCACAGTTGAAAGTAATCCTAAAGTTTCAGGCCTAAAGAAGAGTAATAGCATTTACATGGAAATTTATAAAGAGTGTCTTGGGCAATAGGAAATATAATCATCTCTTTGCCAGTGTATTACGTTTCTAGTCTGGGGTTACAGCCAGTAAGAAATCTATGCTACTCAAAGTATTTTACAAAAGTAAAATATAATACAGACAGGTTGTAAATTGACAAAAATTATAAAACTGGTCCGTCTTCACAGACTGTGAGAAACACAGACAAGAGTTATGGAGGACAGGGAGGATGAGAAGTCGAGATGAGAGGTGTAGCTCAAGCATTACTTCCTTGCTTCCCCTCCGCAACCTAAGAAAATTTAGGCCATCCTTCTCCTATGCTCACTATTTTGAGCACTGTAAAAAATTCAAAAATGAACACGACATAGATTCTACCCTCATGGAGTTTGCAGACCAATACATGAGGCGTAGAAATATTGTGATACAAGACAAAGAGTGATAGATGCAAGAAAAAAGAACAAATACTATATAGTTCAATTACACCATATCACTTCAATTTTAAAGTGCGCTCACTTTGACTAAGCAGATTTTAACATTTTAAAAATCAGTTTCTGTTTCACAATCAATGTGTACAATTAGGGTGGAAGTATTTCCTCCTCCTCACCACGAAGCTGATTTAAAATGTTATTTTGCAATTGATATCTACATTTACTAGAGGAAATATGATATTTTGAAGGCATTGTATGCAGCATACATATAAAACCACATTAACTATAGCAATGGTTTATTTCCATGTCTCTGTCTCAGCCTGAACCTCCTCCAAGGCAGGCACTGCTTCTTTAAACTTTGGTACCACCCATGTCTATGACAACAGTGACATGCAGTAGGTATTCAATAAGTGACTGTACACTGAGAAGGGAAGTATACCTTAAGATTGAGTATTGAATATTGGCATTGACATCTGTATTAGAAAAAGGCAAGGAAAAATTTATTGGGGATTACATTTACAGTATACATAAAAATATTCATTCTATAGGTATTTCTATTAGTATTGTTTCAATACGAAAATGTAGATATAATTGATTATGACTTGTAATTTTGATTTCTCAAATATCCTCACCAAAACTCTCAGCTTGGAAAAGTAGATTATTGTCATATTCTTCTCTAAGTGTGATTTCTTCTGGTTTGCTTTGGTTCTGAGTAAAGTGTTCTGAAACATCAACAGCACTACTGAGAAATATAAGAATGAGAAAAACATGTGAACAGAACACAATGATTTTGCAGTATAGTGAAAAAACTTAAAACAAAAAATAAATTTTATTATAAAAATAAAGGATATTTTTATTTTCTCAATAGTATTATTTATAAACACTAGTTTATTATATGTACTCATATACAAATAATCTCCAGGTTGCCAAATCCAATGGTTATATTGCAGTCCTTATCTTACTTGCACTAACCAACAGCATTTGAAATACTGTAGATGTTCTCTCCTTCTATGGCCTGAATTTGTGTCCTCCTGAAACTCATATATTGAAATCTAATCATCCAGGTAATGGTATTGCAAGGTGAGCCTTTGGGAAGTGATTAGGTCATAAAGGGAGAGCCCTCGTTAGTGAGATTAGTGTCTTTACAAAAGAGGCCCATGCCCCTTATACCATGTCAGAACACAGTGAGAAGACTACAATCTATGAGCCAGGAAGGAGGCCCTCATCAGACACTGCATCTACTGGCACCTGGATCTTGGACTTCTCAGCCTCTAGAACTGTGAGAAATACATTTCTATTGTTTATAAGCCACTCAGTTTATGATATTTTGTTATAGAAGCCCAAACAGACTACAACACCCTTCCTTACAGAATATGTTCTTCTCTTGGTCTCTGAGATACCACTTGATTTTCTTCCTCTCTGCTCTTTTTCTGTCTCTTTTTTTAGTTTGTTCAAATCCTCCAGATTACTAAGTATTCAGTATGATTCCACATTCAGTCCTCAGATCTCTCTTTCTCTCCCTCTTTCTCCTTTTTAAATCTATACTCACTCCCTTGGGGAGCTCTTATGTCCCATGGTTAAAATTCCATCTATACACTCACAACTTGCAAATGTATATATCCAGCTCAGACCAGTCTCCTGAACTACAAACCCATATATTCAACTACCTACCTACTTCCCTCTGATGTTGTCTTAGTCCATGTGGGCTGCTATAACAAAATACCTTAGACTGGGTAATTTATGAACAACAGAAATTTATTGCTCACAGTTCCGGAGGCTGGGAAGTCCAAGATAAAGGTGCCACCAGATTTGGTGGCTGATGAGGGCCTGTTTCTCATAGATGGCACCTTCTTTCTGTGTCCTCATGTGGTGGAAAGGACAAGGAAGCTCTCTCAGGCCTCTTTTATAAGGACACTAATCCCATTCATGAGGGCTATGACCTCATGACCTAATCACTTCACAAAGGCCTCACTTCTTAATACCAGCATCTTGTGGATTAGGTTTCAACATATGAACTTTAGAGGAACACATACATTCAGATCACAGCAGATGTGTAACAGTTATCTCAAAGCTTATGCCCCAAACCTAATTTACTTCCTTCTCTCTGTTCCCCTTAAACCTACCATTCCCTAGTTATCCTAATCTCATTAAATGGTAACTCTATTCTCATGCCCCAAATCATTTAGTCATCTTTCACTTCTTTCTCTTAGAGCTATATCCAATTCATCAGTAAATGCTGTTGGCTCTGCCTTCCAAATATATCCATAGTTTGACATTACCTCCTTGATAAAATGAAGACTGAGAACTGATCACAGATATTGTCTTCTCTCACCTGGACTTATCACTGCAATAATCTTCTCAAATATTCTCACAGGCTCTCTGCTTCCTCCCTCTCCCCTTTATAGTAAGTAGCCAGAGGGAACATGTTGAAATCAAGTCAGATCCAATCACTCCTCTATTCAAAACCCTCCTGTGTTTCCTCTCTGAGTAAAGTCCTGTTGTAGCCTACAACACCCTACAACATCTGTACCTCCTGCTATCTCTCTGAACTCACCCCCTACCACTCAGATCCTGATTTTCTCCACTCCAGTCTCACTTGCCTCTTTGCTGTTCCTTGAAAATGTACAATGTGCTCCACCTACGGCCTTTCCACTTGCTCTACCTGGAACATGCATCCCAACATTAAGAATGATTTGTTCATTCACATCTTTTAGTTCCTATTCTTACCTTATCAGAAATGCCTTTCCTGACCATCCATTATTTATTTTCTATTTCTCTTCACAATGCTGATCATCTCCTGGCATATTGTATGTTTACTTTTTATTTGTTTATTGTCTGTCCACCCAAACTAATATGTAAGATTCTTGAGGCTAGGAGCTGTGTTTTAGTCATTGCTATCTCCTCCATGCCTAGAACAGTGCCTGGCATATGGAAGGCACCCAATTAATATTTATTGAATGAGTAGACGAATATAATGTCAAAACTGCAGACTACAGGCTGTTTCAAAAAGTTCATGGAAAGATTTGTATTATTTTTTAATTATATTTTTCAAGTACCCTTGTGCATTCAATAAATATAATGATATATTTTTGCTGTACTTTCAAATTTCACACTAAACTTAAGTCTTTGTCAATTGCATGTGTACTTAGTTGTTAACTACATTTTATTTGCCTTCATGAGATCTAAATATCAAAACAATAAAATATCAAGAAAATCAAATTGAAGGAAAATAAAATAATTTACTTCACATTCTGGGTGTCAAAATCATGAAATTCTTCTGGCAATGTGATAGCATTGTAAGCTGCTTCAAAATTCTCTTTTGGAAGGTCAACCGGTCCTGAAAAGAATCAAAAACCACATTCAATAAGGAATGATGCTATATAAAATAAGAAACTCTCAACTAAATCTCCATTTTCTCTTACTTAACTACTGCTTAGTCTCTTTAACTTGTTTCCCTGTATCCACCCCTGCCCCTCTGCTGTCCATTCTCTATAAAGCAGCCAGAGGGATAGTTTTAAAAAGCAACCAAATCAGATGACTTCCATGCTTAAAATAGTTTAGTGACTTCCCAGTGCGTTTAGATAAAATCCAAATTTCTGATGGGAGCCTCTGCAGCTTTACAAACCTATCAGGCATCATCTAATGACACTCCTGACTCATTATACTCTAACCATAGTAGCCGTTTTGTTCCCTGAAAAGGTCAAGCATTTCTCCACCTCAAGACCTTTGCTCTTGCACTTCCCTCTCCCTAAGATGCTTTTCTCTCAGAGTCTTTTTACATGGCTGGGCTCTTCTCATTTGTCAAGTCTGAGCTTAAATTCTATCCCCTCAGAAAGGCTTTTCCCGACTATCCTAGCTAAGGTGAACTTCTCTTTTATTTTCTGTTGTAGTGCTCTGTTTATTTTCCTTTGCAGCACAATCACAATCAATAATTATTGAAATATGTTTTTGAAACTTTTTCATTATCTGATTTTCTCACCACACTGAAAGGTACCCTATTCATCTTGTTTGTCCTTATTTCCCAGAGGATCATTAAATATTTGTGGAATACGTAAATGAAATAATAAATGAACAAATGAACTATACTTGATATGAGTATAAATCTACCTAAAAATTCCACAAATATTTTAAATGAGAAAGAAAGAAAAACCTGTCAATCCCACTTCAACAAATATCAACTGAGGGAATAGGGCAAGACACTGAGACAGGCACTATAAGAGATTTATGAATTGACAAAGACGCTTCCTTTAAGGAGCTTGAAAACTAGTGACAGAGGCAAGACCTGTACCTAAATAATCATAACACAAGGTGGAAAACAATGAATGTCTTAAAAGTGGAACAGAGGCTATGTAAATTAAATTTTGAAAGCATGACATTTATGACACATATAAATCTCTAGCACTTTAAAATGCCTAGGGATTTTTGATAATATTTCATAAACAGCGTTCTACTTAGAGACCCAAAGAATTCTGAAAACAATGACAATTATTGATATCTATGTTTTGTCAATCACAATATTTCTAAATTTCTCTCAAAGAGGCAAAAGCAGATGTAACAAACTAAATGACCCATTAAAAATAAAATATCAGAGTTTCTTACACAAATGTGGTGGCTTTAAGTATATACCTTACATAAATATGCAGAAACATTACAAGTTTTGGAAAGCATAACCTTTTCCTGCAAACATAGGAAAAAAGCATAGGAAAGAATATGATTTATTCTTAACCATGTAAACTTAGATTCAGTCAAAACAAAGTTTACATTCACTATACTCACCTGGAATTATACAATGCTGTCAATTGAAAGAACCTACCCAAAATAAAAATGCAAAAGGGAACCAAGAAGAGTGAGACAAATCAACATTGCATGTATACCTGGGCAAAATGTTATCTTCATTTTAAGAAGTGCTTCAGCGCAATCTTCCAAAAGATATTTTGCCTTCCTCTTATAGATTCGAACAACTCCCAAAAGAAGGTGTCCTGAAGTTCGAAGTGCAATTTTCACCTTTCAATAATTTTTAAAGTATTAGAATAATAAAAATTAGGTCCATAAATCCTGTTCTTTGAAAATTACTGAAATCATAGGAATTTCTTCTCATTAAAAAGCAAACATTTCATATTCTTATTTAAAGTCAATCACTTAACTTTTACCTAACCTTGTAAATGATTAATCTTTTTCTTATTCAATGAAGATAATGTGGCATTTAAATGAATTATGCTGGGGGTGGGGGAAGAAGACACAGCAATCATAATTCTTTGGACTTGTTAAGACAAGTGAACAGATATGATGTTGATGCGGGGTAGGGAGAGAGGGAGGGAGGAAAAGGAGGAATTGGTAAAGGGACATGAAAATCAACTATATTATATATTGATAAATTAAAATAATAAAAAAATGAATTATGCTATTATTGGTATTCTGGGAAGAATATAAACTCTGCAGTCAGGTAGACTTGGGTTCAAGTCTTGGCTCAGTTGCTGAGTCATTTAACCTCCCTGAACTTCAATTTAATAAAGATGGCTGCAATTTATTATGTACTTATTTTGTGCCAGGTATTGCTCTAAGAGCTTTTCATACATTAATTTATTTAATTTTGACAACAACCTCTACCTACAGAAGAAAAAACTGAAACTCAGATATGTTAAGTATTCTGCCCAAAGTAATACAACTATTAAGTGATGAAGCAGGAATTAAACATAAATTTGTCCAACTCAAAAGTTCATGCTAACTACCACACTTCACTGAGGCTAAACGAAGCCAGTCCCACAGAGTTGTTGTGAAGATCAAATAAGCTAAATTGCTCATTGCCTAACACACATTAGGCTTTCAATTATAATTGTTCTTCTCTCAAGCAGAAAAATACTTAACTGTAATAACATTAAAATAACATTTTGGGGCAGGCCTGTGGCTCATTTTGGAGAGTGTGGTGCTGATAACACCAAGGCCACGGGTTCGGATCCCTAGATAGGGATGGCCGGTTAGCTCACTTGAGAGAGCGTGGTGCTGACAACACCAAGTCAAAGGTTAAGATCCCCTTACCGGTCATCTTAAAAAAAATAAATAAATAATAATAATAATATTTTGCATTAAAATAATGCAAGTTTTAATAGCTCTTTTATAGTGTTTTGTAATGAACACAGTACTTCACTGTTTATGATGTGTTTTCACATTTTTTAAATCCTATCTTTCTACCCTCCCCACTCATTCATTCGCTATTTTCTAATAAGTACTTCTTAGGTACCTACTATGTATACAGTATTTTGTTAGAGAATAAGAAAGGATTACAAAATATGTACAAAACATGGCCTTTATCTTTCAGGGTCCAATTTATTTATGATAAATATATAAAACAATTATCAACAGAAACCAATATATGTTTATATATTCAGACAATAAATGCTATAGGAATTAAGAGAGACCATTTGAAAAGTAAAACTTCCTTGGAAATGTATTTCATGATATAAATGTATTTTATTTCCTTTCCTCTCCAAGAAATCATTACAAAAACAAACTATCATTTTAATCAGTAACATACCTTAGGTGAAAGAATTTTTTTAATGCTTATCTCTAGATTACATTCAAATATGTGAGCCTTTTTGAGTTTCTTCTCCCAGTGAGCTGCAAGCCATATTTTGGCCAATGGTCCTCGTTTACACATTAGCACATGTGAGTAGAACATGTTGCCTGTATTCCTTAGTTATATTTAATCAACTAGAGAGAACATGAAAAGATATTTAAAATTTGGTTACAAAAACTTTCAGTGTTGTTTTACAGCAAGCAAAAATGCTTCTCATTAATTCTATAAAATAACATTCAGATTATCTTCTAACTCAATGTATTATTCAATTTGAATTATTTTCTTGTAAAGAAGAGAACCTTATTTGGAATATGAAATTATAACGTATTGACAGAGCTCTAGTAGATTGTGACCCACACTTGCTTTAGATGCAGTTGTTGAATTTCACTGTTCTCTTCAAGATGCTCTGGTTTATCCAACAATACATTAATTTTTGAAGTTAAAATAATGGAACTCGAAAGGACCATAAAGTGGAAAAATGATGAAAACAAGAAACTACCTATAGGAAAACAATCAGAGGAAGGCAAGAAGGAAACAAGAATCAACTTTAAATGTTTTGAAATGAGAATGGTAAGGGAAAATCTTCACTTAAAACAAAGACAAGTAATTAATTCACATTTCTACAAATTTTACTATTCTTGATAACATCGTAAGGTTCTATTATTAAGCCCAAAACGAGAAGGGGTGATATAACACTTTTGGTTGACTTCTAGAGAAGAATCAAATCATTGCTTCCATATATGTAATCTTAAAGTGCCACTATGGAAGCTTGCTTCTTTTCTACTTAAAGTTCTGATCGAAGGGAAAATTGAGCCAAAATGAACATAAAAACAAAGCCAGCCACAGAATTAAAAACAGGTAAACTTTGATCAATGCTTATTTCCACCGCAAGAATCAAATCAAAGGTTACCCAATCTACCAAACCACATTCCCCCATGGCACAGCTAGAGATTTTAATGTTTCCGGCTTGTGGCTCTGTTGGTATCTTGTAATATATTCCAATTCATCTTTTTAAATTGTTCCTAGGGGTGTGAGGTACCTAAAAGGTGTACTTCTTAAGTAATGGACTTTTTTTTTTTTTTTTTTTTTTTTGTCCTTTTTTGTGACCCCGCTCAGCTAGTGAGCAAACCGGCCAACCCTATACAGGGTCCGAACCCGCGGCGGGAGCGCTGCTGCGCTCCCAGGGCCGCACTCTCCCGAGTGAGCCACGGGGTCGGCCCAAGTAATCGACTTTTTAAAAAGAACCATACAGGCCGACCCCGTGGCTCACTCGGGAGAGTGCGACCCTGGGAGCGCAGCAGCGCTCCCGCCGCGGGTTCGGATCCTGTATAAGGATGGCCGGTGCGCTCACTGGCTGAGTGCGGTGCGGACGACACCAAGCCGAGGGTTGCGATCCCCTCCCTTACCGGTCACAAAAAAAGACAAAACAAACAAACAAAAAAGAACCCTATGATTTAATATTCCTGAGTCATTGATTTTCCTGAGCACATATTACCTCCCCCCCCCATATATCCACACATAAACCCCAAGTCCTGGAGGTTGTTTCTAGATGAATTTACTTCATGCAAAGTAAAGCTAGGAGCCAGGGACGGGGATAATTCCTGGAAACCGGCCCAAGGAAGGGTAATGGCGGTGGGCGAAGAGGGAGCAGAGGCGGGAGAAAGGGGCAGAAAGCAGAGCGGGGGCTAGGGGGGAGATGCCCTGGAGTGGGCAGAGGGAGGCAAGAAAAGAGGCGCAGCCCCTTCAAGGGAGCAAGAAGGGGCTTGTCCCGGGCTGGGAAGGGCTGACGCGGCCGTCAGGGTCAGGGACACCAAGGGCTCCCTCCACAGACGACTCCTCAGAACTCAAAGCCGGGTGCTCAGAGAGGGAAACTGAGGCCAGAGGGGTGACCCCAAGTCTCTGTTGCCTCCCCGCACGGGGGCGAGGAGACCGCGGGTCGCGCCTTGAGTCCCTGGCGGGCTCCTCAGGGCTCGACGCCGCGAGGTGACGGGGCGGGCGCGTGTGGGGAGGCGGGTGGCCGCGGCACCCATCGCCCAGCCCGCCTACAGCCATGTGGGTCCACCCGGCCTCTCGGGCTGCGTCCTACTTTTAGTGCGGGGTCCGAGGCGAGGAATGCCTGAGCAGCGGATGAGAGAAGTCCGCCGGTCCTCACGTCAGTCAGAAGCGCTCGGCTCTCGGCACCTCCTTCCGCCAGCGGCGCCCGGCGGCCGAGGGGCGGGGCGGAGATGGGACGGGGCGGGGCGAGGGCGGGACGCGGGCGAGTGAACAGGGGGCGGGGCGGAGCAAACAGGAAAGGGGGCGGGGAGGGAGGACATGGGCGGAGCAATAGGCGAGGCGCACCGGTCCTGTCGCTCAGTCTTGAGTTGGACTAGAGCGCTTGGAGCTCAGACTTCCGGCACCACCTCTGCAGGGGCAAGGCAGGGCCTGGGCCCCTTAGTCTTATTGTGAAAGGTGATCTTTTCCGCTGATCTCTGGGCATCATTATGATGCAGTCCGGTCCCTTCCACTTACTAAGTAGGGGTCCCTGGAGAAGTTATCCCTTGAACCTAGGTTTTTCACATCTGTAAAATGGAAATGATAATAAAAGTACCTGCACCCCAGGGCATTGCAAGAAATAAATGAGAAGAAGTATATAAAGAGTCTAGCAATAATAAATGCTCAATAAATATTATTATTATTAAAATATCATTCATATTGACCCACCCTTTGGGGACAGCACACCTTTTCCAGACTTGAATATCACAGTTTCAATCACCAAAGCCAATCACTAGAATGAGAGAAAAATCATACCAGAGCATAAGGATCCAAGGTTAATTTCTTCTCTTGATCTTCATAGTAAATACTAATAAATCTTGGAACAGCAATGGCATCAAATATAAGATTATTGATGAGGTCAAGACTCCTTGCCAAGCATTTTCATAGGTTGTTTCCCTTACTTTTCAAAAAAGCTCACAAGGTAGTCATTAGCTTTCCCTCTTCTGCAGTGAGGAAATGTCCTGGAGAGGAGAAGCAACTTTTCCAGGGTCACATAGTTAGGAATGGTAAACACAGGACTCAAATTCAAGTTTAGCTCCCATTTTCCCACCTCAGGAGATGATGTCACAGCAACCACTTAAGCAGACGTCTGAGAGACAACTGTGATGCCACCCTCATGTCTACTTTAATGTCAATCAGCAAGCCCATCATTCCACCCTCAAATATGACTTTATTTATTTATTTATTTTTTAAAAAAGATGACCGGTAAGGGGATCTTAACCCTTGACTTGGTGTTGTCAGCATGAGGCTCTCCCAAGTGAGCCAACTGGCCATCCCTATATAGGGATCCGAACCTGTGGCCTTGGTGTTATCAGCACCACACTCTCCCGAGTGAGCCACGGGCCGGCCCTCAAATATGACTTTAATCTACCCTTGTCTCACTACCTCTACCCATTCTACACCAGTGTAAGCCACCTCTCTCCTGGAAAAGCTCTAACAGCCTTTTCAGCGGTCTCCTTCATGTCACTTGCCTCCCTGAAGCCCATTCTCCACACTGAAGCCAGAGGGGTCTTTGAAAAATATAGATCAAGTCCTGTTATCCCCTGAACTCCCCTCTTATTGCTCTTAGAATAAAACTCATACTCCCTCCTAACAACTACAGGACCCTACATGGTCTCCCACTTACTTATTATTCTGGCTTCATTTCATATGGGTGGATTTACCTTGACAGTAATGAATCTTCAGTTTCAGGACCCTTGCTTGCATGGTTCCCTCCAAAGCTCTGGGAGAAACACAGTGATGTGTTCACATGGGTGTGTGTTTTTGTGAACTTTGCAGAAATAAGATATCTAACCATAATTCTTTAAGATAGATGTCTCTTTCCACTCCAATTCTCCCTCTATCACATTATGTTGGTGACAAGGAGTACCTGAGGGATCCAGTTAGGGCAGAGTTGAGTTAGGTATACATTTAATTTAGGTTCAGAAGGATCTATTTATATGGTCCACAGTCACTTTGATCTATAGTTAAGTCGTTGCTATCTATCTCAGTGTAGAAATGGCTTCCAAGAACACACCTACTGCCCCCCGTGCTGATTCACCCTGCACTGTGACATGAAGGTGCAGGGCCATAAATTGTGTTAGTGCCCAGCATCAGGAGCATGGACATAGTGGATAGGAAACAAGATTTGAAACATACAGAGCCAGAAGCTAGTCTATGGAGAATTTTTCCAATCACCAGACATACTAAACTATAAGCAGAGGATGTAGTTCTCATCAAAGTCCAGTTAAAGCAGAAGTTCATTCCTGTCAGAAATCTATGTGGCAGTGCAGCATATACAGTTATAAGCATTGCATGTTTTCTTTCTTTCTAACAAAAATTGCACAAATAAGAAGATATCAGAGTCTTGTGCTTGTACAGCACAAAAGTGGCAACACTATAAACAGCTAGGACATCCACGTTGGAAGTTGCATGTTTCATGATCTCATTGTATTGGATCGTGTCTCACTTGGCATATCTGCCTTAGTGATGTCTGGTGCTTACAGATGAAATGGATTGCATAATAAGAAAAGTAGTAATTCATTAACAGGAATAGATAAATTTCAAATTAAAGTAATAAGTAGGCTCTAGGATAGATTGATAATCTAATAAATTAAAAGGGATGAATTATATAAATACATTGAGAAATATTTAAATTTCTAATCATTTGACACAAAATACTGACATGGATGGAGAAAATATAGAACTCATAATACACCAGTACAATGGGGATATCAACAATAACTGGTTAATGTGCTGACAACTCAAAGAATATATAAAATTAGTCACTGTACAAGAAGATTTATAGCTCATTTATGAAAGAAACTTAGAGGTTTCCCCAAATTTGACAATAATTCTAAAAACTTACATAGCGTTGAGCTTTACAACTTAAAGAAAATTGTTTAAAGTATTCATACAAAATAGTTCATCAACCCTGCAGAGGAAAGACTGAATAATCTCCATAGTCTCTTTATAGAAAATAATACAACAAAATAATTTTCTTATGACTACATGATCAAAGACTATACAGCAAAAAATGTAGAGAAAAATTATTATAGAGCCATATCACATAGTTAATTAATAAAAATATTATGCTATGGTTTTAGATTTTTGATGTTTGTGATATTCGTCAGCTTTTTAAATTTTGTAATTTATTTTTTCTCTCATTCTAAAAAAATTCCTTTTCTAGCTTAATTCTGTATGTGTGACTTTATTCTTCCTCTTAAAGAGTACCCTACATTTTACAAGCTTCAGGCCCCACAAACATGGTTCTGCCCCTGCTCAAACCTCTTTTCCTTGCTCCCTGGGCTCCAGCAACATTGAATACTCTAGGGGCCCATTGCTTACAAAAGTGCCTAGCACATACATAGTAGTATCAGAAACATATTTGTAAGTGAATGCTAGAATGTTAACTACATGAAAACATGAATTTTGTCTGTTTTATTAGTTGCTACATTTCCACATCCAGAACAGTGCCTGGCACATGGCAGATGTACAATAAATCTTTTATTGAATGAATCCAGGCCTGTTCCACTACAAATTATGCGTCTTTCCAATGTTCCCAGATGCCCAGAAGAATTACTCCATATGGTCACTAGGTGGCGCCCGCATACAGAGTAGTGACCCTAGTCTTGGCTGGCGTGTGGTAGTGAATGCAAAAAGTTTGTCAGAAGCCCCGTGAAAATCAACTACATTGTATATCGATAAATTAAAAAATAATAATAATAATAATGTAGTAACTCCACATTTATATTAATCCTCTATTTATTGCAACTTTGCAGTAAACCAAACGGAGGATATATTTATATAAATATTATTTGCTGCGTAATCATTATAGTATTCAAATAAAAATAGCAATAAAACATTAAAAAAAAAAAGAAGCCCGAACTTTAAACAGCCGGTATCAGTTGTTCTCAACTGTCCTTCTTTTGCAAGCTTGGCCATTGCTCTTTGGGCCTCAGTTTTTTCCTCTGTCAAACGGGAATGTTAACACGTACTTACTAGTCAGGTGGTATGTTAGGGTGCATGTGCACAATAGGTGTTCAAAAAACATGAGTCCTTCTGAGGCCACCAGAGATGGGGATGGGAGAGGGGGAGGAGTGGTTAGGGAGAAATTGGTATAGGGCCACAAAAATGTTTACATTGTGTAATGATAAAACAAACAAAAAAAATTTTTTTAAAGTAAAAAGTAAACATAAAACAAACAAACAAAACCCACAAATTCTTCTTCTGACAGGGCCCAAGATAATCTCCAGTAAAGGAAATTCTTCTTGGTCCTGTACGTTGGCCAGAGAATGATTTCCAAAAGGAACGAGAGGGAAATTCCTTTTTGTTGGTTACCTACTGTGGTAGACTGAAAAATGTCTTCCACGTTCTCATCCCTGGAACCCGCGAATATTATCTTGAATGGAAAAAGAGAAGGGGGGGCCTATGCGGATGTGATTAAATTAAGGATCTTGAGATGGGGAGATTATCCTGGGTTATCCACATAGGGCCCCAAATGCCATCACACTGATGCTTATAAGAGGTAGACAGAGGGAGATTTTACACACGCAGAAGAAAGGCAATGTGAAGACAAAGGCGGAGACTGGAGTGAGGCAGCCTCAAGTCAAGGCATGTGATGCAACCAGAAGCTGGAAGAGGCAAGGAACAAATTCTCCCGTAGAGCCTCTGAGGGAGTTCAGCCCTTGACTTCAGCCCAGTGAGAGTGACTTCAGCCCCATGAATCGGGAGCAGAATTGTGGCCTGGGGAGGGTTTGGTGAACACATAATTTTATGTTGTCTCGGCATTCACTTTTCAATATAAGTTTAACTTTCTCATACCAGAAGCAGGGCTCAGTCAACCTTGACACAATTTCCAATACTATACCCCACCCGAATGGCTCCAGCTGGTGGCCAGAGATAAAGACTTACAGGCATCTCTCTAGCCTAGCAGGCTGGGTGCCCTGCTTTCCTACAGCTTCCTTTAAATGGACCATTCAGACATTTGCCCTTGAACCTAAAGTGACCACCTCTCAGTTACAGTGTGACCTCCCAGAACTCCTGCCAGCTTGCTTTAAACCCATCAATTAAAGCTCCTCTGGGGAAACCTGTTTAATAATGCCCTGGACCAAATAGAGGTGTTGGTCCAGGACATTATTAACACATGACCCCCTAGCTCTCTCTGCCTGAGCTCCCTGACCTCCTTGTGTATGTGGCCTCCTCTAGGCATGCAGAGTTTAAGTATTAAAGCCTCTTAAACTTTTGCTGCTGGTTGTGTCATTGATTCCTCCCACAAGCCATCCCCTGAATGCAGGTTGGGGCGGGAAGAGACTTCAAAGGAACCCATGCAGGTAGGTCCCTGCTGGTGCTCTTTGTTCAGGCCTCTCAGCTGCTGGGGACAGTAGTTATCATCTCAATTGATAAAGTTTCATTCAAAACAGGGTTTGGGCAAAACACAACAGAGTGGCAGAGGCACAGCAGAAATCCCACCTATGAGCTAGGGCTCAAGATATGCTGAGAGCAAAGAGGGACGTGCACTATTGGGAACACCTGCCTACTAACCAGGGTTATTCCAGAGGCGTTGTCCTAGAGTTCCCTTCACATGCACCAGACACCACTGGAAGTTGGGGGTGACCTCCTGGAACTCCTAATCCCTGCCATCTCTGCCTCCTCTCTCCCACTGCACCTCTACCCCCACTGTCAGAAGAGCAATATCATATCATGGTAAGAGGTCTGCTTAGGCAGGAGATTTAACACCACTGGTGCCATTTACTCATTGTGTTATTTTGGGCAACTTAGCTCCACTAACCTCAGTTCCTTCATCCGTGAGATGGACATATAGTGTCATCCTTGCAGAGATGTTGAGTGGGTTCAGGTCAGTAAGACCGTTTCACTGCTTTGTATGGTGCTGGTAATTAGGAAAGATGATTGATAATGATAATGAATCACTCACATGACACCTAGCCCTTGTTAGATGACAGGCACTGTTGAGTTACACATGTATTAATTCATGTATTCCTCACAGCAACCCCAAGAAATAGGTAACACTATTATTCCCATTCTACTGATGAGGAAACTGAGACACAGAGAGTTTAATGACTTGCCCAAGAGCACACAAGGGATTTGAACACAGACAGTGAGGTTCCAGGCTGTACTTGCAACCACTACACTATCCTACTTAAAAAATGGTAGCTATCATTACTGATAATAATAGCTAAGATTTACTGAGCACTTCTTATGTGCCAGGAACATGTTGGCTCATTACATTCCCTCAATAACCTTATGAGGTAATTTCTGCTATTATCCCCACTTTATAGAGGAGTGAACTGAAGCACAGAAAAGTCACATTATTTGTCCAGTGTCAAAGAACTGATAAGTAGCTGACTCGGGATTCAAACCTAGGCAGCCTGATGTCAAAGTCCTCACCTTTAATTGCTACATTATATTGTCTACAAATTAATGATGAGGAGGAAGAAGAAAAAGAGGAAGAATAGGGAAGAGAATAGAAGGAGGAGGAGGAGAAAATAAACCTACCTTATGCCAACAACCCATGATGTGTCCAGGTGTCAAAAGTTGAGCAGATCAATCATATTCCCTTTCCATAGACTTTGACATAAAAGAAATAGTAGGAGAGTGGAAATCTTCAGCAGTGGGCGTGGAACTGAAAAGATGCAGAAAGAAAACCAGAAATAAAACCCCAGACAGAAGTTAAAGGAACTCAGTCACAATGCTATGAGGAAGCCCAGGCCACTTGGAGGGGTCATGTGTAGATGTTCCTGTTGTCAGCACAGGAAACAACCAGTGTCACCTACTAGAGGTGTGCCAGACTGCAGCCACTTGAGAGACCCAAAGCAAAAGCGGCTCAGCTGGGCCCAGAAACCCCCGAACCATGGGAGATATGATTTCCAGTAATATTGAATGGTCATTGCAATAATATAAGATTGTTTTAAGTTTGGGGGCAGTTTCCTACACACAGTATACGGCCAGAACCCATGGGCTCTGTAAGGTGTCACGCTGGCCGTGGACTGGAAGCTGGCTCCATGTAAAAGTGAGGCTCTGCTAATTTCTCATGAATCACACCATAAGCCCCCACCTGCCTGCCCTGACCCACTCTAGGTTTCATATCTTGAACTGTTTTCTTCACGCTCCTAAGTTTTTAGTTTCTGACTTTGTTAATCCTTTTGCTGTCTGTGTCCCCTACTATCCTCACCCTGGAGGCCAGGCTTGGGTGTGTAGGCCTTAGCAGAGAAAATCCTGGATTTTCCTTTCTGAGACCATGATCCACATGGCCTCTCTGGAGATCACCTGCTGTCCTGGGTGGACGATTTCCAATCTAGCCCTCTAGGATCCTCACCGAGGAGGTCATTCCCATCCCAACTCCCTGTACCCTGCGTTTAGGCTCAGTCTGAGTTTACTCTGACCCGGGATTAGGAACTGAACATTGGCTCCAGATGCGAGGTCTTGGAGAACAACAATCCCACAAGAGGGGCAGGCTCAGGGCCTCTAGGACTTTCTTCCCAGATGGGGGTGGGGCGGGGAGCAGGGATTTTTGATCTGTGAGCCCAGCTGTGGGAAGAGGGGAAAGGCAGAGGGTGCTGATGGGTGCCATTGGGCATGGGAGACCAGTGTCATTTCGACTTTGCACAGCCAGGCAGATATCTCTCTAGATGATGCTAATAAGCTTGTCTATTTGTAATAGTCACAGTCTCACAAATTAGTATATAATCACACAGCAGTAATAACAAGCTGTCATTTATTAGCCTTCCCAGTGCTAAGTTGTATGTGAAGTGATTTATATGCATTATCTCATTTAATCTGCATAATAATCCTATGGGTATATACTATTACTATCCCTTTTTTTTACAGATGAGGAAAATGAGGCTCAGAGACACTGAGTAACTACCTAAGATCAGAAAGAAGCAAATGGCGGAACTGGAATTAAAACTCAGATTAACAACCACGTTTGTGATCAGGATCACGCAAGGTAAGAGATCACCAGCTAATACCACTTTGCACCCGTTATATTGTCAGAAATTAAGAAGATTGGTAATACCAAGCACTGGCAAGGTGTGGAGCATCAGGAATGCACACTGCTTGTTAGAGTGTAAATGGACGATCCACTTTGGAAAACAGGTTTCTTGTGAACTTGAGCATTACGTACCTCCAATTCAACTCTTAGATACATGTTATAGAGAAACTCTTGTACTTGTGTGTCAGAGACCTGAACAAGAATGATTATAGTGGCATTGGTAAAAATAGAAGAAAAAAAAAAGTGTCAGTCAAACCGCACTCATATTTTAACACAGAGAATTTAATATGAAGAATTGTTAGCCAGGTATACAGTTGTTAACTGGGCAACTGAAAAGTTATAAAAAGAACACTAGGGCGGCAATTGCCCCAAGCACCTACCACTCCCAGTGCTGAAGGAACAAAGAAAAGAGGATGAAACTATTAAAACTTAAAAACTTAGAGGAAGAGCCCCATGGAGCTTAATTTCAGATATCTGAGAAGAGAGCTCTGCTCAGCTGGGGCTGGTATCTCTGAGTGCAGAAAAGGGCCAGATAGGTAGGGCAGGGAGTCAGACTTCAGGGAGGAGATTCTGAGCCATCTGGAGCTTTTATCTCTGAGCTCAGGGGAGGGGCCCTTCAGTGGTTTGAGTGTCCCCCCAGGCTCATGTTGGAACTTAACTCCCAATATTATGGTGGAAGGTGGGACCTTTAAGAGGTGATAGGATGTCAAGGACTGTGCCCTTGTGAATGGATTGATCCATTCATAGAGTAATAGGTGGATGATTTAATGGTTTGCCATGAGTGTGGTTCTTGTGGCTTTATAAGAAGAGCAAGTGAGATGGACAGCTCTCTTTCTAAGGCCATTCTCACCATGTGACACCCTTCATTGCTGTAGAGTCACTATCAAGAAGGTCCTCACCAGATATGTTCCCTGGACCTTGGACTTCCCAGCCTCCAAACTGTTAAGAAATAAATCTCTTTTCTTTGCACATTACTCAGTTTCAGGTACTGTTATAAGCAACAGAAACAGACTAACACAGGCCCTGTGGGGCTGGGACCTTGGCCTTGGAAAAGGCTGGAGCCATGGGAGGGAATTGCTGCTGTGAGGTGAAGAAGCATTGCTGGGTGGTGCTCAGAGGAAAAGGAAGCCCACAGGAAGCTACAGGGAACAAAGAAGAAGGAGCAAGTGCCTTTTCTCCCTCTAGTCTTGTAGTCTAACATCACCCTGCTTATTGGCAGAGTCGAACAAAGTCTTACAGGGAGCATGGGCAACACAGAAATGTGGTTTGCAGGGTCCCAGCCCCAGCATCACAGAGCAGGTATTTTCTATGTTATAAAATATTATATAAAAGTCCCAGGTTAGTCTGATTACAACCATTGTACTTATAATACACCCTCTCCACTCTGCATCTGTATGCAAGGATTTACTTTTTCAAAACCATAAAAACAGTATTCTAAAAACATGCAAATAGATTTTCAAAAACAAAAGGCCTATCAATAATTGGATCATCTTAACACCATGACTTTTTCATGTTCACCTTTTCAGTTTAAGTCTTTCTTACAGGCAGATATAATTTTTCAAAGTCATGACTGCAGCACCCCATACAATTGAGTGTCCTGCTGTATCATGAGCTGTTGGAGATTGATGTCACAAACCCTGAATGAATGAAATGCCATTTTCTTAATGGTTTCGCTTCTTTGCTTCTTTGAACATCTGGATTGTGTTCCTCAGGGCCATTTTGGCTGTAAATGAGGGAAACCCTACTCAAATCAGCTTAAGCAAAGACAAATTGGTGTGTGTGGCTGTGGGTGGTGGTGGTAGAATTTACTGGCTTTAGTTGCTGAAAAGAATGCAGGGGTGACTCACAAAACTAGGGCCTGAAACCAGCAATTAAAAAGACCAGCACTCTTCCTCTCTGTCCTTCTCTTGTGTGGCCCTCTTTCTACTTCTTTTTGAAGATTAGCCTCTTTCCTTCCTCCCGCAGACAGGTCTTCTTCACCTGGCAGGGAACATGGCCACTGGAAGCCTGAGCTTTGTAACTGAGCATCCAGAAAGCAATCCCAGGGAAGGGCTGTGGTTGGCTCTGTTCACATGCCTACTCACTGGGCCAATCGTGTTATTAGGGCAACCATGAATTATATAATTGGCCAGGGTGGCAACAGAGCCTGTTGTTATCACATGAAGGGAATGAGAAGCCATGTTGGGAAGACAGAAAACAGCCACCAAGTAACTATACAGGGTTCCAATTTTTTTTTTTTTTTTTACCATGGCAACACTCAGTAACTATTTTTGCACATTGAGCTCTTTCTGTCTTAACAATTGCCTTCTGAGAAATTCCCAAGGAAAGGATTACCATTGTGGTGTTTGCCAGAAGCCATATAACATGTCTGTGTTTTCAAAATGTGTTCACATCCAACACTTTATTTGTACCTCACACACACACACATGCAAAAACCCCGATAAGTGACAGAAAAGGAACCAAAGACACAGAGAAGTTGAATGACAGATCCAGAGTCACACAGCACATGAGAGCAGAGGTGAACACAGAGCCCTGGCTTCCTGACTCCCATTCCAATGCTCTCCCCCAAAAACATCACAGTCAAAGTTTACACTAGTGGTGGGAGGTCAGTGTCATCTCTAGCCAGTTAAGGGAGGGAGCTTCGTCTGCTGTCTTCCCCTCGGAGGAGCTGGGCCAGCCCCCTTGAGGAGACAGGCTGGCAGCCTCTGCCTTCAGAGCCTGCTCGAGCTCTGATGGGGGATGTCCCTCCGTTGGACCTGGCCTCCTCCCATTGAGCACTGTCAGCACGCAGCTCCTCCAGCACACTGTGAAGATGTCTCAGCGTGAGCAGGAGCCTCTGGTCTTGGATCTGCATCTCAGACTAGGAGAGAGAAGGGGTCTGTGAGAGGATGCACACGGCACTGGGTGTTCCCCATAAAGCCCCTTCCCCTCACCATCTCATGGGAGACAAGCCCACTTGTGAGTTGCACAACTTTGCAGAAGCCACCAAAGCCTGTTTCTTCATCTGCAAAGTAGAAAGCAAATTACTCACCTTTCAAGGCTTTTATGAGGCTGGAAAACACTTTTAGCCCACTGGAAAACACACTCTAAATTGAGATGTATATAACTAACTCCATTATATCCTTTAATCCTCACTATAACAAACAAATCATTGCGTAGGTATTAAGGTGATAGTGGCTTCATATTAAAGGAAAGTAAAGCAAACCAGGCAGGCAGGAGCCCTTTAGAACTGTGATTCTTAAGTTCTGGTGGGAATACTTTCAGGTGGTTATCGAGGTCAAAATTACTTTCATTACAATACTGAGATACCATTTTCCTTTTTCACTTTCATTTTCTTATTGGTATATGGTGTTTTCCAGAGGTAATGACGTGTAGTATTTCAACAGATTGAAGGCAGAAGCACATATGAGAATCCAGCTGTCTTCTATTAAGCCAGACATTGAAGCAATTTGCAACAATGTAAAACTGGGCCACTCTTCTCACTAAACATTTGCTTTGAAAAATATAGTTATTTTAAATAAATATTTTATTAACATGTAATGAGTTTTAAATTCATTTATGTTTTTAATATTAATTATATGTATTAATATTAATTAAATGCATTAACATTTTTAAATGCATTAATAAATACATATTAAATATTTCTCAGCTTTAGTTTTTAATTCAGTCAATATTGATAGATATAATTCACATAAACAAAAGCTTTTTGGTGTCCTTAATAATTCTGACAAGCATAAGGGGTCCTAAGACCAAAAAGCTTGTGAACCACTCACCCATTTCTACTCATTCTCACATTTTCCCCTAGAATTTTTTTCAATACATTTTCTCTCTTGCTTTCTCTTTTTAAATGCTAAAATTTTGTTTTCTAATGAGGTAATTTTTACACATGATACAAAATTTAAAAGCTACAAAAGGGCATGTAGTTAAAAACCTCCCCCACTCTATTTCACAGCTCCAGCATCCTTCCCCAGAAGCAACCACTGTGTATGGTTCCCAGTTTTCCCTTCCGAAGCTAGTCAAGGCAGAGCACATGATTCAGTACATAGATTCTCAATCTCTCTCTTTCTCTGTCTCTTTACAAGAGATCATTAACATTATTTCTCCATTAAAAATAGTATTTTAATTTCTGTGACAAACTGATCACTTTACAAATGTGAAGACCAAGTCTGTGTCCTCCACTTGAGCATTAGTGATACTGCCAAGACAGTAGGTAGCTAGAAAGAGAAAACTTGGAGGTGACAGTGTAGACCACCTCCCTGAGAACACTGGGATTCCTCAGGCTGCAAAGCCAGTGGTTTAGGAGGTGGGAGAGCGTTATTTCCTAATTCCTAGGAAAATGTTCAGTCTGTGTTTTCTCCGTTTTCAGGTGTTCCACCCACACATCTTTGTCCAACCTTTAGCACCAGCTCGGAGTATGTGTTTGTGAGACCATGATGGGGCACCCAGCATCGCAGTGATGTTAATGGAAGTGGTAGACCTGGTTCCTTTGGCTTTGAGGATTGAAAACTCTGACCAAACTGGCTTTACCAGAAGAGAAATGTCTTCTCTCACAAAGCAAGGGGTCCTCAGGTGAGGTAAGCTCTGTGCTCTGTGTCCTCAGCCTCCACAATGCGCAGCTCTGTCCTCCTGATGAATGGATGGGCACTCAGGCATTGGGCTGCTTTGCCTATTGTCATTATTGTCACAGGTGGCTGCAGCTCTTTCCCTTCTCGAAGACCATGTTAGGATCTTGGGGCTCACAGAATCCCAGGAAAAGAAGGAGAGCATTGGACTTCGGTCCGTGGTAGTCACTGGCCTTCCTGATTTGTTCCCTCTGCTGCATGGAGTGACTGTCCAGTGTTGGTACTTCCCTGAGGACTGTGGGGCTTCTTGGGTGGGCTCCAGAGGGCCCCTTATGGAGTTATGTAAATTCCATGCAACTGGGGTTAAAAACAAGCTCGACTGGGAAATTCATGAGTCGGGGATCACCAAGAGGAGACTCAAGGCTCCCTGTCTCTTGGCATCATGGAGAGGAAGGAGCTTGGGCCCGGGAGGCTGTGCTCCAGGTAGGTTCCCCCCGACCTCGTTTTCCCTCTTCCTGGGGTGAAAGAGAAGTGATTTATCAGCAGGGAAATATGCACTTTGGGTTCAGGCACTGCTGTAGTCAGAATGTCTATCGTATAGTCCAGCCAGCCTCACAATGAAACTTAATCCCCAGTGTGGCAGTATTGAGAGGTGGGGATTTGGGAGGTGATTAGATCACAAGGGCTCTGCCTTCATAAATGGATTAACTCATTCAGGAATTAATAGGGTAATAAATTAATAGGATTAGATTGGTGGTTTTATAAGGAGAAGAAGAGAATATATTAGGATGTTCTTGTCATCCTGCCAGGTGATGCCCTAGGCTTTTTAAGGACTTTGCAGAGAGTCCCCTCCAGGAAAAAGGCCCCACCAGATGCGCCCTTTGACCTTGGACTTCCCAACCTCCAAATTGTAAAAAATAAATTATTTAAAAAATTTTTATGTCTTTCAACTTTATTTATATTTATTTTTATGGGGTACAGTGTGTTGTTTTAATACATGCACATACTGCACAATGATTCACTTAAGGTAGATAGTATAGTTTTGTACCTGTTAGTCCACCACTTCTCCCCCTATCACCCTCTCTTCCCATCCTCTGGTAACCATTATTCTGCTCTATAATTTTTTTTTTTTTTTTTTTGGTGGCTGGCTAGTGCAGGTATCTGAACCCTTAACCGTGGTGTTACAAGGCCATGCACTAACTAACTGAGCTAACTGGCCAGCCCTACTCTACACTTCTATGAGAGCCTTTTAAAAACACAAATCCTTTCTTTATAAATTACCCAGTTTCAGGTATTTTGTTATAAGCAACAGAAAACAGACGAAAGCAGGCACCAAGCAGTCTCAGCTTGGGCACCCATTGTCTAGGGAGCATGAGGAAGACCAGCTGCCCAGCTCTGAATATCCGAGGACTGTAATAAGGTGTAGCCTCCGCTGCTAGAAGCCCCTGGTCCCATGAGAAATCCTGCTAGGTCAGCTCCTCCCTTTGGGGTAAAGACAGGGTTGGGTCCCAGCTCACCTGTGGCTTTGCAACCCAGAAAAGTCATTTTTAGACAAGCCTGTCTGTCCCTCCCCAGAATGAGAAGTAGGCATATCGGGATACAAACCTCTTCTGAGGTTTCCTGAACTGCCTCCTTTTCTCTCTTGGCTGGTGTTGCCACACACTTTGGGGCACCCCTCTATTTTTGGACTTTGAGAAACCACAATGAAAAGCATAAGGCCTGGCTTCCCGAATAGTCACCAGGAGACCAAGCAACATAACACATATATTCAGGAGAGTTAGTACCCCATGGGGTGGGCCTTTACCACCCAGAAAGGGGAGACAGGACTGAGCTGTGCAGATAAATTTCCTCTTTGTTCTGTCTCCTCCGAGCTCCTTTGAGGCAGTAGACAGCTCAGTAACATAGTGCATTCCTGGCAGAGCACTCTGTACTTGTACCTCCAAAGAAATTGTTGACTCCTCAGTCCTTGTCTGAGTCTTGGCTTGCTAGAGGACCCAGGCAAAGACAGTGGGTGTACTCCGTGTCCACCTGGGTCACCATTCTAACAGCCAGTATCAATGTGCAAGCAGACACTAGTAGATAACAAATTCTCCTCACTGAGTCTTTATAATAGCTCCTACGATGTTGGTACTATTGTTATCCCCCTTTTGTGATAAGGAAACTGAGGTCCAAAGAGGTAAAGCCACCGGCTACAGACCATACAGAAGCAGAGCTGGGCACATACCCAGGACTAAGTGTAATTCTAAACCAGTCTGGCGAGCACCGCACCCAAAGCCTACTATGTAGGCCACGACCTACTTATCCCAGCACCTGAGATCCCGATTGTGCGCTGTGTCTGGTCACAGAGGGGTGCCTCCAGGGCCCATGCCCTGGCCTGCAGCCTCTGCCCTAGCCAAGGAGGCACCAGGGCACCTTGGAAAATATGAAGTTGGGGCCTCAGGTAAAAAGAAACACAAAGCCTTACCAGCTCCTTTCTCAGCCACTCCAGGGTCTGCCCAAGATTTGGTGCTGGCTCTTCTGCTGTTTTCATCTCAGTGTCCTCGGGAGAGATCTTGACATTGCCCTGGTTATGGGTCTGAGAGACCTTTGATTTGTATAGTCTCCCACCTCTTTCAGGCTGGCAGCAGGGTCTAGCCAAGTCACTGAAGATGCAGTTAATGAGAGCAGGAAGTAGTTCACATTGGAAAATGTAGTTTGACTGTTTTTTTTTTAAAGGGCTTCAGTACTTTGAACAGAACAAGGAGGGAGGGGAGAGACCATTATAGGGATATGAGTAACTTGGTGCCTGCTGGTTCCAGAAGCCAAGAAGATGTGATACCAACAGGATCACAGAGACTATAAAGCTTTAAATAAAAACAATGATGGTTGTTATGAAAATAGGTGCCCCTTACTGAGGGCTTGTTTTGTACTTTACATATAAAGTATGCATGTGCCTCATTTGGGGCAGATACCCCACCAGTGTGCCTGATCCCCTTCTCCCTTACTCACTTTTCTGTAGTCTATGTAAAGGGAAATACTCACTTCCCAAGTTCCCTTGCTTCTGGGATGCCCATGTGACCCATTTGTAGCAAATGAGATCAAAGGAAAAATCTGCTGTACTTTGTAAATCTGCTTCGAGAAGAACTTTTACCTTTCTAATAAAAAGGAAAACGTCACCGATGCTCCCCCCTTACTCCTACTCCACCACTCTTCTGCCTTGAATGTGGATGTAATGAATAGAGTGATAGTAACCATCTTGCAACCATACGACAAAGGCCAAGAAAATTGCAGAGACATTTGAAACCACTGAGTTACAGAATCAGCAACAGTATCTGCCTGTTAGGTGAGACTCCATTTTTAAATGGGCACTCCGCTACTTGCAGCAAACACAGTCCTGCCTGACACACAATTTACTCTTCCAATCACACTGTGAAGTGGGTATTCTTTAATTCTCTCTTTCACCAAACACTTATTGAGTGTCTACTGTGTTCTAAGTTCTGCTGTAGACACTGGGGACGTAGCCCAAAACCAGAGAGACAAAGGCCATGCTTTCCTGGAGCTGATATCTTAGTGGATAAAAACAAATGATAATCAAATTAATGATATAATGAAAATAAATAGGACTATTCTCCTACAGGTTTTAAAAACTTATTCTATCTACATGAACTAGGAAACCCAAACCAAGAATTAGCATAGTGATCCCAGATAAAGATCTGAGGTGACTGACAAAACAAACTCAACCCATTTTGGAGGGACTTGCCGTCAACTCAGGCTACACAAAATGTGCACAGATAAACCTCCCTGGAAGATGAATTCATACTCCAAAAAGACAAAATGCACAAGGAAACCATCCACTATTCTCACTTTGTCATGTGCCATTGATTGAGCCCAAAGCTCTGGGGCAGAGATGAACATTCCATCTGCAAAGAGATCATGGCAAGCGTGTGGAGTTAGGGGTGAAGAAGTGGGACTGACAATTCTACACCAGGAAGGAAGTTAGTTCAGAAGTGGAGGCCACAGGCCTGAAGGCCAGAGGGAAGACAGCAAGCAGAAACCATGAGGTGGGAAGAGCTAGAGGCAGGGAGCATTGCTGCATGGCAGTGGAACGAGACATGGAAAGAACTAGAGAGAAGGTGATCTCAGAATGAGACTGGGAGTATAATTTAGGATAACCAACATTTATTATTGATCTCCTATGCCAGACCAGGCATCATGCTAAGCCCTTGACATAAATAACCTCGTTTCATCTTTAAAACCTATGACTGCGGTTCCCAAACTATGTGCTGAGGCACTGCAGAAAAGTCACAAAGGCACTGAGAAATAGTTAAATTGTTGAGGGCAACAATGACATCTGTCAGATACTGTGCAAACAACTATTATTGAGCTGTTCGAACCTAACTACTTAATAAACAACTGTTAGGTATTTTGTTGGGCCTTGCACACAGAAAAAATCACTGAGATGCTCAGGATGCTGTGAGAGAAAGTTTGGGAACCTCTGCCTATCAGGTGAATTCCATCGTTATATACATTTTATAGATGATTACAGATAGATCCTATTACTAACAAGTTTTTACAGATGAAGAAACTGAGGCTCAGAGAGGCATGAATTTTTCTAGGATCACTTCAGCAGGTAAGTGACAGAGCTGGAATTAGAACCCGTTCTCCTTGACTTGTGTGGGGAGAGTCTTGCCTGTTGTCTTGAAGTTGTGGAGGGCTAGGCAGGGATCACACTGGGCCCAGTATGTTCTCTGTCCGATGCAGTAATGGTGCTGATAGCAGCACTTGGCAGTTAGAGTCTGGCACTCTGTCCTTGGCTTCCAGTGCTGATGCCTAATCACCCTGGGAAGCCATTTCTTGTGGTTAACTTGTTTTGATGCCCTTTCATTTATTTTTAATCCCACTCTTAGGACTATTCTGGCTCAGAGCACATTTTACTTCATAGGATCAGAAAGGTTTGGCACGTGGAGATGAGGAGAGGTGAAGCCAGGAGGCCTGGAAAGGGAAAGAACTTAAATTCCTGAATGAGGAAAATGTCATCTCCAAATAAGAAAGCCAGAATGGCCATCCATTCATCATCCATGGGAAGCCAGTATTATGGCTTCTGTGTGCCGGACCCTGTAATGCATGCCCAATGTGAGGAAAGTAGAGTAGTTTAGTCAGGCCCCCTCACCTCAGGTCTGGTTGGGGGTGGTGCAGCACATTCTTTGTAAACAAGTTGTGTGGGGGTAGAGTTAGTGCACATGCACGCCTGTGTATCTTTTTTAGTTTTTTTGCTATTCTTGTGTGTTCTTCAGTTTGTGAAGTATCTGCTGGTTGGCAGAGAGCTCATGTCTAAAAAATAGAGCATGTTTACTTTGCTGGCAGCTGCTCAGTTTTTTTTTTTGGACTTCGCCAGTAGCAGTGGAGTTTCTCTTTGGGCTGGCTAGCTCTTAGACGTGTGTGTGCTGAATAAAGCTTACTATTCTTTCTTCAACCAAGGCTCCAAGGACCCCTTTTCCTGTTACCTAGCTCATGGACCTGAATGTGAAGGGTTTGTGACCCAGTCTGGACAATGGGCTCAAGGGGTCTGTGAGCTCCAGACCCAGCCCTAGCTCTACAATGGCCATCCCTATATAGGGACCCGAACATGTGACCTTGATGTTATCAGTACCACACTCTCCCAGGTGAGCCATGGGCCGGCCCCTGGACTATGCAACTATTGATCAGGGATTCTATCCCAGTGGAAGAAAGCGGGAGTGAGTATTGAAGGAAACGAGCAGACTCCATTGCATCAACTTCATATGGACTCATATTTTTTCCTGCCCTTACTCTACACAATATTATCCAGGATATCTCTGGTTTCATGAGCTAGTTACACATTTTTCTAAAACAATTGAAAAGAAATACTTAGCCATTGAAATGAACAAACACACACACATACATATGTGTGAGTATGGATATAGATATAGCATAGATGATGGGAGATTGTTACTTTGGTGGCCCCCAATGATACATGCCTCCCAGTGTTCATACCCTTATGTAGACCCCTCCCCTTGAATCTGGGCTGGCCTGTGACCTGCATTAAGCAAAAGAATGCAGCAGAAGCAATTCTGTGCCAATTTCAAGCCTCAGCTTTAAGAAGGTTTAGCAACTTCTTCTTTTGTGCTCTGGGGAAAGTTGGGTGCCTAAAAGAACTCTGACTACCTTGGGGCCACCATTGTGTAAGGAAGCCCAAGCTAGCCACATGGAGAGACCTTGTGGAAGAGAATGGAAAAACCTGGCTAACAGCGAGGACCAAGTCTGAGCTTTTCCAGCCAGCTGCCAGCTGTTTGTGCCACCCCAGCTGACACCATATAGAAGAGAATTGAGACCAGCCCAAACTGCAAAACCATGAGTAAATAAATGATTTTCTTTTAAACTGTTAAGTTTTGGGGTGGTTTGTCTTATAGCAATGGGTAATCAAGACACATATTAATCTATATAACACCTAAAATCATCTTATATAACTATTGTTTGGAAATTCTGAATTAAGTGATGCTCTAATGTTCTACAAGAGGTCCCCAATCTCTCTCACAGATTGCATATCTCCACAGATACATAATTAAGGCTAATTGATTGAGGACTTATCGTGTGTCAACGTGACCACAGTAATCTTCCACATGGTCTGTTTTCTCTTTTAACCCTTTGCACCTGGGAATAGCAGAGGGAGAATGTTTTCACAATGCAGATCTGATCACATCACTCCCCTGCTTATCATCCACTGTAATGTCCACAGGGAGACTTCTTAGGTTCCAGTACACACTTCAACTCAACAGATGACCATAAGCCACACTTGGCTTTGACCTACTCTGAAAGATATAGGATAGGAACTTCAGCTTGTTAGTGTGGCACTCAATGCCACCAGGTACTCCTCTCGGTGGGAGTCCTTGCTGTGTCCAGAATAACAGTACTGCTCAGGTGCAAGATGAAATCCCAATAGGGCAGGTGCTAAACAAGCCTAGCTTAAAAGCTTTATGTCCCATAAAACCCATTATCTTTGGACCTGCCCAGTTATGTGAGTCACCATGCTCAAGTATGATTTCCCACCAGGTATTTATTTATTTATTTATTTATTTATTTTTAAAAGATGACCGGTAAGGGGATCTTAACCCTTGACTTGGTGTGGTCAGCACCACGCTCACCCAGTGAGCGAACCGGCCATCCGTATATGGGATCTGAACCCGGGGCCTTGGTGTTATCAGCACCGCACTCTCCCGAGTGAGCCACGGGCCGGCCCCCCCACCAGGTATTTATAGTTCCTCCCAGTCCAGATGCAATTTACCTATTGGGGGTGTTTAGAAACAACAACAACTTTATTTTTTATATCAGTTTTAGATTTACAGAAAAATTGAGAAGATGGTACAGAGAGTTCCCATATACCCCACACCCAGTTTCCCCCATTATTAACATCTTAATGTGGTACATTTGTTATAATTAATGAGCCAATATTGATACATTATTAATAGCTAAAGTCCATACTTTATTCAGATTTCTTTCGTTTCCCCCTAATGTCCTCTTTCTGAGCCAGGATCCCATCCAGGTTACCACATTACATTTAGTAGTCATCTCTCCTTATGCTCCTCTTGTTTGTGACAGTTTCTCAGATTTTTCCTTGTTTTTGACGACCTTGACAGTTTTGAGGAGAACTGGTCAGGTATTTTGTGGAATGCCCCTCAATTGGGATTTCTCTGATGTTCATACTGGGGTTATAGGTTTGGGGGAGGAAGACCACAGAGGTAAAGTGCCATTGTCATCACATCACATCAAAGGTACAGACTATCAGGGCTGGCCCGTGGCTCACTTGGGAGAGTGTGGTGCTGATACCAAACACCAAGGCCACGGGTTCGGATCCCTATATAGGGATGGCCGCTTAGCTCACTTCGGAGAGCGTGGTGCTGACAACAGCAAGTCAAGGGTTAAGATCCCCTTACTGGTCATCCTTAAAAAAAAAAAAATGGTACAGACTACCAACATGATTTGACTGTTAATGTTGACCTTGATCACCTGGCTGAGGTCATCAGATTGTCATGTTTCTCCACTATAAACTTACTCTTTTTTCCCTTTCCATAATGCATTCTTTGAAAGGAAGTCACTATGCATGGCCCACACTTATGAACTGGGGAGTTATGTTCCCCCCTCTTGAAGGTACAGTATCTACATATCTGCAATTCTGCATGGGAGATTTATTTTTTCTTCTAATTTGTTAATTTATCTGTTCAGCTGTTTATATCAGTATGGACCCATAGATATTTATTTCACACTTTCAATTACTATTGCTTTATTTTCTTGCTCAAATTTTTCCAGCTTTCACCACTGGGAGCACTTTCAGTTGACCACTGTGTCCTTTGACATAGCCCCATCATTGTGTGTGTGTGTGTGTGTGTGTGTGTGTGTGTGTGTGTGTGTGTGTGTGTGTGTAGCATTTCTTTACTTTCTGGCACTATAAGATTTTCCAGTCTTGTCTTGTGTATTTCCTGCCCCAGTCCTAGAACCAGCCATTTCTCTAAAGAATTAGAGAAATTATTATTCCTATTATTGGAGGATGGTATTAGAAACCAACACCTCAGCGATAGGTGTGTTTGTTACTGTGGAGTACTGTTGCTTCTAGACCCTCTCAGCTGAAAGAGCAAGGAAACATATGTGTATGTACTAACCCATGTACGTATCTCTAAATATTTCTATATGTAATCATCTGCATCTATATTCAGCTAAGCATGAGTTCACACTATCTCCAGTTCTAACCCATTGCTACATGGATCATTCTAGCCTCCTCCTCAGGGGTCATTTTTATCATATGCAATGTTGCCTATTAATGTAGTGGACATATGTTTATCCGTTTCCAAGGAAGCAGAGCTAGACAGTTAACCAAAGGTCAAATTCTCACGCAAAAGAGGAAAAGGTTTTGTTAACCCTTTACCCACATTATCAGTGGCTCCCCACTGCTCTGAGGACAAAAACAAACTCCTTGGCCTACAAGGCTCTGGAGTGACCTGGACTGCTGGTAAGTCCAGCCTCATCTCCTACCACATTCCTTATTGAGCCTTTCATGACAACCACCTTCTAGCTCAGGGCCTTTGCCCATGCTAGTCCTTCTGCTGAACTTCTCTTCTTTGTCCTCTTTACCTGGCTGCCACCCACTCATTCTTCTGATCTCAGCGCTGCAGCAAAGCCATCCCTATCCCCAAGACTAGGTCAGCACCCTTGTATGAAGTTCACACAACACAATGTAGCGTTGCTGGGTAGCACTTACTATAGTTGGAAGCACATATTTATCCTTTTTTCCCACTAGAATATGAGTTTTTTGAGGGTAGGGATGAAGTCTACCTAGTTAACTAATATATGAGGGTACTTCAAAAAGTTCATGGAAAGATTTGTATTATCTTTTAATTCTATTTTCAACAAACTTTTTGAAGGATCCTTGTATAATGAGTATTCAGTAAGTACTTGTTCATTATTTCTATTCTTCATTTAGTGAATATGTATCAAGGGCCTCCTATGTATTGGCCCCTTTTCTAAGCTCTGGGAATAGAATGGGGCGAAAACAGGCAAAGACCCTATTCTCCTGGCACTTATTATTTAGTGGAGGTGACAATAAACAAAGAAATAAACTAGTGTCAGGAGTTGGTAAATGCTATGGAGAAAAATTCAGAGTGAAGGAGCAAAGGATTCTGGGACACTGCTATTTATATTTTTAATTTTATTTTTCAAATTTATTTTTTAAAAATTGATGGATTAAATTGTATGTATTTATTGTGTACTCCATGATATTGTAAGTATATATCCATTTTGGAATGTAAATCTAGCTAACTAACATATACATTATCTCACATGGTTTCATTTTTGTGGTGAGAGTACTTATTCAAGCTTAGCATTTTTCAAGAATACGTCGTAAGTAACTATAGTCACCACGCTGCACAATAGATCTCTTGAACTTATTCCTCTTATCTAATCATAATTTTGTATCCTTTGACCAACATTGCCTCAATCACCCCACTCCCCTTCCACCTGCTATTTTTAAAAGAATGGTCTGGGAAGATGTCTCTGAGGTGAATTTTAGGGAAAGACTTGAAGTGAGGGAAGAGAGTGACCTCTGGGTTTACCAGGAAAATGAATGTTTTAGGCACAAGGAACGGCCAAAGCCAAGGCTGTGAGGCAGGACGATGCATGACTAAGGGAAGGAAACCATGAGCATTTTAAGGGAAGTACAGGAGTCCCCCTCTTATCCTCAGTTTTGCAGTTTCAGTTACCTGCTCCAAAAATAAGTGAGTACAGTACAATAAGATATTTTGAGAGAGACCACATTCATGTAACTTTTATGACAATATATTGCTATAATTGTTCTATTTTATTATTATTTATTGCTAATCTCTTACTGTTCCTAACTTATAAATTAAATTTTATCATAGATATGTATGTATAGGGAAAAACATAGTACAGTCCTCCCTTGGTATCTGTAGGGGATTGGTTCCAGGACCCCCAAGGATACCAAAATCCTCAGATGCTCAAGTCCCTGATGTAAAATGACATAGTATTTGCATATAATCTACCCTCATTCTCCCCTATACTTTAAGTCATCTTTAGATTACTTATAATAACTAATTCAATGTACGTGCTTTGTAAGCAGTTGTTACACTGTAGTCTTTTTATTCATATTTTTAAAATTGTTGTATCATTATTTTTTATCTTTTCCTGAATATTGTTGATCTGTGATTGCTTGAATCCATGGATGCAGAACGAGCGGATAAGGAGGGCCAACTCTGTAATAGGGTTCGGTACTATCTGAGGTTTCAGACATCCACTGGGGATCCTGGGGGGGCGACTACTGTATGCCATTGATTTCCCATAACCCTTACTAAGTACATTTCACGATGAGGAAACTGATCTCTAAGAAGGGAGACCTCTGCACAAGGCCACACAGCCATGAGCGGTGGACCTGGGATTCTGGTGCCAGAACTCTAGCTTCCCTTTGAAGTCCCTAATGATAGTCCAGGCTTCCAGCTTAGGCCTTCCTAGCACTGGTGGTCCTGTCCTCGGAGGCCCAGGCACCCAGCTTCCAGGGTGATCCTTGCTCTCCCGGTTGGTGAGGACTACATAAGCCTTTGGAGGAGGACGGGTTAGTTTCCGCCCATGAGGTGGCTGAAGAGCCAGTATAGCGCACCCTTATTTGCCCTTCCAGGTGGCCGACCTCTGCTGACACTCCCACAGCACCTTGGAGACTGCATTTTCATGATCCCCATCAGCAGAGATGGGCACTGACGCTCAGAGAGGCCAGAGGATCTGCCTGAGGCCACAAGTGTCAGCTGGCCACAGAGGCTTCCTGGAAACCCCATGATATTCAGACCAAACATCTCTCTGGGCTTGGCCTGGGCCCCCAAAAGAGTCTTCTTGAATTTTGTGCTCTAGGCATCTGACCTTAACTTGGCCGTGTAAACGAGACTGGAAGTCATTCCTACTCACTACCTGTTCACCCACACCCACCGTGCTGGGTTCTGGGGGCTCAGACATGGGTCCTATTCTCCAGGAGCTGCCAGTCTGAAGGAGGAAGGGGGCCTATAAACGGAAAATCACAGCTGTCAGAGTTAAGAGCAATAATGCAGGCAAAAGAAGAGCCCAGAAGGAGGGGGCTCTTGGGGTGAGTGTGTGTGAGGGAGCCAGGTAGGCATCCCGGGGAGGAGGCACTGCAGCTGGGACTCGGAGGGCGAGGATGTGCCCTAAGAGAACACCCCTCTTGGGCAGTGCACGGAGAAAGATCAGGGAGAAGGGGGCGGACGGGGCGGGGGGACGGGAGGGGATCAGAGGCTTCCGTCTAGCCTTCAGGTGGCGCCCTTGATCCATGAAGCTGCAGACGCCTGAGGAGACTGTCCGGACCTGAGGACCTCAGAGAGGATCCGGGGTCCTACCTGCGGGCTGTGTGTGGGGTAGAGGTGGGGCGAGCGGGTGAAGGCATCTGAGTTTGGCGCAATAGGGACTCCCCAGAGGTGCGGAGAGAGAGGCGGCGGGGGAGGGGTCTTCTCCAGCACTCCCTCCGCCCCGCCCCTGCGCCGGGGGACCGCGGGCTCCAAGCTCCGGGTCCCCAAGCACCGACGCCGGCGATGCAGATCCGCCCTATGGAGAGGGAGAGGAGGATGGATTGGTACCCCCCCACTCTTACCCCAGTCCATCATCCGCCTCCCAGTTCCTCCCCGCGCTAACTCTCCGAGCGTCCTCGCCGGCCGCAGGAGGAGCGCGATCCTTAGCGCTCCGGCCCCCGCCCCTTCCCCCGTTCCTCGGAGCCCCCCAGCGGCTGCCACCGCAGCAGTACAGCCCCGCGCGGCGGGAGCAGGTACGTGCGCTTTGGCGTCGGCTCTGGCCGGGCCGGGAAAGGGTCAGGACTCGGGAAGGAGAGGCAGTGGCGGCCGGGCCCGCGTCCTCCGGGCTGCACCTCAGCACAGACCCCGGAGGGCCGGCGCAGGGGGAGGACGCAGCCTCGTCCGCCGGCAGCCGGGCGCCCTTTGCCTCCCGCGTCGGGAGGTAGCAAGAGAGGCCCGGCACAGGTACGCACGCGGAGAGGGAACTGCGGGGAGCGGCTGGAGGCTGAAGGCCCAAGGCGGCCAGTGGCGGCGGAGGACAGCTCGCCTGACCTCGCGGCCCGCCGAAGGACATGCGGCGAGGGGACCCGGGCGCACGCCGGCCCCCGTGCAGCCCGGCCTCTCTGGGCCTCCCGGCCGCCCTGCTGCGGGCGGTGCCTGGCTCGGTTCGGCCTGACTCGGCCCCGCCGCGTTTGTGGTCAAGGGCAGGAGCAGGGGGTGTGAACTGCGGACCGGCGAGCGCGGGGGTGCAGTGGGCGGCCGGGGTGCTGGGGCTTTCTGTGCGGAACTTTGGGTTTAACAGCGTGGACCTGCGTGTGTGTTATCTGCGCGCCCCGAGGCTTTGTATACAACTCACGCGTGTGTCTATAGATTGGGTTTTGTGAAGCTTCACCCACACCCGCTGTGCGTCTGTCTCCCCGAGTGTCAGTGCGCGCGCGGTGGGTGGGGTGCTGGGCTTGGACGGGTCTTGGTGGATCTGACTTGAATCTTAGCAGTCCTGGTGGTAGTTAACTCGTGTGTGTGCGTGTGCGTGTGCGTGTGTGTAAACCAGTTCCACCCTCTCCTGGGGTATGGGTACAAATGGGCCTGCAGATCTTTGGGTCACATTACCTGGCTTCCCGTGTCTGTAGGTACTGCGTGTGGGAACTGCTCCTGGGGGAGTGGATGTGGAACTGGGGTGTGCCTCTCAGGACCTGTTCGATTACAGATGAAAATGGAGGGTAACTGGTATGTTGTGGGGTGTGAACGGTGGGCATGAGTATCAGTTTGTTTCTGCTTATGTTTGGGCATGGCCTGGTGTTACTGGTGGCTATCTCTGAACCAGTGTGCGAGAGAAACAGAGAGACATCCTAACTCTGGGGGAGAGGAAGGCTCCTTTTTCTCTGCCCCCTCACTCTGGCAACCTAGGGAAAAAGTTTTGGGTTCTTGCAAGGTGAAAGAGAGCCCTGCTCCCAGAATTTGGGTGCCTGGATTTCCTCTGGGATATGGAGGCATCAATGTGTCAGTCTGGACAAGAGGTTCCTGGACCATTCTAGAAGCTGAGTTCTGTGGAAGGTGCTGAGGGCCTGGTGGGGGGGCACACCCATGGGGCACACACTGCCGGCCCCATTGTGGCTAGGCACTCAGGAAAACGCTTTTGGTGCTAAGAGTAAAAAGCCAACCAACACACTTCTCCTTTCTGTCTATTCACTGGAAAGTGAGAGCAGTCTGGGCAGGGGGCTGGAGACCCAGACACAATTCAATGCCCTCAAGATGCTCACTATTGTTGGTAAACAGTCAGCTAAGTGGAAGGTCTACAGGCGAGGGCCAGAAGAGCCAGGGAAGAAGGGCACAGCGATGCCCCCAGTGCAGTGTGGGTTTGCCTATTTGTAGGTGATGATAATTCTTAGGGAAACTACATCCAACTCCTGGCCTCCCACATATGAGGGTACTTCAAAAAGTTCATGGAAAAATAGAATTAAAAAGTAATATCAATCTTTCCATGAACTTTTTGAAGACCCCTCACACATACCATGAGATCTTGGCCACATTTTATGAAATGGAGATAGTAATTCCAGATCGTGGGGCAGATACTCCTGAGTGAAGTGCCTGGTACAGGGCCCAACTGGTAGTAGGTGCTCAGTAAACATTTATTAAATTGGGACTCTTGAAAGAGGGACGTAGTGATAGAAATAGGTTGTAAGTGGAAACAGGCTTTGTACTCAGATGAAAGGCCCCAGGTGTGCTAAGAGGAGGTGTCTGATGCAAGTCCATATTGGAGGGAAGGTCAGAAAGATTGAAAAAGGTGCCTTCCTGCACTGAGACTCTTGAGTTTCATTCATTCATTTATTTCATTCATTCTCACTTCATTCATTTGCTAATATTTGTGCACGTGTGCACACACACACACAGACAGAACTGCAGAGCGCTGCAATGAACCTGGGCATGAGAATGCAAAGAGTCATGCGTATGTGTGTGTAGGGACACCAGAACATGTGAGCCACTCTGCACCTGGTAGTCTCTATACCATGCAGGGACTTGTGTGCCTGGGGCCCTGGGTGTATATACCCTCATGACATCAGTGTGTATATGGGATGGTGTAGTTCTCCTGCAGGATCAGGAATTACACATGCCAGGTGGGGAAGGGGATCTAGGTGGGACCTGTTGGAGAGAGACTGGATCTGCCTAAGGGAGGACCCACTTACCAACGCGAGTGTTATGAGGCAATGGGGGCCTACGGTGGCCAGATTCTTCCATTTTGCAAGAGAAGCCAGGAATTCAAAGTTTATGCTGTAAAATCTTTTGCTTTTTGTATATTGACACCTAATTCACCAAAAACAAATGAACGGACCAGAAACAAAACAAAGTAAAACTTCTATGAGCCAAATATAGCCTGTAAGTTGGTATCCTTTGACAGAAATGCACATGTGCTGTCCTTCTGTCTGTGCAGGTGTGTGTTCAGGTGGGGAATCTCCTCTTTGAAACACAGAGAGTCCCCCTTCTCCCCTTCTGGCTCTCCTTGGCCAGGTCCTCCCCATCTTCTGCTTACATAAAGGCATTTGGCTGTGACCTCAGTCATGGCTCTCAAGTCTGCTCCTTCCCCTTTGCCCTCTCAGCCATGCCATCCCTGCCCTGTTGGACCCCTGTCCTCCACTCAGCTCCCTCCTATCCCATCTGCCCTTCTGCCTTCTGAAACCCAAGCAGATCTCAGCACTCCCTGCTCCTACACCTCAGCTCCCCATCACTCTCTGGCTCCTTGTCTTGGCTCCGCCTGACCTCTGAGGCACCTCTTCCCTTTCCAGAATGCCCTCATCCCCTCTCACTGCTGGAAAATTTCTGACTCATCCTCTGAGGTCTGGCTCAAATGCCACCAACTCCCAGAAACTTCCCTGGCTCTTCTTCACTTTATTCCCACAACACCTTGATCATCTCCATCACCCCCATCATCCTCACCTCATACAACCATGTCCACTAATTGAGCTGGCCATGGACTTGGTGCATTATTTTATGAAATCCTCATAACAATGTTACAAGGGAGGCATTTTGTTTATTCCCATTTTACAGAAGAGAAAACTGAGTCTGGAGAGGTCACATCACTTGCCCAAGCTCAAGTGGTGAAGCTGGGATTTGAACCTGATGGCTGCTCTGTCTAAATTCCATCATAATAGCTCATCACTAATAGTTAGTGAGTACTTACTGTCCTGAGTACTTTATAAGGGTTATCTCAATCCCTACACCAGTCCTGTGTCATTTTATAGATGGGAGAACTGAGACCCAGAGAGGATAAGTGAATTGCCCAAGGCCACTCACCGGCCAGCAGTGGAGCGGAATCCTAGCATGGAATGCACTGTTTTGTCATTGTCTTAGCCCCCATCCCCCCTCTGTCTGGAGATCTCTCCCAGGTGGAAACTGTGCCTGACTCACCTTCACATGCTCAGGGACTAGTGTGATGTCCGGCACCAGCGGGTTCTTGGTAGAGGTTTGCATTCAACTGACTTTCTGTTTTCTCTTCTAGCTGCCAAGGGGCCAAGGGATGAGCTGGGGCCGTCTTTCTCAATGGCATCTCCCCCTGGTCTAGAACTGAAGATACTGAGCAATGGTCCCCAGGCCCCAAGGAGGCCGGATCCTCTGGGCCCAGTGGCCCCACCCAGGGAGGGTGTGGCGAATGCTTGCTTCTCCTCAGAGGAGCAGGAGACCCGTTTCCAAAACCCCAGGGACACCAGACTGGGCAACTCTCCCAGTCCCTTGGGGGGTGTCTCTTCACTACCCCAATCTCAGCGGGATGATCTGTCCCTGCATTCAGAGGAGGGGCCAGGCCTGGAGCCCGTAAGCCGCCCAGTGGATTATGGCTTTGTTTCTGCCCTGGTTTTCCTGGTGAGTGGGATCCTCCTGGTGGTGACAGCGTATGCCATCCCCCGCGAGGCCCGAGTCAACCCGGACACAGTGACAGCGCGGGAGATGGAACGACTTGAGATGTACTATGCTCACCTGGGCTCCCACCTGGACAAGTGTATCATCGCGGGCCTGGGGCTGCTCACGGTGGGCGGCATGCTGTTGTCGGTGCTGCTTATGGTCTCCCTGTGCAAAGGCGAGCTGTATCGCCGGCGGACCTTCGTCCCTGGCAGGGGCTCCAGGAAGACCTACGGTTCCATTAACCTGCGCATGAGACAGCTCAATGGGGATGGGGGCCAGGCTCTGGTGGAGAACGAAGTTGTCCAGGTCTCAGATACTAGCCACACCCTCCAGGGGTCTTAAGTAAGAGCCCCCCTTATCTCGATGCTTTAGCTCCAGGGCTACAAAGCCCCCAAAGTCCTGGGGTTTCAAACTGAGCTCCACATAAGGTCCTGTAGAAGGAGCCTTGGGTGCTGGAGGGGGAGTCCAAGGCCTGACCCAGGCCCCACACAGGTGAGCAGCTTGCTGATCTGTTTCGTAGTTTGAGGATTTGCATAAGGTTTTGTTTGGAGGATGGCTTCTGCTGCTAAAAATACAAGTTTTGAAAACACTGCTCTTGGAGGATGAGGTTTCTTGGCATTTCTGAGGATTGGGAGCTGTTTGAAAGGTTGCCCATCCCATTCCTCATGCCTTGGGGAATTCCGGGACCTCTGCTATCCTCATCAGCCGAGTGAGAGTGTTGGATGACCCTGGACAGGCCCCTTTTAGCCCTGACCATCTAAGGTGGGAGGTGGCTTCATGAAGAGGTGAGAAGTTAGCACTGAGGTGATCACCCAGCCCTCCACTGATTGAACTGTGACCCTCCCCTCACCAGGTCTCAGTCACCCTGTCTGTAAATCGAGGGGGGTTGGTCTGGATGACTCCTTGGGCCCCTTCAGTTCTGTCTTGGGGATGGGAACCCAGCCTCTGTCTCTGGCCACCCCTTCAGGAGTGGACGGCGTCTGCTAGGCACTGGCCATTCTCCCTGTCATTTTCTGGCCTGGCTTTGGTGACCACCACTGTCAGACCGTCAGCAGCTCTCATGGTCCTGCTAAACAGCCCCCTGGACAGGCTGGGTTAAATACACAATTTGCTACATCCTGGTTTTGGTCTTGGGATCTAAGTTCCTGCAGTGACTAATTTTCTGCAGTGACACGTTTTCCAAAGTCAAGTGCACCATTTTCACCAGTTCTCTGGGCAAGAAGCATCTTTCATATTATAATGGGTGAGGCTTTGCTGTATTTCTTGGGCATGATGCAGGCCTTCATCACCTCCCCTCCTTAGTACTATGTCTCTTGGGCCTGATCTATTTTGGTAGCAGAAAAAAATTTTTTTAAATGTTGAATATGTAAGCTCACTCTCCCCCACTTAGTAGTAAAGTGCAGCCCCAGTTTACCTGGGGAGAAATCAGACACATGCAGGTGGCCTGGACACACAGGCAATCAGAGGGCCACATTGATGGCCATTGGTTCTCTTTCTCTTGGGGAATGTTTCCAGGCTCCTTCCTGACTCTCTTTTAAACTCCTGACAAAGACAAGAAGTAGGCTCTAGGGGGCAAGGATATACAGGTGTTTGAGTACTGGGAGGAGGCATCATCCAATCCGAATGGCCCTAGAGGGCTTCGAGTACATGCCTTCTAGGCCACTGGTATGAAGATGCAAAAGGAGTCATTTCAGCGAGCCCCCTGCCTCCACTCAGGTCCTATTTACTTCGTATCAACTGGCCACATAGGCCATGGATCCTGTCTCTTGGGAGTGGGAGGGCAAGGTGAGTATGGGGTCTGTAGGCTTAGAGAGGCTCTGATTAGCTGTAACATGGGCCTTCAGTCCAGCAAGTTGAATATCTGGGCCATGTAATATCACAGTTCCTATGACAGATCAAATATCTGCTCCTGCTGGCAGGTTTTGCCAGGAACAAAAGGCTGGGGAAGGGTTGGAGGGGACAAGGGTTGTTTAGCTTGGCTTCTCAGGTTCTATTGTGCTATTGAAGGGGTGTGGTTTGAAAAGAACAAAGTCCCCAAATGGTGAAAGATTCACAAGTCCTGAGGTGTTGATTTCTTCCAGGCTCCAAGCAAGGAGTAGCTGCAGAAAAGAAAGTAGCATGAGCTAGTCTAGGTAAACTGCAGTAGAACTGGACATCCAAATTATGGCCTAAGGTTTTTCAAATCCATAATGATAATAAAAAAAATATCAATCCAAGTCATGTGGATTACTGTGATGGTGGAGGACTCATTTGGATACTAAACCTGTTGAGTGCATGCATCTGGGGCCACTGATTCATATCAATTGAAATGCAATGAATTGTATTTAGGGGCTAAATCCCTTAGAAGATTAAATCCTGGGAATCTCAGGTTTTTCTAAGCCAGAGAAGCCTGCTTTGCATTCTGATGTAGAAAATCCTTTAGAAAATGTGTATAATGGATCAAGGCAGTCATTACCTTGTCAATGAATTAAGAAAACTTGAGAAATACCAAAAACATTTCCCCAAGATTGCAGCTGAGATCTCCCAGCCGGTGAATCAGAAACACGTTTTAGGAATGAGTCCAGGGGAGGATGGAGGAGGGTGCTGAGAACTTTCTTTGCAGGTTTTTGGGGAAAGTGTGGAGTCGTCCCAGGGGGCCCTGTGGTTGCTGGAACTTGCCTTAACTCCAGCAACTTCCTCTCCCACCCACTATACTACTAGGGCCCCCAAAACTTGCTTTTCTTGGTGTAACAGAACAGATATCAATTTTGGAGTTGGTAAGACCAGGGTTTGAATCCAGGCTCTGTCATTTACTGGCTATGTGACCTTGGGCAAGTTACTCTACCTCTCTGAGTCTGGGTTTCTTTATCTGTGAAGTGGGATTAATGAAAGCTCTCCCTCAGGGAGGTGGTGCAGATGAGATAAGATAGAGACCTGCATGGTACAAAGTCCTTCCCCACCTCAATTGGGGATAGCTCAATTAGACCTAAAACCTGGGGGTTAACTCTTATGCCTTTCTCTCTCACTCCTCACATGCCACCCATCAGCAGATCTTGCCAGTTCTACCTTCAGAATCTGGCCACTGTCCAACCCTGGTTGCCACTGCCCAGTCCAGGTTGCTCACTGGTGTCCTGGCCTTCTCTCCCGCCCACCCTTATCCCCAGTTCATCCTTGACTTGGGAGCCAGAGGAAGCCTGTGAAAAGGGTAGTCAGGCCATGTTATTCTGCTCAAGATTCTCCTAGGGTTCCCGCTCCAGTCAAAAGCCAAAATTCTCACCACAGCCGGAGGCAGATTCATGGCAAGACTAGCAAAGCTTACATGTCCACGTCCCTCATTGCACAGGCACCTTCCAAGGCCCTAAATTGAATTTTGCATTTGTAACTTTATTTTTCTTAAGTATGGCCCCCTAAATTGCATAAGCTTCAGGTTCCCCCAAACCTGAGTTTATCCCTCAAAGGGGCCTACAAGGCCTTATGCAATCTGGCCCCTGTGCCTCTCTGGTCTCATCTCTCACCCCTTTCCCCTCCCTCACTCTGCTCCAGCCATACTCACCTTCTTGCCATTCCTCAACCTTGCCAGGCACACTCTTATCTCAGGGCCTCTGTTCTTGCTGTTTCCTCTGCCTGGAAGGCACTGCTCCTTAATACCTGCAAGTCCCACTCCTTTGCCTTCTTAGGGGCTTTATTCAAATATCACCTTCTCAATAACACCTTTGCTGACCACCCTATTTAAAATCATACCCCTTCCCCCAACCTCACTCCCTCTTCTCTTTTCTGTTTTATTTTTCTCTGGAGCACTACCTACCACCCAGCAGGCTGCGTCTTGCACTTATTGTCTATCCTGCCCACTTTCTCTTCCATTGGATTGCAAGCCCTACGAGAGCTGGCATTTTGGTCTAACTGGTTCATGCTGTACTCCTAGTGCTAGAAACAGTGTTTGACACATAGTAGGTGTTCACTGTTGAATGAATGAACAAAAAGTTTCCTATGCCTGCCAGCGTACGGGAGCCCCACAGTCCTTGTCCGGCCTCCTGGAGCCCCCTCTAGGGGTGCAAATCGGTCACCCAGAAGATCACATGCCCAGAAGTGTGGAAGGAGGTTACTTTGTCACTGGGCCCTGCAGCAAGAGCTTGGAAACTGATTTGCCTTCCTTTCCCTTGGCCATGGTATGGCTTTAACGTGGAAGAGTTAGAGGGGTCTCACTGATGAAGACCCCTTTCCCTGAGCTTTGTTAGGACACAGCCAGGTTCCAGCTAGACCTGGGAGACATTTGCTGGGTGTTTAGGAGACTAAGATATACCAGCCAGATTCTCCTTAAGTGTCCAGGCCTAGACCTTTGGAACCCCAGTGTCCATCATCACATCTGGAGTCTCCCAGCAGAAAATGCCTGCTGCCTGAGATTCTACCATTATCACTCCCTTCCCTGGGAATAAGCAATATCTTCCCTGGGAATATCTTTAAATTGTCCTCATGTGCACATGAGCATACACGCGTATACACTTGTACAGCTTTCTCTTGTCTGACCTAGCAAAGGAGCCAAGGACTCATACTTTTGTGAAGCAGCTTCAAGACAGGGCATCCTCTGGATGATTGATAACATTTCCTCTTTCTCCACCAGCCATAGGCGTTGCAGTTCCCAGTGTGCTAACCTCACAGCAAAAGTCAAGTTGGGGGAGGGTCCCAGGCGAGGCTGGTGTTTCTGTGTCCTTCCTGTTCCCCCTTCTCCCAAGGAGGGAGTTGTCAAGGAGCATTTCCACCCTGGCATCTCAGGAAGGGGACTGTGTGGTCCTGGGCTGGGAATTAGGCGAGTCAGGTTTTGCTGGTCACCCCTTCCCTGTGGGCCCTTGGATAAATCACAGCACCTCTCTGGTTTTCCAGAAGAAAATTTGAAACCTTCCCACTCTACTTTTTCTAGGGGCTGGGGGATCAGGAAACACAAGCAGAGGGCTTTCCTAAGGTGAGAGCATGGTACCCAGTGACTGGAGAGCTGTGAAGGGGCAGGAGGTGGGAAGGAAAGGAGGAAGTGTGAAAAAGCCACAGGAGGTGGATTCTGTACAAGGGTCTGTCAGGAGGAAAGTGGGGTGTCAGTGGCACTGACAAAGTCAAGAAGATGCCCTCCAGCTGCGCCTGTTGGTTTCTCCTGGAGAGCAGACTACCCTGATGTTTGCCAGGAGGTAGATTTCAGCTACGGGAAAGAGAAAAGCTTGCTGAGCTCTCACCTGGGTTGGAATGGTAGGGAGCTCGTTGTCAGTAGAGGTGTGTTAGCATTTACCGGTCAGGTGTTGTGTATTTTCAGATATGGAGCACAGTACAGTTGGGTAGGATTTAGCCAACAGGCTCCTCAAGCTTCTGAACTCCTCTTTTGAGGAAAGCCAATACCCCAATGGCCAGAGACTGGCTAAAGACAGTAACAACCCTGGCCCTGCTGTCTCTTCTTGTCTTTGGTCTCAAAACCTCCTTCCCCACATCATTCCTCTTCCTAGATCAGGTTATCCATGAGCCAATGGGTAGGGTCAGGACACCTGAGAGGTACAGAGGGGCACAGGACTACCACCTTTCTCTCCCCAGGTGGCCAAGTGCTTCTGAGCTTTCTCCCTACTCAAATCTCAGAGGGAAGGGGGCAGGGCCCCTTACAGAGGGGGTCCACTGATGATGGTCCTTCAGATAAGAGTGTAAGGGCACTGCCTCTATAGTCAGATTGCCTGGATACATGTTAGCTATATGTATTCATTCACTTGTTCATTTCATCATTCATTCATTCACACATAATCTGCATGCTTCCCTGGGCTAGGCACTGTGGGGATACACAGATCCTGCCCTTGAGTTGGTCACAGGCTGTCTAGCGAAAGAGGACAGTGTATCTGCTGCTGTGTTGGAGGATGCACAGTGGGCAGTGTGTGTCTGTGGGGGTGTGTGTGTGCAGAGGAGATACCTGATAGAGCTGGGGTTACGAAAAGCTTTTACGGAAGGGGGGATGTCTAATAGGAATCCTAAGCAATGAGACAGTATTCAGTGTGGGGTGAGTGGGGAGAATGGAAGGCACTCTGGGGAGAGAGGAACAGCATGAGCAGAGGCTCAGGCCTAAACAGCCCGGTCAGTGTGTGTTGGGGAGGGGGCAGGGGGAAGGGAGGTCTGCAGGTTCTGTGCTAAGGCATGCTGAAGGGCAGGGACCTCATAGTGGAGGCTTGTGATTCATCATCTGTAGAATGGGGACAACCACAGTACTTAAGTCATAGGGTAATAGCACATGGTAAGAGGTCACTGTCAGCCATTATGATTGCTTACAGATGTGTGTGGCAAGAACAATCTTATGATGTCAGATGCTTTGTAGGGGTAACCCTGGCACTGGGGAGGCCAGTCTGTGGGACTGTGGACTTCAGTACCCCCAGCCCCTCCTCTCAGAGCTCCTGCTGCAGCCAGAGGACATGACCTCAAGATCCATCTCAGCAGCCTGTCCCTACTTGGCCTCTGAGCCGCCAAGGTTGAGTTGGCGGCTACTGCTCTCCTGGACCTAGGGGAAGGTTAGGAGTGGAAGGATTTTCTGGGAGGAAAGTTGGCCCCAGGGGAGCAGAAAGGGCAGGGGAAGAAGGCAGCTGCCATGCCAAGCTTTTCCCAGGTGATGCCACATCTGGGCAGGTACTGACAGGGCCAAGGACATTCAGCAAAAGCCAGATGTTTCCCTCTCCCATCTCTTCCTATCCTCCTCTTTTTGGTTCCTGTGTCCACATCTCCTTTTTAAGCCACTCATGAGGGTTAGGTGCCCACAGGTGAGTTGCTACTACTGCTGACTCGCTTGCACCTGACAGCCACTTGACCTATCTCCTGAGAATCCCCCCCTCCCCCATCAAAGATTAAAGCAAGGGCCCAAGTGCAAATGCCTGCAGGGCTTGGCAGGTGACCTTAACAAAGCAGGTGGCTGTAGACAGCGGTGGCAGGATTAAAAGATTAAAGGGGGCGCCCGCTCTGGCTCTGGATGGCTGTTGCCCTTGGTGGATGGGCTCAGGGTCGCCAGAGCTCCTGATTTCTCAAGAGCAGCTGGACATCTGGATCTTTGTGTGAGTAAAATGGTGCTGAAAGGAATTATCCCTCTGCCTAAGAATTGTGGCTGAGAACAAATGAGTGTCCAATGAGATGCCACCTTCCAGAGCCAGACATCTGCACTCCTTCCCCTGCCCAGGGCTTACTAAATCTCTCCTGGAGATGGGGCGCCCTCAAGAAGGGGACTGGCCTCTGCCTCCCAGCTGGAGGCTTACTGAGCTGCAGGGACTGCAGACCACTTGAATGTTGCCCATTCTTTCTTTCAACAAAGATCTGAGCATCTGCTCTGTGCGAGGCTTTGGAGATACAGCTCTGAACACAGGAAAAATGTAAGGAGAGTACTCTCAAGGGGGCTTGAAATGTGTCTTCTGGAGCTCAGGGGTGTCTGTGAACATGGAGATGAGGTCTATTTTTGACCCAGAGAATTCCTGAGGTGGGTGGGAGGCCCATGGGAACAGCCCATGCTGGCTGGAAGGGACAGTAGTGTTGGAGATCAGGGAGAAGGAAGGGCACTCCCACATCCCCTCCCAGTGTTCTGAGGTCCTTGAACGTAGGTAGATGACCCTGGTGTTTCAGGGGTTCCAAGTGTTGATGTAGGGACGTGAGAGTAGGCTGGAAGCTGTGGGTGGCACAGGTGTCTCTGCAGCCCAGCATACTACCTCGAGGAGATGGGCTTGCAAGCCTCTGGTGGACTGGACAGAGACCCCCACTCCTCTCTTGAGGATCCAAGATGAAGCTCTTACCACTCCCCCAAAATTATGCATGCAGTCTACAGAAGACCCAGCATCCAAAAAAAAAAAAAAAAAGTAAACAAAAACCTATTATGAATTAGAGTAAGACCACCTCCTCTGACCGCCTCCATCATCATGGCCAGTGAAGGCTTCACTCCTCCCTTCCTCCTCCCCAGGCACTATGCTGAAGAAGCAAGAGCCCAGAGAGGTGATGAGACCTCCTGGAACTGGACTGAGTTGGAAAGTTCAAACTGGACTGGATTGAGCATGAAAACCAAAGTGATCACTTATTGGTCAGGCCCTAGATGTTGAGAGGACAAAAGAGATTTGAGAGAGGTCAGTTGGATAAAAAGAAAATACTTCATGTTTTTACATTGCAACGAACCAGTAACTCATCAAACACATTAAATCATCCAAATTTTAAACAACTGTATATAGTGTTCTCACTGTGCCAGGTCCTCTTCTATATCTTTACATCTACCAGCTCATTTAAGCCTCACAACAGTCCTGTAGAAGGGGTCCTATCATTACTTCCATTTTACAGATGAGGAAGCTTTGGCACAGGCAGGTTAAGTGACTTGCCAAAGGTCACACAGCTGGTAAATAGCAGAGTCAAGATTCAAATTTAATAACATGCCATCATGTATCTTATCAAATTTAATAAAATGCAGGCCAATTAGAGCATGTTTGTGGATGGATCTGGGCCCTAGGCTGTGGGGAGGTATTGGACTCAGGCCCATGGCTCACCTAGAATCATGGAACCTCACAGTTGGACAGGATCTCAGAGGGTCAAGTCCACCCTTATCTCTGTTTTACAGATGGGGAAAACCAAAAGGGACAGGACTTGCCCATGCGCACCATGGCGCAGGCCCCTGGCCCATCTCTCTCTTCATAGACTTTTCACTTGAATGTATGCTGTGGGAACCAAGAAGTCTAACAGATGAAATTACTCCTGTGATTCTGATCTGAAGGAGAGGGGCTGGCTGGTTAGCTTGCTTGGTTAGAGCAGTGTTATAACACCAAGGTCCATGGTTCAGATCCCTGCACAAGCCAACCGCCCCCCTCCCCCCCAAAAAAAGATGGAGAGAGGGCAAGTTTGTATTGGAGACCTAGGCCTGGGTTCCCCTCCTCCCGGGGATGCCTGCCTGTCCCCAGGAGTGAGTATCCTGGACTGGAGAGCAGCAGACACTGTTTGGCCTAATCTGGCCCAAATCCCATCTCCAGCAGCTTCTGGAAGTGTGGGCACTAACCAGGGTGCTGAACCTCTATGGTGTCTTCCTCTTTTTTTTTTTCGCAGCTGGCTGGTATGGGGATCTGAACCCTTGAACTTGGTGTTACAAGGCGGCACTCTAACCAACTGGGCTAACTGGCCAGCCCCTGGCATCTTCCTCTTAACATTCAGCCTAGCTGAGGGGAGAAGGAGGTGGAAGGCAAGGGGACACTCATATTTTTGTCACTCAGGGATCTTCATGACTATTTTGGGGCAGTGTTCAGTAGTTACATCTTGGAGTTGGAGCCAGGATTTTTGTGGCCTGCTTGGCCTTTGGAAAGTCACTCATTCAATGACCCTGGACTTGCTTTTTCACCTGTTCAATGGGGAAGAGTAGCTCCCATCCTGCTAAACTCAGAAGGCCGAGGTGAGCAGCACTTGGGGCCAGGTGACAGAACCCTGCACAGAGCCCAAGCCCATCTCTGTGGCCCAGAGAAGCCTCTCAGGAGCTCACCTTCACAAAGCAGCCTCTTGGGCCTGTTTCTTCCCCCATGGAATGGAGGTTGTGCTGGGCGATTTCAGATGCTGCTTCTCACCTGGATGCTCAGGACACTGGCTATAGGTGGAAGTGCTTGGAAACATAAGGCACACTTTGCAAACAGGGCTGATTTAGGAGTCTTAGATCATCCTGTACACAATCAGTCCTTTCTCACTTAAGTTCTGACTTGGTTTTCCAGCTTGTGGAATAAGTTTTGCCCAGGGACCCATGCTCCTCACCTGGAGAAGGTATGAAGTCTGGGTACAGCAGTTCTACTGGAAAGAGAATGGGCCTTAGAACCAAGCTGACCTGGGTTCCAATCATGGTTCTGCCACTCCTAGAGGGTGCGTCCAGCACCTCAACTAATGCTGCTAACAGTGTTTACCTTGGGGTTGTTAGGACTACCCCATGAGTTGGGAAGCCTAACAAACTGTAGGCACCAGATAAATGCTTGTTTCCTGCACTGGGGGCAGCCTGTTTCCTCTCCTCTCATCCTTGAACCCCACCTTTATCCACCCATATGACCTCAGTAATACTCACAGCTGGCACCCACTGAGCCCCAACTACCTGTTAATAAGACATTTGGTTGGACCCTGCAACAGTCCTGCAGTAGGAATGATGCTTATTTTGCAGATGAGAAAGGCTACATACTAGCAAAGGGAGCACTGGTAGTCACACCCACACTTGCCTGATTCTGAGACCTCAGTTTGGCCTCGAGCAAATTGCTGGCCTTTCCAAATCCTCTTTTTCTAGTCTAGAAAATGGGGATAATATCTTATTATGGTTGCTATAATATGAAGATATAATATATGCTATTTTACAAGGGTACCTATATATTTTTAAAAACATGTATGAAACACACTTGAGTGACCCACTGGAGGCAAAGGGATGGACTAGATACTGGGGGTAAAATCAGGAAACTTAAAATGAGAGGGTTCTTGCATGCACTAATCATAATGTGCCATCAACCAAGAAGATTGACTTAATTCTTTGTACATGATATCCAGGTGAAGGAAAAAAGACAAAGTTTGAGCTTCTCAAACTTTAATGTGCACACGAATCATGTGAAGAACTTGTTAAAATACAGATTCTCACTCAGTAAGTCTGGGGTGGGGCCTGAGATTCTGCATTTCTAACAAGTTCCCAGGTGATGCTGCTGCTGTGGGTGGTCTGAGTAGCAAGGATGTAGAAAGTCAGTTCTCAAACTTCAGTGATCATAAGAATCGTAAGAGGAACTTATGAAAGACGGATTTGAAGACCCTTCTCTAGAGATCTGAATTGGGGCCCAGGATGTACTGATGTGTATTTAGATCAAGCATTTCAGGGGATGATTGGGCTCAGGCAAGCAAGGCTGTGGTACCTGTCTATATCATGGCCCACAGCACAGACATAGACACAGGAGATTGGCTCACCAGACCTCTGTTCCAATGTGCCTTCCTGAATGGAGAGGTGCAAAAGGGAACAAGGACATTTCTCCAGGATCCCTTGCCCTATGGTTTGAGAGGTAATGTAGGTTCCAACAGTCGAGTGCATTCAACTGAGCCTTGAACTAGGAAGTGAGCTGAGTGGGGCTGAAGTGGCATTATGAAAGGCATCTACCTTTTGATACAGATCAAGGCAGTCTCTGTGTGGCTCTGGGGTTTCTAATCCCCAGATCATGGTAATGATGATGTGATCTGCTGCTTTTTGGACCCTAACCTTTTTGGTTAAAAAAGCTAAATTAGTTTCTGTTTATTGGAATTGAGCCCCAGGACTAACACTTCATCAGGCCCCTCCCAATCCCTGTCACACTGTGACTCTCACAACACTCACCTTATGTGGCTCATTGGAAGATGCCATTCACATGGTCATCCAGGGTCTTCTGTTAGTCTTCGCTATCAGCCTCACGTTCCTCTAGGCAGGAACTGGGCCTTCGACTTTGCAGCTCCCACTAGCACTGCCACTCGTGGGTGTCCAAACGTCCTGTCATTTGCTTTTTGCATTCTAGGCTGTGTTCTCAGTCACCTGGGCCTTGCAACCCTTAACTGCCTGCCGCCCTTCTGACCTACTCTCTGGGGCAGATTTAGGGTCAAGAACAGCAGAAGTGACTTGAGGTGTACCCTGTGGTATCCCAAGGGCAAACAAGGGCTGGGGACTTGGATGCCTGCGTTTGAGTCTCTCCTTTGGTACAAAAAGTTGATAGTAGCTTACAGGCAAGCAAGTTTTATGGAAGAGAAACTGGGGATGTGCATGTGGAAAATCTTTCCTTCGTGTCTTATTGGAGCTGCACCAAAGTAGATAAGATTAGGTGACAGAGAATATGAACTTCCCCACAGATTCTAATTTGCCTCCTGTGAAGAGAGGCATGGATCAGTAAAAGAATGTCATTAATAACAGTAGAAAGAAGGGCCACGAGGGAAGCTGGATTCCAAAGACTGAGGTTGTATGGGACCTGCAACCCATTTTGTAACTACAAGTCAACAGGTACTGACCATTCAGCACAGGAATACACTCTCCATTTTGAGCACAATATATTCTTGGAGTCAAGGTCTTAAGAGACTCATGACTTCACAGTGGAGGCTGACAGAAGCTCATGATTGAGTGTATCAGTGCAATGAGAACATAGCCAGCTCTAAGATTTGGGGAGGAGACAAGCCAAGGAAGAGGTGGAACATGGGGACTGCCATGCAGCCTAGAAATGGTATGCATGCTCTACAGTACTTCAGAACCAAAAGACAATGATTTAGAACCAGACCTATACTCTACTTGTAAAATCACTGGGTGACCAGTGAAATTTCAAACCAAACAAAAGGGATGCTGTGAATCTTACTAGATCTGAAAAGGTCATGGGAACTTCCTTAGAGATAGGACCTGTCCTGTATCACATCCAGCCCAGAAACATCCCCCCAAATCAAACCCAACTCCTCTGTAGCTCACCAGCTACAGTCATCCCAAGGTGGCTACTATCAAAGACATGGTCAGCTCCCCAAGGCTGACTGGCTCTGGTCTCTGCTTTGCTTGGCCTAGGTCAAAATTCTCCTTTTAAAAAAAAAAAAAATAGAGGGCAAAACCACAATGAGATACCACTTCACACTAACGAGGATAATCAAGATGAAGAGTAACAAGTGTTGGCGAAGACACGGATAAACTGGAACCCTCATACATCACTGGTGGGAATGTGAAATGGTGCACCTGCCATGGAAAACAGTCTGACAGTTCCTTAAAAAGTTAAACATAGTTACCATATGATCCAGCAATTCTGCCCATTGCTGTGTAACCAGATGAACTAAAAACCTCTATCCAGACAAAAACTTGTACACAATAGCAGCATTATTCATAATAGCCCCAAAGTGGAAACAAAGCAATTGTCCATAAACTGATAAATGGATAAACAAAATGTGATATATCCATAAAATGGATTATTTTTCAGTCATAATAAGGAATGAAGTACTGATACATGCTACAACATGAATCATGAAAACATTAAGTGACAGAAGCCAGACACAAAAGGCCACATATTGAGTGATTTCATTTATGAAAATTGTGCAGAAAATGCAAATCTTTAGAGAGAGAAGATAGACTAGTGGTTGCCTGGGGCAGGGAGGGGTAAATGGGGAGTGACTGCTAATGGGTATAAGGTTTTTTGGGGTGGTGGTGGTGGTGAAAATGTTCAGGGATTAGATATGGTGATGGATGCACAACACTGTGATTATACTACCACCCCCTGAATTGTATACTTTAAAAGGGTGAACTTTATGGGTATGTGAATTATATCTCAATAAAGCTGTTATTAGAAAAAAGAGGACCAGGTTATTAAGTGCTGATGTTTATTGTTAAGGCTCCAATTTTGGGGGTTCCACAAAACATACACCTGAAACATTCCTACTTGTTGCTGAATGATTACTCACGACTGGGAGGAAGGAAGTGGCTCAGACCAAAACAGGCACCAACAGCTTGACTAGGAAGTTCCTACAGGCCCCGGTCACTTCCCCACATAACATCTGAGACATTGTCTACGTTCCTCAATGTCCTTGATGCAAAGAGACCCACACAAAAAATGGCCGATTCTACAGATGAATCACTAAATTTTCTGTTTTCAGAAAACAGAATTATGTATATGACTATCTTTTTGATCTTTGCTACTAGAAAATCTAAGTGTGCTCACCACTGCCCACATCAGTCAGGCATGAGGCTGAAAAGGATCTGGAAAACACCAAAGGTCAGGTGGGCCTGGATAAGACACAGGCTTCCAGAGGCTGGGGCTCCCTTCTCTTCCTGAAGTTCAACAGCATACTCAGATGGAGCTCATGCTCCTGTGCACTGGTCTGGGCCCCAAGGGGGACAAGAAACACAGAGTAACAGAGTCGGTAGGTAAGTACCACATAAAGCTCTGAACCCTCATTCTTTTCCTTTTGCTGCAGTTTTTAGGGGTTACCATACACAGAAAGAGACATCAGAATGTTTTAGAGCAGGGAAGACACCTCCAATTTCACAGGAGGGCACAAGGCCCTAAGAGGTGAAGAGACTTACTTAGGGTCACTCAGTAAGTTAGTGGCTAAAATGAGATTAGCCTTCAGGTCTGGTCTGTTCATTCCTTTGCTTATAGGTCACTGCTGCTCAGGCACAGACGGACTCAGAGGACTGACCCAGAACAGGAACGACTGGAGGATTCTGCAATCATCAGAATGACACAGTCTTTCCACAACTGCCAGCCCTTGTGAAAGTCATCCTTGTAGCCTATGGGATTTCCAGTCACTCCTTTCCATTCATGCATCAGACTGGGACCCATATTAGTGATGTCAGGAGCAACAGCAATGTATGAAAATAAGGTGCCTGAGAGGCAAGAATGGGCCCTGGGTAGGAAAGAGTCATTTAATTTAGCCCTACCAAAACTCAAACTCTAAAGTCTTATAACTGGGATGAGCTGTGTATTAACGTAGAAAGAAAGTGGGAGACTGGCAACATGAATTTTATATTGACATTTGGTTCTTAATAATAACATCCAAAATGCGTTCTGTTCTTATAGTGCTGCAACTGGAACTGCATTGGGCCGAGGGTATATGTTGCCGGAATCTCCTTTGGGAGAAGTTAGTAGGCAGAAGCTGGTGGTGACAGAGGCACACTGATTTCTCTTAGGGATCTAAATGCAGCCAGATGGAGAGCTGCAGCAGGTGCCCTGACTCTGATAAAGGGCAGGGAGGCAATCCCAGCCAGCTTGCAAACACATGGGCAGAGTCCCTGGCCCCCCAACCTGCAAGAACATGGTTGCTGATGGGGCCAGCGGTGGTGGCTCCGGGAGAGCAGAGGGAAGGCTGGGATGTTACATTCTTGAGGCCTTCACAGGTACATGTCATCGTAGCCCGGTGGGGGGAGATGGTCTGGGTTAGGTCTGGAATGGAAAGAAGGGCTGGTGAGTTGAAGTGATGGAGGGGCCAGGGCCACACAGGTAGTCCTGACCCTGCACTGAGGGAGCCTGTCTTCCAGAATGATGTGGTGGTCGTGGAGTTTAAGAGGTTGCGCTCTAGAGCTAGACAGCTTGGGATTGAATCCTGATTCTCCCACCTGGGATAAGTTTCCTGATCTTTCAGGGCCTGCATTTTTCTGCACCTATAAAATGTGGAAAGTACTATCTACCCAAAACTGTTGATATCAGCATCGCCTGAGTTTCTGACACTTATTTACAGTAAGTGTTAGTTCCTTCTCTTCCTCTGAGTCCTCCTCAGAGGGGAACTGGGGGAAGGAAAGCAATGAGCGATGGGGAGATCTTGGAAGGCTCCAGAGAGCAGGAACCTGAGGGAGGCTGCACTCTCTTGGCAGCAGCAGGTAAAAGCAGTGGCAACTCTGCACCTGGTGTCAGACACCTGTTTGCTGCAACACTGAGCTGTGCAGCCATCAGGTCCTACTTCTCAGCATAGCTGAGTGAATACCTACCCAGATGGGCTAGTGCCAATGGGTCCAAAGGGGTCGAAGCGAGCTCCTGGGGGCACAGCTCCTGGAGGAAGCCGGTTTGGGAGCCCTGAGGATGGGTCAATACGTGCTCTTGGGAAGCCAGATCTCAGAGGATCCACAATCATGCCACCTCTCCGACACCTGAGGCAGGAAGGAAAGATGGGTCAGCAGGTATGGTAGGGATTGCCCTTGGAAAAGAGGTAAGGGAGGCGAGAATGGACTAAGAATGACTGGGACATTAATTCTGGATGGTCCAAGCAGACACGTGGGTGGCTGCCTGAGAGCCAGCAGGAAGTGGGCAAGAACACAGAGTACGCAAAGAGCACACCTTAGTGTTGAGTACTTTTGCTTCTGGAGGGCTTGGTTCTGTATGGTACTTGCAGAACTGTAGAGCTCCCCAAGCCTGCAAAGTTGAGCTCCCTGCCATGTCCTACACCCAAGGGGGCTAATTTGACCAAGAACAGGAGCCAGAACTTGCCAGGGTCAATGCAGAACTGTCACATGGCTTTGCAGGGCACTGCTTTAGGTCTAAGAACTAATAATAACATTGAGACAATTTGTGATGCCAGTTTTTTCCCTTAAGGGCCTTAGGGAAATTTCTGACTGACTGTGGGTTGCTCAAGTCTGGCTCCTGACAGTAGCTGTCCCTCACCGAGTTCCACAGATCTGACCTTGTGCTCAGACTAGAATGAATGAGCTGATCTTCCCCAAATTTTGAGGTCACTGTTCAAACTGTATTGCAGACTTGTGTGATTTCCCCACTGTCTAAAAATGAGATGCTAAAGTTGAGGTCACTTTGCAGCAGAGGTTAAAATCTAATCTGAATCCTTCAGAGAAGACAGTGCATAGGTAAGGCTGTAATAACTTTGCTGGGTGCATGACAAGAACCACAGAAAGTCTAATGGGGCTCACAGACTTACTTTATCAAGTGAAGTAAACTCAGTAGCCCTGAGCTGCCCTAAGGTCTGTGGCCCACCGTATGATCTTCAATCTGCACCTGATAAATCCTTGTGGGATCCTTCCATCCAAGGGAAGGCTGCTGTCCTCCTCCAGGGTGGCGGGGGAGCAGGAAACAACAGAGGATCTGCCTGCTGGGCTTGCTCAGCTCCTCCCCAACACTCAGAGCTCTCCTGCACTGCTCTGGGTATGGCAGAGCAGAATAAGTGGCGATGAATTCTCAGCCTCTCAGCAACTACTGCCTCCTTCACTCCAAAGGAAGACATTGACAAAAAGCTCTAAAATCAGAAGATGAGCTGGGGCTGAAAAGCCACAAGAGCAAGTTATGTTGCTGCCACCTCCCCAGCAGTACTCACCCAAAGGGGTCTAAGTCTTCTCCCCCGACAGCAAACGGGCCCAGGGGATCACGCCTGAAACAAACAAGGGACAATTACCATAAGTCCCAGAGCAGCCAGGCGCCTAGGCTCCCAGGGGCCCAAACCTGATGCCAGTGGGGTCACAAATGCACTCCCAGGTATAGGGGCCAGGGGAAAGCCCTGCATCAGACCATAACATGCGGTATATTTCAGTGTTCCTTGGGACAAATTAACACATACCACAATGGCAATTACATAAAAAGGGCTGAAAGCAAAGCTAAAATCATGGAAGATCCCAATTCTGTATAAAGATAAAAATATTAACAGTGGTAACCTCCAGATAAATTTTATTTTATCCGTACCTTTCTCAAGTTCCTAAACTTTGCATAAAAAACCAAGATCTTTTTATATCAGAAAAATATTATTCTAAAAACCCCCCTCAAATCCGAGAGCTAAGATTTAAAAGCTTCCAAGGTAGAGTGAGATAGATACATGGAGTCACGTGCAGCTAGAACACTGCTTCTCCACCTTTTCTCATTATGACCCCTGCATGCAATGTCAGTACCATAGTTACATAGTGTGTATCTATTTACACACTGTAGCCTGCTGGAGGGCCACAAACTGCTGTAATCTCTACCCTCTCACCCTCCACCCCCAAGAACCAATTTTTGCCTTCATGGAGAATGGATGAGCTAGAAGGAGCATAAATGGCTGCATGCTTCGTGGAGAACAATTCTATATTCTTTCTCTTATATACACACAAAATACAATCTATCTTTCAAAAGTTTTATATATCTTCATATTTTTTGATCTAGTAATTTTATGTCTAGGTATCTACCTTAAAGAAAGAATACAGAATTCAAATTAAAATATATCCACGAACACAGGAAAACTGGAATTAGCCTAAATGAGAACCAGTTAGGCACATCATGATATATCCCTAAATTCAGCCACAGAAACAGTTTTCTTAGATGTTTCTAAAGTGATGTATAAAAATGCTCAGGCTAAAGTGTTAAGTGTGAGGGGAAATGAGATTATCAGTAGCCTATGGAAATTGACTGTGAAAAATATATGTGTTTGTGTGTGGGGTGTATATGTATAAATAAAACTAGAAGGAAGCATACTGAAAGCATAAACAGTGACAGTTACTCCTCGGTGGTGAGTTTCTTCTTTATACTTTCCTGTCTTTTCTATAAAGGATATGGATATGGATATAATAAAACAAGAAAGATTTAGTATTTTAAAAAGTTTACTTTGGAATCTGTTTAGAACCTTGGCAAGCAATACAAGCCTGGCAGTTCTGGGGCACGGGCGGGTTCCTGTCAGAACTCAGGAAAGCCTTATAAACAGCAGCTGACCTAAGCTTACAGCTAAGAAGCCATTAAATAGACAACTGGGAAAAAACCCAGAAGTAGGTGCTTCTCCAGTCAATTTCACCTAATGGACTGGAAAAGATATTGCAATTTAGGTGGACAAGGTCAGATTTCCAAGGGAAGAATTTTTTCCTGACCTAGGTTATTATTCCCAAGCCATGGTTCACAGAGACAGTAGCCAAAGTTTCTGGTGGCCTCCAACATCCTTCCTCACTGGAGATAGAACAGGTGGTGCAAGAGGGCAGCAAGCACCTTACCTATCTTCATGAAGTGCCCCCTAAAGAGCAGCAAATGTCTGATGCTCTGTAGGGGTTTCTAGGGCCTGTTAAAATGCCTGCGAGTAAAGAGCCTTGTTGCTCCTGAAATATGCAGTCATCTCTATTTTTCCCTCTGGACCACAGAGTACGGGGAGGGGAGAAGAAATAGAGAACAAAGAAGGCTGGAAAGGCAGCTGCAAGCCGACCCCAAAAATTCGTGCAGTCAAAATTGTCACATATTCAGTAGGCTCACACTCAACAGTCTCACTGCAACACATGCACACTTCTGTGAGCTCATTATGTCCACACTTAGAAGCCATTTAAAATAAATAGTTCATGGGTCTGTCTTCCACCCCAAAGCCCCCTTGGCCAACTTTCAGTCCTGGATGTGCTGAATAAGGCTCTAGGGATCTAAATAAGTCATTTTTGTACATGGCCTCTGAACTCAAGTCCCTATTACTTCATCTGGTAATCAACTGGGGGAAAGAGTGACCCAATCTAACCCTATTTTTCTTAAACAGCATGGCTGGCCCACTAGGCTGTTAGAGGCCCCTCGAAGGGACTGAAGGGTGATCTTGAACACACATGATTTCCTTGTGTGCTCCCTTTTTCTCTTACACAAAAACAACATGCTCCCTTTGGGCACACAAATTCAACGGATGCCCTCCTAATGGCTGAAGTGGCCTGGTGAGCTAGAAAGGCCTCACGATTGGGGATTGGAAGATGTGATCTAAACTTTGGGTTTGGGATTTTCTAGCTGCTTGGTAGGGTCCTGTCACAAAACCTCTGCACCACACTAACACATAAAATCTAAGTAAGTAGTGACACTCTCAGGGTCTGCCATGATGGTGAAACATAGTATTGGATGTGAACAGATTTGTTGACAGGAAAGGCCTGGAAGAAAAGAGTAACAGCAGGCACTGCTATTTACTGAGAGCGTGCTTTATGTCAGATGCTATGCTAAATTTAGCGGGGTTTTTTTTGTTTTTTGTTTTTTTAATTTAGTTTTTAAAAGACTGATTTTTTTAAAATTTAATTTTCTGAATTGGCAATGCCTTCATCAGTTTCAAAATTCATAAGTTAAAAAGGATACGCAGGTGCATAATCTTAGACTAGAGGTGTTTTGGAATTCAGAATTTTTCCTGTTTTAAAAAGATCACCTGAGTACACCAACATATTTTGTGTAACACTCCCCAAAAGTACTCTGTAACCAATACCCTAATATTTCGGCAAAATGAGTGCATATTTACACTTAAGTGGGATAAATGAATATATAAGGAGCTTCATGCCAATTAGATTTTGCCACCAAAAGTTTTGGCGCTAAGCTTATGAAACAAACATTTGGCTTTTAGAGCTCTTTTAATTATAGAATTTTAGACAAGAGAGTGGGGACCTGTTGTCTTCCCATAGACAACTAATGATACCAGTTTCTTATGTGTTCTCCAAAGATACTCTGCATATATGAGCAAATATGTATCCTCCCTTTTTTCTTTTTGATGGCTGGCTGGTAAGGGGATCTGAACCCCTGACCTTGGTGTTATCTGCACCAGGCTCCAACTGAAGTGAGCTAACCAGACAGTCCTCCCCTATTCTTTTAACACCTGGATGTGCTGAGCTCCTTATATACGTTATCTTATTTCATCTTTGCAGCAGTCCTCTGAGTAGCTATGATTATTATCCCTATTTTACAGATGAGGTAACTGAGACTCAGAGAAGTAAGGTTTCTTGTACAAGCCCACATAGATTAGTAAATGGAAAAGACAGGATTCACACAAGGCCTGCCCAGCTTCAAAACCCATGTTCTTTTGGGGCTGGCGGGTTAGCTCAATTAGTTAGAGCATGGTGCCAATAACACCAATGTCCAGGGTTTGATCTCTGTGCAAAAAAAAAAAAAAAACCACAAAAAAAGACCATGCTCTTTTAATTGGTGTGTTGAGACCATTTATCTTTAATGTGATTATTGTTAGATTTAGATTTATCGTTTTATTATTGGTTTTCCAATTGTTCCCTCTGTTTTTTGTTCTTCTGTTTCCTTTCTTATTTATTATGTTAATTTATTGTGTTTTTGACTACATCTCTTTGTATAGTTTTTTTTAGGGATTGCTCAAGAGATGACAATATACATACTTAATTTTTATCATCCATTCAGAAACGATATTTTACCATTTCAGGTAGAATGTAGACACCTTACCAGCTCATACAGGTCCCTCTATTCTCTCTTCTTTAAGTTATGGTTGTCATGTATTACATCTACATACACTGAAAACCACAGCAGACAATGTCATCATTTTTGCTTTCAACTATAAAACATACAAGGGTACTTCAAAAAGTTCATGGAAAAATAGAATTAAAAGATAACACGAATCTTTCCATGAACTTTTTGAAGTATCTTCACATTTTAAAGAACTCAAGAGGGGTTATATTTACTCAGATATTTATCATTTGTAATGCTTTTCCTTTACATTTGATGTTCCAAGTTTCCATCTGGTATCATTTCCTTCCTGAGTGAAGAACTTCAGTTTGCTATTCCTTTTGAGATGATCTGTACACAGTCCTCAAACAGCTACTCCATGCATTCTGTATGGCTGCACTGAATGGGAAAGTCAGGATGGAGTGTGCTTACTCCAGAATCATGATCTCTTAACCAGTGTACAACACCAATATGGCTGCCTTCAACACAGCTGCTGGTCTGCACCTGTGGTTGATCGCTGGGTGTGAACACAACACTGTATCTGCACACCAGGTTTCTCCAGGAGAGCCAGCTGTGGTTTCATGGAGCAACCAGCAGCAACAATCTATTTTCAGAACCTAATCCCTAATTCCACAGCACTGTTTGAACCACCTAGGCCAGTGTTGCTCTAACTGTAATGTGCACATGAATCAAGGGGGATCTTGACAAAATGCATGTTCTAATTCAGAAGATCAAGGGTGGAACCTGAGATTCTGCATTTTTCACATGATCTCAGGTGACCTGACATTGCTGGCCTAGGACTACAAATGGCTAGGCTATTTCCCAGTCAGGGTAGAAGTTCAGACACAGAATTTTGGCAGACTGGGTTTATTTACCTTGTTCTGCCAAGTGTGGAAAGTTGGGATTGGGAAAGTATAGATGCTAATAACTGGAAACAAGAGTGTGTGTCCATACACAAGCATAGCACTGCTGGTCACAGAGTGCTAAGCAAACAGGGCAATAATCCTTTCCTTCTCCTCACTGTGAGGATAGCCTCTGAGTTCAAAGGTGAAGCAGGGACTGAGGAGGACTGAGAAATATACTGCTTTTAATCTAAGTAATCAAAGATTTTTAAAAGAAAAAGAGAAAAAAAGATATGCACTGTGGAGGATATCAACATTAATAAAGCAAATGTATTCCACAGGGCCTAACTTCAAGGCCACAACCCTGTAGTTTAGGGAATAGCCTAACCTTTTAGTATTGCACATAGAAATGCTAAGCTTGGTTGAAACAGAAAACCTTCTCAGGACCAAGTCTCTGTTGTACATAAGAAAATTGTAACACAGCAAAAATGCTTGCTCTGCAGTCATCCTTGCTGCAGCTAAACCTTATGCTGGGAAAATACTTGAGCTAAAGGCTTCAAGGTTGTTGGTTAGGGGATGTTCCTCACCTTGCTGTTAGCTGTTTCTTTGAGTTTCTTAGGGAACTAAGTGTTGCCATGACAATTATCTTACTGTTCTTTTTGTAACCACCTGTGTTCCTTTTCTGTAACTTTCTTGCCTGGACAATAAACACTGAGAGAAAACACTAATTCAGGGTTATTTCCTAGGATTTCTTCTCGTTGAAATCTTTTCCTGGGAATTAACCCTTTTGGGCCTCTCACTGCTCTGGAGAAATTGGCTTTGAGTAATCCTTTTCATCTCCATCACCCTGGGAGAGGTGACAGTGCATAAATTATTTTAACATATTGTTTAAATATAAAACATTATAAAGCAATCAGAAAAGAAAAATGTCACCCATAATTTGACTAACACAATGATTATTTTTGCTATTCTTTTCTAATTTTCTTTCATAAGCATGTTTTTAATTATAATAACATGATAAATATAATTTTGTATCCCAATGTTTTCTTCCATGTAGGTCCTGCATTTCTCAAGTTGTATTTACTACTAACATTTTTAATGGCCAAGTAATATTCATTCAAGTGAAGCAAATTTTCTTTTCTTTTCTTTTTACTTCTCAATATACATTGTAATTGATTTTCATGCCCCTTTACCCATTCCTCTCTACCCCCTCTCCGCCCCCCATCATATCTGTTCACTTGACTTAAATAGTTCAAGGAGTTTTTGTGGTTATCCTATCTTCTCCCCCCGCCATTTGTTTGTGTGTTTATTTATTTATTTTTAGCTCCCACAAATAAGTGAGAACATGTGGTATTTCTCTTTCTGTGCCTGACTTGTTTCACTTAATATAATATTCTCTAAGTCCATCCATGTTGTTGCAAACAGTAGTATTTCATTCTCTTTTTTTTTTCTTCCATGTAGGTCCTGCATTTCTCAAGTTGTCTTCACTACTAACATTTTTAATGGCCAAGTAATATTCGTTCAAGTGAAGCAAATTTAAAAAATTTAACCTTACTGTCTACTGCAGGTATTAATATTGCTTCTGGTGTGTTCATGCACGTTTGTGTGTGTGTGTATGTGTGTGTAACTATAAATAAAGCTGTAATTAATAACTTTCAAGCACATGTTTTTTTCTATGATAGAAATGGATAAATGTTGGGTGGACAGTTAGTTTAATTGGTTAGAGGGTGGTGTTATAACACCAAGGTCGAGGGTTCAGATCTCTGTACCAACCAGCCACCAAAAAAAAAAAAAAAACAGAAAGAAAGAAATTGATAATTGTTATCCTCCACCTGTCCCATCATTGTATGATGGGAACATTGGGAGCAAATAACTTGTTTTTGGTCAACACATAGAAAGGTGTTATGCTCGGGAGCGTCCGATGCACCTAATTTAGATGATGAGACCTGGGTCCTTCAAGCCAATGAGAATTAGAAAAGATTTTGGAATGAGTTGATGCAGTAATGGGATGAAACTCTTGGGAGCCTTGGGGAGGGGAGATGTATTTTGTATTTGAGAGGCCAGAGGACAGACTGTGCTAGGTAGAATTTGGCTTGCTCTCAAGAATCCACACCCCTAACCCCCAGAACCTGTGAATGTGATGAGAAAGAACTCTTGTGATTGTTTCATTATACGGTACAGTTGACCTCAAAATGGGAAGAGTATTACCTGTGGTCTAATCTAATGACAGGAGCCCTTAAAAAACAGAGAACTTTCTCTGGCTGGTGGCAGAAGAGGGAGGCAGAAGGGGAGATTCAAAGCATGAGAAGGACTTGACAAACCATTCCTGGCTTTGAAGATGGAGGCGACAAGAGAAGAAATGTGGGAGGCCTTAAGGAGCTGAGAGAGAAGAATGGGGATGACAGTCCTACAACCACATGGAACTGAACTCTGCCAAGGACCTGAATGAACATAGAAGAAAATTGTTTCCCTGAGCCTCTAGAAAGGAATGTAGCCCTGCTGAGACTTTGGCTTTGGCCTTATGATACCCTGAGCAGAATCCAGCCTATACACACTCCTTACCTAAAGAACTATGAGATAATAAATGGGTGTAGTTTTAAGCCACTAGGCTTGTGGCAATTTGCTATGCAGCAATAGAAAATTAATACACATATGCTGCAAATAGCTTCCCCAGTGTATCTGCCTTATAATTTGTGTTTGGTTAGCTTACAAATATTATGCGGGTGATTTTTTCTAAGTTATTTAAAAGAAAAATGAGACTAACTCCAGCAATGGCAAGGATGGGAAAATGACATTGAAATATGGTAGGAATGCCAATTAATACAACTGTTCAGGAGGGCAACTGGGCAATATGTATCAAAATCTTTAAAAATAGGCTTAGTCCTTAATATAGTAATTCTACAGGAATGTATGCTAAGGAAATATTCAGAAATGTGCTCCAAGTTGCATGAGAAGTATGTCCACTGAAGCTTTATCTACAGTAGCCCCAAATTAGAAATGACTTAGGCTGGAAAAAAACAAACAAAAAAACCCAACTTGCCTCATTCTTAATTTTTCTTTCCTTCATTAAGCCAACCCATCAGCAAGCCCTGTCAGGTATACTTCTAAATACACCCAGATCCACCTATCTAGTCTACCACCATCTACCATCTACCACCACTATTTCTTGCCTGGATGCCTATGTTAGCTTCATCCCTAGTCTTGCTGTTTCTAATCTTATCCCTCTATAATCCATCTCCATAAAGAAGCCAGAAGGATTTTTTTTTAAAGTAAACAATATGAAGTCCTTTCCTTGTTATACCTGCCCAGTGGCTTCCCACTGCTCCTGATCTTGGCCCCAAGGCTCTACAAGCACTGGCCTGTGCTAACCCCACAGTGTAATCTCCCATCTCTCTACCCCACTGGTGTACTGTGCTGTAGCCATACTAACTTTCTTGGAACAATCCAAGCCAAGATTGTCTCTTTTGAAATGATTGTTGATACATGTGTCAAGAGGAGGAGATACTAAAGGCTGGGAATCCTGCTCAAATGCTTATTAGTTGTACTGCTTAAGTTAATTAACCTTTCTGTGTCTCAGTTTTCTTTTCTTTAAAATGGGGATAACAACAGCACCTACCTCATTCTCTTATTATGAGGAAAAAGAGATTATGTTTTACTTATATTTTATACTTAATGTAACTGCTTGGCACACAGTAAGGGCTCAATAAATATTAACCATGTTAGTGACAGAATTTAACTGAGATTCTTTGAGAGAAAAAAAATAAGCAGTTAAAGGGATCCCAACCAGATCACTTTTCGATATATTTTGATGGCTCCTGTCACCCCAGCATCAAATCTTGCTCCTTAGCACATCCTGCCCCTTGTGATTTGGCCCTCAAATTCACCTTTTCTCCCTTTACATGTCAGCAAGACTGAAATATACTCTCCCCACCCCTCCGCCAAGATGATTTCACAGCCCCATTGGTACCCATTGTTCCCTTGGCCATAAAAGCCGATTACCCCCAATACCATGGAATTTTTATTGATCCTTTAAAATTTAGCTCATCAGGCATTATCTCTGTGAAGCCTTTCCTTCTTTTCTGTCCCACTCAATCCTTCAGATGAATCACACCTTCTCTGTGCTTCAGTAGATCGCAGACATACTTCTGCCATTGGTTGGTTTTTTTTGCAGCTGGCTGGTATGTCATTGTTTTTAAGACTTATGATTTGGAATGAAAAGGGCAATTAGCCCAAATCGATTATGCATTCCTTGAAGGTTGGCTCCACACTTTGTCATGAATTCCCAGTGCACAGTACAGTGCTTGACACATGATGGACACTTAGACTGACTTGGGGATAAGAAAAAGCAAAGGCTTTAGAGTTAGACTCAAGTTCAAATTCTGGCTTCACCATTAACAGCTGTGTGACCTAGGACAAGTCATGAAATCTCCAAACCCTAGCTTTCTCTTTTGTAAAATACAGACAATAGTATCCATGTCACAGGGTTATTATATGGATTAAATGAGAATGTTTACAAAAGTATAGTGCCTGACGCGTAATAAAGAGTTCAGTAAGTGTTATTAAATACTCTATTATTATTATAACACAACTACTGCTTCTTACTGGTTGTGATGAAGTTACTTACTATACATGAACCACAGTCTCCTTACCTGTAAAATAGGGATAGCCCTGACCAATCTCGTGGGTTTGTTGCGGGGATTAAGTAGGAGCCCATGGATGAAATGCCCAGCATGTTGTCTGGGACAGGTGACACTCAATAAACAGTAGCTATATAAATATTACTGAACTAACTTTGCTATCCATGAAAAAAAAAAAAAAACCCAAAGGAATTATATTTAGCTCCAAGAGGAAATGAATGAGGGCAAATTTTAAGAATAAGGGATAATAGTATTTACAAGTAACGAAAAATGAGAACTAAATTATTAAAGTGGCATAAGTAGAGGATATTCTTTTCAAATATGGTGCTGGATCAACTGACTACCAATATGGAAAAATATAAGTCCATCTCACACCACACATAATAATTCTAAATGAATTATAGATCTATATATAAAAGGCAAAACACGAAAGCTTCTAGAAGAAAATATATGAGAATTTCTCCACAACCCTGGGGTAAGGCAAAGATTTTTCAAACAAATTTAAAAAAAAAAGCACCATACATAAAGGAAACACACTGATAAGCTAAATCACATAAAAATTAACAATGTTTTAATTAAAAAACACTATTAACAAAGTAAAAAGGCAAGCTACAAAAGGAAGAAAGATATTTGTAATACATACAAGTATACTTCAAAAAGTTCATGGAAATATTTGTATCATCTTTTAATTCTATTTTTCCAGAAACTTTTTGAAGTACCCTTGTATATTTGACAAAAGACTTAAATCCAGAAGATATAAAAAATACCTACAAGTCATAAAAAGATAACCTAATAGAAAAATGGACGGGAGATTGGAATCGACTCTTCACAAAAGAGGAAACCCAAATGGCTAGTAAACCTCGAAAAAAAAAAAAAAAGATTCAAACTGTGGTCCACAGACCTCTAGATCATGAGGTCGAAACTATTTTATCTTAGGAGTTATTTGCTTTTTTCACTGCATTGATATTTGCACACATGATGCAACAGCAATGGTGGGTAACACAGCTGATGCCCTAGCATGAATCAAAGCAGGGGTAATGACCTAGTAGTCACTGCACCCTCCCTCACCACCCACCCACCCACATCCAGTTTCACTTTAGAATTCCCTTGATGAAGGAGTAAAAACTTACCATCGCCTTTTCTAAAATCTCAATCTTTGAGTACATATCTTTTAAATATTCTGCATGATGAAATGGGAAATATGAATAAAGTATTTCTATTGCATACAGAAGGACCGTGGCTGTCTTTAAAAACAAGTGTGCAACTGTTTAAGTTGCTAGTTGAACAACCCATTTTTTCAAGGAAAACCATTTTTACTTGAAAGAATGACTGACAGACAAACCATGGTTCTTCAGACTTGTTTACATAGTAGACATTTTTTCCAAAACAAAGTAAGCCTGTTACTTCAAGGAAAACAATGGACAGTGTTTGCTGCCAATGATAAAATTCAAGTTTCCAAGCAAAAATGAGCAATTTGGAAATCTGTATCCACCATTAGCTTGATGGCTTTCCAATACTTTTTTGATGAGATCAGTAATATAAAAGAATGTGATTTTTTGATAACGTGTAATAAAATATCAACTTCTAGCATATATCCATATCTCAGTGGATCAATATCTTCTAATATGCATGGATAAAAGATCCATTCAAAGGGTATGATAGACCAGTGAATTTTAATGTAACAGATACAGAAAAGGGCACTGATATAGATTAAGATTCCACATTACATCTAATCCTTAAAGAAAGTACCACTTGTCAAGTTCTGATAATAGCAAAGAAGAATATCCACAATTATTTGAAAAGGTTAATAAACTACTCTTCTCTTTTCCAACAATGTATGTGTAAGGCTTCAACAAAAACAACATATCTTTATGAATGCAGAAATGCAAATCTAGCTGTCTTCTATTAAGACGAATTATTAAAGAGATTTGCAAAAATGTAAAACAAAGTTATTCTTCTCAATTTTTTCTGATTGAAAACGTAGTTATTTTCATAAAAGTTTATTATTTATATTAACACAATGGATTTATTATTTTTTAAAAATGAATCAATAAAATGTGCATTTTTAAAATTTCTTTTATAATTTCTTGAGTGGTAAATAATGATAGATATAACCCAAACAAGAGCACTTTGAGGGTGCGAGAGGGTTCCTGAGACTAAAAGATTTGAGATCTGCCAGCATAGGGAATATAACTCAAGAAAGTAAAAGGAAAAAAAATATATAGATAATAGATGTACAGAGCTATACTATATAATGAAAAATTGGAAATGCTAGAAATACCCTAGAGATGTTAGGCAAACTATAGCATACAAGTAAAATACCAGATACTAAAAAAGATAAGTTTACCATTTATCTAGTAAATAAATCATAACATTTTAAAGAGAAAATGCAGAACACAAACTATTTGGAACTTTTAAAAAAATATGTAAAGATATATACAATGATCGGGATTAAAAATGAATTTAGAATGACATAAATAAGAACTTTATATCTAAATATTTATTTTTAGCGAAGTTGGTTAGGCATAGACAAAATCATTTTTTCAAAACAGGGAACAGGATTTGGGGCATACAGTTTCCTGACTATCTGAGGACAGATGGAGCAAACAGAAATAGTTTAGACTTATAATAACAATAAAAACTTAGGCTTAGATGAAAAAAACCCTTCCCTTACAGATGGGTTAATTTTAGTAATTCTTTCCTAGAGATCTCAGGAGTAAGAAAGACCTACTGTCAACCCCGATTCTCCATTACAATGATATGTCCTCACCAGTTATACTCCTATCCTAGAAGCACCCAGTTTCAAATCTGCAGACCTGATATCCTTTGACAAGCTCTGGATACACATCACTACACACTTAAGGAAATAAGTCTCTTTATACACCAGGGCAGGTATCCCAACTTATTTGTATCTGGAGATTTCCAGGTATGGGACAGGCAAACTGGGGGTGTGGAATGTGAGGGGTGAGACACAGGACTGTGTCCTTTGGGAAGGGTGGAGGCTGCTATTTCTGCTCTGAGCACCAGCCAAGGCTGTTCAGAGATGGCTGCTCAGTGATGGGGTATTAACAACAAACAGCAGTCAGATGGGCCAGACACTGTGCTGCTTTCCCCCTCCTTCCTGCCCTGCAGCCCCGCTCCCAAAATTGGGCATTCGAGGGAGAAACAAAAAGGTGGAAGTGTGAGTGGCGGGCTACGGAGCAACGTGGTGGTGGTGGAGGAAGCTATAGTGAAGAACAGGTGTTGTTACAGCTATCTGTACTGACAAAGTGGGCTGGCAAGGCAGTAAGCCGGTGGTGGGGGTGGAGGCAGGTGCAGTGACTACAGAGGGAAGAACTAGTAGGCTGTTAACTTGCTAGTGGCTAACAAAAAGACTCCTCTGCAATCATCTCATCCAGTTCAATGTCCTAGTCCTGGGATATAGGCCCGCTTGAGAAAGACCTAATTCAGGAGGGAAAAGGGGATGACTTTTTCTCCAAAATCAGTCTGCACTACATGGAATTTGTACCCACACTGATTCTTAAATGAACTGATGCTGATAAGCATAGGCTGCTGAGTCAGACCCATGTAGGGGTAAACCCCAGTCCTCACTCCCCCAGCTAGATAATCTCCCTCATCCACTGTTTCCTCCCCCTGTATGTAGGATACCATTGTCTTCTCATAGGCCCATTCACAACATGAGCAAACATAAACGAAAGCGCTTGGTTCATCAGCCAACACATGGCGGATGGCCAAGAAGTGGCAGTTACTCCTATCCTCGATAAATGGTGGCCAACGTTGATGATAAAGGAAACAATGTCTGTAAAAGGTCTGAGCCTAAACGCAGTTACACAACACTGCCTCTGGGTTGATACTCTCACACCTAAGTAGCTCGACTGCATCAAATCCTTTACTGGGGGGAAGATGCTAGGTATTTAAGAAAATAAAACAAGGTTCTCTTTTGGGAAACCCTCTACTCATTGTACCTTCAGTCTTCTCCTCATCTTTACTAGCTACCTGAATGGGATCCACTGGATATTTATTGAACACTTACTATATTCTGGGCAATGAGCTCAACATGTAACATCCATCAACACACTTAATCCTGAGAAATCTCTCAGACAGGCATAATTATTCCCAAGGTATAGATCAGGAAACTGAGGCTCTGAAAGGCTAAATGTGCTCACTAAGAAACAGGTCAAGTTGCAAGGTCAGGGTTTGAACCCAGCTGATCAATCTTCAAAGGCTATGCTCCTAACTGCCATATAATGCTCTCTCCTTGACGTGATGGCTGGGGTGGCAGAAAGAGGGGAACCCATCCCTACCTGCTAAGAGTAATAGGAGGGGAGATGAGGCTCGGCCTTCTGCCTTACTCCATCTAACCCACCAGGCTCTTTAGCCAAAGGCACCACTGTCCTCATCAGAATCCTTCAGTGGTTTCCAACCATCCATGGGGAGATTAATGTACTTCACATCAGGGGCCTTTCAAAATCTGGTCCCATCCTTCACAGGTGTTATATCCTAGGAATCCAAACACAAATTCTAGCCAAATTTCATGGATAGTTTCATGGTTTTAGTCCTTGATGCCTCTGACCTACTGTTTCCTCAGCCTGGAACAACCTTCCCCCTAAAAGAAATCTGTTAGGAAATAATTTGGACACATGAAAAGGCAAAAAGAAAAAAGAGTTTAAGGAATCTTCTCTTCCCCATGAAGACACAACTCAGGCAGTACCTCCTCCAAGAAGCCTTTCCCAGGATACCCAGGAAAGATCACTGCTAACCTCTGTAACAGCACTTTCACTCTATTAACTCACCTGTCTCCTAATCCAGAGGGGGAGTATGTGCTTTCAGAGCAGGGGCCCAGCCCTAGGAATCCCTGAACCCCCAGGGAAACATTTCTGAAAAGAGGACTCACCAAAAATGTGCAAACCACAGTTTCAGGCAATGGAGATACAAAGAGGTGAAAAAGTGAAGCAAAGGGGATATGTGCTTGAAAAAAGCCAGTAATCTCAGGATTAGACAAAATAACAGAGTGGTGGTATTGTCGAGGATGGGGTGAACTCCAAGAATAGGGGACCAGGGGTTTTTGCCAAACAAAAGAGCCTGAAAGGCAGGTTGGGACAGGGCTTGATGTGCCTGCACAGGCCATTACTTGGATGACACCATGCCCAGTCTACCTCCCCATCTTCTGGGACTAGTACACCTCTCACATCTTCCCTAAAGCCTTCCTCAGAGCATTCATGTAGTGAAGGTCCCTTGAACTGAGGCCCATACCACTTACTTGGTAATGCTCTACTTTGACAGGGAGCATCGAATCCTTCCCCTCAACCCTAAATGGGGAAGCCTGACCTGGGCTCAGCAACCCACGCACCACCCCCACCCGGCTCTAGCCATACTGCCTGTCCTTCCAGGGCTCTGCACAGGACAGGCCTTCAGGGTGGCACACCATTTGTACTCTACTCTTTGCCTGGCTAACATTTCTTCCTTATTCTTTAGAAAACTGCATAGTGGTCAGTCTCTTCCTTAAAGAAGCCTTCTCCGAATACCAGGTATGATTCAGGTTCCTCTCCCTATGTGCTCCCAAATACGTTGTTCATCCTGATAAGATGAGATGAAATGAGATGGCCTCACTGGCCTTTGGGAAGCACCCAGGGCTAGACTCAGCACCCCACACACAGTGAGCTCAATAAATACCATGGACTTAACAACCTAAGTGGCTCCTCAGCATCTAAATTTCTAAAACCTTTTTATTTTAGAATAAAGACTCATAGGAAGTTGGAAAAATAGTACAGAAAGGTCCTATGTACCCTTCACCTAGTTTTCCCTAATAGTTCCACCACTACAAAGATCTCCCTCATGCTACCCCTTTTGTAATCCCAACCACAGCCATGCCCCATCTGTTACCCTTGGCAATCACTAATCTATTTAGCACCTCTACAATTTTGTCATTTTGAAAATGTTATATAAGAGATATCATACAGTATGTGACCTTTTGGGATTGGCTTTTTTTACTCAGCATAATGACCTTGGTTATTCAAATTGGTGTGTTTCAACAGTTCATTTCTTTATATTGCTGAGTAGTATTTCATTGTATGGATGGACCACAGTTTAACTGTTCACCACCGGTTGAGGGACACCTGGGTTGTATCCAGTTTTTAGCCTATTACAAATAAAACTGCTACCAACATTTGTGTACAGGTTTTTTGTGTGGACATAACTTTGATTTCTCTGACATAAATACCTAGGAGTGTCATTCCTGGATATAACTATTAAGTACATGTTTAGTTTTTTAAGAAATTGCCAAGGATTTTCCAAAGTAGCTGTAACATTTCACATCCCCACCAGCAATGCAGAAGAGATTCAGTTTCTTTACACCCTCTCCAGGATTTAGTGTCATCACTATTTTTAATTTTAGCTATTCTACTAGGTGTGAAGTATCTCATTGTGGTTTAATTTGCATTTCGCTAACAGCTAGTAATGCTGAATATCTTTTCATGTACTTATTTGCCCCTGTATATCTTTTCCAGTGTGTGTACTATTTCTTCATATCCTTTGTCCATTTTTTAATTGGATTGTTTGTTTTTTTAAGCTATTGAGTTTTGAGAGTTTTTTAAATCTATCTAGATACAAATCCTTTGTTGGATATGTATGTGATTTGCAAACATTTTCTCCTAATCTGTAGGCTATGTTTTTATCCTCTTAACAGAGTCTTTTACAGTGCAAGCTTTTAATTTTGATGAAGTTCACTTTATTGATCTTTTTCTTTTTGGATTGTGCTTTTAGTGACATATCTAAGAACTCTTCACCAAGTCCTAGATACTGAAGATTTTCTCCTCAGTTTTCTTCTAAAAGTATTATGTTTTACATTTAAATCAATGATCCAATTTGAGCTAATTTTTATATAAGGTATGAGATTTAGGTAAAGCTTCATAATTTTGCTCATGAACATCCAATTGCTCCAGCAACAGTTACTGAAAAGACTATCCTTCCTCCACTGGCTTGCACCTTTGTCGAAAGTCAGCTGGCCATACTTTTATGGATCTATTTCTAGGTTCACTATTCTGTTCTGCTGATCCACGTTTGTCCCTCTGCCAATACCACAGTCTTGATTATTGTAGCTGTTTAATAGCCTTAATATCGGATAGAGTAATTCCTACTTTATTCTAGTTTCTTTGCCTTTCCATATAAATTTTATAATAATCTTGCTATAGCTGCAGGAATTCTTGCTGCGATTTTGATAGGAATTGCATTTAACAAGTATATCAATTTGTGGAGTATCTGACATCTTTAATATGTTGAATCTTCAATCCACAAACATATTATGTCTCTCCATTTAGTTAGATCTTCTTTTATTTCTTTTTATCAGCATTTTGTAGTTTTCAGCATAAAAGTCTTAGACAACTTTTGTTAGATTTATATCTAAGTATTTTTTTTTTTTGAATGATTGTAAATGGTATTGTATTTCTGTTTCCATGTGTTTACTGCTGGCATATAGAATTACAATAGATTTTTTATTTTTATTTTATTTTATTATTTTTCTTTTTTTGTGTGTGTGTGTGTGTGTGTGACCGGTAAGGGGATCGCAACCCTTGGCTTGGTGTCATCCACACCACGCTCAGCCAGTGAGCCAACCGGCCATCCCTATATAGGATCCGAACCTGCGGCGCTCCCAGCGCAGCACTCTCCTGAGTGAGCCATGAGGTCGGCCCTTTATTTTTATTTTTAAATAGATGACCGGTAAGGGGATCTTAACCCTTACTTGGGGTTGTCAACACCACTCTCTCCCAAGTGAGCTAACCAGCCATCCCTATATAGGGATCCAAACAAACATCCTTGGTGTTATCAGCACCACACTCTCCCAAGTGAGCCACAGGCCGGCCTCTAGAATAACGATAGATTTTTGTACATTGATCTGATATCCTGCAACTTTGCTAAACTCATTTTTATTATGACTTTTTGGTAGATTCCTTCGGACTGTCTATATAGATCTCTATGTCATCTGTAAATATAAACTGTTTTATTTCTTTCTTTCTTATCTTTATGCTTTTTATTTCTTTTCCGTCTTAATGTGCTGGCTAAAACTTCCAGTAGTATGCTGAATAAGAGTGGTTCGAGTCAATCTCTTTGCCTTGTTTCTTAGGGGGAAAGCACTCAGCAGGTAATTTTAAATAAATCACTTTTGCTGGTATAATGATGAGCTCATAAAATACTGTTTAGGTACTAACAAACCACTCTCTAGCTGAAGAAAAAATATAAAGCAGAAGTCCCAATCATGGGAGATTATTATGAATTCTCTTGGACTACGGTCTGATCCTGGGAAACTCATTTCTATCATTATATATTCATATTTTCAATTAAGCCAAGGCTAGGACTTAAAAAAAAACAAAACTCATTTTTTTCAGCTTTATTGAGATACATTTCACATACAAAATTCAGCCAGCTAACATGTATAGTTCAAGTGGTTTAAAAACCACTAGATTTCACAGTGTGTAAATGTTCTAATTTTAAAAGATTTTCTTCATCCCAAATAAGAAACTGTGCACCCATTAGCAGTCACTCTCCATTTCTGTTCTCCCATCCTCCACCTCAGCCCCTAGTAACCACTAATCTACTTTCTGTCTCCAAGGAGTTGCCTATTCTGGACATTTTACTTAAATAAAATCATACAATATGTAGCACTTTGTGACTGGCTTCTTTTACTTAGCATAATGTTTCCAAGGTTCATCCATCTTGTAACATATATATAAGTATTTCATTCTCTTTTGTTGCCATTACATATTCAACTGAATGCATATACTGCATTTGTTTATCCATTCATCAGTGGATGGACAATCAGGCCGTTTCCACTTCTTGACTATTATGAATAAAACTATTTCATGGTTTGGATTTCCATTTCCCTAGTGACCGATGATGTTTCGCATCTCTTCATGTGCTGATGGACCATCTGTATATCTTCTCTGGAGAAATGTCTAGTCAATTCCTTTGAACATTTTTTGATTGGGATCTCTTTTTATTGGTAAGTGGTAAGACTTCTTTATATATTCTGGATACAAGTCCCTTGTCAGATATTTGATTTGCAAACACTTTCTACCATTCTGTGGGTTGTCTTTTCACTTTCTTGATACTGTCCTTTCATACACAAAAGGTTTTAAATTTGATAAGTCCAATTTATCTATTTTTCTTGTCACTTGAGCTTTGTTTTATCTAAGAAACCATAGTCTAACCCAAGGTCATGCAGACTTATTCCTTGGTTTTGTTCTAGGAGTTTTAAAGTTAGAGCTAGATCTATGATCAGTTTTGAGCTAATTTTCATATATGGTGTGAGGAAGAGGTCCAACTTTATTCTTTTGCTTGTGGATATCCAGTAGTCCCAGTACCATTTGAAAAGACTGTTGTTTCCCCACTGAATTGTCTTGGCACCCCTGTCAAAATCAATTCCCCATGAATGTATGAATTTATTTCTACACGCTCAAGTCTATTCTCTTGCTCTATATGCTTATCCTTATTCTAGTACCATACTGTCCTCATGACCGAAACTTTGTAGTAAGTCTTGAAACTGGGAAGTGTGAATCCTCCAACTTTGTTTCTTTTTAAGATTGTTTTAGCCATTCTGGTTCCCTTGCATTTCTGTATGAATTTTAGGATCAGCTTGCCAATTTCTGGAAACAACAGTAACAAAAACTTTGTTGGGATTTTCATTGGGATTGTGTTGTAGATCAAGTTGGGAAGTACTGCCAATATTAAGTTTTCCTATCCATGAAACCAGGATGTCTTTCCATTATTTAATTTCTTTCAACAATGCATTGTTTAATTTCTTTCAACAATGTTTTATAGTTTTCAGTGTCCAAATCTTGCACCTCTTTTGTTAAATTTATTCCTAAGTATTATATTCTTTGGGGGGGGGGGGTTATACATGGAATCATTTCCTTAATTCCATTGTCAAGTTGTTCATTGCTGATGTATAGAAATACAATTGATTTTTGTTTGTTGATTTTGTATACTGTCACATTACTGAATTTTTTTATTAGTTCTAATTTTTTAAGAAGACTCCTTAGGATTTTCTATATACAAGATCTTATATCATCTGCAAAGACAGATACTTTTAGTTCTTACTTTCTAACCTGTATACCTTTCATTTCTTTTTCTTGAGTGACTGCTCTGGCTAGAATCTCAAGTATAATACTGTATAGAAGTGGCAAAAGAAAACATGCTTGTCTTGTTTCTGATTCTAAGTGGAAAGCATTCCATCTTTCTCGATTAAGTAGAATGTTAGCTGTGGGCTTTTTGTAGATGCTCTTTATCGAGCTGAGAAACTTCCCTTCTATTGTTGAAGGCTTCTATCATGAAAAGGTATTGGATTTTGTTAAATGGTATTTCCCTGTCTACTGAGATGAACATGTGGCTTTTGTCCTTTGTTCTACTAATATGGTGTATTACATTGATTTATTTTTGGATGTTAAATCAAACATTCTTGGAATAAATTTCACTTGGTCATAGTGTATAATCCTTTTTATATTGCTGGATTTGGTTTGTTAGTACTTTGTTAAGAATTTTTACATCTGTACTCATAAGGTATAGTGGTCTGTAGTTTTCTTGTGATGTTTTGGTTTTGGTATCAGGGTACTGTGGCCTCACAGAAGGAGTTGGGAAGTACTGTTTCCTCTTTTATTTTTTGGAAGACTTTGTGAAGAACTGCTATTACTAAAAAACTCATTATTAAGGAAATTTTTAAATGTAACAAAAAATAGTAAGAACAGTATCACGAGTCCCCGTGTGTCCTTCCACACAACTTCAATAATTATGAACAGTCTGCCATTCTTATTTCACCTACATCCCTTCCACTAACATCTTACTCTTTTGTGGGGCTGAAATTATTTTAAAGCAAATCCAGGACAAATTGTTTCCTACTTAAATACTTCTATATATATCTCTAACAGATAAAGACTTCTTTTTTTTAAATAACCAGAATTTAATTATTTCACCTAACAAAATTAGCAGTGACTTCTAATGTTATCTAATACCTGATCCATGCTCAAATTTCCCCAAATATTTCAAGAATGATTTTTAGAATTAGTTTGTTTGAATCAAGATCTAAAAAAGGCCCAATACTGTATTTAGCTGATACAACTCTTTTAATAATGGCCTACTTCTCCCCTTTCCCCCCATGGCATTCATTTATTTTATGAAAAACAAAGTCAATTTATCCTCTAAAAATTTTCCATGATCCAGTTTTGGCTGCTGCATCCTAATGTATCTGTTAAACTCATTCTTCTATTCTTCATACTTCTTTAAAACTGGGAGTTATATCTAAATTGACGCTGCTGTGAACTTAATATTGCGTAGTATTAGAAGACACTTAATGTCTGGCTGTCCCACTTTTAGTGCTAATATTGATCAATGGGTTCAGGTGCAGCAGGCATGATGCATCCGTTATAAGCCCCCCATAAACCTTTACCTGATGGTTCTAGCAACTATTGACAGTTTGTGACTAGGTACATTATTTCAGCAGAAATTGCAACATGGTGGTGATTTTCTAATTCTTTCAGTTCTTCCAAGGCTAGGGTTTTTACCTTCACCATTCTAGACTCCAGGTCTATGATGCCCAATTAGAGTGGCACATCTTCCAGGTGCCATTATGGAAGCCCTGGGGTATTTTTGCTTGTCAGTGGTTGGAGGCCCCTCCTGGCATTTATAGGCAGAGAACAGAGATGCTGGATGCTCTACAACTCACAGCAGAGTTCCAAACAGTGAAGAATGACTTGCTTCCCACACGACTTTCGAATGTCTTGAGGTACAGTCACGGAGGTGTAAAGCCTACATAAATTACCTGAGTTTAGGACTATTTTATATGTGAACACAAAGTATTTTCCTATTGTTTTAATACAAACAAATTTTATGAGGAATATAACTATGATATAATCGAAGAAACACTGTCCAACCACTATTTTGTTCACAATTCTCCTAAGAGTTGTTCATCATTTCAGAAAAGTCATGTAATAGCAACAGTTTTGTGGTATTTGAGTTGTTGATACAACACATCTGTATAAGCCAGCTTTTGCCACTGTTCAAGATAATTTCACATACAGGTGTCAATGTCTGACTATGTTCTTCAGTATAATCATGCTTAGGCACCTAGACACTGAATACACATTATCATCTTATTAATTACTCTCTTTTTATTTCTCACTGACATTGTATTCAGGACTTTAAAACTGATTTCTTTTGAAATGTGCATTAGGTAAGGTAGATTACCTATGAATCCCACTTCAATAGTAAAGGATAGCTCATAGAATATTTGTTTTGAAATGGGAAATGGGTCTAACAGAGCTGAGAATTTCAGGCCTGAAAATCTTCCCCAACTTGATCACTACTCTGGGCTTATTCTTAAATACTGCCACCATACTCTGGTTAGATCACAGCCAGAGTGCTGTGCAGGGAGTGGGGACACTTGGAGCCCAGCCCTGGCTCTGCCTCTTTATTAGTGGCTGGTGACCCTAGGCAGTCATCTTACCTCTAGCTCCCTTCTATAAAATAAAGAGGTTAGATCAGACAAGCTGTTCCCAACCTTTTCAACCACTTTTTATTGTTCTCCACTGTCTCCACAGGACCCAGTAGTTTTGAAGACTTTGCTAAATAGACTTGCCAATTATTACCTGTAATAATTAAATTGATTTCCCATTTTTAACTAACCAAAGGTATATAACTATAAACGAGAATAAAATAACAAAGGTAGTTAACATTTATTGAGTGCTTATTATATGCCCCACAGTCAACTCTCCCCACTAACTGTACCAGCTCTACCATTACTACCACATTATGGGCTCCAAACTGGAAGTGATGTCTTAGCTAGAGACTAAGGTCCCCTGGTCCTTGTCTCCTCCCTCAGAGCAGAAGTCTCTAGTCCTAATGCTGCCATCCTAATCTGCAAAGACCTTGGATGTGACTTGCTCATACCCCATGCTGTTTTGGAAAACTCCTGAAGTTGTTAGATAGGTAGGAAGACTGCAATGAAATGAAATGAAATGAAATGAAATGGGCAAAATACTGGGACTATATCCCCTCTGAGAAAGTACTTCTGCATCTTTCCATTTTCTTAAAAATCCTGGCCCAGGGCCTTGAACAGACAAAGAGCTCTGGAATAAATAACTGTGAATCTGGTCAGAAACCCCAGACTACTGCACACAAGCCCCAGAGGCATTGACCCTTGGGTAGAGTCAGGGGCTCTGTGTCACCTCTAGAAAGGCGACAGGCAGCCTTAAGATGTTGGGTAGTTAGGGCGACTAGTAGCAGTGCGAGTCTTCATTTTCTGCCTCCATGCACCAAGACTTTGACAATTTTGTTGAAAATACATGGCGGTGAGGGAGGGGGACAAGAGGCAGGATGGGAATGGTTGGCTGGAATCCCTCTGCAGAAGCATGGACTGCCCACTGGGGGCTCTGTACTCACCAGGGAGGCTGCCGGCTGGTGTGTGGTTGGTGTGTGGGAATCCGAAGTGGGTCTACCTCTCTGGCAGTGGCAGGGGGGAACTCCCGGTGGGGACTGTTTAAATCAGCCTTGTCCCACTGCTCATGGATAGGTGTGATGATTCCAGATACAATACGGGACCGAAGCTCCTCACTGTTCTTGTAGGTCCTGCAGGAAGTAGACGAGGAGTCAACTGACTGCCGTTGTCTGGCAACCCTATATGCAGTATTCTGGTGGCGGCGATGGCAGCAGCCACCCTGATTGCTCTTGGTGTTGCGCTTGGCCTGTTTGCAAGGGCGGGAACAGGCAGTCCGGCGGACCTGTGTGAGGGGGGCAACAGCCCCGTGCTGCCTTTGAGATTTGGGCTGCCTTTGAGATTTGGGCCTAAGCTTCATAGGCATCTGAGTTGCCCCTCCTCGCTTACCACCCCATTAGAAAGAGGTGAGGGTATAGGGGCACAGGGCCTGATTGGCTACTCTTCTGTCCCCACCCCCACTTCACCTTTCCCTCAGCTTCATTGTGTGTTCATCACGTGTCACAGGAAGGGTCATGGAAAGCAAAATCTCCATGGTGAGTATGAACCAAGTTCCTGGTCTGGGTAGGCAAGGCTCTAGGGGTTCAAGGTCCAGTTCTGTCACTAACTCAGGGCTCTTAGGAAGGCTGCCCCTACCGTCTGTCCCATCCTGCCTGGGCCTCTTTTCTCTGCCTGTGAGAGACAAGTAATGTGAGCTACAGCTGAGGTGCTGAGGCAGGCTGAGGTAACAGGGAGTGGGAAGGACTCTAGGGTTCTTAAAAAACTAGTATTTTAAAATGAGCCACGTCCTGGGCCATAAAGCAAACCTCACAAATTTAAAAGAACTGAAATCAACAACTATGTTCTCTGACTATATGGAATCATACCAGAAATCAAAAAAGAAAGTCAGTCTCTAAATACATGGAAATTAAGCAACACACTTCCAAATAATCCATGGATCAAAGAGGAAATCCTGAAAAAAATACATAGCACTGAATTAAAATGAAAATACAACATATTAAAATATGTGGGATATACTGAAAGCATTGTTGAGAGGAAACTTTATACCAGTAAAAGCTTACATTAGAAAAGAGAAAGGAACTCAAATCAATAATCAAAATTCTGATCTCAAGAACCTAGAAAAATGTGGAGTACACCATAAAGCAAATATATTTCACAGGGCCTAGTTTCTTGTACTTTCAGGTTTAGTCTTAACTTCTTAAAAGTACATATAAAATGTTGACCTTGCAAAAACCAGGAAATTTTCCCCAGGCTATAGTCTCTGTTGTAAGATAAAGAGTTGTAACATAGCAAGGCTGCTGGTTAAAAGACAGACAAGTTACTGATTGATATGTAAAGATACTGGAAAGCTGCTGTAGGGAGAATGAATGTTTGCTAAGATCAAGCTTTTGTTGATGGATCACTTAAATTGACTTATAGAATGTCACTTTGCTTGTTTTACTGAATGTTACCAGCCTGTATTGTTAAACTATAACCCCACCTATGTTCTCTTCCTGTAACTTCCTGGTCTGGAGAATAAATGTGGGAAGAGAACCCCAATTTGTGGTTAATTTCCTAAATGAAAGGAATGCCTCTCTCTTGAGGGTTCCGGGAGATTAACCACTGTGGGGCTTCTCACTGCTCAGAAGAGATAGGCTTTGAGTAATCCTTTGTGGCTCCGTCACCCAGGTGTAAAGGGGTGACAAATCCGTGGGAGATAAAGCAACAGAAAAAGACAAATTAAACACAAAGTAAGCAGAAACAAGGAAGTAATAAAGATGAGAACAGAAATCAGTAAGACAGAAAACAGGAAAACAATAGAAAAAAATAATAAAACAAAAAGCTGGTTCTTCAAAAAGAAATGAATAAAATTTATAAACTTCTAGCAACACTGACAAACATAAAAAGAGAGAAGACACAATCACCAGTATCAAGAAACAGGATATCACAACAGATCCGTAGCCACTGAAAGGATAATAAAAGAATATTAAGAACAACTTAATTAAACAACTTAGAATAGACCAATTCTTTAAAAACCACAAACTATAACAACTCAGTCAAAAATCAAAGGATAATCTGAATAGCTCTATTAAAGTAACTGAAGTATACTTAAACACCTCCAAAAAAGAACTCTCTAGACCCAGGTGATTTCGGTGGAGAATTCTAACAAACATTTAAAGAAGAATGAACACAACACTAGTTTTAAAGTCACTTCCAGAAAATATAAAAGGAGGGAACATTTCCCAATTAATTTCAGGAGGTCAGTATTATTCTGTTATCAAAACCAGACAAAGAAAGTACCAAAAAACAAATGAAACGAAAGAAAATAAAATACAGATCAGTATCTCCTATCAACTTAGATGAAAAATAAAAATGTATAAAAAGAATTATACACTACAGTTAAGTGAAATTTATTCTATGTATCTAAGGCTGGTTCAACATTCACAAATCAATCAATGTAATCTGTCATATAAATAAGCTAAAGAAGAAAAATCTTATGATCATATCAATTGATGCATTTGACAAAATCCAACATGATAAATCCATTATGATAAAAACTTTCATCAAACTAAGAATGGAGGGGAACTTCCTCAACTTGATAAAGAGCATTTACAAAAAACCTACAGATAACAATATACTTAATGGTGGAACACTGAATACTTCTCCCCTTAGATTGGGAAAAAGGCAAAGATCTTCTTTCACACCACTCTTATTTAACATAATACTGGAAGTTTAAGATACTGCAATAAGGCAAGAAAAAGAAAAGGCATAGAGATTAGAAAGTAAGGAATAAAGCTGTCTGTATTTGCAGATGACATAACAGTATACCTTGAAATGCCCGAGGAATCTATTTTAAAAACCTCCTAGAACACCTTGAGTTCAACAAGGTAACAGGATTCAAGATCACTACACAAAAATCAACTGCATTTCTATACACTAACAAAGGAACGTTTGAAAACCAAGACTAAGAACAGAATACTATTTATAATCACTGTCCTCAATCTGTCCACCCCGCTTAAAAAAATAACCAAACATGTACTGGACCTACATGCTGAAAATTACAAAACGATAATGACAGAAATCAAATAAAACCTAAATAAATGGAGAAACATACTATGTTCATAGCAAAAATGTCAATTCTCCCCAAACTGATCTATAGGTTTAATGCAACTCCTATCAAAATCCCAGCAAGGTTTTTATAGACATTGACAAGCTTATTCTAAAGTATACATGGAAAAGCACAGACCCTAGAATAGCTAAAACTATCTTAACAAAGAAGAAAGTGGGAGAAATCATTCTACTCAATGTTAGGGCCTACCATATACCTACAATAACCAATACTGACAGATTAATATTGGGAGAGGAATAGATATATAGATCAATGGAAAAGAACAGAGCTACCAAAGACAGATCCATACTTGTACAGACAACTGATTTCTGACAAAGTTGCAAAAGCAATTCAATAAAAGAACAACAAATGGTACTGGAGCAACTGGACATCCATAAGTGAAAAAATGAACCTTGGCCTAAACTCTACACAGATCACGTTCCTACACAGAACTCAGAACCTTGGAGACTGTGCTGCTTCCCTGACCAAGCTGGGTGGAGGGTAAATCTAACTCCTCTTTCTTTTCAATCAGATGACCTGTTTGATGAAGACCTCTGATCTCCCTAGGTAGTTACAGAACTCAGGCTAAATTCAAAAACTGCCAAGTCCTGAAGGAGAAGTTTTTGTACGATTTCTAAGCCTTGGTAGAACAATTGCCATTTTGGTGGTGGCAAAAGACAGCTTATCTTTCTGATACAGAAAGAGCATGGCAGAAAGAACAAAGTAGGTTTATGATCCTTGGCAAATCACAGTTTGCTCTCACAGGGCACAAATTCCTACCTAGAAGAAGTGAGACATGCCACTATGACCTAACAAGGAAAGCCACATGGTGGACGGTGGCTCAGTGCTGCTGGCTGGAAGGCAGAGGAGTCAGGGAGGGCCTCTGATCAGGCCCACACCTCAGCTCTCAGACCCTTGGTTTCCATGGAGATGATTCCTGGTGATCATATTTTTTTTTCCCTTTGCATATTTGCTAAGAGCTGGACCCAGCACTAAACATTCTGTGCTTTTGTGCTGACGTCTCATTTGGTTCTTAGAAAAACACTCTGAGATAGTACTACTGTGTCCCTCATTTCACATTATTCAAAAAAAGAAAACAAAACATACACCTTCCCCCTCACATCCAACTCCCACAAAAAATGTATTTAAAAAAAACAAATGGAGATACTATCCCCAATTCTCTCAGTACTCCTAGGGAGACTAAATGCTCTAATGAACACAAATGACCTACACAGTTCCTTCTTCCACTGGTTTTGTCAAGTCCTCTGCCAATGGAATTCAAGAATGAAGAAGTCAAGAGAGAGACCACACTCCAAATGTCCTTCCCTTGACCCCTTAAGGGGGCCGGGCATCTCATGGTGTGTGCAACATGCAGAAAGAGCAGCTCTTTGCCAATGCCAGGCCTCGCATCACTTCCGTCCTTCGTTCTTCCATCCATAATATCCAAAACAGACCCAAGCTCTGTCCTCAACGAGATCACAGGCTAGTATGGAAGACTAACTCTAAGAAGCTAATTACAAAATACCTACTTATTAAATGCTTAAAAGGATGATGTGAAACACTAAACATGGGGGCCAGGGTGGCTTCTCCGAGGACCTGACATTTAAAACAGAACCAAAGGATAAACAGGAGTTGGCTGTGTGAGGTTGGGGAGAGCACTCTAGGCAGAGGGAAGAAGTCTGAAGGAGGGAAGAGGAGAATGACATGTGGCTGAGGCACATGAACTAAGGGGAACGTGGCACAGGGTGAAGTTGCAGGGGTAGGTGCTAGGCTTTAAGGTCTCATAAGGATTTTATTCTTTATCCTAAGCACAATCAACAGTCACTGAAGGTTGTTTTTTTAAATAATTTTTTTAAAATTTTGATTGTGGTAAAATACACATCAAATTTACCATCTTAACTATTTTTAAGTGCACCATTCAGTGGTATTAAATACATTCATACTGCTGTGCAATCAACATTATCATCAATCTCCAGAACTCTTTCCATCTGGCAAAACAAACTCTGTACTCATTAAACAATAATTCCCCATTCCCCTCTTCCCCTAGCTCCAGGCAACCACCATCTACTTTCTGTCTCTATGAATAGAACATGACTACTCTAGGTATCTCATATAAGTGGAATCATATGGTATTTGTCTTTTTGTGACTGGTTTATTTCACTTAGCATAATGTCCTCAAGATTCACCCATGTTGTAGCATGTGTCACAATTTCTTTCCTCTTTGAAGCTGAATAATATTCTATTGACAGATGTCCATCTGTCACTGGACACCTAGGTTGCTTTCATCTTTTGCCTATTTTGAATAATACTTCTATGAACATGGGTATATAAACACCTCTGCAAGACCCTGCTTTCAATTCTTCTGCTACAGTATTTTCTATAGTGGTTGCACCATTTTACATTCCCACCAACGGTGCACAAGGGTTCAAATTTCTCCATGTCCTTGCCAACAAATGTTTATTTTCTGTTTTTTTTTTTTTTTTAATAGTAGCCATCCTAATGGGTGTGAGACGGTATCACTGAAAGGTTTTAAGCAAGCATTGTAACCATGATCTGATCTATGTTTTAAAAAGACTGATCCAACTGCTATGTGGGTAACCCCCGGGAGGATGGCAAGCAGGAGACTATATAAATGATCTCACACAGAAGCTGCATGGAAAAGAGAAGGAGATGAAGAGGAGTGGCCAGAATGATGGAAGTGGGTAGTTTGAAAGTCTGAGAGGAGTGGAATGGGTTTAAAACAGTTATTACTGATTAGATGCAATTAAGTGCAACAGGGCTTCTGGGCAATTGTGAGGTTCAGTTAAGGTCTGATGACTGTGAATGCACAGTGATGCTAAGCTTACTCTAAAACCCTGAGGAGGTAATGAGGATGGGGAAAAAGTTCCTAAAAAGGAATAAAGCAGAAATAAGAGGTTAATGTGCATATCAAATAGACAACTTCATTACGCTGATGAAAAAACAAGCACTAATCCAAGTGCCTTTTCAACACAATACTCCAACTATATACATTCTCAGTGGGACATAATCAAAGAACAAAAGTGCTGGAAAGAAATCATTTGGAACTTTACTTAGCAGGTTCTTGGTAGGTACTACTGTTAGCAGTTCAAAAACTATTTGTGTGTATTTCAGGATCAAGCAAATGAGTAAATATACTGATGCTGTTGAGGATCTGGGTTCTCACTGTAGAAGGAGAGAGATGTAAGTATGGAATAAGAGAAGAAGAATCCTGGCTGTTACATTAAAAACAGAGGTGTCAGTTTGACCTCATAATTTAAGGAAAAAAGCTTCCTATTTTTATACACTGAAAAGGCCTAGAATTATACCATTCTCCGAGGGTACTTCAAAAAGTTCATGGAAAGATTTGTATTACCTTTTAATTCTATCTTTCCACAAACTTTTGAAGTACCCTTGTATGATACCAATTATATAACATTCTAGAAAAGGCAAAACTACAGAGACAGTAAGATCAGTGGCTGCCAGGAGTGAGGGGGAAGAAGTAACGAACGAAAGGAGCATAGAGGATTTTTAGGGCAGTCAAACCACTCTGTATGATACTATAATGGTGGATACACATTAAACATTTGCCCAAACCCTTAGGATGTACAACACCAAGAGTGAACTCTAATGGAGACTGTGGACTCTGAGTGATAATGATGTGTCAACGTAGGCTCGATTGTAATAAATGCACTGCTCTAGTGCAGGATGTTATGGGGAGAGACTTTGGGTGGGCCCAGCAGGAGGTATACGGGAACTCTCTATACTTTCTGCTCAATTTTGTTGTGAAACTAATATTGCTCTAAAAAATAAATTCTATTAAAAAAAAAAGTTGGGGGTAGAGTGGGGATCTGATTAGGCACACTTCCTTCCAGGAGCCTACTTTAACTGAATCACTTGGCCTGGCCCCACTTCTACTCTGTAGCCACTGTAGCACTTGTGGATTCTTGATTGCATCATTTTATTTCATGTGGCATTTCCTATGTGAGTCTTCTTTTCAAATAAATTAGCAACAGAAAGGAGAATTGAGAGGTGACTGTGCCTAGGAGTAAACGGTTCTTCTGTTCACCTTCCTTGATTTTTCAGGACACTTCCACTCCATTCCTTATATCTTGCCATTAGTTCTCTTCTTTTTCCCAGAGAAAAGACATCATTTAGAAGTACCTGTGGAAGTCACCCAGGTGTTCTGCATCGATATAATCAGCCAAGTTCAGGGTCAAGTCTGTCACTTGCTGTGAGCCATATTCCTAGAAAAATGAAAATAGAAAATGAGAGACTGAGGATACTTCTGGGCTAATGAATGTGTGGGTGGGAGGACAGCAACAATGAAATATTCAACCTAAGGAAATACTCACATATATGCACAAAGAGACATATATAAGAACTGTTTGTAATATGTGAAATACTCTCCTAATGCTTGGGGACTTCTTTGATTTAGGAATATTGTCTTTCTAAGGCAGAGGACAGGAAACCCACTTGTCAGGCTTTTTCACAGCTCTGGCACAGGCATGTAATTGAGGTGTCAAATGGATGCACAACTCTGACTTGGAGGTGAGCAACATGTAGAAGCAGGCCCAGCAAGGTGAAGATATCTTGCTGTAATGGATTGAATTATATCCCCCCAAAACTCAATGAAGCTTGAATTGTGTCCCACAAGTTTTATGTATTAGAAACTTAGCCCCCCACTGTGACTGTTAACAGGGTGGGAACTCCTATTATGGTAATTGTAAGATGGGGCCTTGAAGAGGTGATTGGGTTGTAGGACAATGCAGTAATGGATGGATTAAAAATGGTGGTCAGGGGCGTGGTTCTAAGGGCTTTAAAAGAAGAGGAGAGTCTCTCTTGCTCTCTCTGCTTCCACCATCTTGCAATGTGAAACTCCTGGGTCACTGTCACCACCCCCAGATGGACTTTGGACTTCCCAGCCTCAGAAACTGTAAGCAATAAATTTCATTTTCTTAATAAATTACCCAGTTCCAAGTATTTTGTTATAGCAACACAAAATGGAATAATACAGAAAATTGGTACCAGAGAAGTGGGATGTTGCTAATAACAAATACTTGAAAATGTGGAAGCAGCTTTGGAACTGGGTGTTAGGCAAAGGTTCGAGGAGTCTGGAGGACTCAGAAGAAGACAAAAAGATGAGGGGAAGTTTGGAATGTCTTAGAGACTGGTTACATGGTGGCAAGCAGAATGCTGATAGAAATATGGACTGTAAAGAACATTCTAAGGAGATCTCAGATAGAAATAAGAAGGAGTGTATTGGAAACTGGGGCAAAGATCACCCCTGCTATGAACTGGAAAGGAACTTGGCTGCATTGTGTCCATGCCCTAGGACTTTGTGAAAGTTGGAACTTAGGAGTTGTGAAGCAGAGTACTTGGCGGAAGAATTTTTAAGCAGCAAAGCATTAAGGAAGCTGCATGGCTACTTGCAACAGCCTACACTGAGTTATGGTGGCAAAGGCAAGATGTAAAGCCAGAATTTAAAAGGGAAGCAGGGCATAAAGATTTGGAAAATTTGCAGGCTGGCTATGTGGTAGAGAAGCAGAGAGCATTTTCAGAAGAAAAATCCAATGGTGCTAAGAAGATTAGTACAACAGAAAGGGATTATCAAGAGAAAGGGGAAAAGGCCCTGAAGGCATTGCAGAAGCCTCTAGGGCCAACCCTTCCATTACAGGCCCAAAAGCCTAGGGAGATAGAATGGTCTTGGGGAACAGGCCTGAGGCACACTCGACAGGCTCGCAGCCCAGGGCCACCTCGGGAAGCTGCTTCCAGCACCAGCACCCCAGCTGCTTTGGCTGCTCCAGCCATCACTAAATTGGCCCCAGGTGTGGCTGAACCTGCAGCTTTGGAAGATACAAGCTGGAAGCCTTGGTGGCGTCCACGTGGTGTTAAGTCTTTAGGCTCACAGAATGCCAGAGCTGTGGTGGCTTGGGAGCCTCCACCTCAATTTCAAAGGATGTATGGAAAAGTCTGGGGGCCCAAGAAGAGATTTGTTGCAGGGGCAGAGTAACTGCAGACAACCTTCACTAGAGCAATGCCAAGTGGAAACATGGGGTCAGAGTTGCAGCAGAGAAACCCTATCAGTGCCATGCCTAGTGGAGCCGTGGAAGTGGGACTGCCATAGAGGACCCAGACTTGTGGAGCTACCAGAGCGGAACGACAGCCTGGGAGAACTGAAGTGTGGCCTTTGACCAGGAAAGCCATAGGAGTGGAGCTGCCCAAGGACTTGGGAACCCAACCTCCACACCAGCATGCAGAGGAGGTCGAACATGGAGTCAAGGTACCTGATTCACCAGCCTCGAGATTTAATGCTTGCCCTGCTGGGTTTCAGACTTGTTTGGGACCTGTTACACCTTTCTTTTGGCCTATTTCTCCCTTTTGGAATAGGAATATGTACCCTATGTTTGTCCCACCACTGTATCTTGTAAGTAGATAACTTGTATTGACTTCACAGATGGGATTTTGAACTTTGGACTTTTGAGTTGAGACAAATTAAGACTCTGGGGATGAAATGAATGTATTTGCACATGAAAAGGACATGAGTTTTGGGGAGCCAGGGATGGAATGTAATGGATTGAATTATGTCCCCCCAAAACTCAATGAAGCTTGAATTGTGTCCCACAAGTTTTATGTATTAGAAACTTAGCCCCCACTGTGATTGTTAACAAGGTGGGAACTCCTATTATGGTAATTGTAAGATGGGGCCTTGAAGAGGTGACTGGGTTGTAGGACCATGCAGTAATGGATGGATTAAAAATGGTGGTCAGGGGCGTGGTTCTAAGGGCTTTAAAAGAAGAGGAGAGTCTCTCTTGCTCTCTCTGCTTCCACCATCTTGCAATGTGAAACCCCTGGGTCACTGCCACCACCCCCAGATGGACTTTGGACTTCCCAGCCTCAGAAACTGTAAGCAATAAGTTTAATTTTCTTAATAAATTACCCAGTTCCAAGTATTTTGTTACAGCAACACAAAACGGACTGATACACTTGCTAATGAGGATAGCAGCAGAAGCCACAGGAGTCACATCAGTGGCTGATGAAAAGGGGCACCAGGGCTGGCAGTACCAGCCAGTACCTAAAGCTTGGGGGTGGTGGCAGCAGCAGTGGTTTCCCTGGCATGGTTTGGAGTACTGTTCCTGGAAGCCCAGCTCTGAACCTGTTTCAATGAGCTAGCTTGGCTCTCTTAATAAACCCTTTCTGCTTAAACTAACCTGAGGGGTTTTTGTTGTTTGCAACTAAGAACCCTGTCTGATACAAGATTTAAATGTTCACCGAAAGGGAAAGGGATAAATAAATTATAGTATGATGAATACTACAGAGTAGTTAAAATGAATAAGGCATCTCTATATGTATTTCTATGTCAAGACCTCCAAAACATATTGAGTGAAAAAAAGCAAGGTGCAGTGTAATACGTACAACAGGATTTCTTTTAAGATCACTCATAAACAACCAAGACAGAACTTAACAAAAAGAAAGTCAGTGTCCTCATGGCCCTTACAGGCCAGTGGGAGAATACAGACATTAAAGCAAAGCACAAATAAGTACATAATTACAACCTGTGGAGGATACTAAAATTAATAAGCACATGTATTTCACAGGGCCTAACTTATAGCTTAGTGGGGCCACAGCCCTGTAGTTTAGGGTATAGCCTAACCTTTTAGTTATTGCACGTAGAAATGCTAAGCTTGGGAAAAGCAGAAAACTTTCCCAGGACTAAAGTCTCTGTTGTAAATAAAAAAATTGTAACACAGCAAAAATGCATGCTCTAAGGGCAGTCGTCCTTGGTGTGGCTAAATCTAATGATGGGAAAGTATGTGAGCTAAAGGCTTCAAGGCTGCAGGTTGGGGGATGTTCCTCATCTTGCCTTTGGCTGTTTCTTTGAGTTCCTGGGGAACTAAGTGTTGCCATAACAATTATCTCATTGTTCTTTTTGTAACCACCTGTGTTCCTTTTCTGTAACTTTCTTGCCTGGACAATAAAAACGGAAAGAAAACATAATTTGGGGTTACTCCTAGGAATTCTTCTCCCTTGAAGAAATCGCTCCTGGGATTAACCCCTTCTGGGCCTCTCACTGCTCTGGAAAAATGGGCTTTGAGTAATCCTTTGCATCTCCATCACCCTGGGAGAGGTGACAACAACCTGTGGAAGTACCAGGCAGGAAAATAAAATAATGGAGTAGAGAGGTATAATTTAGATTTTTCTGGCAAGTGGGGGTGGATACTCAGGACTAAACTTTTTGAGGAAGTGAAAAATGAGAGGGAGTTAGCCAGGCTGATGGTGCAGGGTGTGTGTGCATGAGGTGGTAGATGGTGGAGGGAAAGAGCTTTCCAGCACATCAAACGTAAGGTGTAAAGGCTTCAAGGCAGCAGAGAACTTGTCTTATTTAAGGAACTAAAGTAGCCCACTGTGGCTACAATAAGTTTTTTTCTCCTATGTTGGTACTGAATGGGTTTACCCTATTTAACCATGTCCCTGTTGACAGAACATCCCCTCTAAGAGCAGGCAGTGAACATCTTTGTGCATACCTGGGATCTCACCTCAGGATAAAGTTCCAGAAGTGAGACCACTGGGTAAAGCCTTCATGAACATTTATGGCTTTTGATCCATACTATCAAATGGGTTTCAAAAGGGCCATGCCAATATCCACTCCCATCAGCAGACCCTTTTGTGTCTCAGAGACTCACCAGCACATTGATGATCATGCTGTTCTCCACGGTGACAGCTTTCACAAGGAGCTTTCTGGACCCGTCCTTAGACTCATACCGGAGGACATACAGATCTTTATTATTATTCCACCCAGCTGGCAGCAATTCTGATTTCTTATCACTGGGACCAGGCTGAGAAGACACCAAGGTTGAGAGGAGAAAGATCATAACCTCAGGATATAAAGCTATAAAGGACCTTACAGATAATCTAATCCCACCTCCTCACTTCACATATGAGAACATGGAGGTCAAGAGAAGTGACTTGCCCAACGTCACACAGCGAGTTAGAGGTCTAGGACTCAGGTCTCTGGACTCCTGTTCTACTGCTCTCTCCCCCAAATCTGGCTGCCTTTATAGCACAGCACTGGAACCCATTAAGAATCTGCAGCGTTGGTATAATAATCACCTCTTCTCTATCTCCCTGCCAAGAATAAGGCAATTCATCTCAAAGGACACTGTGAAATTCTAAAGCAGTGTTTTCAAAGTTTGAACATTGGGCCACCTGCAATAGAGTCACCAAAGTGTTCATTAAAAATGCAGATCCTTATGTAGGCCCCCCCCACCCCCACCCCCAACTGACTGCAGTGGTTTAACAAGAATGATGAACAATTTTCATACATACACAAAATGTAGCATATGTACAAGATAAAGAAGAATTATAAAATGGACAGCTATGTAGCTACCACCAGCTTATGAAACAAAATCACCGATACTGCTAAAGTCTTGGGTAGCATACCCAATGAATCTCCCTCTTTCCCCCTCAAGGGTCACCATTACCCATATTTTTAAAAATTTCTTTACTTTTCCTTAGAGTTGTATTACTATACATACAACCATAAAAACATACTGTTTCAAATGTTTTTGAATGTTATAGAAATGGCATCACTTTTGTCACTGCCTTTTTTATTCAATATTGTTTCTAGAGAGTCATCCATGTCAATGCATTTAACTATAGGTGATTCACATTCACAGCTATACAGCAGTCCATCATATGAATAGGCTGCAATTTACCCATTCACCTGTTGATGGAGATCAAGAATGTTCCCAGTTTGTTATGCTATTATAAACAATGCCACTATGAACATTCTTGTGCATATCTGGTACGCATGTGGATGAATTTCTATTGAGTACTCATATGCCTGGTGGAAGAATTTTTAATTTATCAGATAATGTCAGATTGTTTTCCAAAGAAGTACTGATTTACACTCCCACTAGCAATGTAAGGGAGCTCCTGTTGCTCCAAGTGGTCAGCAACACTGCTATTGTCCAACTTTTCAATTCTTGCCAACGTGGTGGTTGTAAAATATATCTTATTGTGAGTTGTGGTGTCTTCCTTTCTTTTCTTTTTTAATAATCCTAGGACTTTCCTTTTACACATTAAAATTTGAGAAATAGTTCCCAAATTATTTCTACAGTAAAACTAATACAGTGATATCTAGGTGCAGGAAGATTTCTTAAACAAGATCCATAAAAGAAAAAAAAAATGCTGCCTTTGAGATTGTTCATAATTTTAAGCTTCTGTTCAACAACAGACACTACAGACAACGTTAGAGGGCAGTCACAGGTTAGGAAGAGATATTTGTCACGGCTTCAAATAAAAAGAATTAATAACCAGCACATAAAGGGAATGCCTGGAAAATGAACAATAAAAGTTGGGAACTGAAAAAACTAGCAAATGTAAGAATAAGGAAAAGAGCATCTAATAATGTATAAGAGTTGTTCAACTTTACTAGTAATAATCAGAGAAGCACAAATTGAAATAATGAAACACCAGATTACACCTGTGGGACTGATATTCCCATTTTTCTATTTTTTGCCAGATGTTTACATGGGTGTGGAGAGAATGGGAACCTCCAGGCACTGGAGGACATTTAAACGTGTTGCTCCTTTGGGGAGTAATCTGGCAGTATTTAGTGCAATTAGGTGAGTCAATACCCCATGACCCCAAAGCCCTAACTCCTGGAAGAAACCCTGTGTACAGACACATAACGGATGTGACAAGAGATATTCATCACAGCCAAAGTGGAGGCAAGATGCAAAATATGCTTACAGTGAAATACTACATACCAGTAAGAAGGAACAAATTAGATCTAATTGTAGTATTAGAAAAAAAAGTAAAACATATGATTTAAAGAAAAGTTCAGAAAAAATGAGGTTTACAGCCCAGCACCATTTATGCAAAAAACTTAAAAAGCAGACAGAAAATACTACATAGCTTTTCATAGATGCATATTTATATTGCTCAACAAGGAGCACACAGACTGGGAAGATCTGTATTCATGAGAATATGGAGGGAGGGAGTGGGACCAGAAATGAAGAACAATGTCAAAAGAAAAAGGCCCAGCAATGTAGGACTCTACACGCACCAGGGACAGTGGGAGGCCATGAATCAAGAATTTCTGGCCTCTTTGTTTGGTCACCCCTGGTGCTCCAAGAATCTACCGGAGGAAGCAATCCCAAATAAAATTCAGGATGTCACATTGGACATGGCTTAAAACCTAGCTGGAGGATAATAAAATTCATCGGCCTGAAGCAGAAAAACGAGTGACAAAAAATGAAAGTGAAACAAATAAAACCATTTTGTTAAGTGAGAAAGAGAAACTATCCCCTCACCCCAAACTGGGCAAATTTCCTATAACATGTTTGTTGTTGCTGATTTGAGGTTTACTTTGGAAGCCAGGAATTTGATGACATGCCTTATCTTTGTTCTGTCAAAGGCCTTTTAATTTATATTCTATCCACCATGTACAGCATTCAATCCACCAGAATTCTCTCTTGGAGTATAGATTATTTGGTCTGCCAACCACCCCATTACCTTTGGCTTCCAGAGTAGGAGAGAAGCCCTGATGTAGGTGAGGTTGATGCCTTTCACTGCAGTGTAACTGCAGAAAACAGAGGTGGGACTGATAAGAACAGGCCCTGAGTATACCAGGCCAAACATGCATTCAACTCTATGGCTGTGAGATCAAATATCAAGCATTCCAGAAAGTTACAGTTGGGAAGTAGCCAAAGCACATGGTTGTGTACTTTTAATTCCCCCAGATGGATGAAAAAAATCTAAGGCCTGAGAGGGGCTGAGAATTGCCCATGGTCACAGCAAGCCAGGCGCAGAAGAGCTGAAAAGAACAGTAAGAACTGTGTTTTTTTAATGAACAAAAATGAACAATTTTATTGTTCTTTTCCAGGCATTCCCTTTATGTACTGGTTATTAATTCTTTTTATTTGGAATTCAGAGCTCCTGGCTGCCCAGGCTACAGCTAGAGAAGATTTTGCCAGCCAGGTCCACCAGATTGGCCCCAAAAGAGTAAAGATAACTGTCTTCTTAGGCAGTTAAAAATGCTGGGGCTGGAAGCATTCTTTAATGGTTTTGAGTTCACCCTAATGCCTCTGGTCTAAAATGCACCCAAAGAAATTCAAACAGATCATTTGGGGATTTTTCTCTCCATCATAATCCTCAGATTTCCCACAACAAAAGACAAAATTCTCTAACTTAAGTCTATTGCTGTCTCTATCCCCTCCACACCTGAACCATTTGACATAGCTCTAAAGTTCTCATGAGGAGTGGTGCTGACATCAAGAAAGAAATCCAAATTCAATTACTGAATTTTTGTTGAAGCCAATGGCTGTGCTGCTCTTCTAATCAAGTTATACTTACATAATTCCCCTGTACCAGAAGAGTCAAAACCAAAGAGAAAGTAGGCAATCTAGCTTTCTATTTAATTGTAGATATATTATACAGTGAGGTACACACTCTTGGGACCTTCCTCTCCCTCCTATCACTCCCAGAAGGGTGGGGAGCACGAGGTGGCTGGAGCGGAAACACAAACATCCTCTGAGCTTGGCAAGCACTACTGGTCCCCGCTGAGTCTGCTGGCTGAGGCTAGAAAACTAACCCCCTCTTAAATAAACTAACAAGAAAGATGCCTCTCCGAATGGCTTCTAGTCTGAATGAAAGTAGACTCAGCAGGAGTGAGAGGAGGACAAGTGCAATCCGAGCCCCAATACACAGGTTTAGGAGAAAAGGCAGAGAAACAAAAATACACCACACTCTACTCTGCAATCCAAACACCCATCCCTCAGGTGGCACGCAAGATTTAGCGCTGGGGTAGACAGAGGGACAGTAGGCAATGCCTTCCAAAACCCCCATTCCCCGGGATCCTTGCCCTCCCCAAAGATGTCTGGAGCCAACAACTTTTTTCTGGCCCGCAGGAGCACAACACATGGCACCCCATGGGTCAAAGCTCACCTCTGTACCCGTGCTTGGATCCAGATGTCTGCTGGAGGCTCCAGTGCAGTATGAGGGAGATATTGAGTGATTCCCCCCAACCCCACCCCGTGGCTGCGTAGTAAGGAGCTTAGAGGGGAACGGGTAGGTGAGGAGTGCTTTGGACAGCTACACCCGTCTCGGTGACACGTCCACACAACCCAGGCTTGAGAAACTACCAGGCTGTGTTGAAAAGAGTTTCTGTCTTTGGGTTTCCAAATCACGCTGTGCCATCTGGGTTGTGAGGGGCTCCGGACTGGTCTGGGACAGTTGAGCACACCCGACCCGCAAGCTTTACCCATTGGTGTCATGAGCCCCAGGCCCAGGAATTGGGGGAGGAAAAACGTCAAGCGCTCTGGACCAAGCGTCCGGTCATGTGGGTTTGGGCAGAAGACAGCTCCCCCCTCCACCGTGGCAGCCTCTGTGGTGTACCTGGTCGCCGATGCCCAAGCCGTAGTAGCCGTGTGTCACCACTTCCCAGTGCAGGAAGCAGACGAGCGCGTCCTGCGCGCAGGTGATGGCTGGCGCCGCTGACGCGAACAGTACCTCCAAGCCCGCCATGAGCGCCCCCGGCTTCTGCGGGCGAAGAAAGGGTAAAGCACAGTGAGTCGGCTCGACCCTCCCTGCACCTGTAACTCCGCTCCGCTCTTTCGCGGGTTCCGGCCAGTCTCCACCTGCGGCCAAAATGGAGACGCCCGGGGGTGGGGCACGGCCGCCGGAAGTAGTTCCGGATGCCGGTGCATCTGTGAGAGGCGCGTCGGGCTGGAAACGCTAGCGCGATACTTAAATGTTCCGCCTGGGAGTGCGGGTGCAGAGCGCGGCCCTACAAAGCTGGAACCGCTGCCTACCCCGCAGCGAGCGTGACCGCTACACGCAGGGCGTTGCGTGCTCGAGGAGAGGCCACCTTGAGCCACAGGCTTCCCATCCGCAAAATGGGTTGTGCCAGGCTGCGGAAGAGGTTAGGGAATATGGCTAAAATAAATTCATAATAATTGTTACCACTATACAGTGCTTGCTACGTGCCACATTATACTGAATGCTTGTATTCATTTATTTAATCCTCACGACTCAACCTTATGAAGTTGGTAATAATGGTAGTACCATTTTACAGATGAGGAAACTGAGACACGGAGGGATTATTTGGCCAAGATGACACAGCCAGCCCGTGAATGACAGAAGTGGTAATGGAACCTAGCAGTCTGTCTCCTAGGATAACATTTATTGTTATTGTGTGCCACTTCCTTTGCCAAAATCTTTACATCAACCTCACAACAACTCTGTGAGGTATGTTCTGGTATCAACCCCATTTTGCAGATGACAAAATGGCTCAGAGTTGAAGCCACTTCCCCAAGAAGATATAGCTGCTGACCACATAGCTGGAGCTCCTGACCCACTATCAAATCACCTTCAGGATTTTCACCACCTATTATTTCTTCAACAGGCTTATTGAAGCCAACTTATTGTTTTTATTCAGATAAATTTAGTTTCCTCACCCTAGTCAGCACCCTGGGGAAGCCACCGTCATCTCTCACTTGGATGTCCAGCATCAGCTCTGAACTGCTCAACTCCATCCCTGTCTCCCTACAGTCTATTCTGCACTCTACACCCAGAGAGATTCTGTTAGAACACAGGTCAGATCATATCCCTCTGCTCAAAACCTCGCAGGGTTCTCAAAGGTACTCAAAGGAAAAGTAAAGTCTTCCCCATGGTCTGCAGGAACCTGCATATGTTATGCCCCCCAAGCCACCCCACCCCACCAGCCCTGTACCTCTCTGATGTCATTTCCTCCAAATGTCATTTCATCCCCTGTTCTCATGGCCGCAGTAACCTTGGCTCTCCTCCTGTCTCACACCCACATCTGATCCAACAGCAAAGCTAGTCATTTCTGCCCTCAAAATATATTCTGAATCTCACCACCTTCCACCACCATCACTGCCTCCACCCAGGTCTGATCCTCCAGCATCTCATACTTGGATGTTAAAGTAGCTTTGTAATCAGTCTCCCTCTTCACACGCTCTGTTCTCCACGCCTTTGTATTCCTCTTTCTGGAATGCTCTTTTCCCAAATATCTGCATGGTTTGCTTCTTCATTTCAAGTGACTCCTCTCCGCCTCAACAGAGGGCTTTCCCGACCACTCTATCTAAAATAGCCTTCTCTACACTTTAACGTCATTACTCTGCTTTCTTTTCTACAAAGCATTAATCATAATCTGACACTATATTAGGTATTTGTTTACTTGTTTATTTAATGACTGTCTTCCCACTAGATTTTGACAAAGGAGCAAGGACCATGTCTATCTGTGTACAGCTGTATCTGAGTGCCTTCTTGGTTCAATAAATATTTATTGAAAGAAAGAAAGAATGAATACTGAATGAATGAATTCTCGGCCTCGGCCCAACCCAATCTGGCCAGTCTCACCTCTTTACAGTCTACCACTCACTTTGTCAGCTGGCCCTGTGCCTCTCCAAATTTTGTGTCCCTAGGGTTTCCAGGTCTGAAATGAAGCGTAGATATACATTGACATACTCTGGGTGATGCTAAAGCCGGTGACCATGGAACTCCTCTCTGAGACATACTGCCTGTGGCATAAAGCTATTTGCTTTTTCTACCAAGAAGCCCTGCACTTTCAGGCTTCCTTGCTTTTCCTTGCTCTGTCTCTTCTGCTTGTAACATCCTTACCCAATTCTGGAAAATTTCCACATTCGTTCATTCCTTCAATAAACCTTCATTAAGCTGGGCTGCCATGGATAGCAGTGCAGGCTGTGCACTGCACAAAGGTGATTTCCCAGTAGCAGCCCCATTTCTAAGTTCTCCTACTTTTAGCCAGGCCCAGACGAACAATTTCCTGTCTCTATGGAGCACACTGTCTAGTGAAGAAAAACATTACAAGCAAACGTGAAAACTGTCATGATAAAGGAGCACTCAGAGGTCTGTGCAAGCCCAGAGGAACCATGTAACTTAGGCTGGGGATCAGGGAAGGTTTCTTGGAGGAAGAGATGGCAGACTGTACAGTACCTTAATGGATGATTGGGAGTGGATTCAGGAACAAAAACTGTTCCAGTAAAAGAAGAGTATGTTCAAAGGCATGGAGGTGTGAAATGCAGCTGATTCTATGTGATTAGAGGATCAATGCTGCCTCCTGAGTGAAGCCTTCCCTCATCCCTATCTCCTCAGTGCACTTGGCATCAGTGGACTACCAAGGGGCGGGCATCTGACAGTGAGAGCTATCAGCCCTGTCAGTAGGGAGGACAATTTTATCATTGAAGTTGATTAGAATTGCTGGTTCATGGTGATAATAAAAAGCAGATCAGCTTCTGGTGAGTTTTATTACTGCTTTTACGGTTTTTACAAACACACCGCCTTGTTGCTTACACCTGGGCAGACAGATCCCCCACTCCCACTCCTTGGTTTAACACTGTTTTACATACAATTGGTTGTAGCTTGCATCTCACAAAATTTTGGATCTCTGTTGAACACCATCATCCCTCTCTTAGCATAGGGTCCCTCAGAAGCCAGTGCTGAGACATGCATTTGAGTGGTTTATTTGAGAACTGATTTCAGGAATTAGCAGAGGGGCAAGGGGAAATAAGACAAGAAGGGAAGGAAGGTGCATGATCAAGCCAGTTACCTCTGTGGGAAACTGGATCTTACCCCTGCTGGGGAACTCTGGTAGGTAGCATAGGACGTGTCTCAGAGTTGTTACAATTAGGGATATGGGAACTGGGGTGTTTTTCCACCCACACCCCATGTGCCACAGGTTGAGAACTGTTCTGGGGTCATGAAAAGTCCTTACGCAGAGAACTGCAAAATTTAGAGAAAGCATCTGTTGATGCTTAGAGGTGACTGCTGAGGGCTGAGTAGGATGTTAAGTGGCTACTATGTCTTCCACGCTCACCCCTACCCCCAAATAAGGGTGAGGCATGCCTTGGTAAGCCTGTGACCCAGCAGCCAGGATGGAATAGGCATTAGCATTTGTGTATTTTTTTTTTAGAAGATGATCGGTAAGGGGATCTCAACCCTTGGCTTGGTGTTGTCAGCACCACGCTCAACCAGTGAGCCACCCGGCCATCCCTATATAGGATCTGAACCCATGGCCTTGGTGTTATCAGCACTGCACTCTCCCGAGTGAGCCATGGGCCAGCCCCGTAGCATTTGTGTATTGAAAGAAAGAGGTGAGCTCTGTTTCCTTCTCTGGGGTGTGAGTCCCTTGAAGGCCAGAAGTTTATTCTGTCTGCCTTGGGCCCCAGGGTGCTCCATAGTAACAAATGGGAGGATCCTCTAAGGCTGGAAGTAGTCTGTGTAAGTCCATCCAACACTTTCTGTGGACTTACCTACATTGGCAAGAGTCCCAGTCCACCCTGTGAGGTCTGCAGGTGGCTGACAAGGGGAGCAGGTGGCAGGTGCCTCCCCTAGTGGGTCCCCACTATCTGGGCAGATGAGAGCCCATGCCAGAGATGAAGGCCCAGGATGATGGAAAGAACTTGGCAAATAGCTGCAGCCTCCACTTCCTGGTTGCCAAGTGACAGCAATGTGGGTATTCCAAGCTCCCTGTCTCCCTGGAAACCATGAAGAAGTGAACTGAGGGGCAGGGCAAAGATGAGCACTGAGATGAAATCATTCACCACTGGAATTCTTCTCCTCCTTTGGCTTAGCATCAGCCCAACCACCTCACCTCCTCCAGGAAGCCCTCAATGATTAAGATTGTACTTTGTTTCCACCAAGTGGCTGACTGGTACCCAAGACTTCCCACTCCCCTTGTCAGTGGGGTGCACAGCATACTTGATACCTGGCGCAGACAAATTTTTTTGGTACTATATAATTTTAATGTAACTCCGTTTTTTAAAAAACATTTTAATGTAGCAAAATAAACAACATAAAATTTATCACCTTAACCATTTTTACCTGTACAGTTCAGTGGTGTTAAATACATTCATATTGTCACGCAGCCATCACCACCATCTGTCTCCAGAACTCTTCTCATCTTGCAGACCAGAACTCGACCCATTAAGCAGTAACTTCCCATTGTCCCATTTCCCAAGCCCTTGGCAACCACCATCCTACCTCTCTGTCTCTCTGATTTTAACTCTAGGTACCTCAAGACAAGTGAAATCATAGTGTTTGTCTTTTTATGACTGACTTATTTCATTTAGCATAATGCCCTCAAGGTTCATCCATGTTGTAGCATGTGTCAAAATTCCCCTCCTTTTAAAGGCTGAATAGTGTTCCATTGTGTATATATACACCACACTTTGTTTATCTGTTTATCTATGAATGGACACTTAGGTTGCTTCCATCTTTTGGCTATTGTGTATAATGCTGCTATGAACATGAGTGTACAAATATCTCTTTAAGACACCGTTTTTAGTTCTTTGGGGGTATACACCTAGGAGTGGAATTGTTGAATCACGCAGTAATTCTATTTTTAATTTTTGAGGAACCACCCTACTGTTTTCCACAGAGCCTTACCATTTTACATTTCCATTAGCAATGCACAAGGGGTCCAATTTCACCACATCTGACCGACAGTTGTCATTTTCTGTTTTTTTTTTTTAATAGTAGCTATCATAATGAGTATGAGGTGATATTTCATTGTGGTTTTGATTTGCATCTCACTAATGATTAGTGATGTTGAGCATCTTTTCATGGGCTTATTAGCCATTTGTCTATCTTCTTTGGAGAAGTGTCTATTCCTTGGCCCATTTAAAAATTGTTTTTGTTGTTGTTGAGTTTTAGGAGTTCTCTGTGTATTCTGGATACTATTCCCTTATCTGATATATGATCTGAAAATATTTTCTCCCTTTTTGTGAGTTGCCTCTTTACTCCGTGGAGAGTGTATTTTGATGCACAAAACCTTTTAATTTTTATAAAGTCTAATTTGACTATTTCTTTTGTTGCTTGTGCCTTTGATGTCATATCCAAGAAACCACTGCCAAATCCAATGTTGTGAAGCGTTTGCCCTATGTTCTCTTCTAAGAGTTTTATAGTTTTAGGCCTTACATATAGGTCTTTGATTCATTTTCATTTAATTTTTATGCATGGTATGAGGTAGAGTTTCAACTTTATTCTTTTGCATGTAGATGTCTAGTTTTCCTGGCAGTTAAAAAGACTGTCCTTTCTCCGTAGAATGGTATTGGAATCCTTATGGAAATTCATTTTATTTCTGGGCTTTTTATTCTGTTCTGTTGGTCTTTATGTCTGTTTTTATGTAAGTACCATACTGTTTTGTTTACTGTAGCTTTGTAGAGTAAGTTTTGAAATTGGGAAGTATGAGTCCTCCAACGTAGCAGATGACTTTTTAACACCCCCCTCATCATCTATATAAAAAAATTATCTTCAGTAATAATCACATGATAATCAGCAAAAGTTATTATTTTCATGATTCATTCTTTTCTCATGAAGGTATATTTTAAAGGGACAACTCCCTCCTCTTAGAGTACAATTCTGTGAGTTTAGACAAATGCACACAGTCCTATAACCACCATGCCTTCTAGGTATTTCCAGAAGGGAGAGATTTTTAAAAAATCATCTTCATTGGGCCGAGCCTGTGGCGCACTTGGGAGAGTGCGGCGCTGGGAGCGCAGCAACGCTCCCGCCGCGGGTTCGGATCCTATATAGGAATGGCCAGTGCGCTCACTGGCTGAGTGCCGGTCACGAAAAAGACGGAAAAAAAAAATCATCTTCATTGAAGTATAATTTACATACAATAAAATTGTCCATTTTAATTGTACACTTCAATGAGTTTTGACAAATGTATATACCTGTATAACTACCATGACTATCAAGATACAGATCGTTTAAATCACTCCAAAATATCTCTCCATGCCCCTTTGTACTAAATCTCTCCAACCTCTGGCCCAGTCAACCACTAATCTGCTTTTTATCACTATAGATAAATTTTGTCTCTCTTAAAATTTTATAAAAATGAATGTATATGTTGGTTGAGTCCCCAGGAATCAGATGTCAAGATGGAGTTAGCAGTGTTAGAGATTTATTGGGGATAAAGCTCATGAAAGAAAAAGGGGAGTGGGAACAGGAGTATGTGAGGAGAACCTTCAGATTTTATGCAGGTCTGGCACCTATGAAAGAAGAGAGGCGAAGGAACAAGGATTGTACAGGAAAAGCCTCAGGCTTCAGTGAGTTCTGAGTAAGTCTCAGCCAGCCCAACACGGAACTCCAGTGCCAAGATTACCCATAGAGTCCCATGTTTGGCAGAAATGGCCAGACCTTGGTACTTTGTGCATGCTCAGTGGGCTGCCCAGGAAAGTATGGCATTAGCATTATCCCATTAGTGCTACAGCTGGAAGCTGATAGCCAACTGTACTCCTCACAGCTGCTTGGTAATTTCTTTCATGAACCAGCAGCAGCCCACCATGGCTAATATAAAATAGGTACTCCTCACACCTGGCTTTTTTCACTCATCATCATGTCTAAGATTCACTGATACTGTGTGTATCAGTCCCTTTCTTTTAATTTCTGAACAATATTCTATTGCATGGGTGTACCACAGTTTATCCATTCTCTTATTGATGGACATTTGGGTTGTTTCCAGTTTTGGGTGATTATGAATAATTATGCTGCTATAAACAGTCATGTACAGGTCTTGGTGTCAATATACATTATAAGTCATGAATAATTTCCTAGGAGTGGAATTGCTGGATCATGTGGTAGTAGTATGTGTTTATAGAAAACTGCCAAATGAATTTCCAAAGTGGTTGTACCATTTTACATTCCCACTTACAATGCAGGATAGCCCTAGTTGCTACACATCCAGCAGGAAGGGATTTAATATGAAAAATGTGGTGTTTACAAAACCATTGAGTGGATTGGAATATAAAGATCAGGGAAAGTTACCACCTGCTTTCAGAGAGTCTGGAAGTTGCAGGAACTACAGGAAACCACCACCAATGATCACAGCTGCCTCCTGTCCTGGGGCAGTATGCAGGAAAATCTGCAGAGACTGCTGTGTAACTGAATCCTGAAACTACAGATTCTGCCCCTGCTGTTGGAGAAGCAATAACATGCCTCTGCTTCTGCCTCCCATTAGCTGAATTTAACTCGGAACCCTGCTGGCTGAAAGTCATTATGCAAAATACAGCTGTCAGGCCTGATGTCCCTAAAATACATGGGAGGGGAAGAGAAGGTGGGAGGGGAGGCAGGGGTGGTACTGAGGCTTCAATGGACAACTTGTCCAATGTATATAATCTTATTCAATTCTCACAACAACTCTTTAAGGTAGAAACTATTATGACCCTCATTTTTAAAATGAGAAAACCAAGTCTGAGAGAAGTTGTGCAATTGTTCCCAAGTGCCAGAGTCAGAATTTGAACCAAGTGGCATGCCTACATGCCTCATCACCACAGGGCTGTGCCTCCGGCAGCATCACTAAGGGCTTGCAGGAGCCCAAGCTCTGAGTTCCGAGGTCTATGCGGGAAAAGGTGAGAGTCATGATTGAGGACCTTTCTCAGGCCTCAGCTGGGGGCAGGAAACGCTGGAAACAGGGAAAAGGGTCCCTGCTGGGGACAGAGAAATGGTCTGGGCATGGGAAGCTTCCCCATGCAGATATGAGGGAAGCCACAAGAGGGCGTCTGAACCCACTCAAATGTCCACAGAGGGCAGCCGCCAGGGTGAGATGCACGTCTTCTTCACCCTGACTCATTCCACCAGGAGGTTCAGGAGAGCCCTGGACTGCAGCCCTCAGCAGGTTCTGTCCATGGTACAGTCAGCCTTCACACCTAGAAATTCCTGCTTTTAGCCCTGGACATCATTGACCTCAGGGAGAGCCAGTCCTCAGAGAACCTGAGTCCCCGGGGACACAGAGGGTCTGTTTCTGAGGCCACTTTACTCCCCACATTCTCCACTTCCCTCTACAGACATTTTTGTCTCCATCCTTTTACAGACTTGGTCCTGACCCTTTCCCCTGCCTGCCGCCTCACCCATGTACAGCTCCAGCCCCAAAGTCCCATCAGGCAATTGCCCCACATTGGTCAGGCAGTTGGGATGGGAGGCCAGCCTCTCCTTGAAAGGCCAGAGCTTTGCCTGATGCTCCCCGAACTAGAACATCAGCTCCATGAGCACAAGGGTTTGCATCTGCTTGGTTCACTGCTGTACCTCCAGTACCTAGAACAGTGCCTGGCATACATAGTAGGTGCTCAATAAACATTTGTTGAATGAGTAAATTAACAAATGTCTAGTGTGACAAAGTGTCTAGATCTTAGACACATTGCTTACTCACTGTGCCACTTTGGACAAACAACTTATCAAATTGTCAGATAGGGATTATAATGGCATCTCCCCAAGGGTAGTTGGGAGGATTCTTGGAGATGATGTAACAAAGTGCCTCCCATAGTGCTTGGCATATGGCAGGGGTTCTTAAATGGTGGCTCATTATTTGGGATAATGAGGCCTTGGAAAGCAGCTCCTATTTGCTGAGGTTTACCATGTGTCTGGCACTTGACTCACATTATCTAATTCAATTTTCTTAATAACTTTCATTAGAGATTAAGTAGCTCAGAAAAATTAAGTAACTTTCCCAGGGTCACACAGCTGAGAAGAACAAACTTGGGTTTAAGTCCAGGTCCTGAAGCCTGTGGCACACAAAGGTTCAAGTCAGACTTCGTCGGTTCAACTGTGGCTCCATAACTTACAAGCAGTATGACCCTGGGCAAATTTCTCAGGGGGAGATCTAGGAAGGGACAGAAGTGAGCCACCACCTAGGCCTGGACTGTTCTTTAGGATCTAGAGGGTCAAAGACACCACCAACTGTACTGTTGCCCTCTCACTCTTTAGAGATTGAGTGACCAGTCAAGGCCTCTGGGAACCTGCTCTTTTTTCACCTGGCCTTCCACCAAGCACCAAACTGTTCCAAATGTATTTTTTGTACTCTGCCTGGAGCTGTATTCACAATCTAGTCAAGGAGGCAAGACACACACACACACACACACACACACACACACGCACACGCACACGCACGCGCACGCACACGCACGCACATGCACGCACACACAGCTCAGGAAAGAACTGAAAAATGTTAGCTTTAGCTGTGTAAACTTGCACATGTTGCTTTGCCTCTTTGAGCCTTAATTTGCTCATTTGTAAGCTGATAGGGTGACAGCACCCTGTGCAAGGGTGATCTAGAAAATGCACACGGAAAGACTGAATCCCGAGCACTGAGGGTGAGCAAGAAGGAATGGGAGGGTTGGTTTCCAGTATGATTACAATAAGAATCATGCATTGATTTCTAAGGCCTTGCTAAAATATAATTTTCAAAAAAAGGGTAAAAATCATGACTCTCACACACTATGAAAATGAACACATTAAAGATTTTAATGTGTTTATTAAACAATGAGGGAACCAGACAGTTAATATAACTGGTTCAAAGGAAAAGTCAAAAACCCATAAATTTATATGGAGTGAAGGAATCGAATTATAAATGGAAGCAGAGCTAGTTTTCCCACAAAGGGTAGGACAGTCAATTCTACCAGACAAGACAGAGTTTGCATATCTGTCAGTCACCTGCAACTTACAAAGAGGTGAAAAACGGCTCAAAGACAAGGACCAGGGCTAGAATCAGAAAGCCAGAAGGATGCCATGGTTTGAATGTTCCCCCAAAACTCACTGAAGGTTGATCCCCATTACAACAGTGTTGAGAGGGTGGGAAACCCAACTATGGTATTTGAAAGGTTGGGTCTTTGGGACGTAATTGGATCATGAGGAATCTGTCCTCATGAATGAATTAATCAATTCATGGATTAATGGTTTAATGGGTAATCAGGGAGTAGACTGCTGCTTTACGGAAGAGCAATGGAGCACGTTGTGTTCCTGCTCAGCCACCCTCCCTATATGATTCTCCATGCTGCCTTGGGACTCTGCTAAGAGTTCCCACCAAGAAGAAACCCTCGCCAAATGTCCTCCCTGGACCTTGGCCTTTGCAGCCTCAAAAACTGTAAGAAATGAATTTTGTTTTCTTATAAATGGCCCAGTTTCAGGTATTCTGTTATAAGCAACAGAAAACTGACTAATACAAAGGATGTGCTATAGTTTTTTCCATAGCCCATTTTGGCCCAGAGATTCTAGGCTTCTCATCCTGGAGAAGTTCAGCACTTAACTTTTCTGGGTTTCAGTTTCCTCATCTGTAAAATGGGGCTACTAATTATATTACCTTGCAGGGTTGTTGTGAACATGAAATGAGCTAGTAGGGTAGAGTGCTTAGAATGTGGCTCACACATAGCAAGCTATTGCCTCTCTTTTTAGGGCTCTAGAATTATTCTCACTAGGATCCACCACGTACTGAATAGCAGCATGGATCAGACACCTCATTGTGTGTGTGCTGCCTGATTTCATCCTCCTCACACCCCAGCATAAGACAGACTGTCATAACCTTTGATTAGGGAACCAAGGCTCACAAAGGTGGTGGCACTTGACCAAAGGCACTCTGAAAGTAAGCACAAACTGGGTTAAGACCCAGGTCTGTCTGGTCTCACAAGCCATGTGATTTTGCTGAACACCTGAGTGACCTTGGCAGGTCTCTTCCCCTGACTGGGCCTCGCTCTGCTTATCTCCCTCTCTCCAGGAGGACTGGATCGGCTGACCTCCTAACTGACATCTTCTTCCATTCCCTCCACTCTGTGGAGGACTTCACAGCTGTAAAGTTGGCCAGGCCAGAGCAGCTCTGGGAATGGCATGCTGGACAGGTGACATGGGTGTGGCAGATCAAGGTGACTGGCTTCCTGGGACATGGCAGGGATGAAGTCCACCCTCCAGCATGCAAACCTCAGTCCTCCAGAACTGCCATAGTTTCCACTTTGCTCACATGGCCTGGTGGGAAGGGCTAGCCCCAGCTAGGTTTTTTTTTAAAAAAAGATGACTGGTAAGGGTACCTGAACCCTTGACTTGGTGTTGTCAGCACCACGCTCAGCCAGTGAGCGAACCAGCCATCCCTATATAGGGATCCGAACCCGTGGCCTTGGTGTTATCAGCACCGCATCCTCCTGAGTGAGCCACGGGTCAGCCCTTCCAGCTAGATTTTAACAAGAGAAAAAGAAAAGATGTTTCCCAATCCCTGGGTCAAACCCCAAGTTGGCGAGAATGGGAAGAATGAGGCAGAGGCCAGCTCCTTATGAATCAGTGTTTTCCCCTGCCCTCTCTGTGGCCCAGCTGTCATCTTAGAGCATCCCTGTGTCAATTCCAGAAGCAAGGCAAGTTGTTCTGCTTTGGGTCAGTGCCTCCTATGCACCCAGCTCTATGCCAAACCTTTTGGTGGGGTAAAAAGAAGAATCTTTATCTTCTGAAGGTTCAACTGTCAGATCTTCAGCAAGGGCTGTAATGCTTAGGAATGCTTAGTTTGCAAAGAAAGAAAAACTCAAACTGGTCTGGGCAAAAAATCACAATTTACTGGCTTATGTAACAAAATTGTCCCAAGGAAAAAAGTAAAGTGGAGAGGGGAAAGGGGGATTAAGACTGAGACAGGCAAATTTTAATTAGGGAAGCCAGAGAAGGCTTCACTCACAAGGGACATTTAAGCAAAAATCTGAAGGAGGTGAGGGAGTGAGCCAGGTAATGTCCCAGGCAGATGGAACAGCAAGTGCAAAGGACCTGAGGTGGGAGTATGCCTGGCATGTGTGTCCAGAGCTCAGAGAGGAAGACAAGAGATGGGAGATACGGTCGGAGAGGTAACTGGGAAGCCAAATTCAAGAGGTCTTCAAAAAGTTTATGAAAAAATGGATATTATGAAGAAACTATGCATGGATTTCTAAATTTTCTTGCACCAAAATAAACTCACACTAATTTGTTATAACGTGTCTTAACAGGATCTAGTTTGAGGCACTAAAAAATATAAGCATCAATTTGAAAAGAGCTCCTATCAGAGCAGCATTCTGCTAAAACTGAAGCAAGAATAAACATCAAATTTATGGTGAAGTTTGGGTGGAAGAATGGTGAAATCACTGATGCTTTACAAAAAGTTTATGGGACAATGCCTCAAAGAAATCACCAGTTGACAAAAGGATAATTCATTTTAAGAAGGGACAAAACGATGTTGAAAATGAAGCCTGCAGTGACATCAATTTGCAAGGAAAAAGTTAATATAGTTCGTGCCCTAATTGTAGAACACTGATGATTAACACCAGAAACAGTAGCTAACACCATAGACATCTCCATTGGGTCAGCTTGCACAATTCCGACTGAAAAATTAAAGTTGAAAAACTTTCCACTCAGTGAGGGCCAAAGCTGTTGTGCCCAGATCAGCTACAGACAAGAGCAGAGCTTTCAATCGAAATTTTAAACAAGTGGGATCAAGATCTTGAAGCATTTTTTTGAAGAATTATAACAAGAGATGAAACGTGGCTTACCAGTACAATCCTGAAGAAAAAGCAGGATCTATTTCAAATACAGTTAAGAACTAAAGGAAGTCATGTTTAAGGAACTAAAAGAAAATAGAATGATGTCTCAACAAATAGAGAATAACAACGAGGGGTTGCAAGTTATATATCTATATATCTATATCTCTCTATCTATATATATTTACACTTGGTTCATATGTATATATATGTATATATGGGATACATACATACATATGAACCAAGTGGAAATTTTGCAGTTGAAAAGTACAATAACTAATATAAAAATTTTACTCGAGAGGCACAACAGCAAATTGGAGCAGGCAGAAAAGAATCAGCAAACTTGAAGTTAGGTCAATTGAGATGATCCAGTCTGAAGAATAGAAAGAAAAAAGAATACAGAAAAATGAACAGAGCCTCAAAGACCTGTGGGACACCATCAAGTATAACATCATATGCATAATGGGAGTTCCCTAAAGAAAGGAGAAAGAGAAAGAATCAGAATATTTAAAGAAATAATTTGATGAAAAACATTAATCTACACATCCAAGCAGCTCAACAAACTATAAGTAGGATAAATTCTGAGATCCACACCTAGACACATTATAATCAAACTGTTGAAAGCCAAAGACAAGGAGAGAATCTCGAAAGCAACAAAAGAGAAACGATTCATCAGTTACAAGGGATCCTCAAAAAGATTAACATCTGATCTTTCATTAGAAACCACGGAGGCCAGAAGGCAGTGGGAGGACATGCTCAAATGCTGAAAAAAAAAGAATGTCAATCAAGAATTATTTATCCAGCAAAGCTATCATTAAAAAATGAAAGTGAAATTAAGACATTCCCAGATAAACAAAAAATGGATAGAATTTGTTGTTAGCAAATATGACCTTCAAGAAATACTAGAGAATTCAAGGGCTGGCTGGTTGGCTCGGTTGGTTAGAGCATGGTATATAACACCAAGGTCAAAGGGTTCGGATCCCCGAACCAGCCAGTCACAAAAACGAACAAACAAAAGAAATACTAGAGAATTCTTTTAGCAGATGTGTTATAACATTCCTTTTCTGTATGTACTTTTTTAAATAATAGTTTCATAACCTGAAACACTGACTGACAATTAATATTTACGTAAGTAAATGAAGCAGTAAATTCTCAGTATGTCAGCTGTAATTACTCATCAGAAAATTTTCACTATATAACATTTTTATTTTGAATAGATGGTCTCTCTTACTCAAAATTAAACAATCAAGGTGACAGACAATCAATTGAACTCATAAATATACATTTCTACTTTAAAATTAAAAATTAATGATGTAATATTGGGAATATGACACGATCTATGACATTAAATGAAGTTATCAACTAAATTTTGATGGTTGTGTGATCTTTTCCATATTTAATATATGTTTGTTTTGGTTTTACAGTTATACAAAGTTACCATAAAGCATTTACAGGTAGCTATGGTTGTTAAATATTGTTCTCCTTGAAGAAATGAGAAACTAACTTGTCTAGCTAGACTCACTTTTGAAGGCCATTGCAGATTGTAAAGGGCAAAGGGTAGCATTTACTATGAGTGCACAAATGGATTGGCACATTGGTTATAGGTGTGAGTGACGAGAGGAAAAAAACTCAGTAAGCCATATTACTATTTACATGGTTTACCTCTGCTTCCTGAAAAAACACTGGAAAATTCCTTTTGTACTCTTTAGTTCTCAGAGGTTGCATAGACTGAGAACAACACAGAGCGTTTTTCCTTACTGTTCTTCTGTGATTAGAAATAATCAATTTGGAAATGGATATTGAAAGCATTAAAAAACATAACTTAAATGTAGTACTCAAAATAAAAATACGGTATGCCAGAGTATTTCTGAGTATCATATATGAGCCTGCCACAATCGTAGGCACTTGGACCCAGCAGTGTACACAGCATCGGTGATATTCCTTTCTACCCAAGGATGGAGACTATTGGGGAAAGAATTCTCGAATGGTAACTTGAAATCACAGTGCCCACTCAGATGCCGATTCGCTTTTGACATTGGCAGACGTTTTGCCTTTGCTTCCTCACACATAAAATGTTTTGAAGTAGAATCTTTACTTTGAAATAATTTCACACTTACAGAAATGTTGTAAGAACAGTACAGAAAGCTCTCATAAAATGTTTGTTTATAAAACAGCTTCACCAACAATTACGATGATGTATTTTTACAGCAGAAGGGTCCAATCCAGGATCACACATTGCATGTAAATTGTCATGTCTCTTCAGTTCCCTTCTGTCTAGAACTGTTCCTCAGTCCTTCCTTGAACTTCATGACCTTAAGATATTTGAAGATTACAGGCCAATTATTTTCTGGAATTTGGGACTGTCTGGTGTTCCCTTTAATTAGATTCAGGTTATGAATGTCATTGTAGTGATTCTTTTTTTTTTTTATGTTGTAAAAATTTATGTATTATTCTTTCTTTCATTATTTTTATTATTAGTGTATTCATTATTATAAATAATGATTTTTTTCTTTATACCCTTTACCCAACCTATCCCTCCCCAAACCCCCCTCCCTCCTTCCCCCCATCTCTAGTAACCTTAGGTTTATTCTCTCCTTCTGAGAGTGCAATGAATTGTTGTGGTTCTCTCTCTCTCTCTCTCTCTCTCTTTCTCTCTCTCTCTCTCTCTCCTTCCTTCCTTCCTTTCTTCCTTCTTAGCACCCAGCTATAAGTGAGAACATGCAGTATTTCTCTTTCCTGCTCTGGCTTATTTCAGCTAACATAATTTTCTCCAGACTCATCCATGTTGCTGCAAATGGCAGAATTTCACTCTTTTTTATGGCCAAGTAATATTCCATCGTAGTAATTCTGAGCCCTTTTCACTGCCTTCCATCAGGTAGCACATGAGGTTGTTTCGTTTTATCACTTGTAATGTTAACTTTGGCCACTTGAGTAAGGTGATGTCCTCCAGGTTTCTCCACTGTAAAGATGTTCTTTTCTTTCATAATTAGCATGTATTTTGTGGGAAGATACTTTGGCACTATATATCTTCTTTCAACTCTCACCCACTAATTTTGTTGATATTTCTTGCCTGAATGAATTAACATGATTATGGTTGACAAATGGTAATTTCCAAATTCCAACATTTCTTTTACATTTATTAGTTGTCATTTACTATATGGAAAACCTTTTTCTTTCAGTCTTTCTTTCTTTCTTTCTTTCTTTCTTTCTTTCTTTCTTTCTTTCTTTCTTTCTTTCTTTCTTTCTTTCTTTCTTTCTTTCTTTCTTTTTCTTTCTTTCTTTCTTTCTTTTATCAGTGTAGACTTATGGATTCCTATTTTATTCAGTAGGACATAATTTGTTACTATCATTAAATATTTTGATACCTGGGCCGACCCCGTGGCGCACTCGGGAGAGTGCGGCGCTGGGAGCGCAGCAGTGCTCCTGCTGCAGGTTCGGATCCTGTATAAGGATGGCCGGTGCGCTCACTGACTGAGCGCGGTGCGGCCGGTCACAAAAATGACAAAAAAAAAAAAAAAAAAGTATTTTGATACTTAACTGTCCCAGATTTGGCCAGTAGGAACTCCCTTCAAGCTGGCTTCTGTATCTGTCTAATACAGTCCCATCATTCTTTGTGTTCTTCCTTAATTTCTGGCATAACACATTCCAGCTTATTTTGTAATTTTCTTGCTCTAGTCTCAAAATTAGCTATTTAAACCAAGGAGTCCTGGCAGGCCTTAGTGATGTGTAAGCTCGTTGCTGTTTGAATATCACTGTTACCAGACCATCTCAGTATATAGAGCTAGTGGCTCTATACCTATATCTACTATTTATATATAAGTCTCATCTATGCTTGCCCTTTTCATATTTATAATTTATTTCTCTTTTGGTGAAAAGAGAGAAAGAAGGAAGGAAGAAAAAAGACTGTTAATTTTGAACAACGATAATAGTGGCTATATTTTGTTTGTTTTTTTTTTTAAAAAAAACTAGGTTAAATGAATGATATTTGATAGTTTTCCAGGGTAATACAGTGATTCTGAGTTAATAATGTGATGTCTTATTAATAAAGTAATATATAGACTATTAAAAAAAGAAATAGTGGAAAATTCTTCAGGCTGAAGTGGGAGGACACTAGACAGTAACTCGAATCCACATGAAGAAGTAAAGAACACAATAAAAGTGTACAGTGGAAATACATTTTTGTTTGTAAATCTTTTTATCTTATCTGACCTAGATGACTGTGTAAAGAAATAATTATAAATCTGTGTCGATGCCCGTACAATATATACAGATATAATTTGAATGACAGTAAAAACACAAAATAAATAAAAGCCATCCATATTGGAAAGGAAAAAGAAAAAGTATTTCTATTTGCAGATGACATGATCATGATCTTGTAGAGAATCTTAAGGATTCCATATAAAAGCTATTAGAACTAATAAAGGAGTTTAGCAAGCTTGCAGGATACAAGATTAATATGAAAAAATCAATTATATTTGTATAAATCAGCAATTAACAATCCAAAAATGAAATAAAGATAATTTTATTTATAATGGCATGAAAAAGAATAAAATGCCTAGGAATGAATTTAACAAAAGAAGTTCAAGATTATACACTACAACTACAAGACATCATTGAAAGAAATTAAAGAATATTTAAATAAATTGGAAGACATCTGTGTTCATGGAACAGAAGACATAACATTGGCAACATATCCTAAATTTATCTGCAAATTCAATGCAATCCTTATCAAAATCCCAGCTGACAATTTTGTAGATATTGATAAGCTGATCTTAAAATTCATATAGAAATGCAAGAGATCCAGAATAGTAAAAATATTCTTAAAAATAACAACATTTGAAGACTCATACTTCCTTATTTCAAAATCTACTACAAAGCTATAACAATAAAGACTGTGTGGTACAGGCATAAAGATAGACATATAGATCACTGAAATAGAACTGAGAGTCCAGAAATAAATTCATACATTTATGGGCAATTGATTTTTGACAAAGGTACCAATGTAATTTAATGGGGGAAAGAATATTCTTTTCAGCAAATGGTACTGGGACAACTGGATGCAAAAGACTGAAGGTGGACCCCTGTGTCAATTCATATATACAAATTAACTAAAAATGATACAACGTCTTAAATCTAAGAGCTAACACTATAAAACTCTTAAAATAAAATTTAGCTTATTAACTTGGATTAGGCAATAGTTTCTTAGATATGACACCTAAAGCTCAAACAAGCAAGGAAAAAAATTAGAACTTTTGTAATTCAAAGGAAACTATCAAGAAAATGAAAAGACAACCCACAGAATGGGAGAAAATATTTTCAAATCATGTATCTGATAAGGGTCTAGTGTCCAGGATATATACAGAGCTCTTACAACTCAACAATAAAAATAAATAAATAACCCAATTTAAAATTGGGCAAAGGATTTGAATAGACATTTTTCCAAGGGAGATATACAAAGGGCCAATACGCACATGAAAAGATACTCAACACCATGGATTTTTAGAGAAATGCAAATCAGAATCACAATGAGATACCACTAATCACAATGAGAAACAATGTGAAGAGAATGTGGAGAAACTGGAGCCCTCATATGCTGCTGGTAGAAGTGAAAAATGATTCAGGCCCTTTGGAAAATAATTTGGCAGTTCCTCAAAAAGTTAAACAGAGTTACCATGTAACCTGTGAATTCCGATCCTACATATACACTCAAGAGAACTAAAAACATATACTCACACAAAAACTTGTACATGAATGTCGATAGCAGCATTACTCATAATAACCAAAAAGTGGAAACAACCCCGTTTCCCACCAACTGATAAATGGAGAAACAAAACGTGTTACGTATAGCCATTCAATGGATAATTCTTTAGCCATCAGAAAATAATGAAATACTGATACATGCTAAACAGGGATGAACCTTGAAAACATGTTAAGTGAAAAAAGCCAGATTGGAAAAGCCGCATATTATATGATTCTATCTAAGCAAAATGTCCAGAATAGGCAAATCATTAGAAAAAGAAAGTAGATTAGTGGCTGTGTGGTGTTGGGGGAAGGGAGAATGGATAGACTGCTAATGGGTACAAGGTTTCCTCCTTTTTTCCTTTTTTAAATAGACTTTTTAAAAGAGCAATTTTAGGTTCATAGCAAAATTGAATGTAAGATACAGAGATTTCCCATATATGCCCTGCCCCAACATATGCATGATTTCCCCCACTATCAAAATCTCACACCAGAGTGGTGCATTTGTTGCAATCAATGAACCTACATTGACCCATCATTATCACCGAAAGGCCATAGTTTACATTAGGTGGTTTTTTTTGGGGGGGGGGTGATAAAAATATTCTGGAATTAGATAGTGGCAATTGTTGCACAAATCACTGAATTGAACACTTTTAAAATGGTGAATTTTATGGTACATGAATTATATCTTAATTAAAACAAGTTTTAGAACACTGCCAGACACAGGGTAAGCTCATTAAACATTGGCTGTTATTATTTTTTAATTTTTTAATAAGGCTCAGGGGGTAGGGGAATAAATCAACTACAGTTTGTCCTATATCAACCTTCACTTATTAGAGAAGAAAAAGGAGGGAAAAAAGAAGCAAAATCAAAATGACTCTCAAGCGTGTGCAGCTCTTTTAGTTTACAAAGCATTCTCGAATCTTTTTCTAGAGAAGCTGCCCCATCTGCCACAATGCAGTTATGATCCTTGGTCATTGCTGTGATTATTTATTTGCCACCTCCTTATTGTGTCTCTTTTCCCTCTTCAGAATGTGAGCAGATACTTTATACAATTCCTCTGGTCTCCCTGGAAAACAATAAGTGCGTGTTTTTGTTGCGTGAGTAGATGAATGAACCAATGAACACCCCCATGACCTCACTTGAACCTCAAACTAATGTCATAAGGTTATACCAGGTTCATTACCTCCATAGAGCTAGGGAACCGAGATTCAGAGAGGACAAGTGATGAGCCCAAGGCAGTCCTGCTCTGTAGATGGATAGGACCATGTTAAGTCTGTCTACCTCTGTCCTCAGTGGTCTTTCCTCTGGCCAAGGCTGTTTCTCTTCCCAAACTGATCGAGTGCAGGTCTACACTTGCCAAGCTCTCAGCCCCTCTAGCAATCTCTGAGGAGTTATCCTGATAGTGTGTCCTATCAGGTGATTGTGATCATCCTTTTTCAGAGATGACTGGGTCACACTTCTCCATTATAGACCCCAAATTCAATGTTCTCATCTCTGAAATAGGTACAATCCATGTTCATGTTTGCTCAGTATTGCAATGATGTCAGTTCTCCCAGATTTATAAAATCCATGAAATCTCAATTAAATTGCAGGAAATTCTCTTCTCTTCTCTTCTTTTCCCTTCCCTTCCTTCACCCACCCTTCCTTCCTTCCTTCCTTCCTTCCTTCCTTCCTTCCTTCCTTCCTTCCTTCCTTCCTTCCTTCCTTCCTTCCTTCCTTCCTTCCTTTCCTCTTTCCTTCCTCATAAAATATGTCAAAGTGATTCTAAGATTTACATAAAAATCCAAACAACCAAGAGTAGCCAATGAAATTTTTTTTCAGTTCCCATTTATTTTTGGCTCTTGGGGCAATGTCATCTTTTCAATGTGAAAAAAAAAAAAAGAAGCAAGTTAAACACAAGACAGAAATCTGAGGTGTAGGGTAGGACAAAACCAAGGATACGGGGGGAAAAGACAAGAGCAAAAGGAAGAGATGAAATGCTGCAAAAAAGATGGAGGGTGTCCTGTCCTGTTTCCTCTGGGGAATGACTCAAACTCTCGGGTGGCAGTGTGCACCTTTCCACATCTGTCAGGGATGTTCTTTCTTCTTTGGAGATGAGAAAAGGCAGGGACGAGGAGGGCATTTCTGGAGGCATAGGTACCTAAGATGGTCTCTCTTTCCCCTCTTGATCCCCTTCTCTGACTGGGGGAAAGGAGGAAATTCAAAGTGAGGGAAGTAAAGTTGGAGACGGGAGGATCTCACTCAGCAGAGCGGAGCAGACGCCTCCGAAGGAAACAGATCTCAGGACAGAGCTTGGAGGGAGTCTGAAATGGAGATAATACTGTTAGCACCTCCCCTGAAGCTGAGACACGGAGCATGGAAATACCTAGAAATTATGACTTACTAGCCCAGATTCCCCTCTCCAAAACTCTAGAATGGGAAATCCCATCTCCTTCTTTGCCGTGACGCCTAGCTGCCATCTTCTACCTATTTTCCCCTGCATACTATTTGGGCTTAGGGTAGTGGCTATTATCTGGGTTTCTGGCATTTGGTTGGTTCTAAATGGAATCTGGATGAGACCCAGCTTCCTGGAGAATGATTCTAAAAAAAGAAGGAAATATTAACTGGACAGATGGCAAGAGTGGGCACCAAAAGGAAATACAAGATTACCTAGAATGGCAGAAATCTAGGTTTCCTAGAGTGGAGAGAGGAGACATTCAATAAACAAATATTTATTGAGTGCCTACTATGTGCCAGGCACTGCTCTAGACCCCTCCCCTAAAAGAGAAAAACAAGATAGAGGCAGCAAACAAAGTTCTAAGGGAGAGGAAGGGGGCAGTTGAGGAAGAAGGCTGAGGGGACTGAGAAGTTGAGGTGATGGAGGCTCTGCCTTCGGCTTCCTCACCAAAATCCTCCTTGTCTGCTGCACTGACAGCCTGGTACTGCTGATACTCAGAGGTGAGGCTGCTCACGTTGCTCTCAGCCTTGGCACACCTCATCTTGTCCATGCCCTCACCTGTGTACTGGTGGAGGAAGGCCTTCCAATGGAACGTGGCACGAACTGCTCTCAGATGCACTTGAAGAGCTCCTGGATGACCATGCTTTTGCCAGTGAAGGTGGCCACCATCTTGAGGCCATGAGGAAGGATGTCACACATGGCCTTTACGTTGTTGGGGACCCATTCCACAAACCAGCTGATATTCTTGTTGTGCACGTTGAGAATCTGCTCACCTACCTCCTTCATGGACATCCATCCATGGAAGCCAGCAGCCGTGGCAAGGTAGTGACCGTGGCGGGGGTTGCAGGCAGCTATCATATTCTTGGCATCAAAGACCTGCTGGGTGAGTCCAGGCACAGTGAGGACCTGATACTGCTTGCTTCCACAGCTGGTGAGAGGGGCAAAGCCAGGCATGAAGAAGCGGAGATGTAGGAAGGGCGGGCACCATGTTGACTGCCAGCTTGTGGAGGTCAGCACTGAGCTGGCCAGAGAAGCAAAGGCAGGTGGTGACACTACTCATGGTGGCTGAAATGAGGTGGTTCAGGTCTTTGTAGATTGGCATGATCAGCTTGAGGGTACAGAGCCAGATATCATGAAGGGCCTCATTGTCAGTGCAGTAGATTTCATCAGAGTTCTCTACCAAATGATGGACAGAGAGTGTGGCATTTTAGGGCTCAACCACAGTGTCACTCACTTTGGGTGAGGGCATCACACTGAAGGTATTCATGATGCAGTCAAGATATTCTTTGTGGATCTTGCTGATGTGTAGCGTGTCCAGAGCCTTCCCGCCCCCCCCCCCGCCGCCCCCCATGCATAGGTCAGCTGGAAGCCCTGCAGGCAGTCACAGCTCTCGGCCTCCTTCCACACCACTTTCAGGACCAAGTCAACCAGCTTGGCCCCCACTGTATAGTGGTCCTTGGCCCAGTTGTTGCCTGCCCTAGACTGACCAAAAACAAAGTTGTCTGTTCTGAAGATCTGGCCAAAAGGACCTGAGCGAACACAGTCCATGGCCCCAGGCTCTAGATCCACCAAGACAGTAGGAGGAATGTATTTGCCACTTGTGGGCCTCACTGTACTACACGGAGATGAGGTCCAGCTGCAGGTTGCTGTCCCTGTGATAGGTACTGGTGGGGTTGATGTCATGTTCATCACTGATTACCTCCTACAACTTGGCACTGATCTGCTTGCCACACTGGCCTGCCTGGATACTCATGATTTCCTTCATGGTTAAAATTTATTTTAATATTTTTGCTCACCTCGAGGTATGTATGGAGCAAGGAAACATGTAATTTCTTTTTTCTCTGCTGGTCACAGGTTGAAAGGATGGAACATGCCCAGAGGCTGAAGCAGCAAGGTCCAAATGTGGCTGCAGGGAGGTTCTGAGAGCCTTGAAGAAAAAAGTTAGGAGAATTTACTACAGCAGATATCAGGGTGTATTTTATATACATACATATGTATATATGTATGTGTGTGTGTGTGATTTTTTTTGGCGGGGAAGCAGCTGGCCAAAGTGGGGATTCAAACCTGTGACCTTGGTGTTTTAAGACTGCACTCTAACTGAGCTAACCAGCCAGCCCCAGGATTATAAAACCAGTAATTCAGACAAGGTAGTGTTGGCACAAAGAGTCTAACGGAACACAAAGTCTGGAAACAGACCCACGTGTATGTGATGGTTTAGGACAAAACTGTACTACAGTATAGTACAGTGAAGAAAAGACAAACTTTTCCGTAAATAGTAGTGGGCTAATTGGATATGCTTTTGGGAAGAAATTAATCTTGATTCCTGTTAGGGGCTGAATGTTTGTATCCCCCCAAAGTTCATATACTGAAGCCCTAACCCGCAATGTAATGGCATTTGGAGACAGGGACTTAGGAAGATAATTAGCTTTAGATTAGTTCATGAGGGTGGGACCCTCCTGATGGGATTAGTGCCCTTATAAGAACAGGAAGACAGAGAGATCTCTCTCCCCATGCGTATGCACAGAGGAAAGGCCTATTGAGCACTAGTAAGAAGGTGGACGGACATCTACGAGCTGCAAAGAGGACCCTCGCCAGAAACTGAATCTGCTGGCACCTCGATCTTAGATTTCTCAGAGTCCAGAAATGACAAATAAATGTCTGTTCAGTACACCCAGTCTATGGTATTCTGTTACAGAAGACTGAGATGACTAAGACAATTCCTATCCCACACCATATGAAATAAGTAAATAAATAAATATAAATTCCAGGTAATTTGTGAGTCTAAAAGTGAAAATCAAAACAATACATAAAACAGTAGGTAAACATCTTTGCAACCTTGGGTTCAACAAAGATTCCTTAAAGAGTTCAGAGAAACACTAACCATAAAGAAAAAGATAGACCAATTGGATTTTACTAACATTAGGAATGTCTGTTCATCCAAAGACACCACTAAGAAAGTGAAAAGGTAAGCTACAGAGTGAGAACGTGTTTGCTGTATGAACAACCAACAAAGGACTTGTTAACCAGAACATACAAAGAGTGCCCCCGGTCATTAAGAAAAAGGCAGCTCAATTTAAAAAGGGACAACAGACACAGACAAGCTCTTTGGAAAAGAAAATATCTAAATAGCCAATAAGCACAGGAGAATATGCTCAACCTCACTGGCTATCAAGGAAATGAAAAAAAAAATGTTTTCTTGTATCGATACGTAATAGATTGTAAGCATCTGTCGGGTACAGTGCTGAATATCAATACCTGTGTGCAACCCGTGATGCTCAAATCAGGATAATTAGCATATTCAACATTACACAACGTAATCATTTTTTGTGGTCTTTTACCAATTTCTCGCTAACCCCCTCCCCCTCCCCTAAGTCTCAATGAGATACCTCTACACACTCACCAGAATGGCTGAAAAGAAATAGTCTGACAATAACAAGTATGGACAAGGATGTAGAACAACTGAAACTTTTATTATACATCTTGGTTTAAATTGGTACAGCTATTTTGGAAAACTGACAGTACCTAATAAAGCCAAACAAATGCACATCCTATGACCCGACAATTCTACTCCTAGGTTTATACCCAACATAAGTGAATTCCTATGTGCACCAGAAGATATATACAAAATGTTCATAGAATTGTTACCTAGAATAGTCCCCAACTGGAGCAATTCTAAAGTATATTGCCAGTGGAATGAATAAATAAATTGTGATGTGCTCATACAACAGAAAACTAAAGAGCAACAAAAATACACGAGTTTCTACTTCATGCAACAACATGGATGAATCCCACAATCATAATTTTGTGCAGAAGAAGCAGACACAATAGATACGTACCTCATGATTCCATCTACAGAAAGTCCAAAAACAGGCAAGACTGATCCATGGTGTTCAAAGTCATGATAGGCATTGCTATTTGATGGGGGGAAAGGATAGTGAATGGGACGGGACAGGAGGCGTGACAGTTACATAGTGTGTTCACTTTTAATATTAGGCTGCACACTTAGGGTTTGTGCACTTCTCTGTATGTAAGTTATCATTGAATAAAATGGTTTATTTTCAAAAGTGGTTATAATGTTAATATCTACTGTTGTGGGGAATAAATGAAAATAATAACAGTAGCAATGGAGTTTGGATGTGTTGTCCCCTCCAAAATTCATGTGGAAATTTGATCTCCAATGTGGCAGTGTTGGAAACTGATTGAGTCACGGGGGCGGATCCCTCATGAATGGATTAATGCTCTCCCTGGGGAAGGGGGGATTAATGAGTGAGTTCTCGCTCTATTAGTTCCCACGAGAGCTCGTTGCTTAGAAAGACCCGGGCACCTTCTCTCTCTCTCTTGCTTCCTCTCGCTTGCTTCCTCTTGCCATGTGATCTGCCTGTACCTGCCAGCTGCCTGCCACTTTTCCTCCATGAGTAGAAACGGCCTGAGGCCCATGCCAGATGCAGCTGTCCCAGAATCGTAAGCCAAATAAACCTCTCTTCTTTATAAATCACCCAGTCTCGGGTATTTCTGTTATTGCAACACAAAACGGACTAAAACAAGTAACTAAGATCATTGAGCTCTACTTAAGTGCCAGGCACTGAGTAAATGCTTCACAGAAGTGTAATAAGGATTTAAATTCTGAAATATTGCAGTGTGCTTTTCTTTTTTCCCGTTCTTTGTTCCTAAGCTTCCACCCAGGCAGCCAGAGGCATCCGCTTGCCCTCAGTGGGGATCAGGATTGTTACAGCAGGAGTTCCAGGGTAAAATTTTATGCTCAACCTTAGACAATCAAAGTAGGAATTCTGAGTCCCTCGCAAGGAAGCAGTCTTGAAAGCCAGTGTTATTTAGAGAGAAACCAATTTTCTCACCTCTTTAGGGTCCCATCAATACATGAACAGCCCGGCCTGATGGGCAGGAAGATGGATCTTGACTATAAGCCCCAGGTAGAAAAAAATCTGGATAAGAAGTCAAGGAAAAACAAGTAGAGAGGATAAAGATCCCCAGGAGCTTTTTACACACACACACACACACACACACACACACACACACAGACATGCACTCGCGCACGCACTGATGCACACACACGCACATGCACATATGTAACGCAAAGTGGGCTGCTGTCAAAACGCCCAGAGAGGCATAGAGATCAGTTAGAGAAAGTAAAGACTGCATCATTTGTGCACATCTGTGCATCATGGTAAATCTAAACCCTCTACACACACACTTTCATTTCATCCTCTGAACAATCTTATTACCCTATTGTTACCTCCCTTTCCACATGTAGAAGCTGAGGTTTACAGAGTGATGTGCTTGCTCGATCCCAGCACGTTGCTCTTATCTGTGGTGCTGCACTATTCATAAACACTTAATGTAGCACCTCGTATGTTAGAAGATGTTATTGTTGTTGTCTTCCCAGTGCTTCTCACAAATAAATTGTAGAAGACACTACAATTAAAAAATCAAGGGACTTGAGTTCTAGAAGGACCTAATTCTGTTACCAATTAACTAGAAGCCCTTGAATACCAGTGACAGGCTAATGCTTGCTTGAGTTCCTTACTGATCACCAGGCCCTCTCCTGCCCACTATACTGTCTGCTCCTCAAAGGTGGCCATTGGAGGTGACAGGGATTTCTTGGGGGTATCCAGCACCATCCTGTCTTGTAGATAAGGCATCTGAGAGACTCGAGCTGCTTGCCACAGGTTACCTGGCATGTCAGTAAGAAGGTTTATAATATAGCAAGTCAGTGCTCCAACCTGGGCTTCATTCTCCCCATCTGTAAAATGGGGAGAAGGACACTTGGGCTGGACAATTTCTAAACTCCTCTACCTGGTTTGAAGTTTCCAGAGTTCAAGAGAAAAAGAGAAAGAGAAGGGAGAAAAGAAAGGGAGAGGAAAAAAGGAGGAAGAGAGTCAGAGTGTTCAAGGGGTGGTTTGGATTTCAACTTTTATTTTTTTAGGTCATAATGAGAAAAGATTCAAAGCAGATGTTGTCCTGGTGACTTGCAGTAGCCGAGAGTGGAACTATGTTGTGATAATACCACATTAGCATGAAGCAATATATCTATCAACAGCCCCAGCCAGAGTAAAGCAGTTGGCATCTGCAGAAACTGTATCCCCATGTTTGAGTTCAGCATTTGAAGATCCCCAACTAGGTTTCTAGACTCTCCCAGGAAGGGCCCATTCTTCAGAGAGCATCCAGCCTCTGGCTCCCACTCACACCTCACTCATAGGGTGAGGCAGGGACCCCAGCAGCTCACTTGGCGACACATTTGAGGCAGGCTGGGGAGGCAGGAAGAGCAGCAGCCCAGAAGAGCCAGGCTCAGTAGGGGCCAATGGAGCATGGCCCAAACAGCCCACAGGGTCACAGGCCACACTGTTATTACTTTTTAATTAAAATGGCGTCTTTTTCCCTTATTACAAAAGCCATGTCTGTTTATTTGAGCAAAATTAGACAGGACAGACCAGGAGAAATAAAAAATGAAAAACGATCCATGACCCAGAGAGAGCCATTGTTAATGCCTCAGTATATCCAGAGTCACCAACTAAATGCCCACGGGGCCAGGCAGTTAATGTAAATGTGAATCAGATGGTATCAAAAGTAATATAAATGTGCGAATCGAGAGGTAGTAAAATTAATATAAATGTGTGTGTGTAATTTATATGAAAATTAATATAAATATGTGAACCATGATATTAAAATATCAGGAATGTCTAAATCTGTGAAGTGATAGAGACCACACAACCAGTGTAAGGGCATTCAAAAGTCAAAGAGATTTTAAATACTAATTTAGGCTCGGGGGACCACCAGTTTGAAATCCCTGAGAGATATCCTTCTAGATCTTTATATATGTGTATGTGTATATTATATGTATATACATATATGTGTGTGTATATGTGTATACACAAATAAAAATACATACATATATACATATACACACATATACAGATAAACACACATGTATACTCATACATATACATCAAGTGGAATTTTATGTGTATGTTCAATATAATATTCAGATAAAAGTGTAAGTGTTTGGATTGAAAGAAGATTGGGAGCTAATACCTCCACCCTTTCCTCCCCCTTTCCCACCCTAACAGCAGCCCCTAAATAATTCTGGGCAACATAGGAATCTGGCTTGAAAATCAGTTATCTATTCCAGGGTTTTCTAGTCCTCAGCATATCATAAACGTGTAAATTCCACCTACCAAAAATTAGGGAGGACTAATCTAGTGTTGCCAGCTTTCTTTCCATCCTATTTGGCAGGCATGTCTAGCTGCTCTCTCAATAGCCATTTCCTACCACTGTATCCCTTTCTTTTTTGTTTTTATTTGAGGGGAACAGGTACCCTGTCCCAGGCAATTAATCCTTAGTAAACTCAACATGGAAATCCCATTCCCTTTTGTCAGATTCCTGATTTCCTAGACTCCCTTGCAGCTAAGGGCAGCTCTGTGACCTAATTTAGCCAAGGAGATATAAGAAGAAATCTGCTGGAGACTTCTGGGAAAGATTTTGCTTTCCTGTAAAAGGGAAGGCATCATGGGCACGATTGCATCTTCCCTCTTCCTATCTTGAACATGTGTACTAAGCCAAGAGCAGCGCCAGCCATCGTGGGACCATGAAGGAAAGGGCAAGGGAATCACAGAGACCCCTACCTGCCTAGCATGGTGAGCACTGACATTTCCCCAGCAGTCCTACATCCAGACTTCTTTTTATTTGAAAAAGTAAGCCCCTGTTTGTTTATGCAACTGTTAATTGAATCTTTTTGTTAGTCAAATATGGAAAAGAAGAAACAAGTTAGTTAACAACCATTATCATCACCCAGCCAAAGAAGTAGAGATAATGTTATAGAAAGAAAAGTTTGGGTTTTTTTTTAATTGAAACATAATTGATTATACATATTCGTGGGGCACATAGTTGACTATCAATACTTGTATACAATATGGGATGATTGAATCAAGAAAGTTAACACATTCAACATTACAAAGCATAAATAATTATTCTCTGTGTCCATTAACCAATTTCTTGCTAACCCCTCTCCCCCTTTCCCACCTCTAGTAATCACAGTTCTGTTCTCTTCTTCTTCTCACGAACATCTTGCTGTTGTCTCCCTCTTTCTGATTTTTGCCATAGACTGGCAAAAATGTTTCCACAGAGCAGCCTTAACCCATAGACATAAATGCCTGGGAATTGTCGGTCTTTACCACAGATCTTTAGCAGCATACTGAATGACTGAAGAGTAAACCATCATCAGAATCCCAGTCATTAGATAGGCCAGGGTCCTACTGTTGGACATCCAGATTATTTCCGATCATTTCCTATTTAAACAGTGTTGCAATAAACATCTCTGAAACTAAATCTTTGGCCTCATCTTTACTGGTTTTCTTTGGATAAATTCTTAGAAGTGGAATTTCTAAGTTGAAGAATATGTATGTTTTAGGCTTTAGCTCATGTTGCCCAACTGCGTTCCAGAAAGAAAATACCAAGTTACACTGTCACTTCCCCACAGATGTTTCACACAACTTGGATTGATAACAAGAATTGCCACAAGATCCTTCCTAAACTGCACTTTGGGCCAAGGTGGTTTGAGTTGGCTGGCTTCTGTCCCCTCCAAGCAGGAGTCCTGATCCACACACCTCCAACCCTTCCAAGATCAAAGCCACTTACATATTTACAAGTGTTCACTCCCCATCCTAAAATCCTCCCATTCCCTCCCCTGTTTCCTACAGAGCTAGGAGCATAAAGTCAAGGCTTTGTTCAGTTTCAGCCACTGGGCTGTGCTGTCAGGTCCTACGGACATCCTCAGCTCCATTGCCTGCTTCTCACTGGCACATCCAGCCACACGGAAACATTTACTGTTCTACAGTCACATTGTGAGTACTGTTCTACCGTCACTTTTGTGCTCCGCTCTTTTGTACATGTTGTTCCCATCACTGGGAAGGCTCTTCCCCTCTTTCCAGCTAATTTGTGCTCATCTTTCAAAATTCAGGTCAAACATCAGTGCTACCAAGCAGCCTCCTTCACCTTCCCAAGCTGGGAAAGGGCATAAATTTGGGCTCTCACCCCCATTTAAAATAATGCTTTCCTCTGTAATACCATGATCACACTCAGTCTGTCTGTCTCATTCCCCAACCAGACTGTTAGGTCTGCAAAGGAAAAGAGGGCCAGAGAGGGAGAACATGTTTTGAGAGATGCCCTGTCCTCCTTCCTGCTCTCCACACATACAAACTCTGTCCACCCTTGAAGCCCTTGTTCAAAGACATCCACACCTCCCTGACCCCACTCCAGAAAACCTCCTTGGTAGCCTCAGGACCCCGTTGACTCCAAGGCTCATGTGGCCTTGCCTCTAAGGAGGAAGTTGCCAGGGAGTGTTGGACTTGGTACCCCTAGACCTAGAATCGTGCCTAGGTACGTCCTTCCCTCTGTGGGCCTGATCAGGGGAGGGAATCCGAAAGAAAAGTTTCAACCAGCCACCCTGGCTCTCACAGTGGGTGTCTAATAATCACCTATAGCCTCGAATGGTTCAGCCACACGGGAAGACGCTTGACAAATTGTTCTCCCAGTTCTACCAGGGAACAGAGTTCTAAAGGGATCATCTATGGTTTGTGACTCCACCTTGCCTAGCATCCATTCCCATTTCTCCTGGCAAAAGCCTTGGTTTTCTTTGGGGGATTCAGACCTCTCCTTCCTTCAGTCCAGGAGGGCAGGGACGGAGCATTGATCCTAAGCCAATCAGAGTTAGGTATCCCCTGTGCCACAGTGATTGGTTCCGGCATGTGGGCATGTGGACTAAGCCAGTTAGAGTGAATCCTAAAACCTCCGCTGGCATTGCTGGAAGATAGTCGCTGGTTTCTGTGGCTGTGGAATCCAGAAGTTGTAGCTACCTAGGTTGCTGGAGAATGTGGTCCACACTGATGAATCAAGACAGAGGCCATATTCTGTTGACATTGTTTGAACCCTCCTATCCAGCCTCTCCTGGACTATATGGTTCTCTCTTCCCTCCCCCTTCCTCTTTTTTCTCCTCCTCCCATCCATTTCTCCTTCCTCTGTCTCTCTATTTCTTCCCCCTTCCTCCAGCTGCTGAGCATCTCGCTCAGTCTGCTACCCCGCCTACAGTATTGCAGACGTTGCAGTCTCAGGTCTGTCCCGTTGTGCACTGGCTGTTCCCTTGACCCAGTAGGGATGGAAACAGGGTCATCAGAGGGGCTGTGAGGAACAGGCGGCAGAGGGTGCATGGAAGAGGCAGAGTGACTGGGCAACAGGCTGTGTTCCTGAACTCTCCACAGGTCATTTCTTTATTCTGACCTCAGTCGTCCATGGCCTTGTCACCAGCTTAGGAGCTTGCCTCCTGCTGGCTCTTTACAGAAGGCTTGGGGAAAGTCTTTCTCCCTGTCTGCCCATTTGCTCATTATCAAGGACTGTTCAAGGGCAGCACCAGACAGTGTAAGGAGAATTAAAGGGAATGGTCTGCATTATAGTTTTAACATCATCCTTGTCACGTTGATTTGCAGGGAGCATAAAAGATATCTATACTGTCACCCAGATCCATATATTTCCTTGCCCAAGCCTAGGCCCATCATCTCTTCCTGGGACTATTGCCCTTTGATGCTCACCTGCCATTAGCTTCTAATCTGGCCTTTAAATCACTGACAGTGTGCTTTGTCTGATATTCAGGCCATGTCACAAATTCATGGAGTGAGCGAGTTACATATTACTACATAACAAATTGCAAAATATAGTGGCTTAAAATAGAGGTTGGCACACTATAATCCTCAGGCCGAATTTGGCCTGCTGCTTGTTTTTGTAAATAAAGTTTTATTGGAACACAACCACACCCATTCGTTTATGTGTAGTCTGTGGTTGCTTTGACAGAATTGAATCATTGTGACAGAGACCACGTGGTCCATAAAGATTAAAATATTTACTGTCTGGCTCTTTACAGAAAAAAATTGTTAACCCCTGACACTACACAACAATAATCAATTATTATTTCTCATGGTTTCTATAGGTCAAAAATTCGGGAGAAGCTCAAATTCTGGCTCAGGGTCTTTCATGAGGTGGTAGTTAGGTGCTGTCTGGGGCTGTGCTCATCTGAAGGCCTGACTGGGGCTGAAGGATCCATGTCCAAGGAAGCTCACTCACATGGCTGGTAAATTGGCACTAGCTGTCGGCTGGGGACTCATTTTCTCTTTACATGGGCCTCTCTACAGGACAGCTTGGGTGTCCTCATGGCATGGTGGCTTCTGTTCCCAGAGTGAATGATTCAAGAGAACAAGGTAAAACCTCAATGCCTTTATGAGCTAGATTCATAATTTGCATACTGTCACTTCTGCCATATTCTACTGATCATACAGGCCAGTCCTGATTCAATATAGGAAAGCAAAACACAGGAAAATAAATACCAGAAGGTGGGATTATTGGAGGCCATCTTAGAGGCTAGGTACCATACAGAAGATGCAAATTTATGCTCAGTTGAGCATTTTGGTCCACAAGTGTATTTTCTTAAGCTTGTACCATGCTTTAAGTCAACATTTTAAAATTGGGAGATTTCAGAAAATATCCAAAATACCTAAATTATTTTGCATTCCCACATGTGACAACAGGACAGAAATGAACAACAGCTACCCTCTTTGCTTGGGGCATGATTCTTTCTAATTTACCACAGTCCTCACCATTCCTTAATGTATTCTTGACAGGGAAAATGAATTTTAGTGACCATTAATAATTATCCTTGGGCTGTTTCCTTTTGGTACAGAAATACTTTTTTGCAATCTCATCTATGTCAAAAGAGGACAAAGAGAAGATGCACTAAGAAGGCCTCCCATTTTAAGAATAATCAGAGGAACATTTCTATTAGGAGAGAAGAATATTCCTATATATTTAATATGCATGTAAAGTGTATGTATTTTAAACAACTACAAACTACAACCATGGCTTGTAAATATTATTGCTCAGCCTGTGGAGGCCAACTTCCTTAGCTTGGTATTAATGATCTTTTGTAATCTGGCCTCTCCCTACCCTAAAGACAATATGGCATAGAGATTAAAAGTTCAGATGCTGAGATTAGCCCACATGGGTTCAAATACAAGCTCTACCACTCATGAGTTACACCCTCAATTCTCTCATTTCAAAAATGAAGATAATAGCTAGTAACACCAAGGTCACAGGTTCAGATCCCAGTATTGGCCAGCCACAAAAAAAAAAAGAAAAAAAAGATAATAATAGTACCCACCTACTAGAGTTTTGTGACTACCCTTTCAGCTCCAATTCCAGTCCTGCCAGTATTCTAGTTACCTGAATGCTCTACTATTTTAGGCCTCTATGCTTTTGCACTTTGTAATCCCTATCTAAAATTCACATGTCCTGCTTCTCTGCTACAAGGCTCTGTCTACAGTGACCCACTAAAATTGTTCTTAACACTGTTTACCAAACATCTGGTTCTCCTGGGTACTATGTGGATTAGTGCTTATTGGTCCCCTTGTGATTTGGTTGGGATCATGTGAAAAGATCTGGTCAATGAGTTGTGAATACAAGAAACACGTGTCTCTTCTAGGCTGGAGCACTTAACAGTAGGTTCGAGACCCTCCAGAATTCTCTCTTCTTTCTGCCTTGGCAACTGGGCCATGGAGTGAGATGACAATGGTGTGGGCAGAGTCATAGCCACACCATGTCAGATGTGCTAAGCAAAAAATTCACCTTTGTGGCTTAAGACCTCGGGGTTGTTACAGCAACATTACCTAGCCTATACTGACTCCTATATCTGCTCTCCATAGCTTTCCTTAATCCTCCTAAACATGGGAACAGGTACAAACCTCTATTGATACATTATCCTCTCTGCCCTGTGTTAAATAACGGGCTTATATGTGTCATGGTCTCCACAGACACTGTTTCCCCTCAGAGTGGCCTTCCCTAAGTACTCATAAAGATGATCCCTTGCTCTTCTCTGGATGAATAGTCAGTTTATTTGGCTCTTGGTACTTTATTCTCAACAGCAATTATTTTTACTTATTTACTCTATTGTCTGCCTCTCCCACTAAACAATAAGCTTACAGCCTTGGGGCTTAGCTCAGTATCTGACAAAGAGGTGTTAGTAAATGAATGATGGAACGAATGAATGATCAATGGAAACTGTACATCCAGTGCTTCGCATGGTGCCTGGCACATAGTATGTGAGCCTGAATGAACGAATGAATGAATGGCTCCCGGTACAACTCAACAACTCACTCACCCTTGCTCATGTTTGCAAGCATCCTGTCTCAGGCCACAGCTCACAGCGGGCCCAGTGGAAGGGGCTCTAGCTGCTGCCTTTTTGTTTTGCCCCCCTTTTTGCAAAATCTCCTGTGACCATTTAAAGCCAGGAAGCAAAATCAAAGGGCCCTGGATTCAAAGGATGTTAATTACCTTTCAAAGAGTTCCCCTTGGCTTTAGCCACACGATTCCCGTCAGAGGCTGTGGGAGTTTGCGGTTCCTGTGCTGGGCTTTGAAACTGGGAGGGATTAGTGGGGCTTGATTAAACCACAAATGTCAGGAAGTGCGGAGGGCAGCTAGGAATGCTAGCCACCTCCGTCCTGGAGCAGGGGGAACAGTCACTGTCCTCCGCTCCCCGCACTGGTTTCACTCTTCTGATAAAGGGGCTGAGGGGGAAGGCACCATTTTCCCCGTGTTCTCAAAGGTACAAGTTTCAGGCTTATGATGAGGCTCACATATGTGGAAATGACTGATGCGCTAATGAGAATTTAGTTCTGCCTTTTATTAAAATAGCCCTCTTAGGAGGTATAATAGGAAACCTGCCCACTAATTTTCCATGACCTGACATTTGAACAGCAAATCTCCTGAACGTCACAGCAACAGGCTTGCACTAAAATAAAGATGATGATGACAATAATAGGTACCAATTCACTGAGCACATACCTTAGTACTAGGCACTGAGCTCATTGCTTTATATGGTTGATCCCATTTCTTCCTCCTACCTCACTGGGAGGAGATAGGGGCTCTCATAAGCCCCATTTTACAGATGAGGAATTTGAGGCTCAGAGAAGTGGAGCCACTTGCCCAAGGTCACATAGCAAGGAAGTGACAGACTAGAAGTTAGCCTTGGATCTCTCCCACTTCAGAACCTGAACTGTTCTACACTGTTTATGGTTTTAGTAAATTCCAAGGGACCAACCTCCCAATATTCCAGGATAAATTTTTCTGCAGAAAACAAAAAGACAGTAAGATAAGAGAAGTGGAGAGACATCATGCTGGAGAAATTTGTACTAACTGTGGTGGAGCCTCATTTAGTTTTGAGCTAACCATGGGCCTGAGTCATGTACCATGTTAGTAATCCCCTCAACTACTGAGGAAGAAACTAGTAGCACTTCCTGTCAGGAAGGTTTCAGCTGCAAGTAACTAGAACTCAACTCAGTGAGGGGGACGATGTGGATATGCCTGCCCCAAATCAGCCTTATTTGCCTGTCTCCATGATAGTGGTTGGAAAAGTGAAATACCTATTTTCCCAGCCTCCGTTGCTGCCTGAAGTGCCCATGTGGCTACTTGTGGCCAATGAGCCAGAAGCAGAAGCCTCCTGAGGGCTTCTGGAAGCCTCTACTTTCCTGATAAGAGGGAAAGACATTGCTTGCAACAGCAATGTCTCCACCTCCTCGTCCTGCCTGGACTATGATGTGATACCTCAACAGTGGTGGCCATCCTGTGTTCAGAGGGAAGTGTCAAGACAATCACAGACATTGCTGAGCCATCAGACCAATGCTAGCCACTGTCTACCTCTAGATTGTTTTGGAAGTAAAAAGAATAAAACTTTTATTTAAGCCTCTGTTAGCTGGATCTTCCATTTCTTGAAACCAAAAGCACCTTAATGGGTACAGCCTTTCTTCCTATGTTTCTTATTAAGACATAGGAAGCCCCCTCCCTACCTATTCCCTTCACTTCCCTGTTCAGAATTGTGTCAAATGTCTCTTCCTAAGCTAAATTCTAGTCAGGAGAAAGGAACCAACATGATTAGCTTATACCAGCATGGTTCTTAAACTTGAAGTGCATCATTATCTTACATGGAGGGCTTGTTAAAAGCCAGATTGCTGATTCCTATCCCCAGAGTTTCTGATTCAATACGTCTGAGATTTGCATCCTAGGGCAATATTCCATTACCTATACAAGTAAAATCAGAGAAAGTTTAGGGTGAGGAGAAGTAGTCAAGGAAGGCCTCTTGAAGAAGGGGTCATGAGCTAAGACTTAAAGGCTTAAGGATGGAGAAGAGGAGTAAGAATTGTGGCAGAAAGGAAAGCCCTGAGTGAGAAAGGAATGGTCTGGAAGGAGTTAAGTGGGGCATAAGGAGGTGTGGCCCAGAATATTGGAACTGGATAGGTACTGTGGCATCAACACTGAAGAACATTTATCACTAGCCTCAGAAGCCAGGAATTGATTCTGGTGGCAAGAGGAAGTAGGTTAACAGCCCAGTCTTTGTTGCCAGACTTGTATTCAAGCCCTTGCTTCACCATCTATGTATGTATGTATGTATGTATGTATGTATGTATGTATGTATGTATGTATGTATGTATGTATGTATGTTTTTGCTCAAGTTTCTCTGAGCAAGTCAATTTATCTCTCTAAGTCATTATTTTCTCTCAGCTATAAAATGGGAGTAATGATATCTCTCTCACAGGGGTTGTTATAAGATTTAAATGATATAATGCATGTAAATCACCTAGGGCTAAATACATGATAGCAAAGAGAAAAAACATCATTTTGAGAAAAACCTTTATCCCGAACTCTCATGATATGTTACTAGGCAGGCTCAGAGTTTTATCACCAAATGATTTCAGGAAATACTGAGTTAATAAACTTTTATTTACTGCAGGACTTCATAGAACTTTAATATGCTAATATGAGGAATGGCTCATATGAGAAAGACAGTGGCCTGCAGAACTTCCTCAAGGTTATTTTACTCACAAAATGTTTTTGTTTTTTAAAAAATATAAATTTGTGTAACTATTTTGGGGGCTGTGTATAGCAGAACAATGAGAAACCAATGTCAAACATCAGTGTACTATTTATATAACATTGTCATTTAAACCCTAATGAAGCATAAAAATGGCAGCATTTTATCAATTCATTCAGTTATATTTCTGTATTTGTCAGCTTCCCTAAGTACTGCTGGAATAATAAACAACTGTCAAATCTCACTGGCTTACCACAAGAAATGTTTATTTCTCACTCATCTTACACCCAGGATTTGATGCAGCTCTGGCCAAATCCTCTTCTTTCTGCGACCCAGCTGGTGGAGCAGCTCTATTTGGGATATGCTACTCTGGTGGGAGGGGGAAAAACCACAGGGAAACATGTGATGGCTCTCGAGGCTTCTGCTCACACTCATGTATCATTGGCCAAAGTAAGTCACATGGCCAGGCCCGATGTCAATGGCACAGAAAGTATAATCCTCTTACAGAGAGAGAGAGCTTTGGAAGCAATAAATAGTCCCTCCTTTTTTTGTTTAAACTGTAAACAAATTAAATTTAGCAGAGTTTATTTGAGCAAAGAACAATTCATGAATCGGGCAGCATTCGGAACCAGAAGAGGTTCAGAGAGCTCCATTTTAGCAATGCAAGCAGCAGGTTTTAACAGGCTAAATGCAGAAGCAAAGTAAAGAAATTGCTTGATTGGCTACAGCTAGGCATTTCCCCTATTTGAATATGATCTGGTGGTAAGTCCCCAGTTAGAGGTTAATTGGCAGTTTTTGGTTGGTTAAGTCTCTAGTTTTGTTTTACTGTTTACACTGGGCTTTGTTTTGCTGACATAGGAACCCAAAGCATTGGAGCCATCATGAACATGACCCCAAAAGCACGGGCAACCAAAGGAAAAATAAACAAATGGGATTATATCAAACTAAAAAGCTTCTGCACAGCAAAGGAAACAATTAACAGAGTTAAAAGACAACCAACAGAGTGGGAGAAAATATTTGCAAAATATACATCTGACAAAGGATTAATATCCAGAATAGATAAGGAACTCAAACAACTTTACAAGAAAAAAACAAGCAACCCAATTAAAAAATGGGCAAAAGAGCTAAGTAGGCATTTCTCTAAGGAAGATATCCAAATGGCCAACAGACATATGAAAAAATGCTCAACATCACTCAGCATCCGGGAAATGCAAATCAAAACCACATTGAGATACCATCTAACCCCAGTTAGGATGGCTAAAATCCAAAAGACTATGAACGATAAATGCTGGCGAGGCTGCGGAGAAAAAGGAACTCTCATACATTGTTGGTGGGACTGCAAAATGGTGCAGCCTCTATGGAAAATGGTATGGAGGTTCCTCAAACAATTGCAGATAGATCTACCATACGACCCAGCTATCCCACTGTTGGGAATATACCCAGAGGAATGGAAATCATCAAGTCGAAGGTATACCTGTTCCCCAATGTTCATCGCAGCACTCTTTACAATAGCCAAGAGTTGGAACCAGCCCAAATGTCCATCATCAGATGAGTGGATACGGAAAATGTGGTACATCTACACAATGGAATACTACTCAGCTATAAAAATGAATGAAATACTGCCATTTGCAACAACATGGATGGACCTTGAGAGAATTATATTAAGTGAAACAAGTCAGGCACAGAAAGAGAAATACCACATGTTCTCACTTATTGGTGGGAGCTAAAAATTAATATATAAATTCACACACACACACACACACACACACACACACAAACGGGGGGGGAAGAAGATATAACAACCACAATTATTTGAATTTGATATGACAAGCAAACAGAAAGGACATTGTTGGGGGGGAGGGGGGGAGGGAGAAGGGAGGGAGGTTTTGGTGATGGGGAGCAATAATCAGCCACAATGTATATCGACAAAATAAAACTTAAAAAAAAAATAAATAAAATAAATAAATAAATAAAAATTCTAGAAGAAATAAAAAAAAAAAATTTTTAACACTGTCACTTTGAAAGTAGCCAACCTGTTTTAAAATACTGCCCGATCTGGATTGTTCACTGACCCAGAAAGGCATTTCTTTACAGTGGGGCATAACAAGGAATTTATGTTTGGTATATCATAGTTTCATTATTATAGCCTTACAGTGAGTAGATCTTGATGTGTTGTAGAATGAATCCTCCTTTTTTAGGCTTGGTATTTCTGGTCCTTTTTTCTCTGATATGAATCTTAGGATTGAGTTGCAAAGTTCAGTGAAAAATCCTGTTGGGATTTTGTCTAAAATTGCATTATAAGTTAAATTCACAGGAAAATTGCTATATTTATAATATTGAGCCTCTCCATCCATGGAATTGCTCTATTTTACCATTTACTTAGGCCTTCTTTTATGTCCCTGAAAACAGATTTATGTCTTTCCATAGAGTTTTCCCACATCTCCTACTAGATTTTTTCCTGAAAATCTTCTAGGTTCTGTGGCTAGAGTGATGAGGTCTCTTTTTAATAACTGCATTTTCTAATTTGTCACTGCTGGCATATGGAAACATTATTAATTTTTGAATATTGATCATCTATCTAGCAACTTTGCTGAACACTTTTAAGGGTTCTAATAGTGAGTCTGTGATTTGAAATTTCTTTGAAAAAAATCATGTCATTTGCAAATGGTGGTAATTTGTATCCCTTCCCATTATACCTTTCTATCATTCCCTTCTCTCCTTTTCTTTCCTTGCTACCTTATAGTCTATAAGTCTGCTTATATGTCTTCTTATATGTCTTACTAAATATAAGAAGTATATTTAATTCTCTAGAAACTATATACATTTGTATTTTAATTATTCCCATTCAACAGATGAAGAAATTGAAGCTCGGAGAGAACCCAAGTCTGTCTTACTCTTAAGTAAGGCTTAGGTGCAAGGGCCGCTTCAGGTGTCAATGACAAAAACCAAATCAAAGCAGCTCTCAAAATTGAGAAGCCCAGGCATGGCTGAATTTGGGGAATCTTACTGGTGTCATTAGGGCTCTCACTTTCTCTCCCTCAGCCTCTCCGCTCAGCTGTCTTACTCATTGGCTTTGTTATCAAGCAGGCATTCTCCACATGACAGTAAAGATGGTTGCCAGAGGATCCTCATTGTTGGGAAACCTGGAGAAAACCTGAGAGTGTCTCTCCCTCAGCATCCATGTCAATCCCTGAGAAGGACTCTGGCCAGCCTTGCCTTGTGCCCACCCCCGCATAGGACCACATGATTGACAGCCACACTAAAATCACCTGGAATCAGAGGTGGGAGGGAGAGTTCACAAGAGGAAAAGAAGGAATAAGGGGAGAGGGGGGGGGAAGTGATGCTAGGTGGCCAGAATGAATGGCAGATGTCCACTGCATCATGCAGTGCTCACTGCTCCCCACTGACACGGGTGTAGAGTCAGGGGGGTCTTCATTCCGGGTTGTCTTTTCTAGCACTTTTGGCGTATTGTAACTTCTGAGACTCCTACTTTGCTTACGTGGCAGATGAGGAGCCTAACCACACAGGGGCGAATCAAGTGAGGAAATGCATGGAAATAAAACACTCTGTAAGGAATTGCTTGCATCACCACTGGCCTTAATTAGTGGGGTCACCCCTCAGCTCAAGTGCCTTGAATGGCTCCCTACTACCCAACTCATTAAGTTCATGACTCTTTGTGGGACTTGCGCAGCTCTTCAGAATTTGCCACCCCCCAGGCCTACCTCACTTCTCCCTAACCCACCTCCCCCGCTCTAAGTAGGCTGATTTTCTCTTGTCCTGCCCACTTATGGTTCAGTCTCAAGACCGTGGTTCCACCTGGTGTGAATCCACTCACTTACCTGGGTGATACTAGGTAAGTCTTGTACTTTGTGAGAAATTCAGTTTGCTCGTCTCTTAAATGAGAACAATTACTTCACAGGGTATTAATGAAAGCACAGATGTAGAGAGGCCAGCATAATACCCAGCACAAAGTCCGTGTTAGCTCCTCCTCTGCACACGGGCCATGGTTGTCTCCCTTGCACATTCTTTCCTGTGCACTCTTCTGGGGATCACCTTTGAGAGAGTGCCCAGTAAAGAAGGTATTTCCCAGTTGGGAAGATTTGGGACCCCCAGAGGCACTTATGACAGATTGCCTGATGTCTTTGTTTGGGCTGCTTGAAGAAACTATTATAGACTGGGTGGCTTATAAATAACAGAAATTTATTTATCACAGTTCTGGAGGCTGGGAGTTCAAGATCAAGGCAGTGGCAGATTTGGTGTCTGGTTGAGGCCTGTTTCCTGGTTGATAGTCTTTTCACTGTGTCCTCACATGATGGAATGGGAGAGGGGTCTCTCTGGAGCCTCTTTATAAGGGCACGAATCCCATTCATGAAGGCTCTGTCTGCGAAAGACCTCACTTCCAAATCCCATCACACTGGGGACCGGGTTTCAACATACGTATTTTAGAGGGACATATTTAGTCTACAACACCTAGAAAAAGAGTGAAATCAGCTCTTTAGGTACAAGGACTTAAAGAGAGATCCTCCTAGAGAGGAAGAGGAAGAGAAAATGGTTGGGGCTCTGAGTTCATGAGAAAGAGAAAAGCCTCAGCCATGCTGAGGATGTGTTTTGGGGTCAGGCTGTGGCTCACGATGGGCCTAGGTCTGTGGTCAGGGGAGAGGATGGTTATGAGCAGGCAGCCTGCTGGTGTTCAGTGTGGGGTCTTGACCAGAGGTCCCACATGGCTGTGTGCTCCAGGGGAAGCCCACCCGCACAGGCACCCTCTACTCTTGGCACCACACTCACATCTGTGCTCTGGGGATGTCACAGCTAGTCTTCACTTCACTGCGTGAGCTGGGTCCCCATCTATTTCTGCCTTCCAGACATGCTGCAGGCAACATTCTGGCCAAATCCAGCCTATAGACCCATCTGACATGGCCCACACTATGTGGTGCTTTTCTAAATGGTTACAAATATGTTGATGTTCTTCCATCAAGAGGTGGGGTCTGTATTCCTTCCCTTAAATCTGGGTGGATTTGTGGCTGTTTTGACCAGTAGAGTATGGTGGATGTGATGCTAAGGGACTAGAGGCTACATTATAAATGTCCACATGGCTTCAGCCTGGCTGTCCTCCAGTGCCTACTCAGGACACTCTGTCTCAGAACCCAGCTGTTATACTGTGAGAAGCACAGGCCACATGGAGAAGCCATGTGTAGGTGCCAGTGCAGTCCCAGCTGAACCCAGCTTTGAGTCATCCCAGCCCAGGCACCAGTTTTGTGAGTGGAGAAGCCTCCAGATGATTCTAGGCCCCAGCCACTTCAGTCTTCCTAGCTGAAGTCCCAGACACCATGGAGCTGAGTCAATCGGTCCCCACTTGCCTCATCCAAACTTCTGACACAGAGCGTCGTGGACATAATAAAGTGATTGCTTTATGTCACTAAATCCGGGGTGGTTTGTTGCATTGAAATGTTAACTGGAAAATAGTGCTTCTAAAATTTTGAATTCTGTTGCCAACATTTAAAATTGGGAGATTTCACATACAAATTTGGATTTCTGACCTTTAATGAGAAATCAGGAAATCTGGCCACACTGGGCCTACATCCCTGTTTGGCAAAACTTGGTCAGAGCTACCCCCTTGAGAAGGAATAATGATGGTGTGTCTGCCTTGGAGTCCATCTGGTTGTCTTTGCTCGCTTAAGTCACATACCTGGTCCTCATGGGCAGGTGACTTTGCTAGCCCAGGGCCAAAACCATCCTATCACTTCATGCAGCACCCAAGTTCTCAGGACCTCTTTCTCTCCTTGATGACTTGGACGTCCCTGACCTCTGTGGGTGCCCCCCTTTTATCCCTGGAGCTACAAAAACCTACCAAACCATGCAGGATTCTGTCCTTTGCTCTGCTTAGAAAACTGCTCATGTAAAATAAAAACCAGGCGGGGGCTGGGGGTGGTGATGTCTGTGTCTGGAGCTTGCTTATCCTGTAAACAATTTCCTGGTGATAATCTTTTCAGTTATTCCCCCAAGCTAGAACTGCTGTGTGAAATCAAGCTGGGTGCCCTTGGCTTATCCTGTACATCTTGGAGTCATTAGATCTGGCTTTATATTTCAGGGTGAGCTGTCCAGAGCCACCAAGCCCAAGATTTCCAAGATCCATGATACACATCACAGCATTATAGAAACCTAGGAACAAACACAGAGCAGATCTTATAAGCAGCAAGATTTAAAAATCAATCTATCTTAACACCAAACATAGACAAGTCAGGTACAAATTCCAGTAACTAAAACTTCCTTTATTTTTCCTTATACAAATTTAAGTTATTTTATAAGCTTCCATTCATGTAGGTAGCAGAGACTTAATTAATTAGTTAATTAATTCAACAAATGTTTACCAAGGTCCTCTATGTACCAGGAATTTGGGGGGCAGGTGGGTGGAGAATAGGAATATAACCACAGACATATCAGATAAAAATCTCTGCCACTGTGGAGTTTAATTTGCAATCCAGTGGATGAGACAGACAAAGAACAAATTAACAAATGAATATATGATAGAATGTCATAAATGGTGATGAAAGCTCTGAAGAAAAATCAAGCAAGGGGAAGGAACAGGTAGTGATGAAGGAGCGTTATTTTATGCAGGGTGGACAGAGAAAGTGTCCTGATGAGGTGAGCTTTATCTAGAGATCTGGAAGAAGTAAGGGAGGGAAGCCCATGAAGCCGTAGGGAAGAAGGGTCCATCTGGAACTTTGAGGCTGGAGCATGCTTAGCCCATTCTGGGAGAAATAGAGGGAGGACCTGTATGGCTGAATGGGGGTGTGAGAGGAGAGGGAGAATAGAAATTAAGGCTGAAACCTCAGTTTAGGATTCTTCTTCCCCACCAGGTTGTCCAAGCTCTGAGTTGCTTACATAATCCCAGGGTGGGAGGGAGCTTCTAGCCCTACAATCATCCATCCCTTCATGCTGGCAGCTCCCGTGCCCTCTTCATTCTGATTTTCAGCCAGGACTATTGGCTCTTGATGCTTCACCTGGGCCACCTTCAGGTGCCTGGCTCACCTCGATTCTCTGACCTGCAGGAGTCTATGGGAGGCTGCTCAGAATTGTCTACCCAGGTACCACCTGCAGAATTTCTTCAGCTCCTGTACTGTGCCAAGAAGGAGAGATCTGACTGGGACTCACCCTGTGCTTGTCTCCTTTCCCCCTGACATTTCCTTGGAGGGATGGCGGGGAGAGGGCAGATGGTGAAAGTAGGGCCGGAGCTAGTTTTTGTAGGATCTAAAGCTTATACCATTTGGGGTGACCCCCCCTTAAGAAAAAAAAAGGAAAATTATGAACATATTGCTTCTTGTTGAAGAGGCAATCTTTTCCCCAATGTAGATTTTTGTTGCCTTTGTCTAATATCAGATGGCTGTAAGCCTGAGGAGAAATTTCTGGGTTCTCAATTCTACTCCACTGGTCTGAATGTCTATTTTTATACCAGTATCATGAATGTGAATGTGGCTATTTATTTAGAAAGAGAAAAGAAAATGAAAAATAAGTTAAAATTCTTTATATTTTAATTTTATTTTTAAATTTTTAAATTTTTCTTTTTCTTTTTTTTTTCTTTCTTTCTTTCTTATTTATTTATTTATTTATTTCAAATATTCATGAGATACAGAGCTGATTGTCCCCCCTCCTGCCCATGATGTGGGGGCCAGATTCATATTGGGGACATACCCATTACCAGAAATTACTTTTGTACCCTTTGTCCTCTCCCGATTATCCCCCAACCTCCCTCCCCTTCCCCCTCTCCCCTCCACTCCAATTTGTAGCCCTAGGAATGTTCCTCCCTCTGTTGGATCACGGTACTACTGTGGTCTTTCTTTCCTGCCTTCCTTTCTCTCTTAGCGCCCACATATGAGTCAGCACATGCAGTATTTATCCCTCTGTGCTTTGCTTGTTTCACTCAACATAAGTTTCTCCAGGTTCATCCATGTTGTTGCAAATGGGAGTATGTCATTCTTTTTTATGGTAGAGTAGTATTCCATACTGTATATAGACCACAGTTTCCATATCCAATCATCCATCGATGGACATTTAGGTTGGTTCCATATCTTGGCTATTGTAAACAGAGCTGCAATAAACATGGGAGTGCAGGTATCTCTTTGACATGATTTCCATTCCTCTGTATATATACCCAGAAGAGGGATTGCTGGATCATATGGAAGATCTATCTGTAGTTTTTGAGAAACCTCCAAATTGTTTTCCCAAAGTGGTTGTACTAATTTACAGTCCCACCAACAGTGCAGTAGTGTTCCCTTCTCTCCACACCCTCGCCAGCATTTGTTATTCACCGTCTTTTTGATTACAGCCAGTCTAACTGGAGTAAGGTGGTATCTCAATGTGGTTTTAATTTGCATTTCCCTGATGACTAGTTATGCTGAGCATTCACGTATCTGTTGGCTATTTGTATGTCTTCCTTTGAAAAATGTCTATTCAGCTCCTTTGCCCTTTTTAAATTGGGTCATTTATTTTTTTACTGTATAATTGCTTGAGTTCTATGTATGTTCTGGATATTAGTCCCTTATCAGATGCATAGCTGGCAAAAATTTTCTCCCACTCTGTAGGTTGTCTTTTCACTCTGTTGGTTGTTTCTTTTGCTGTGCAGAAAGTTTTTATTTTGATATAGTCCCATTTGTTTATTTTTTCTTTTTCTGCTTGTGCTTTCGGGCTCATGTTCATAAAGCCTGTGCCCAGACCTAACTGCTGAAGAGTTTCACCTATATTTTCCATTAGTAATTTTACAGTTTTGGGTCTTATTCCTAGGTCTTTAATCCATTTTGAGTTGATTTTAGTGTATATAGAGAGATGCATATCTAGTTTCATTCTTCCACATATGGATATCCAGTTTTCCCAGCACCATGTGTTGAAGAGGCAGTCTTTTCCCCAATGTAAATTTTTGTTGCCTTTGTCTAATATCAGATGGCTATTAGCCTGAGGAGTGATTTCTGGGTTCTCAATTCTACTCCACTGGTTTGAATGTCTATTTTTATACCAGTACCATGCTGTTTTGGTTATAACAGCTTTGTAGTATAATTTGAAGTCAGGCAGAGTTATGCCTCCAGCTTTGTTTTTTTGTTTGTTTGTTTGTTTTGTTTTGTTTTGTTTTGTTTTTGCTCAGGATTGCTTTGGCTATTCGGGTTCTTTTGTTTTTCCATATGAAAGGTAAGATTGTTTTTTCCATTTCTGTGAAGAATGTCATTGGTATTTTGATGGGGATTGCATTGAATCTGTAGATCACTTTGGATAGTATACACATTTTCACAATGTTAATTCTTCCAATCCAAGAGCATGGAATATCTTTCCATCTTTTTGTGTCTTCTTTAATTTCTTTCAGAAGTGGTTTGTAATTCTCATTGTAGAAGTCTTTCACCTCCTTGGTTAAATTGATCCCTAGGTATCATATTTTTTTGGTGACAATTGTAAATGGGCTTACTTTCTTTATTTCTCTTTCTGTTAATTCATTATTTGTGTATATAAATACTACTGATTTGGGGGCATTTATTTTGTATCCTGAAATGTTACTGAAGTTATTAACCAGCTCTAGGAGTTTTTTGATAGACTCTTTAGGTTTTTCCATATATAGTATCATGTCATCTGCAAATAGGGAAAGGTTGACTTCATCTTTTCCAATCTGGATTCCCTTTATTTCTTTCTCTTGCCTGATTGCTCTAGCTAGTACCTCCAGGACTATGTTGAATAGAAGTGGTGAGAGTGAACATCCTTGTCTTGTTCCTGTCCTTAAGGGGAAGGATGTCCTTCATTTTTTCTCCATTCAGAATAATACTGGTGGTGGGCTTTTATTGTGTTGAGATACTTTCCTTCTATACCTAATTTGTTGAGAGTCTTTATCATGAAGGAGTGTTGAATTTTGTCAAATGCTTTTTCAGCATCTATTGAGATGATCATATGGTCTTTGTCCTTAAGCTTGTTGATGTGATGTATCACATTTATTGACTTTTGTATGTTGAACCATCCTTGCATCCCTGGGATGAATCCGACTTGATCATAGTGTATAATTTTGTTTTTAATATGTTGCTTTATTCTAATTGCTAATATTTTGTTGAGGATTTTAGCATCTAGGTTCATCAAGGATATTGGCCTGTTAATTTTCTTTTTTTGTTGTGTCTTTATCTGGTTTTGGTATCAGAGTTATGTTGGCTTCATAGAATGAGCTTGGGAGAGTAGCATCTGTTTCAATTGTTTGGAACAGTTTCATGAGAATTGGTATTAACTCCTCTTTAAAAGTTTGATAGAATTCAGCTGTAAAGCCATCTGGACCAGGACTTGTTTTTGTTGGAAGATCGCTAATTACTCCTTCAATCTCCTTGCTTGTTATCGGTCTGTTCAGGTTTTCTATCTCTTCTTGGTTCAGTCTTGGTAATTTATATGTGTCTAAAAACTTATCCATATCTTCCAGATTTTCAAATTTGTTGTCATATAGTTGTTAATAATAGTCTCTAATGATTCTTTGTATTTCTGTGCTGTCAGTTGTACTGTCTCCATTTTCATTTCTGGTTTTTGTTATTTGGGTCTTCTCTCTCCTTTTTTTTTTTTTTTTTTTTTGTTAATCTAGCTAATGGTATGTCTATTTTGTTTATCTTCTCAAAAAACCAACTTTTAGTTTTGTTGATCTTTTCTATTGTTTTTTGGGGTCTCTATTTCATTTAGTTCTGCTCTGATCTTCATTATTTCTTTCCGTCTACTGCCTTTAGGTTTGTATTGTTGTTGTTTTTCAAGTTCTTTGAGGCATAGCATTAGGTCGTTTATTTGGAGTCTTTCCATTTTTTGATATAAGCATTTACTGCAATAAATTTCCCTCTTAGTATCCTAAATTTCCCTCTTTTGCAGTATCCTACAAGTTTTGGTATGATGTATCTTTATTTTCATTAGTTTCTAGAAATTTTTTGATTTCTAGAAATTTGTTTAATTTCTTCTTGGACCCATAGGTCATTCAGTAGCCTATTATTTATTTTCCATGTATTTGTGTAGCTTCCAGTGATTTGCTTATTATTTATCTCCAGTTTTAGTCCATTGTGGTCTGAAAAGATTGTTGGAATGATTTCAGTTTTTAAAAATTTTCTGAGACTAGATTTTGACCTAATATGTGGCCTATCCTAGAGAATGTACTGTGAGCTGATGAGAAGAAAGTGTATTCTTTAGCTGTTGGGTGAAATGTTCTGTATATATCTGCCAAGTCCAGTTGGTCTAGGGTGTAGATTAAATCCTGTGTCTCTTTGTTGACTTTTTGCCTGGAAGTCCTGTCCCATACTGAGAGAGGGGTGTTCACATCACCCACTATTAATGTATTAGGTCCTATCTCCTTCTTTAGGTCTAAGAGTGTTTGCTTACTATATCTGGGTGCTCTGGTATTGGGTGCATACATGTTTATGATTGTTATGTCTTCTAGCTGGATAGTTTCCTTTATCATTATATAATGGCCTTCTTTGTCTTTTTTAATGTTTTTGGTTTAAAGTCTATTTTGTCTGATATAAGAATAGCTACACCTGCTCGTTTTTGGTTTCCATTTGCACGGTATATCTTTTTCCATCCCTTCACTTTTAGTCTATGAGCGTCTTTACAGGTAAGGTGGGTCTCTTGAAGACAGCATATACTTGGGTCTAACTTTTTAATCCAGTCAGTTAGTCTGTATCTTTTAAATGGGGAGTTCAGTCCATTCACATTCAGAGTAGTTATTGAGAAGTGTTGTTTAATTCCTGTCATTTAATTGGTACTTGTTCAGGCGGTTTAAATATCTTTTGATCATTATTTCCCCTTTTATCTCTCTTCTTCAATGTGAGTTGGGAAGTTAAGGTGGAATGATTTAGCTTCTTTTCCTTGCTTGCATTTTTGTTTTAACTGTGGGTTTTGCTCTTGCTTGTGTATTCATGATGATGGTCACCGTTATTCAGATTCCAGATGAATGACTCCCTTGAGAATTTCTTGCAGGGCTGGTTGTGTGGTGGTGAACCCTGACAACTTTTGTTTATCTGGGAAATACACTGTTTCCGCCTTGTATCTGAAGGACAGCCTTGCTGGGTAAAGAATTCTTGGCTGGCAATTTTTTTCTTTTAGTATTTTGAATATATCATTCCACTTTCTTCTGGCCTGTAGGGTTTCAGTTGAAAAGTCTGCTGTTAGTTTGATGGGGTTTCCCCTATAAGTGACCTGGTGCTTTTCTCTTGCTGCTTGTAGAATTCTCTCTTTGTTTTTGAGCTTTGCAAATTTAACTATGATATGTCTTGGGGAGGATCTTTTTGGGCTGAATCTGTTTGAGGACCTTTGAGCTTCCTGGATCTGAAGGTCTGTATCTCACCCTGTACCTGGGATTTTTTCTGTTACTATTTCCTTGAGTAGGTTTTTGATACCTTTTCCTTTCTCCTGCCCTTCTGGAATACCCACAACGCAGATGTTAGAGTGCTTGAGGTTGTCTGCTATCTCTCATAGGTTTTCCTCATTATTTTTAATTCTTTTTTCCTCTTTTTTGTCTGCCTGACTTATTTCAAAAAGACCATCTTCAAGCTCTGAAATTCTTCTGCTTGCTCTACTCTGCTGCTTAAGCTCTCAGTCATGTTTTTTATTTCATTGAGTGTGTCTTTCCAGAAGTTCTGTTACACTCTTTTTTATGGTATTAATCTCTTTGTAGATTTCTTCTTTCAAATTCTGGATGGTTTTTCTTGTTTCATTGTGTTCTCTAATTGAGTCTTCCTTTATTTCTTCAAGTTTTCTTAAGATCATTGCTAGAAATTCTTTTTCAGACATTTCAAGGATTCCCTGTTCCATGGAGTCTGACTTTGGGGCATTACTGTATCCTTTTGGTGGTGTCATTTCTTCTTGATTGTTTGTACTTCTAGTGTTTTTTTTGCTGATGCTTGGTCATTTGGTAGAGGGTTTGCTTCTTCTATTACATGGAGGTTGGCTGTGGAGTGGCCTTGGTTACTACTATGGGGGGCGAATTGTCTTTGCTTGACAGTAGCTGTGGTGGTGGTTATGTTAAACCACCTTGGTTCCCATTCTAGACTCTGTGGTCATAGAATGAGCCCCTGGTGTGTGGAGTTCTGCTGGGCCAAACTCAGTGGGTCGGAACCATAGGCTGGTGCTCTCCCCTGGGTCTGAGGTGGGATGAGGGGCTGTGTGGAGCCACTTGGTTCCACTAGCTGGTGTTGCTGCCAGCTGCCCCTGGTGGGCTTACCTGCATGGAGCCAGTTTAGGGCTCAGGAACAGGGCCTGGAGCTCCCCCCTGCTTGGGATCAAGGTAGCGGGGTGAGGGAGCTGTGTGGAGCTGAAGTTCTGCTGGCTGGCACTGAGGGCCTCACCTGCATGATGCCAGTTCAGGGCACTGGGGTGGGTCCTGGAGCTCCCCCCATGCCTGGGTCCAAGGTGGCAGGGTGAGGGAGCCACGTGGAGCTGCCCGGTTCTGCTGTCTCTTAACAACTTTTCTTATTTGATGTCTAATTTAGGATGGTCCCATAAATCAATAATGATCTTTAAATCAAACACCTTATTCACAGTATCTCCCAGATTCTCACATTTCTCTCTCCATTCATATATAGATGAACATTGACACAAAATCAATCCCTTGTCCTTTGGGGCCAATTCACCTCAAGGAAATGCCTGCTCTTGATTCTGAAATTCCAGCACCACAGCTATGACTGACAGAAGGCTGATATCCTACCTCTAGGGAAAAGGATGTGTACCTGTGAAAAGGAGGAGAGAAACTAAGTTACAATTTTTTAAAAGCCGACAAAACCCACAAGCAATTCAAAAAAATTTTAAAAACCACCCAACATACTATTTTTATTTACTGTCTGACACTTCCTACAATACTTTTGCCCTACATTTTGTCTGCAGAATTTACATCAGAAGCCATGGAGGTGAGAAGGAATTGGAACAAATGTGTAGTGCAAAAGAAAAGAACTGTCAACTCAGAATTCTATATCTAGCAAAATTACCCTTCAGGAATGAAGGTGCAATAACGATACTCTCAGGTAAAAGAAAACTAAGAGAATTTGTAGCCAGCAAATCTGCTGTAAGATAATGGTTAAAGGAAGTTCTCCAAACAGAAGAGAAAGAATGGAACTTAGAAGATCAGGAATGAAGGAAGAGCAACACAAATGGTAATAATGGATCATAAAATGGTAAATATTTGGGTAAATATAATGGACAATTCTTTTCCTCTTGAGTTCTTTAAAATATGTTTGACAGCTGAAAGTGAAAAGTTATCTGGTGGAAGTTTCAGTGTGTGTAGTTGTAATATGAAAGACAACTGTAATATAAAGGGAAGAGGGAAAATGGACATATATAGTAGTAAGTTTTCTACATTTCACTCAAAGTGGTAAAATATTAACTCTAAGTAGACTGTGAGAAGTCACAATAGCACAACCACTAAAAATAACTATACAAAGAGATATAGTATGAAACTGTGAAGAAAATAGAGTAGTTTACTCAGGCCTCCTTGCCTCAGGTCCAGTTGGGGGTGGTGCAGCACATTCTTTGTAAACAAGTTGTGTAGGGGTGGAGTTAGTGCTCATGCCTTTCCCTCTGTCCTTTTGTTTGTTGCTATTCTTGTGTGTTCTTCAGTGTGTGAAGCAGCAGCTCGGCAGAACTCTTGTCTAAAAATGGAGCATGTTTACTTTGCTGGCAGCTGCTCAGTTTCTCTTTGGACTGCCTAGCTCTTAGACGTGTGTGCTTAATAAAGACTATTCTTTCTTCAACCAAGGCTCCACGGACCTTTTCCCATTACCTAGCTTGTAGACCCACATGTGAAGGGTTTGTGAATGGGCTCGAGGGGTCTGTGAGCTCCAGACCCTAGCCCTAGCTCTACAGAAACACAGTAGATAAATTAACATGAAATACTAAAACATGTTCCAATAACCCCTAAAAAAGTCAGGAAAGGGGTAACAGTGGAACAAAAAATAGAGGTTACAAACAGAAAATAAGTAATAGATGTATTATTTAGGTGAACCTAAATCCAAACATATCAATGAGTATCGTGAATATAAATGGTTTGCACATACCAATCAGAAGACAAAGATGGTCGAAAGGATTTTTAAAACAAACAAAAAATATGACCCAACTATGTGCTATCTACAAGAAACTCACTTTGAATACAATAATATAGAGAGGTTAAAATGAAAGGATGAAAAATCATATTTACCTTGTAAATACTAACCATAAGAAAGATGGAATGAATATATGAGTATTAATATCAAAATGAACTTCAGAGCCAAGAAAATGACTAGGGATGATGAGGAAGATTAAATAATAAAAAAAGGGTCTATTCAGTAAGAGGACAAAACAATCCTAACCTAACAACAGAGCTTTAAAACACAGGAAGTGAAAACTGACAGAACTGAAAGAAATAGACAAATCCACAATTACTGTTAAAAACTCAATACTCCTGTCTCAGTAATCAATACCAACAGTACACATAAAACCAAAGATACGGAACTGAGTAAATGCATCAAACAGATGTATCTAACCGACATTTATAGAACACTCTACACAACATCAGCAGAATACACATTCTTTCCAAGTACACGTGGAACATTCACTAGAACAGATTTTATCCTGTATAAGGTAATAGGACAAATGATGTAAAAAATGTAGGGAAAAATCCTTCAGTTAATATCTTAAGATATACTACTGTGTGCAAAGTCTTTGAATCTTGGAAACAAATCCAGAGAATCTTAAAAACATGAACATAGATTGGAAGAGTATCATTGACTAATTGTTGAGTTCTAGAAGTATATAATAAAAAAATAAAAGTATTAGAATCTTGAATATTTTAAAAGCATAGAACCTTAGAATTATTACCTAATAGATGTGTAGAATCTTGGAAAAAAATAAAATGTTAGATACTTAGAAAGTATCTAAGCTAGTGGTTTTAAAATTGAGGCCCCAGGGCCAGCCCTGTGGCTCACTCGGGAGACTGCGGCGCTGGTAGCACCAAGGCCGTGGGTTTGGATCCTATATAGGGATGGCCGGTGCGCTCACTGGTGGAGTGTGGTGCAGACAACACTGTGCTGAGGGTTGCAATCCCCTTACTGGTCAAAAAAAAAAAAAAAAAAAAAAAAAAAAATTGAGGCCCCAGAAGACAATACCATTTCAAAAAGCCTAAAAGAAAGTGTAAGTTATTAAATGCAATTTATTTAAGACATAAAAATCTTTTGGAATTTGGAAACTGTGGAAGAAAAATAAAAGGTATTTCTCAAGGTAAAAAGGCTGGAAAGTTATCATATAGTACAATGTCATTATTTTACAAATGGAAAAATTTGTAAAATAATTCAAGAGATTGCATTTTTGTGTGGGATTGCATTATTGGTCCCAGTTCTTCCCTTTTTCCGTATCCATACCCTTTGCAGTTCCCCCCACAAAAGATGTGGCTTTGCACTCAGCCATGTAACCTATTTTGGCCAATATATAAGACAGAAGTGATAGTGTGGCAGTATGAGGGTACTTTAAAAAGTTCATGGCGGGCCGGCCCGTGGCTCACTCGGGAGAGTGCGGTGCTGATAAAAAGTTCATGGCAAAATGGAATTAGAAGATAATACGAATCTTTCCATGAACTTTTTGAAGACCCTTCATATAAAGCCTCGATCTCCTTTAGCCTTTCATATTTCCATCTGCTGTTTTATGATTTTGCCATCACTGTGAGAAGAATGTGTCTGGGTTCCCCACAGGAGGAAAATGACAGACATGGAGCAGTCCTGCCCCAGCTACTAAGCCCTGGTGGAGCCCAGCCTCAAGCAAATCCCCAACCAGCCCCAGTCACATGATCAAGCCTCGCCTAGATCAGCAAGAATTCTGGCTGACCCATGAATGCATGAGTTACAACAATAAGTATTGTTTCAAGCACTGGGCTTTGGGGTGGGTGTTACATACCAACAGCTGACTGATACAGAAAAGTGATTTGCTCAAGTTCCCACAGTGAGTTAGTGGCACTGATGATTCTTTTTATGCACCAGCGTTTCCTCAAATGGGGATGGAGGGCCATGAGCATACCCAAGGTGACCCAGGCAAGATTCATACGGAATTCTGAAATGCACTGAATCACACAGAGGAGTATTGTTCCATTTCCAATTCTTCATTACTCCTTCTGATAACTTTAAGGAGAAAGTCTTAATTAGTTGTTAATATGTCTTCAACACCTCTCCAACATTTGCTAATCTTTTTCTAAACAAAGACAGAACGTGCCACAGGTTCAAATTTTTCAGGTAGAGAAGAGTATCTTGCAAGAATTTAATAACATTATTTGGTTTTTAGAGTGTTTCTATTTACAGATACCTTCTAGGCATAGCAAAGGATAGACTCTTCTTGTCCAATTATAGTTGTGATATGACTTTTTTCTTGGAAAGTTCCCTTCAACTGTTATATTTAAAGCATGGGAGATCTCATGACTCATCATTTATATCCATGTAAAAGATACTCTCCAAAATGGATCTCTTCTCACTGCTTCTGAAATGTCTTTCCACCAATATTGTCTCTATAAGCATCAAATGAAATGTGGTATTGATCCCAGCTTTATTACGGAACTACCTCTCCAAACTGGAAGGTAGACATGATGTGACAATAATGCCTATGAAACAGGCCAACAGCCCATACCTGTGCACCCTGGTTGCCACCACACCACACCTGGAAGAGCCAGAGCAGCCACGTCTGTAAACAGGCTGGACTGTTGTGTATTGACACTCCAGAGAATGATGCCTGCTAGGTTCCCTGACTTTAAAAATTTTTAAAATATATTTATTTAATTAAAAGAAAGACATAACTAAAAATATGGAGTCAATGAAAGTGTAGATGTTGGTGGATCTGGCCAAAACTGTACCATGGTAGTAGAATACCTCAAGATTGTGTTCCACCATGGCAGAGGGCACACCTGGAAGTTCAGGTCGGTGTTGAACTGAGGGTGGGGGGTATTGTTTGAGCCAAACATCAACAAAGTCATTGGCCTTTTTTACATCTATCAAAACTGACTTTCAGATGCAAAGGTCATAAACGGTTAGCAACATACTTAGGGAATATTTTTTTCCATTAGCCTTTCCTGAGAAAACTACTAGAAAATGAGCTACAACAACAAAAATGATTAGAGAGATGTCAATATAAAGACTAATAGTGAGCATTAATATATACTTACTTGTACAACTAAGACTAGGTGATGGTTGAAATGGAGAGGGTATATATTAAAGGCTTTATGATTTGATCATATAAATTTTAAAATGGGGGGAGGGAATGGGATAGCATATGCAAATTTTTTTTCAATGTTCCTAGTAATTATAATTAAGATTGTAGTATCGGTATTAGTATTCTGAGACTGTTGTATGCAACATGGGATAAAGCGAATAATTAATTATGGGATATTGACATTCTATCATCCCCTGTGACATTGAGAACCAGAATTTTTAGTATGTAAGAAAAAAAGATACAGATTCAGTATAAAACAAGTTAAATAAGCAACCTGAATTCTAAATTAGAATCAAACATACCAGTGAGAACTTGTGAGTTATTTTACATTTATGTATATTAGCATTGTCCACTGAAAAGACCTGTAAATAATGACCAGCCCAAGAGCAACGAGCAATCCCTAGCATTCACATTGTAGTCTTGAAAAATCATTTCTCCTTAGAAGGAACCAGGACTCCCTGAAGAAATGGCTGATTCTGGGTCTGAGGCAGAAAATGAAGGCAAGAAAAGCCTGGACTATTTTGTCATACTAGATATGAAGCAGCTTCAGAGACTAATGGGACTATGTCAAAAGAACTCAGGAGTCAACCTGAAGAGCTTCCTACTGGCTAAAGATGAGACAATTTGATTGTCAATTGGAATTAAAATGCAATGGATTGAAAACCATAAATGACACTTAAATCTATGATTTAATAATGGCAAAAGAATCTAAATGGTGACCTTTGGAAGATGACAGGAACAAATTTATTATATCGAAAACTGGTAATTAAAGAGAAAGAATCAAGCAGTTATCTTCTCTTTTATATATGAATTATACAGCTGGGTAATATATTAGTTTGCTAGGGCTGCCATAACAAAATGCCACAAACTGGGTGGCTTTAACAACAGAAATTTATTTTCTCACAGTACTGGAAACTAGAAATCCAAGGTCAAGGTGTCTGAAAATTCAGTTTCTGGTGAGTCTCTCTTCCTGGCTTATTGATGGCCACCTTCTAGCTGTGTCCTTGCATGGCCTTTCCTCTGTGAGCATGGAGAGAGAGAGATCTCTGGTGTCTTTTCCTTATTTTATAAATACACCCATCCTATTGGATTAGGGTCCCACCTTTATGACCTCATTTAACCTTAATTACCTTCCTAAAAGCCCTGTTTCCAAATACAGTCACATTGGAGATTAGGGCTTCAACATATGAATTTGGGGGGAGGGGGACACAATTCAGTTCATAACAGTTCAATGCTAAGTGTTGGCAGTATGTAGAGATAAGAGCCCTCAGGCACAGCTGGAAAGAATATAGGCTGGAGTAGCCATTCTGGAAAACAATATGGCTGAACTTAGTCAAATTAAGTTTATGCATATGCTATGACCCAGCAACAACAAAATTTCAGAAAACTTGGGCAGAATGGAGTGGACTTTGGAAGTTTCAAAAGAGACCTTCTTTGCAACTCTCTGGGAAATCACACCAAATAGCAACTCCCTTCTTGCTGAAGAGAAGGGTATTTCCAAAAACTTGGGCTTTTCTTTGGGGTTCACCACACATCATTCATGTGACCATGAATGAGGTTGCTGAGCCTGTATTACCTGAGTTAATCATATTACCTCACTGTGTTAAAATGATTAAATGTTCATTCATTTTAGTTGCTGTGGTGATAGGAAGTGGAAGGCATCTGGGTGTCCAGAGAGTCTGGAGCTCCTGAGAGAGCTTCTAGCTATAATGATTTGTGAGTCATTAGTGTATCAGTGATATTTAAAATCATGAGACTGAACAAAAGTAGTGCTATGATCTGAATGTGTCCCCCAAAGTTCATGTGTTGGGAACTTAATCCCCAATGCAACAGTATTGAGAGTGGGGTCTTTTGAGAGGTGTTTAGGTCATGAGGGCAGAGTCCTCATAAATGGATTAATACCCTTATAAAAGGGCTTGACAGAGGGAGTTTGTCTTTTTTTCATCCTTCAGTTCCTTCTATCATGTGAGGACACAGTGTTTGTCCACTACAGAGGACAGCAACAGGGCACCATCTTGGAAACAGAGAGCAGCCCTCACCAGACACCAAACCTGCTGGCGCCTTGATCTGGGACTTTCCGGCTGCCAGAACTGTGAGAAATAAATTTCTGTTCTTTATAAATTACCCAGTCCGTGGTATTTTGTTATAAAAGCACAAATGGACTAAGAAAAGCATCTAGAGGGAATAAGTATAAGGAAGAGAAAGAGTCCTAGGACTGAGCTCTGGGGGCATCCAACATTCAGAGATCAGGAACAAGGGAACAGCTGGCAGAGAACTGCGTCCAAGGCATCTGAGCAATCAGGTAAGGTGGGGGCTGTGAATTGACCTCTGGGTTTGGCAGTGGTGACCCTGATGAGGTCACTGGTGACCCTGTGAGAGCAGCTTTGATGGAATGAAGGAAGAAAACCTGACTGGAGTGGAAGGAAAGGAAATGAAGATAGTGACTATACACTATTGTTGAGGCGTTTTGCTGCACATGGGGAGATGTGAAATGTGGAGGTAGCAGGGCAGGAATATTGAGTCAAAGGAGGGTATATTTTTGAAAAAAAAAAATGGGAGAGTAATGGTATATTTGTCTATGGATGGGAATGATTCAGCAGAAAGGGAAAAATGATGCATGGGGGGGAGGGACAGTGACTGTAGGAGCAAAGTCCTTGATCAGGTAAGAGATGATGGGATCCAGGACACACATGGGGAGAGAGAGACAGAGAGGTAAGTATGAGAGAGATGTGGTGATGGGAGAAGGTGGAAGATTTTTTTAAATTATTATTATTCTACTTGCTTTTATTTGCTTAGTGAAACAGGAACAGGTCTTCAGTTAGAAGTGAGGAGGGAAGGAGGTGTGAAAGAGTTCAGGAAGTAAAAGAAAATGTGAAATGGTTGCCCAGGAGAATGGAAGAGTGTATTGACTAGAGGAATGGGTATGTAGTGGGTACATTGTCCAGCAGCACAGGACTGTAAAAAATACACAACATGCTAAAATTTCGGTGAGGAGTGAACAGCAGGGCAGTGAGCTGAATTATACAATCACTTTTACTCCAGATCAGTTGCCAATGCTAGGTGAAAGCAGAACGCTGAGAATCCAGAATTTGTACAGCAGAAGACGACTGTGGGAGGAACCAGTACAGCCTGTGCCGACCTGGGGGCTCAAGCACACAGTCAGTAGAGTCTCAGAACATTTACTGAATTTTGAGGCTACCTGTTGCAGGAGGCCATGAATGTAGACACAAAGCCTCTGAGAAGAAGAGTTTAGTGTGTGACAGAACACAGGGAGACTGACCTTCCCAGGACTACCATACAGCCTGGACTCAGCCCAGTCCTGGGCTAGACTAAGGTGATAAGCCCTACCCTGTGCCAGCAGAGGGTGAATCCTCTCTGGAGAAATAGATCATCTGGAGTCTCTACATTATGCATAATGAGAGGCATTCTATTAAAATTATTAGTCACACCCAAACCAGGACCACATATCTGAAAATAAAGACAATAAAATAGACAATAGAAACAGATACACAATAATAACTTTAAAATACTAAGATTAATATGTTCAAAAAACAGAAAAATATGCACACATTAGGTGAAAAGATGGAGTATTTCACCAAATAATTGGAATCTATAGCAAAAGAATCAAATGATAACTCTAGAATGAAAAGGTATAATATCTGAAATTAGGAAGCCATTAGATGGGGTTAACAGCAGACTAGGTACAATGGAAGACAGGATTAGTGAATTAAAAAAAAGAGTGAAAAATGTACAAACTCTTGTATATACAGAAAAATAATAGAAAATACATGATGTTTCATAGATATGTGGGACACAGTAAAAAGATATAATATATGTTTATTTGAAGTCCTAAAGGAGAGGAGAGGGAGAATAGGGAATAAAAAATATTTGCAGAAATAAGGGCTGAGAATTTTTCCAAAACCAGTAAAACATATCAACCCACAGGCTCAGGAAGCTCTGCAAATTCCAAGAAGGATAAATACTAAGAAAACCAAGAAATGTTACTATACATAGGAGCATCACGGTAAGACTGTGGAAAAGCAAAGGCAATGAGAAAATTCTTAAAAATAGTCAGAGGTAAATGACGCTTTCCCTACAAAAGAGCAATAATAAGACTGATGGTGAACTTTTCAACAGAAATGATGAAAGCCAGAAGACAACGAAGTAACTAACATTTGTAAAATGTTGAAAGAAAAAGAAACAGCTACCAACCTAGAATTCTACAGTCAGTGATAAGTATCCTTTAAAAATGAAGGCAAAATAAAAATGTTTTCAGATGAAAAAAAGGCTAAAAGAATTCATCACCAGAAGATTTGCACTAAAATATTTAATAAAGTGAGTTCCACAGCCCCAAAGAAAATGATCCCAAAGGACAGAACTTTAGGGAGGAATAAAGACTGGAAGGAAAGAGAATTCGAGTTTATCATGCTTCTCAAATCATAGTCCACTATTGTAATCAGGATGTATAAATGTTCTCATTTGTTTTATTTTCTTTTTTATTCTCTTCTTTCTGAATCAACTTCCTATCTACCGCCTCACTCCCCCAGCCCCTGCCAGAAGGCATGCACCTTAGAGTGTATTCCCTGTCTTCTTTAATATATACGTATTTCTGAAAATCATGAAATTTTTGTGTGTGTACATATTTTAAATTTATACATGATATTGGGCTGTGGCTCTCAAAACAAATATATAATATCAGATGATAATAAGTACTATGAAGAAAACTAAAGCAGTGTTCAGACTCAAGTGATCAAGGAAGGCATCTCTGAAGAGATAATATTTGAGTGGAGATCTGAATGGAGCCAAGGAAGAAGTACAGGGAGTGGTAAGTACAAAGGCCCTGTGGCTGGAGCATATTTAAATGATCCTCATAAGTTTCTTGGAATCACCCATCAGGCCTGACTGGATATTTTATCTTGAGCCCCACTGACTCATTTGGTTCTAATTTTGATGATTTATAGCACCTGGTGCTGGGGCACGGCTTCCTCTAGAGTTGTTAACACCTTGTAAATTTGTCCCTTTTAAGTGGCACCATGTGCATGTGCTTTGGCACAGCTATAATTGTGGTTTTGGTTTTAATCAGAGGAAGCCCCCTGGGGCTAGTAGAGGCTGCTAGACATCCTCCTGCAGAGTGCTTCTAACTAAGGGTGTGCTCCAGCCATTGGGGCAGACCGGTCCACTGGGATCACTTGGGAAGTTTGGGGCTGCAGATGTGACCAGGGCAGCTTGGAGATACCCACCAGGTGGAGATGGCCACCATTCCTTTCTTCCAGGATGGATACCTTATGTTGGCAGCAGCCTTGTAGCAGGGGAGATCAGAATTGTTTGCCCCATTTAATGGGGAAACTGAGGCAAGATATTCTTAGATTTCCTTCAGGCAAATGCCATTCAATTCATTCATGAAACATTTACTGAACCGCCACTTGGGGACAGGGTCTGTGCAAATGTCAGGGATAAAAGAGTAAACAAGCCATGATTGTTGCTGTCAAGGAACTTAAAAGCATTTTCACATTTTGGTTCTGCTGCCTGATTAGTCTGTAGTAGAAGCAGCTCTGAGCTACCAAGCTGGAGACCTGAAATCTAATTTCTGATCTGAACCACCTCTTGAGCAGAAGAAGCAAGGGGTGTCTGGCAGGTAGTTCACGAACTCTGAGTAATCCCAGACCTTCCTTTCTCTTCCCTCTCCCTTCCCTCCCTTCCTTTTTCTCCCTCTTTTTTCCCTCCCTTCCTCCTTCCCCAAGTGTTTTCTGATCACCCACTATGTCTCATTCACTATTCTGAGCACTGAGGCTCCAACTGTGGACAAGACAACCATGGTTCCTGCCCTCATGGAGCTCACAGTCTAGTGGGAAAGACAGATAATGAACCAGTAAATTTACAAATCAAATGATCACAGACTTAAATCAGTGCTAAGAAGGATATAGAGTCTCATGATATCATCCTGAATGTGAAAAAACTGAAGACTTTTCCCTTAAGAACAGGAACAATACAAGGATGTTCACTCTCACCACTTCTATTCAACATAGTGCTGGAGGTACTAGCTAGAGCAATCAGGCAAGAGAAAGAAATAAAGGGCATCCAGATCAGAAAAGATGAAGTCAAACTGTCCCTACTTGTAGATGACATGATATTATATATAGAAAAACCCAAAGACTCTATCAAAAAATTCCTAGAGATGGTTAATAACTTCAGTAAGGTTACAAGATACAAAATAAATGCCCCCAAATCAACTGCATTTAAATTCTCCAATAATGAGCTAACAGAAAGAGAAATCAAGACAGTAAGCCCATTTATGACAGTCACACACACACACACACACACACACACACACACACACACACACACACACACGCAAACCGTAGAAATCAATTTAACCAAGGATGTGAAGGATCACTGCAATGAGAGCTACAAACCACTACTGAAAGAAATTAAAGAAGACACAAAAAGATGGAAAGATATTCCATGCTCTTGGATTATAAGAATTAACATTGTGAAAATGTCTATACTACCCAGAGTGATCTACAGATTCAATGCAATCCCCATCAAAATACCAATGACATTCTTCACAGAAATAGAAAAACAACCTTAACATTCATATGGAACAAAAAAGACCCTAAATAGTCAAAGCAATTCTGAGCAAAAACAATAAAGCCAGAGGCATAATACTACCTGACTTCAAATTATCCTACAAAGCTATAGTAACCAAAACCACATGGTATTGGCATAAAAATAGACACCCGGACCAGTAGAACAGAATAGAGACCCAGAAATCAACCCACAGACTTACAGCCAATTGATATTTGATGTAATAAACAAAAATATATATTGGGGAAAAGACTGCCTCTTCAGTAAGGGGTGCTGGGAAAACTGGACGTCCATATGCAGAAGAATGAAACTAGACCTGCACCTCTCTCCATATACCAAAATCAACTCAAAATGTATTAAAGATATAAGTTTAAGACCTGAAACTGTAAAAGTACAAAGAGAAAATATAAGGGAAACACTTCAGGAACTAGGACTGGGCACAGACTTAATGAACAAGAGCCCCAAAGCACAAGCAACAAAAGGAAAAATAAACAAATGGGACTATATCAAATAAAAAGTTTCCACACAGCAAAGGAAACAATCAACAGAGTGAAATGACAACCTACAGAGTGGCAGAAAATGTTTGCAAACTATACATCCGACAAGGGATTAATATCCAGAATATACAAGGAACTCAAGCAATTGCACAGTAAATAAATAAATAAATAAATAAACAACCCAATTAAAAAATGAGCAAAGGAGCAGAATAGACATTTTTCTAAGGAAAACATACAAATGGCCAAGAGGCACTTAAAAAAATGCTCAACATCACTTATCATCAGGGAAATGCAAATTAAAACCATATCGAGGTATCATCTCACCTCAGTTAGACTGGCTATAATCAAAAAGATGGTGAATAACAAATGCTGATGAGGATGTGGAGAGAGGGAATGCTCCTAAATTGTTGGTGGAATTGTAAATTAGTACAACCACTATGAACAACAGTATGGAGATTGCTCAAACAACTACAGATAGATCTACCATACGATCCAGCAATCCCACTTCTGGGTATATACCCAAGGGAATGGAAATCATCATGTCGAAGGGATCCCTGCACTCCCATGTTCATTGCAGCTCTGTTTACAATAGCCAAGACATGGACCCAACCTAAATGTCCATCAACAAATGACCAGATAAGGAAAATGTGGCATATATAAACCATGGAATATTACCCTGCCAAAAAAAAAGAATGAAATTCTGCCATTCACAGTAACATGGATGAGCTTGGAGAAAATTATGTTGAATGAAATAAGCCAGGCACGGAGAGAAAAATACCACATGTCCTCACTCATAAGTGGGAGCTAAGAGAGAAAGAAGGAAGGAAAGAAAGGCCACAGCAGTGTGTTGGACTTGCAGAGGGAGAGAGCAGACCCAGGGTTGTGCAGTGGGGTGGGGGAGGGGGAGAGGGGGAAGGAAGTAGGGGATTAATTGGGTGGGGGGCTTGGGAAATAATCACAATTTGTGGTAATGGGCATGCTGATAGTATTGATCTGGCCATCACATCTTGGGCACAAGTGGTGACCATCAGCTTTGTATCCCATGAATATGCATAACCAATACAATTTTTTGAAAAATAAAAAATAACAGGTCAATCAGGAACATTCTTTCTGGGGAGGTGACCCTTAAACACACCTGAAAGATGGGAAGCAGCCAGCCACGTAGAGAACCAGGGGAACAGAAGGCCGGGTGAATAGAAGAGCAAATGCAGGGATAACTGGACATGTTTATGGAGGAGAAGGAGGCTAACATGGTTAGAGAACCTAAGGCATGGAGAGAGGGGAACAGAGGAAGTTCAGAAGGGGGCAGGGCCTCCTTTTCCATGCACAAGAGCTAGGATTTTATGCCAAGGGTGAGGGGAAGTTTAGCAGGACTTTGAATAGGGCTGTGTCATGGTCTGGTTTATGATAGTAAGGATCAATCTGGCTGCTGTGTGGAGAATGCACTGGTGAGTGAGTACAGAGTAGAACCAGGGAGGTCAGAATGTTGCAGAGACCACCCAGGGAGGTGTTGGTAGTATCTCTATTCAGCGTTGGCAGTGCTGGTGGAGAGAAGAGCAGAATGTGGGGATGCATTCTGGAAGTGGAACTAACAGTACATGCCAAAGGATCGTATGTGAGACCTGGAAGGGAGAGAAGAGCCAAGGATAACATCAAGATTTTCAGCCCGAGAAACTAGATGAATGGAGTTGCTGCTTGCTGAAATGGGGAAGATAGAGAAACAGCATGTTTGGAAGTCAAGATTCAGACTTCTACTTTGGATCTGTTAACTCTGAGATGCTTGTGAGTCATCCAAGTGGAGATATCGAGTGAGTAATTGGGTACACTGGGCTGAAACTCAAGAGGACAAGTATGGGAAAGGGAAATAAATTTAGGAGTCATGAGTGTTTAGGTAGTATCCAAACCAGTGGTTCTTTGTTTTGGCTGCCATTGGAATCAGCCGGGGAGGTTTTTAAACTCCAGATACCCAGGATATAATGCAGAAAATTAAAATCAGAATCTCTGGGGGATGAGACCCGCACATTAGTATTTTAAAGCTCCCCAGGTTATTCCAATATGCAGCCAAGGCTGAGAACCACGACTCTAAACACTGGTTGAGACAGAGCAAGTGAGAGGTTTTCAAGGTGTGATCCCAGGACCAGCGTCATCAGCATCACCTGGAACTTGTTAGAAATGCAAATATTCAAGTTTCACCCTTGACCTATGGAAGCAGACACTATGGGGGTGAGACCCAGCAATCTATGTAACAAGCCCTCCAGGTAATGCTGATACAGGCTAAGATTTGAGAAGCACTGAGGTAGGGGGTGGAGGATGGGAAGAGAAGAGGGCTCGTGTATGAGTCCTGAGTCAGTCTGCATTTAGAAGCCAGCTGGAGGTGGAGATGCCAGCAGATGAGACTCAGAAGCAGCAGCCAGGGCTGTGAGTTTACAGAAGCCCAGACAGGATCATGTATCAAGGAGGGGTTGGTTAACTGGGTTGAATGCTCAGGGGAATTTCAATAAAATAAGATCAGGGAAATGAGCACTGGATTTGGCAGCACGGAGACCCTAGATGGCTTAGCAGAGGCTGTTTCAGCCTGATTGAAGCAGGTCACTGGAGGAAGAAATGGGCTTGCAGGTAAAGGACTGGTCATGAACTTGAGACCTAGGCTGTACTCAGTCAGTATTAGAGTTTCTCTCTACCTTTGAAAAGTTCATTGTTAAACAAATGAAAGTATTATTATTCTCTTCCAGTATTGATTTCTCTTAATAGCTCATGAATAATAATAAAGGTAGATGATTGTCTGATATGCTTGTAGCCTTCAGAGTGCTACTAACAATCCAAGTTTTTATAAAAACTCTGAGGTAGAAAGTTAGATAAATAGTAGACACTATGGGTTGATTACCTAATAGCCAATTCTTAGCCCCTTCTCCTTTGCTGCCTCCCATTAGGGAGGCTGGAGAAAAAGGCCTGATATTGTCATTCCCACTTCCCTTACCACCTAGACTTGCCATGTGGTCCATGTTTGTCCAGTGAGATGTAAGGGGAAGCTTCTGGGAGGGTTCTGGAAAAGATATTTTGTTTCCTGATAAAAGAGACAAGCATGTGAGCAGAGTTCACAGATGCCATCCCTTCCATCTTCTTCCATCTTTCAACATGGATGTGATGGTTGGAGCTGTGGCAGTAATCTTGTGACCATAAGGCAGCTGCTTGCTAGATGGCAGAGTGAAAATAGAATAGGGAGAGGGAAGGAGGAGGAGGAGGAGGAGGAGAGAGAATGAGTGAGTAGTTAGGTCCTTAACCACATCACTAAGCCAAAAAAAAAACCAGCCCTGATTCTTCCTGCTTTCAGGCATCTCATTTGTGAAACATTATTGTTTTAGTCACTACTAGTCAGGGGTTCTGCTACTTGAAGCTGCAAGTATTCCTGACTGGTACAGGAACGTAGTCTTATTTGACAAATGGGAAAACAGGAATATAAAGGAGACAAGATTTTCTTAGTGTCTTAGCAGCAGTCAGTGGCAGGGCCAATGTTAGATTTGGGTTTATGGACTCACCTGTACTCATTTGCTCCTTGGGTCACTATCTCCAGGAGGTAAAGCCCATGTCCATGCACATCTTTGAGGAGATGACATTTCAGCTGACATCTGAGTGGAAGTAGGGAAGGAGTATTTCAGACAAAAGGTACAGTGGGTTCAAAAGACTGAAAGGCTACAAAGGACTGAAGGTTTCAGGAATTAACCTTGAGCATAGGGCCAGTGAGGAAGGGTCACAGGCTGAGGTTGGAAGGACTGGCATTCGCCAGAAATCATCTGTGTCATGGCGGATTGTATTATTCCTAATTTCTCACCTTTTCCTATGTCCATGCCCTTTGCCATGTGACCTGTCAGTTTTCCCCACTAAAGGCAGAGTATGTTTCCCCATCCTATTGGTGTTGAGCTTGGCCATGTGACTTGTTTTGGCCAATGGAATGTGGGCAAAAGTGACAGCGTGCTAGTTCCGAGTGAAGACCTAAGCAGCCTTGCTTGTTTCCACTCGCTTCTCTCATGTCTGCCGTGGCCTCAGGAAGAACACACCACAACTGGTTCTGTGGGTCGAGGAGGATGAGAGACACGTGGAGCAGACGGGCCCAGCCAAGGCCAGCCAAATCTCAGCCAACTGCAACCCATGAGTGAGAGTAAGTTGTTGTTTGAAGCCACTGAGCTCTGGGGTAGTTGTTATGCGGTATTGTTGTGGCAATACCAGCTCGTGGCTGAGTGGGACAGATGGGAATGCATTATGCGGGAAAGCGAGGAACCTGATCAGATCACCTCACAGTCTAGGAAGAAAGTCAGACATAGACACATGCAGTTAAAATCTGGAATGACTGATAAACGAAATGATAAGGGACAGTACATGGGCTGTGGGAAGATGGAGAAGTCCAACATGATGGAGGGGGGCAGCCAGAGGGGGCTTCCTGGAGGATGTGGCAGTGTTATCTGGATGGACAGAATGGCGTGGGGTGAGAGGATGGTGTCAGAGGGTCAGCATGTACCCAGCATACACAGGCATGGAGGTGTGAGAGGGAAGTGCAGGGCCTGGTGGGAGTGGGGGCTGCTGTGCTGCAGGGACCACCCACTGCCTGCCCTGCTCAGGAAGTGACTCACTGTCTACCTTGTGCTTTGCTCTTCCCAAACATCTCATGGAAGCAAGTGCAATCTACCAAGTTGGGTTATATTTCTTTTATCTTTCCAATTAATTGCTCGAGTCTCTCCATGCCTTATTAAGAAGCTTGGTGTGTCCTGGCTGAGACGCTTATTCCATCTCCCCAAGTTGTCCAGTGACTAAGGAGACTTCATTCCAACACCCAATGGAAAGAGAACTAGTGCCGTGTGGTCTACAACATCATTGCCTCTTGCTGCCACATGGTGCCTCTGCTGAGCTCCGGTCCCATGCAGGGGGTTGGGAAGATGGCTTCCTGGTGCCTGGATTGACACAGAGCCTTTCTCTGGCGCACTGGTGTCCCGGGCTTGTGTTCCAAGGTTTTAGCTCTTTCCACACCCGTGCTTGGTCATCACTCCCCTGATAGGGTAATGTGAGAATTAAACGACTAATGCAGGCAAAGCATTTGGAACAGCACCTGGCATATGTTAAAAGCTCGATAAATGCTACTTGTTTTTATCAGTCCCCACAGCACCACCTGTGTGCAAGTGTGAATTGATTCAAAGGGGTTCTTAGCCCCAGCCCCATAATCTGTCCATCCCGAACCTCTCCAAGAACCCACAGCCCGTATTGTGAGTCTGGGGAGGTGGGTGGGGAGGGCAGTGGAGACTTTTCCTTTTCTTAAGGGGCTTCCTTCTCTAGACCTTAGCTTGGGCCACCCTGATCTGCCAGACCAAGTCTCCCTAACTGTGGTGGTCACTGGGGTGAGCTGCCCCAAGTCTCTTTCAAAGTGACCCCAAGTAAAGTGGCTGAAGGCTGAGAGGAGCATGGTCCGCACAGAGCCTCTGCCGTCAGCCCCTTCAGGTCAGCCTGGGCTCTAGAAAGCACTTCGTCTGAGGTCTGCCTTCCTGGGGCAGCCTGCATCTGGTGACTGAGTGAGCTGTTGAGGCAGGGGGTGAAGACAAAGGTCCAGATGTTCGGGGACACTCTGAGGGGTAATTCTTGCTCCCAACCTCCTCGCCAGTTTGGCCAAGGCTCTGTTGGGTCGCTCGATGTCTGTTCCTGCTCAATCCTGCTCCTCCCGCTTCTTTTCACAGATGTTGATCTTCTGCCCAAACTCTGTGGTAGTGTCTGCCTGCGTAGAACCTGTGACACTAATGCTGATTCCTGGAGGTCAGGTACTCACTGGCTGTTCTGCCTTTTCTTCCCATAAGATCCAGGTCTCCTCGTGCATGCCGATCCCTCTGGCGCGAGCTTGGCAAATCAGGGAGTAAGGTGAAGGGTGGGCTCTGTCGGGCCACAGAGGCATCCACTGCACCCTATCCCAGGGGAATGAGGCAACCTGCCTGGCATTTACACAGCCAGTGTGTCCTCCCTTGGCCGAGAGAGTCTAGGGCATCTCATTCTTTCTTCCTAGTCACAGCAATGGGTGGTGGCTTCTGTCATCTCATTATACTCCGACACTGTACTTATTTGTTCTTAGTCTGCTTGTCCAGTTGGCACTCCCTTGTCCAATTGGAGTTCCCTTTTTCCTTAAGGATAAGGAATATTTTACTCATCTCTGTATGGAGAAGGCTCTAATAAATGTGTGTTGAATGAATGCCAATGAGTCTTGCTTCCTCCCCTGGATTGTGAGATCCTTGAGGAGGGGAATTGTGCCTTATTCTTGCTTGGTACCTCAAGACCTGAGGATGGCCACACACGGTGCCAATTAATGATTGTAGGTAGGTGGATGAATGACTGATTGCATGACTTGAAGACTGGACTCTTAAGGGCAGAGGTAGACCACAAATGCCCCAATGAGCACCACCTGAAAGAGAAGGCATCACTTCAACTTGGCATTGGAGACCCTCCAGAGAAGGAAGCTGCTGAGCTGTACTAGGAAGAGTATGGAGGACTGAGGTTGGGGTACTTCATGTAGGAGGGACAGTGTGAGTTTGGAACCCAGCTGTCATTTCTGCCTCCCAGAATGCATGACCCCTATGGAAAGTACCTCCTGGTTTCCCTCTGAGGAATAGTCCACACTCTCAGTCCACTGGGGTTGGCCCCTTCCCACCTCTATGCTGCAGGGGTGGGTGGGCACAGTACTCTAGCTTGGCCACAAGATTGGCCTGGAGATGGGCTCTTAGCCTAGCCAGGCCCATCAATGCCAGTCTGTCACAGGACATTTGCTAAAACTTATGGGAAAGAGAACAGAATCTGTTAGATTCTGTTTTTATACAGAAGCTGTAATTATACAAACAATGAGTTGAAGAGGCTTAAGTGAGAAACGCATTATGTCACACAAAAGGGAGTTTGTGAGCAGGGCAGTTTCAGGACTGGTTACTTTGCTCAGTAATATGATCAATGGCCCAGGTTTTATCTCCTGTTTGCTAATCTAAAGCACATCAGCCTATCCTCATAGTAGCAAAATGACTGCTGCAGATCTAGCATCACACCCAACCATGATAAAGAGCAAAATTGGAGAAGGGGCTACTTCCTCCTCTGTGTCTCTCACATTTATGGTCTACATTGGCCTCACATGCCCATGTTCTAATCAATCATGGGCCGAAGAAATTACCTTAGGCAATGCATTCTCAATGAGGGCAATGTTGCTCCCAAGGGTGCAACAAAAATTGGTCCAGAGTGGGGTGTGACAAAATCTTGACAAAATCTTAGATATTATAATGATTGATGGCCCTTCAAAGAACCACAGTATGTAAGTAGATATAAATATATCTGTGGTATTAAGATTTCATTGGGGCTGCTGTTAGAAGAAAGTATTTCTAAAACAACTTGTTGGGAGTCAATAATGGGGAGTCATAATGAAAAAAAAAGATTGCAAAATGCTGCCTTAGCCCAATCCTGGTTCACACCCTGTATTAGTCTGCTAATGCTGCCGTAACAAAATGCCACAGTCTGAATGGCTTAAACAAGGGAAACTTATTTTCTCACAGTTCTGGAGGCTAGAAGTCCAAGTTCAAGATGTCACCAGGTTTGGTTTCTGGTGAGTCCTCTTTTCCTGGTTTGTAGATGGCCACCTTCTTGCTGTGTCCTCACATGGCCTCTTCTCTGTATGTGTACATGGAGTGAGAACACTAGTGTCTCCTCCTCTTATAAGGTCACCGGTCCTATTGGATTACAGCTCCACCGTTATGACCTCATTTAATTTTAATTACCTCCCTTAAGACCTTGTCTTCTAATACAGCCACATTGGTGGTTAGGGATTCAACATATGAATTGGGGGGGAGCATAATTCAGCCCATAATACCCCCTGAGACTAGAGCCACCTCCTCTGAAACACAAGGATCTGGGGAGATGAGCTGAAGTCAGGACAAAATTAGGGCCCCACCATCAAGAAAGTAGGGCAAAGGCTGTGGTCTAGGGAGTCGCCTGTTACTGCTGCAGGAACTTCTCTTCCCCTGGAGTTCTTGAGGCAGGAGGCTGGGATCTTGGAGTTGCTAAGATGGAAAGAGCTGCCTGAGGAACTGATGAACACCTAAATCTACACTTTATTTGTGCTTAAGTCATCTTGTTAGGCATCTGCCACTTGTCACTAAGCAATGGCTGGCTTATGGAATAAGCGGAAGCTGTGTTTATGTTCTCTTACATAATGAGTGGTCCAGAGGTTTACTGTGGAGAGATAGAGGTAACCTAGGCCTCTAGCACCAGGGGAATGGGCATGGAGGATGCCCACCATGGCAGACCCTTCAACAGTTGGAGGTGATGATTGCATAGAGGCTGGATCTTAAAACATAGTGTTGAGTGAAAACGATAAGAATCAATGGTATTAATGGCATTCATGTAAATTAAAGTCATACACATAGAAAATAACATTGCATATTTTCAAGAGCATGTGCGTATTTAAAGACAGATACCAAATATGTTTGGGGGTTGCAAGGTGAAGAAAGGATGAGAGTAGGGATGGGGGCATGAAAGAGACAAATAATAAAACAAAGGAGAGGTCTCACTTTGGTGATAAAAGTGTGGCCGGAGCTAAGATGTGTGATTAACCTAACTCTGCACCTGGCTTTCAACTAGGGGGCGAAAGGAAGCAGACATGTCATTTTAGGACCAAGGGGAAGGTCTCTGTGGCTGGAGGGTGGAGAGTGGGAAGAAGGCAGAGGAAGATAAAATTTGAAATCTGAAACCCTTCATGATCCCTGTCCTGGAAGGCTCTGAGGCCCAGCGTGTTACGCTACGTTTTGCAGACAATGGGGAGCTTTGGAAAGTTTTGGAGCCAGAGAATCATATGATCTGAGTTAGGCTTTTGGAAAACCACTCTTTCAGTTGTAAATGATGGATTGATGTAGGAAAGGAGGTGGAGGATTGCACCTATTGAAAAATAACATCTGACAGCATGTTAAACTGGTTCTTGTTTGGGACATGTCAACTGGGGGACTTTGAGTCCCTTGATACTTTGTCTACATAATTATTTCAAAATCCAAGCAGCAAGTATGCTTAGTAACTTTGGACAGTAATGGACAGCTGCTCTGTGCAAAGTACATTGTGTCCATTTTCTCACCTGATCCAGGCAGCACCCTAGGAGGTGGGCGCTGGGATCATCTCCACTGTAGGGAGGCGGGACAGGAGGCTCAGAGCCCACCATCCTCACTAAGCAAATGGGCTGACACTGGTCCCACCCCCTTCCTATTTATTTTGTTTTCCAACTTAATTTTGGGCATATTTTTTCTATTTAAAGTTATTTGCTGGCAATAGAATGCAGCACTCAAAGAAACAAAAATACCCAGAATCTCCTTAATGAAGAACAGGGGACACTCCCTTAGGGAGAAGAGAAGAAACCACTCCAGGCTGACTGAACCAGGCCAGGGAGGGGGCCACAGCTGGGAGACGGTGAGAAAGACCCCTCAGGTGAAGGAGGAGATTGCCTGCTCACACCACTCAGGCCTGAGGGTCCTAATGACCTCTCCCTCTGGGGACCTCAGATTTCTCATTGGTAAGACAGAGGCAGAAAAGTGGAAGAGGAGATTCATTTCCAATGCAGTTGCCAGCATCTGCCCTATCAGCTTAAAACAGATTCCCAGGTCCCTGTCCAGGGATGCTGGGTCATTCAGATGGGGACAGGGCCTGGGCATCTGGATTTACTTTCAAGTACCCAGGTGAGTTGGTCATGCTGTCAGGATGAAGCTGACATCCCAGCGTTCTGGGAGCAATGAAAAGTTGCTCATACTCTATTCTTCCTTTTAAAAGTTTATTTTATTAGCCTACCTTCCCTTCCCGCCACCACCACCTTGATTACTTGATTACAAATGTATTTCCTTGATTCTAAGACACCCTCCCCCCAGCTACAGAGTTTAACTTTTCTAGCATCAGAACGAGTCTTACAATTCCATGTAGTAGGGCTTCCTTCTTCCCCTGAAAAATTGCTGTTACGTTGATGGTGCATATAAGGTGTATGAGGTTCGTAGCCTCATATAATTAGGGAAACATGTCATAACATACTTCTGAGCTGAGAGTTTGGAAAATACAAAAAATGAAAAAATAACAAAGAAAACAACAAAATCACCCATAATCTCACACCCAGAAGGATCTATTTTCAACATTTTGTAATATTTCTTTGCAGTCTCATTATTCCAAGCTTTCTTTTATCATCACAGAGTAATTCTTGACCACCTGTTCTATACACCTCACTTAACACTGGGTTGGGGCTGGAGATTCTAGCCACTCTGTGCTAGCACTTTAGGTACATGATTGCTTCATTCCACAGAACAGCCCTGAAAGGTGGGGGATATTATTTCTACATATCATAGGAGAAAATAAGCCATGGAGGTGAAGGATTCACCCAACTTGTCATGGTTAGTGGATGGATGAACTGGAATTGAGCCCAGGAAGCTGGATATGATGCTGCCTCTTAGGGCAAAGGCTGGTGTGGCCCGAGGAGAGGGCTCAGAGATTATGGGTCAGGATTGTGGGATGGGTTGCTTTTCCGGGAGCCAGGGGCCTCCTGGAGAATCAAGCAAAGGCTGTGTTGGCAAAAATATGACTCTGGAGCTGAGATGTGGGTTCAAATCCAGATCCTGGTTCATACTGATCATTTAACCACTCTGAACCTCAGTTTCCTCATCTGTAAAATGGAGATAAATGATACCTCCCTCAAAGGGCTGTAGAAAGAATAAAAATTTATATATGCAAAGTGCATGGCTCAGAAAGAATTCTTTATATAGAGAAACTAGAACTATTGGGGTTTGGATCAAGGGTGTAGAGGAAATATTAGAAGTCTTTATGACATGTCACTACTATAAATATTCCAAGATGTGGCTTTTTAAGCCAACTTTTAGTTTGGATATTTTGGTTAAATTCTAGGAGATATTTGGGGGCTTCTATTATTAACTGACTCACTCATATTTTTTTGCAAAGAAAAAAAAATCAACTTGGTTCACAGTTAAGTAAAACAAGTAAAAACAAAATATTATCTGTTTTAAGTAAAAACAAAAATAGTCTTCAAGTTTGAGGTCTGATAAAATGGTATATCTCCTTTGGGCTTAAGACTTCTTGTTCAGTTCAAGTTCAACCCAGAACCTCTATCTCTTCATAACCTGGGAAGGGGCAGAGGTGTCTGTGCTTTCAAGTGTCTTCAGGTGAGTCTAATGAGCAGCCAGCATGGAGCTGGACCTGCCTGCGTGTCATGCCTGGCCCCTACCTACCCTCCTGATGCCCACAGCCATGACAGTGGAAGCAGGACACAGCCAGGTTCAAGGTCATGAGAGGAGGAAAGCCCAGGTTAAACAGGGCAAAGGTGTGAGTGCTTACAGAGCATCTCCAGGGGACCAGTTACCGGATGGGCCTGAAGATGCAGGGGTCGGGGTCAGGATGCTTGTGTTAGGACCCCAGCTCCTCCACCTCCTTGCTGCTTGTCCTCAGGGGAGATTCTCAGTCTCTCAGCCCCTCCATTCCCCATCTGTAAAGTGGGTTGTGCAGATCAAATGAAGGGATGCAGGTAAGGGCCTGGTTCAGTGCCTGGCACACAGCGGGGTTCACTGGATCTTAATGATTGTCATTATCATAGTCATCTTTTTTCCTAATTACAAGACTGAGAGGTCGGTGCAATTGTTTTTGCTATTTTATAGATGAATAAACTGAGGCAAAGGGAGGGGAAGTGGCTCGCCTGAGGCTTCACAGCTATAATTTGTACTCAGATCTGTCTGCTCCAGAATTTGTGCCCTTTTCTTTTCTGAGCTGGACAAAGCAAAAACTGAAGACTCCCAGCCATGAGTGATAATGCTGGGACTTAAACCATGATGAGCCAGGCCCAAGGTCTGTGCTTGTTGGGGACATAAGAGAACCTCCATCCTATGTTTCGACTCAGGCCACGCCAGCCAGACAGGACCCCATGGAGACAAGGCTGTGGAGGTTCCAAGACTGAGGGTTTGCAACAACTGGGCCTCTTTTGGAGCTAGTTATTTGGAACAGCAGAGAGGGGGAGCACAGGAGGTATGGTCTCACTCTCAGGCATATGGGAGCCGGCTGTCAGCTAATATGGAAAATGATTAAGACAGCTTAATTTTTTATTTTTTATATATACTAATAATGAAGCAGGAGGAATTTGGAGTGGGAGTTCTAGGAGGAGAGGGGAAAGTATTACAGATGTTGGAATCACGCACAGGGGATGGCTCTGGCTCTCATGGTACTGCAGCCCTGCAGCCAGGAGGGGTGGGAGACAAGAGAATCTGGTGGCATCTCATTGTGGGGTCCTCAGTGACTTGGAAAACCTCCATGGTCTGTCCAGGAGCAAGAGCGTGTCTAGCCTATGATTGAGGGTGGGCAGAAAAGCATGGTTGTATTCCCCAAGTCCTGGCATGACATGCACACCAGGCAGGAGGGCTGGGGGAACAAGGTAAGCCTTTGCTCAACAGGAGAGGCACAGCACGTGAGAGGTGGGCTGAGGAGGTCAGTAGAGAACTTGGCCTAGGGTAGCTAAGGCCCGTGGACAAAGGGCCATCAGTGGACACTCTAACGCACAGGAAGTCTTTCTGGAGCAGGTGAAAACAAGGCAGGCAAGGAAGAGAGGCTGGCAGGGGTGAGGAGGATCCGCATTTATTGAGCATGTGCTGTATGCTAAGCATGGAACTTAAAATTAGAATAGAAATGCATTAATTCTACAAACGTTCATTGAGCAACTACTGTGTGCCGGGCACTGTTCTGGGCTCTGTGGATAAATCAGAGAAAAAAACAGACAGAACCCCTGCCATTGAGGAGCTCACATGCTGGTGGAGGAAAGGAGCAGTAATCATGTAAGCAGACAGATGCTATGTTGGGTGGTAATAGACATTATAGAGTAAGAGAAAGAGACCAGGGATCCCTGTCACTTACTGAGTACCTCCTGTGTACCAAGTCCATGCATTGCTCTGTGACTCTGCAGCTGTCACTCCTCTAAACTAGCTTACATCCATTTACCACTTGCCACATGTCTGGCACTGTTCCAAATACTTTCAACGCACTGACTTGTGATCCTGACAAAGCAATAGGAGGGAGGTACTATTATTGTCATCCCCATTTTACAGATGAAGAAATCAAGGTGAAAGAACTCACTGAGGGTCATGTGGACAATAAGAGGGTGGGATTGGAACCCAGGCAGGCTCCTGGACCTGCATGCTTACCCAGAATGCCACACTGACATGGAAACAGATTCAGAGAGGTTGAGTGTCATGCCCAGAGTCACTCTCTAAGATGCTCTTCCAGATGGCCTCCATCTCCCTCCTTTCCACCCTCAGGGAACTCTCCAGTCCTGCCTGATACTACTTCCTTCCTCAGCTGGCGCAGAGCCCTTACTCCCTTCTAATCTGGCACTGCCACACCTCGGCCCCTGACCTTTGTTCACACTTTCCCTTCCAGCTCTGACCTCCCCTTTGATCACAGTAATTCCAAGCAGCGCAGGCTGGATATCTATCTGTCTCCTGCCCCAGTATCTGGGAGCTGCCAGGGTACCAGGGACTGTGTTCCTTGTACCTACATGGAACCTGGTACAGAGCAGATACTATTGCATGTTTAATGAACACATCCAATGAAGAGGCAGAAGTGGAAGAGAGGAACCACCCATTCCCACCCCAGCCAAGCTCCAGGCTCTGACAGCCAGGATAATCTGATTGGCCAAGCCCCAATCAGGGGTCAGTCTCTGGTCCAATCAGCTAGGACAATGGAGGGCTAGGTTATCAAATAAGCATCAATGAGAGGGTCTCAGGGAAGACAGAGTAGGAGCTGGAAAGACACCCCAAAAGTATCTATTGATACATACTGGCTGCTGCGTTAGATTTTGTTCAATGGTGTGTGGGTTATTTAGCTTCCCTCACCCTCCACCACTAACCTGTCAGCAAGCCCTCCAAAACATATCCTGAATTTATTCAGCTCTCTCTCTCTCTCTCTACTGCCCCAGCCTCACCCAGGCCAGGATGACTGCACCAGCATCTCTCTGGTCCCATGTCCACCTGTCTCCCTGCAGTTCGTCTCTGCACAGTAGCCAGAGGGATCTTTTCAGAGTATGAACCAGATGGTATATTTCCCTAGCTCATGCCCCCACCCCCACTGGCCTCCCCTAAAACCTGGACTCCTGACTGAGGCCACCACCTGCATGTCTCACCTCAGCGCCTACCTCTTGCACCATTCATTTTGGCCACGCTGGTCTCTTTCCTGTTCCTCCAACATGCCAAGCTCAGTCCTGCCTTGAGGCTTTCGCACTTACTATTCCTTCTGCCTGCAATGCCCTAACCTGGTTCATCACATGTCTTGTGGGTCTCAGTTCAAACATCATGGAATGACTTAGGTTCAGCTCAAGTGCTGTAACAAAATGAACCTGAGATGTGCTGAGGCTCAAGCACACTAGAAGTGTATTTCTCACTCATGGAATGGATGTGCTGGGGCAGTGAGTGGCTCTTCTCCATGTGCTGATGCAGGGGCCCAGGCTCCTCTCATCTTGTGGGTCCTCCATCCCAGGGCCTTATTGTCATTTGCATTCAGCCAGGGAGAAAGGAAAGAAAACATGGAAGAAACTCACCCACTTGGGAAAAGCCTAGGTCTGGAAGAGGCACTCATCACTGCTGCTCCCATCCCACTGGCAGGAGCTGGTCACAGGGCCACACTTGGATGCAAAGAGGGCTGGGTAACATTGACCCTGCCTGGGCAGCCACTTGTGACCTCCAACCGTATACTAGCAAAGAGGAGAATGGATTTTCATGTACAGTCCACTACCCTGACCACAGTCACCTGAGAGGCCCTCCCCACCCATCTCATCCAAAGAATGTCCCCTTCATCGCTGTACATCCCGTATCCCTATTTGATTTTCTTTGCATCACATATCTATCTAGTTATTAATCTGTATCTATCTCTTTCTAGAAGGTAAGTTCCATGGGGGTGGAAACCTATTTGGCTAGTTAATGCCGTGTTCCTAGCACCTAGATCAGTGCTTGGCCCATAGTAGATGCTTGTTGCAATAAATGCAATAAATGCTTGTTTAATCAATGAAAGGACAAATACGTTTTCATTTTACCAGTGAGGACAGGGGAGACCAGTGACTTCACGAATGGAACATGCTTTGCCCAAGGGCTTGGCATCTAGTAGGAGCCCCATTCACGCTAATTCTTTTCCCTCCTCATTGTCGATCTTGAGGCTGTAGGTTTCAGAGAAAGGCTAAGTTGTGGCCTGTGAGTCAAGAGGCCTGGGTTTGAGTCTGGCTCAGTCCTGACTTCTGTGTGTGGCCTTCCTCTCTCCTGCATGGGCCTCGGTTTCCCAGCCTGCAAGATGAGGGGGGGAGCAGGTTGGGTCAGGCAGACTTCCACATTCTTTGTGGCCCGAGAGTAGACGACCACCCCAGAGCACATCTGTACCTTCTTTTTCCAAGTGCTGACCTTTGGGAGAAAGGTCCCCTCCCCTCTGTGGGCTTAATAAGGTTTAATAAGGGGCCTGGGTGGGCCCAGCTCCTCAGTGGCCACCAGCTCATACTTCTACCCAAGGGAGGGGTTAGGGGGAGCATGGCTAATGACAGGGTCCTGGTGGGGGGTGAGCTGACAGCCTCAGCTGGCCTTTCTGGGCCTCTATTAACAGACCACACAAGGGACTGTCTTCCCAGGGCCCATGATTTTCTATTTATCCACTGGAAAAGGCAATTGGAAAGAGGTGGCCAAGAGGCCAGGGATAATCGCCTATGCTTCTGTCAGCGTTATTCTATCCGTCCTCCCATCTAGCTACCCACTCAGCCTTCTACCTGTCCTTCTGCTTGCCCATTCATTTACCGATCCAAGCATCCACCCACCTATTCACTGTCCAACCTTCCACCTACCCTTCTACCTATCCACCCAGGCAATAATTTGTTCATCCAGCCTTCCACTACTCTTCTACCTGCCCATCTATCTACTCCACATCCATCCACCCATCCATCCATCCCTTCATCCACTCACACACACGCTCATCTATCTGTCCTTCCAACACAAGGTTATCCAAGATCTATCTGACACTAACTCTGCGCCTTGGGTAAGCCATACGTCCCACTACCTTCAGCCTTTATGTTATAGCATATGATGAAAAGTGCACAGTGCAGAGTCTCGCTTTGCTGGCTGTCAGACTTGGGTTTGACCCTGAGCTCTGCCTTTATTAACTGTGGCCTTAGATAATTTTGTGCAAATGTAATTATATTTATTTTTGAGCACCTACTATGTGCAGGCCTCACACTAAACGCTTTTCAAATGTTGGCTTGCTCAAGTCTTTCAGCAGCTCTTTGCAATGGCTCCCATACTTTTCATTTTACAGACTTGGACACAGACACCTGGCTGGGCCACAGCATGAAGCGGTAAAGGCTGCACACTGCATGACCCCAGGGACATCATTCACATCACAGTCTACGGTCGCAATATCAGAGTTGGAACTGAGATCTGGCTGGCTCCAAAGTCAGCAATCTTTCAAGAACACTGTCATCCCCTGGCACCTAAGTGGACTTCCCCCTGGTCACTGGGGCATAATCTCATGAGTCAAAGTCTAGGATGACCCTTTTCCAATTTCTGGCCTTTATTTCTTTGGGTGGAGTGAGGGAAGGAGGGAAGGAAGGGAGTAGAAGGGTCTGGTTCTACGATGTGGTAGAAACTGAGTGTGTGAGATGGCAAGAGTCATGGATGGGGAGATTGAGTCTGGAGAGACCCACAGAATCCAAGGCTTGGGGGAACCTTAAAGACCTTCTGATGGTGATGGTAAACAGCACTAAGCTCTTCCTCTGAGCTGAGGTCACATGGTGCCCCAGTTTCCACGCTCAACAATGGGGATTAATAGGAGCACCAACCTTGCAGCATTGTTGAAAAGATTAAAGAGGTGAAGACACACAAAGGACCTAGAATGGTGCCTGTCTTAGAGGGCTCAATAAATGTTATTTACTGTTTCAAAATAGCTGCATGAAGCCCTGGGAGGATGGAGCCTTTCTTGCTCCAGACCTGTTCTCTCTGAGGGTCTTATACACAGGCTGTGACTGCTACCTCCCAGCTCTCTGCCTTCCATATAGTCCTGGGCAGGTTTGCTCTGAGTGAGGTTTTAAAAAAATATATTTTTAAATTTTAACTTCTCAATATACATTGTAGTTGATTTTCATGATCCTTTACCCGTTGCTCTTTTCCCCCCTCCCTCTCTCCCCTCCCTCACACTACATCATATCTATTCACTTGTCTTAACAAGCTCAAGGAATTGTTGTGATTGTTGTATCTTCTTCCCCCCCTCCACACCCTTTATTCATTTGTGTGTTTATTTATTTATTTATTTTTAACTCCCACAAATAAATAACCCAATTAAAAAACGTGCAAAGGAGCTGAATAGGCATTTCTCAAAGGAAGATATACGGATGGCCAACAGACACATGAGAAAATGTTCAACATCACTTGGCATTTGGGAAATGCAAATCAAAACCACGTTGAGATGCCATCTCACCCCAGTTAGGATGGCTAATGTCCAAAAGACTGAGAATGAGTGTGGTTTTAACATAAGCCAACGCCAACAAGTGTCAGGCTATCTTAGAGGGTGTCAGGGAAGGCCCCCTGGGAATGTCATCCTTATTCTCATTGGCCAAGCCCCAGGGTCTAGCATATGTTACCTGGCAGGCAGGATGGTGGAGCCCTTCAGAGTCTGGGCTCTGCTGTCAGATAGAGCTGGGTTTGAAGCTTGCTTCTGCCCTTCCTAACTGTGAGAGTAACTCTGCATCTCTGAGGCTGTTTCCTCATCTGTAAATCGATAAAGCAAACAATAGCTGCCTAGCGTGTAGTAGGTCCTTACGGAAAACATGACTTCTCACCTCCCCAGAATCCATTCCCCCTTCTTCCAATTTCTGTTTGCGGAACCTCTTCCCACTCTTTGGCCAGCGTGATCTGGGGAATAACTCTCAGGCCTTAGCCAATCAGGGGGTCGAACTCTTTAGTTCGGGGTGGGTGTGTGACCACCCTAGTCCAGGCAGACTTTCCTAATGTGGACATCTTGCCTCTGTGGAGACCCAGGTATGAAGCCAACTCTGAAGGAGGCTGTGCAGAAAAATGTAGAGAAACCCCACCCCACTGACATCATTAGAGCTCCTGGATCCTGCTACACCTGTAGCTACAGCCTGGGCTTTTCAGTCCAGTAAATCCCTTTTGCATGAGCCAGTTTTCTGCAGACATGAACTTAATGAACATTGGCTTTAGGGCATGGTGCTTCCCTCGCATGTGGGCAGCATGCTGAACCTTTTCCTCCTTGGGGCTTGTCTGTTTCGGTGTTGCACACTTGGGCAGGCTGGGTTCCCTGGATTCAGCACTCCAATGGAGTCCAAACTCTTGCTTCAGAGAGTCTTTGTTCTGATGGTAACTTTAATTAAGGGCTTTGCAAGCCCCTCTGTGAAGAGCCGTACTGTCTGTTCCATGGGAATTTAGGGACTATCCCCAGAGATGTCATTTCTGTTTCCAATTATCCAAACTCCATGCTCCAATTTCTACCAGATGCTGCCTTCAGAGGACTCTATAAGGGTAAAGATATCCCACCTGTGCTGGGTATGTGGCTCCACATTCACCCCATCATGCCCCTGCTCAAGGACATTCAATGGTTCCACATTGGCCTGGCATTCTAGAGTTGCAGAGCTGGAATTTGAACACTGATCTTTGCAAATGGAAAGTTTGGGTTAGACTGTGAGGGGACAGGAAGAGACCAAGCAAGAAAAAGTAGAGCTGCAGTGGTCAGTAAGACTTCCCAGAGCAAGCGGCGCTTGGGCAGCCGGTGAGAATGGGTAGGACTTGGAGATGCTGAGGGTAAAGGAAAGGGCCACCAGGCAGAAGACACAGCACGGTGCAGGGCACAGAGGTGGGAACATGCATGGGCGGGATTTTGAGAGATGTGCCCACAGAAGCTCCAGGCCACTGGGCCCCACATGGTTCACCTCCTCTCTGTCTCTCAGTTCTCCATCCTCATGGTCTTTGTGTGGTTGGGCTCATTCTCACCCACCTGGACAGTTGTTCTGGGCTCCCCACTGGTCTCCCTGCCCCCTTTCTGGATCCTCCAATCCACCCTTCACCAGCAGCCATTCACTCATCATCCAACCATTCATTCATTCATTCAGCAAATATTCACGAAAGGGCAGGAGCTCTGTTGTGCAGGGCCCTGAGGCTGAAGCCTCGGCCGCTTTGCTGACCTTGTCTTCCTTTCCCCTCCCCCCACATCAGTCTCAGGAGACCACTCCCCATTCCTGAGGGTCCTCCTGCATTCATCCTCTGTCTTTGCACCTGCGCTCCCACTGCTTGGCATCCCACCCTGCCCTAGCCCTTCCCTCAGTATTCTCCTTGTATGCTGAGGCCGAGCTCACCTCCCTGGACTCACCTCCCTGGCCTGGCTTCCTGGGCGGGATGCCCCCCTCACCCAACCCTGGGTCACCTCCCATCACAATATTTACCACTTTTTTAACAGAAAGATAACTTACTGTTATCTTTCTAGTATAGGTGTTTTGACTTCCCCACTGGACTATAAGCTCCTTGAGGGCAGGAACTTTGACTTCAGAGACTCAGTGCTGAGTTGGATTGAAGGAAGGAGATCTTATAAGGGACCACAGTAGGATCCTAAGGTCCCCCTGCTTGGGTTAGACACCCAGCTGCAGCTTTCTCCAGCCATGTGACTCTTGGCAAGCTCTTCATCTCACTGGGCCTCAGTCTCCTCTTCTGTAATGTGGGGATAATAGTGTCTCCCTCCCATGGTTGTCATGAGGATGAAATGAGGGAATGCACATATCACGCATAGGGAGAGGTAGACAGTGCTGTCAGTGTGAGCCAGTGTAGTCCTGGTCATTGTGGTTAGATAACAGCAGACGGGTGGAGACATTCATCCCATCTGATGGGAACACTGGCTGCTGATGGCTCCCAGTTGGGAGTTGCCCTGTCCAAGGACACATGCTTTCCCAGGGACAGCCTATGGCCAGTGACTGGTTGGTGTATGCTACAAATACCTGACCCCTCCCTCAACTGGGGACAACTCTGAGGGCCATGTTGGCTCTAGTGCTGCCATGGGCTCAGCTGAGATTTTTGTTGCAACTCCACATGTTGGCTTCTCTCTCATCCCAGTCCTGCTTTCTCACTCCCTCACAGGTATTATTCCCGAGCGCTTGCCCCAGTAAACCCCCGTGCGCACAAATCTCCATCTCAGTCTTTTTCCAGGAGCCAACAGAAGATGACAAGCGAGTTCCCAACACAGAGCACCATGCAGGAACCCAGGAAGGCAGGAGGTGGAAAGGAAGGCCAGAAGGGGAAGGGCGGGCCATTGGCCTGGGCAAATCCTGCTGTCAGGTCCTAGGTCTCAGGAACATCTTCCAGCCTTCTTTCTGCCCTTATCTTCATGGTCCCCCTGTTCCTTGGTAACTGATCACAGTGGTTGGGAGTGCTGGCTTTGAGGCCTTTTCCTGAGTCCCGACACTGTTTCTGATATGCCATGGGACCTTCACCTCTTTGAGCCTCAGTGGTGCTGTCTGCATAATGGGGATGCCAAGAATCAACAAGCGGTGCTACAGAGCTCTTAGCATATTGCCTGAGGCCCCTGGGCATGTCCCATAAATGCTGCCTCTTGTACAATACCTCCTAAGGTATGAAGAAGGCAGTTTACAAACCAACCTGCCTGAGCGCTGTTTCTACATTTCACCGCTGAGGACTTCTCTGTAAACTCCACAACTGATCAAGTTTCCTAAGACTCTCCAGAATCACAGAAGATTTGTCCATTTGGAAAGCTTTCTTCTATTCCCTGTATTCCATCATGGATGACAGGATATCAAATGAGAATGGGTCATTTGAACTGAGGCATTACTGTGTGCCAGGTAGGAGTCTAACAGCTCTGCATGAACAAACTCTTCACAGCAACCCTACAATGTGAGTACTATTTTAAAAGATAAAGTAACTGAGGCTCAGAAAGTTTAGGCAAGCAAGTGGGGTGAGGCTGTGTGGGGTAATGGCTAATATGTGAGAAAGACTGGACTGGATTAGAATCCAGCTCTGGCCCCACCATCTACTAGTCATGTGTTCTTAGGTAAATTATTAGCCTTTAACTTCGCTGTATCACAGTTTTCTTATCTATAAAACAGGGATGAAGATAACCCTTACTGTGCAGACCATTGATCTTAAATAGGGTAATGCATACATAATGCCTGGTCCATAGACAGACCTTTATTCACCTTCTACCACACACTGAGCACTTACTATGTGCCAGGCACTGTTTTAGGTGCTAGGGGCAGACCAGTGAACAAATAGACATAGATCCTGTCCCCATGAAGCAGACATCCTGGAAGTAACGGCTAACAAAATATTAGTGACAATAGTTCATGAATTTTAGCTGGTATTATTAGATGAAATTTGGATCCACATCTGTTTGACCCCTCAGAGAGGCCTCCCCTATCTCCTTCGATATTTTTCACCTTAGCTCTTATCCCCCCAACACAATATTGATTTGTTTGTTTTGCCTATGATGAGTCTTCTCTATTAGAATGTGAGCCCTTGTCAGGCCTTTACTTTTCTCGTCTCAAAAATGGGACAATGACACCTAGGTAGGACTTTTCTATAAGCGAATGTCTTCAAATCAGGGTGCAAAACAAGGGTGGTTGTCCTAATAAAAGAATGCCCACAGTAAGAAGTGGTTTGTTCTGACCCAAGTAGAATCAGGGAAGAGCTGTAGGAGGCAGGAGTATTTAAGCTAAGCCCCGACTGTGAAAAAAATATGAATTGTCAGAGAATAATGGGAAGGCATTCCAGGGACAACAGCCTTAGCAAAGGCTTGTATTCAAGCCCAGACTTATCCAAGTTCTAGATGATTTCTCTCCAGCCAGGCCCATCTCCCCGACTCCATCAGCATTTAGGGGTGGTGGAGCAAACACTTACTACTTAATACTTCCTCACACACCATCCAGCCTTGGTTACTGATGTTTCTAACAACAGGTGTTGCCTTGGGTTTCCTGGTGAGTGCCTGAGCATCAGCAGTCAGAGGCCTTTGCTTGTTTAATCATTAATTCATTTACTCAATTATTCATTCATAATGAATTTGTTTATTCACTCAACAAACATTTCTTCCATGCTAGCTGCTGTGTCAGGTGCTGAGACCCAATGTCAAGACAGACTCCCTGCCCTGGAGGAGCTTATGGTTTCATGGGGAGAATAAGTGAGAACCATCCATACCAACAAATAAATATAAAATATGTGGTGATGACTTCCACGAAGGAAGCAAGTAAGAGGGTGAGAGATGCTACCAGATAAACCCTACTTTCTATAGGGTGATCAGGGAAGGCTTCCTGGAGGAGGTCACAGTCAAGTTAAAACCTGGGGAAAGAAAGGAACAGCCACGAGGAGTGAAGAGGAAGATATTCTGGGCAGAGGGACTGACATGTACAAAAGCCCTGAGGTGGCAAAGAGTTTGGCATGTTGAGGAGGTGGAAAGAGGCCAATGTGGCGAGAGAGGAGCAAGTGAGAGGTGAGGAAGTGGGAGATGGGACCAGAGCATACAGAGCCTTGTGGACCATGAAGAAGCGTTTGGGTTTGCTCAGTGTTACAGGAAACTATTGGAAGGTTTCAAATGGGAAAATGAGAAGATCCCTTGGCTGTCGGGTGTGTTGGGCAAGAGGAGGCATCTGGGCAAGAGATGCTGGACACTAGGTCCCCTTCCCCATGCCTGATTCTTTAATCTGTTTGCACACACCTTATGATAGAGACTCAGTATCTTTGAATATAATCCTTTCCACTATTGGATAGTTTGAGCTGAAAGAACATTATCCCTTTGATCAGTGATTCTCAGACATTCTAGTCTCAGGACTCCTTCACACACTTAAAAATTATGAAGGACCCCAAAGAGCTTCTGCTTATGTGGATTATATCCAGATCCAGGACTAGGGTGAGTTAAATGAGGCACTTGCCACAAGTGTAAAATTTAAGTGCACCAAAAATCTCAGCACTTAAGATAAATAATTTAATGCACTATTTTGAAAAATTCACTTTGAAGCCTGAGGCAAAAGGAAAAATCAGTAATACTAATCTTGTCTTTATTTAACATTTTGATATTTTGTTCATCATGAATTTTTTTGCATTAATTTTTTTCAGTGCTATCAGAGCAATGGTGCCACACACCACATGTCATATGAACTTTGGAAAACTACACTGAGAGTGAAAAAGGCAAATAATGTCTTGGTATTTTTATGAAAATACATTTGATCTTGTGGATGCCCTGGAAAGCCCTCAGGGACCCCAGGGACCCAGACTGTACTTTGAGAACCATTACTTTTGATGGACCTGAAATCTTCACCATGGAGTTTTCACCCTTCTTTCTTAGGTCTGCCCCCTAGGGCTCCACCCATCTCTGCCTTCAAGGGGGCATCTGAGCTTTAGGATTCATGTTCTCCCTCACGTGCTTCCAGAGCCTGAGTTCCTATCCACCTCTCCCTGTCTCTCCTCTGAACAAGCCCCATTTGGTTGATGTCTCTGAAAGATTAAGGGCCCCAAATTAGGACCCATGTTGCTAGGTGTGGCCTGAGCAGCATGGAACCCCCAGTGGCTCTGCCACCTCCCCTTGTGACACTCTCTCTCTATTCCTGCCCCAGGCCTGTCCATGCCCTAGGCCACCTGTCCCTCCTGGCCTCATGATTTGAGTGCTGAAAACCTCTCTGGACTTCCTCTGGGATCCTGGAGAGCAGGCATCCCACCAAGAAATAGCATGTAGGCAAAGAAAACCTCCAACGGATTAAGCTGGCTTCGTTAGCAGGCCAACTTCTGAAAATTCAATTTGTCGGTGGTATAAACAGGATATCGAGCCTGGCGAGGACAGCCTCTGAGGAGGGCATCTGAGGGGGAAGAAAGGGGGCAGCAACCTGCGGGGGTAAGGGTAACGTTGGCACATTCCTCGGCAGCATAAAACCCACTGCTAATCACAAACAGATCCCCACCGCCCAGGGCCTTTCTTTGTTCGCTTGAATTTCTCTCTCTAAACAGGACTCTCAGTCCACCAAGCTCTGCCTCTCCTGGTCATCTCTCTTCCCCTCTGTAGGCCTTAGTTTCCCCATCTGCCATATGAGAGGACTGGACTTGCATCTTTAACCCAAGGTCCATTCTGTCTGGCTAATCATCCAGGATCCAAACTTCTCCGACTTAAAGTCCTCAAGAGTCTGGAATTCCAGGATTATAAAATGTCCAGATTTTACAACTGCAGGATTTGACAAGTCAATGATGGCGGTTCTAAAGGACTATGATTTTAAGATCGAGGGGCTCTAAGATCCTGCCCATATAACTTTCTACGATTCTAAAACTTGGAAAGTCCACATCTCTGTAATTTTAAGCATCTGTGAGACAGTGCGGTGTGGTCTAGAGCCAGATGGCCTAGCTTCATCGACTCCCGGCCCCACCTCCACAAACTGGGTGACCTTGGGCAAGTTATATGACCTTCCAGTGCCTCAGTTTCCACATCTGTAAAGTTGAGATTGTAACAGTTACTACCTCATGGAATGGTTGTGAGAATTAAATGAGTTAATATTGGTAAACAGAGCCTGGAGCATCATAAGCACTCAATAAATGTTTTGTATCTACCATTCTAAGATGGAAAGTTCCTACAGCCTCAGAGTCTGAGATGGGTGTTTCTGGGCCTCTAAGACTACGGAGTTGTAAGTTTCAAAGAATCCATTGTTCAAAGATTTGATAATACACTGATTCTGTCAGATGGCTATGGACATACCATGTTTTGGTATACATGACCCAGGATCATTGGGATTTACCATGCACAAGCCAAGAAGGCTGGCTGGTCAGCCTGATCCTGGCACTTTCTTTCAGTCACCAATCCAGAGATCATGACAGGGGTGGGACTCTCAGCTTCTGAGAAATACCCTCCTCTGCCCCCAACATATTCTCATGGAGAAAACTTGACCTTCTGGCCGAAGGTTCATTGACCTTGACTAACTCCTGGAATTCATGAAGACACTGGAAAACTGTCACTCCAATATCTTGGAACTCCTTTTCTCAAGAACCTGCTGTGGCTCTCTACTGTCCTTTGAATCAAGGTCTACTTCTCAGTCTGGCTTTTGGAATCCATTTATTTCCTGTCCACTTCAAGGTAAGTTGAAATCATCTGGAATGCAGAAGGGAGAATTGGGTTGGTTCCTTTGGAAGTGGATTTTAGGTCCAGATATCTTCATTCATTCTTATTCATACCACAAATATTTATTAAACATCTACTATATGCCAAGCTCTGTTCTAGTCCCT